>NC_045489.1:10720180-11380030 GCF_009650955.1 Corvus moneduloides | reverse complement strand
TTAGCCACTTCATTATTTTCTTTTTTTTTAACTTGAAATAAATTTCTTGGTGGCATACATGGGCTCTGCACATGCAAGCTTACACAGCAACTTACCCAGACTGGCTGGGAGGAATCAAGCATGCTGTATTTCGTGTTTAGAAAAGTATGAAAATACATTATTTAATTCCATTCATTCCAATTAAAGTTCAGTAGGGTGTGTGAATTCTGGGATAATTGTTTGACTGTGGTATGAAAACTTTTCTTTTGCTTCCTTTCCCTATTCATGATGGGATTTGCATAATAATTCTCTAAATTCTGGGCTGTGAATATTATCTCATTAACATAATTACCTAATTTCTTGTTTTGTGAATTACAATAGATAAGTAATAATAATCTTAGCTTATTATCATACTTTCTGCTGTGCTTTGTGATCACAGCAAATAGATGAGAAATGAGTTGGTTTTTTTTTTAAAGGAGGGACTACTCAAATATCAGGATGATTATGTGACCCATTTATGCACATGCAAAACCCCCAGGAGATTTCAGCTACTGACTGCAGCATCCTTTCAGGCACCTACCTGAAGTCTCGCTCTTCATTAAGGCTTCCTTGTCATCAGGAACTAGTTTTACTGTATTTGAACACCACAAGGAGCATTAAATACCATTTTTTCCTTTTAGTTTCAGAAAATTAAAACCAAATTATTAAAGGATTTTAGTCCCTGCAGAGATAAGTCTCAGGCATCTATGCT
Organism: Corvus moneduloides; assembly: GCF_009650955.1. NCBI lineage: Eukaryota > Metazoa > Chordata > Aves > Passeriformes > Corvidae > Corvus > Corvus moneduloides. Next base: position 11,379,300 of record NC_045489.1, on the reverse strand, counting down.
GATCTGTGGAGAAAGTGTGGTTATAGAAAAAAAAAATGCATTTAATTGCAGTTACAAGCTCATTTTCTGTAAATATTTAATGTCTAAATTATTTGTACTGGCATTAATAATCTCCCAGAATCCACAAAAACTGCTTTTGCCTATGACATATTTTGTGTATTTGTAGGACTCTCCTGCAAAGGGAACTCATTTTCAGACAGATCTTTAGACCAAATTTGCTATTTTTAACATAATATTCGCCATATAAACACCAATGCTGCAATATACAACAATATTTAACTGGGGAACCAAGTAAGACAATTACAGTTTTCAATTATACCTGAATATATTTGGACTTAATAAAACTTTATTTCAAAGTGCTTTAGAGGTTTTTATATTTGAGCTGCTGTTATGCAAGTCTCTGCAAGGACGTCCTGAGGTGGTTTTGAGAGATCTAAAACCTTGCTTTTTCCCAGAAAGTATTAGCTCTAATTAGGTACATTCCCTGAAACCTAAGTATCGCATAAAAAGGATATTTTAAAGAGTAAAAAGCCATATAATATACGGGCTATACTGTTCTTTTCCAGTCTAACTCAAGAAGAAAGTATGATAATGCTCAAAATCCGTTTAATATAAGTCTAAAAACAGAGAGATCCTAAGATCCTTACTCATCAAGTCTGTTTACAGGAATATTATCATTGGGTTTCCATCTGGTGAGTGGGTCCTGGATGTGGGTTTGACTGGCTGCATAAAGGAATGCTGGTGGGTGAGGACAGCAAATGGTGGGTTCCTGCCCATGAGTTTAGAGGTGTCCACCGTGTGGCCAGGGCATTTTTTATCTGGATCAGGTATGTCTTATTTTTAATTAATTTATATGTCTCATGCATGATTCTTTATTTGTGAAAGAAATTTCTTTGAGGAAGGAAAGATTTTCAGCAGTTATGTTTAACTCTGTTAAAAGAAATTATATAGCAAAGCTCTAGAGAGACCTTGTGAAATCTCCAGTGTCAGTTAAAAGTAAATATGGAAGAAAACTTTTCAGGAAGCAAAAGCACCTTTGAGGCTTTATTTGACCAAATTGTTTTCTTTGGTGCTATTTGTTATGTACATAAAAGAAGAGAGAAAAATTCATGAATACTTTGCTTTTTCTGTTTGTACCAAATTAGAAGCTTATCTGAGTTGGTAAAAGGCCTCTCAGCCTTCATCAGGTGTGGTGAACAAGGTAAAGCTATAGAAGGAAAAAACATGTAATTAATAAAAGTTTTGTTTTGAGGGGGGAGGATCTGTATATAATAATATAATAATAGAAGATGTAATATAATTATAGAAACTAGGACCTGAACACTCATGCTTTGAGATTGTTGCAAAACCTGAGGTAGATGCTTAATTCAGTTGTTGGATCTGTTTGCCTTAATCTCAGTGTTTTCAGCAAGAATGGAAATACAAGTTCTTTCCACTGAATTTCTTAAGAGACAAATATTGGGATCAAGAATTTTTGACCTAAATAATAAATTTGTTATGTACTTGGGGGTTACATTGTTATTGTGCCAATTTTCCTAACACCAATGAGAGATGTTCCAAGACCAGTAAAGCACTTCCCTCCTAGAGGAGTGGAAAGAGAGATTATTGCTATAATCATTGTGTGCTGACATGGAAGCTGTCCAAAGTTATCCGGTAAATTCTGGTTCTTTCCTCAGATTGCTGACTCCTGTGACATTGTTGCAGCCCAAAGGATATCCATCCATCGTGTCCCTTTGAATTTTTAAAACAAAAACACAGTTAATATTGTATTGCATTAAACATGAAATGATCCTCTTCCTTGTTGTTTTGTTTGCACTGCATGTTTTTAAAGTGGGCATCAGTAAAGGCATGGAAGTAGGGCCCTTTTTTTTTTCTAACTTCTGTAGAAAGGGATATTTGAGGGATATTTGAAAGAGCATAAATACAATGAAGTACAGTCTTACTTAATGCGAATAAAAGTATCACATGTTAATGTAAGTGATTTTAAGATGAAATTCCAGTGCATTTGCTCCCTGTTCTTGGCTTTTAATTCTTGGAATTAAGCCCCTTTTAACTGGAAGAATCAAAGTTAGTGAAGAAATCTGGCTTAAAATGAGTAATACATCCAAGCGTCTCAAATTGTATTTTCAGATTTTGACCAGGTTATTAATCTGTCCTGGACATACAGTACATGAGAAATTGATTTTGGATTACAGTGTTTTTGGCTAGAGGATACTACCTGAATTGTATAATTTTCAAAACAAGGATGTGAAAGTTTCTTGGATCCTGGGCTGATCCTCTGAACAGAAGTGATTTTTTTTACTATGTAATTGAAAATTGATTTAACTTCCACAGAGCTATACAAAATCAAAGCTTTGATTTGAGGACCAGAGGGACAAAAATCTGAGGCAAAGCTTAACTAACCCACATACTTTTTCTAAAAAGCGCATAATCAAGCAAATCTTATTTACTTCAGCAATCTGCTACATGATTCTTTCCCTCTGAAAAAAACTCAAAGGATTGTGTGGTAGTGTGGATGGTCTCCTGATACATTAAGTTGTATTGAAGTGTTTATCCTCTTTTTTGCAGGAATAATCTAGTGATCTAGAATCTTTAACTAGGTATTTATCTATAAGCTATAAAATTTCACAAACCCCCATTAACTAATATGAATTTAAAAATTTGAGATCAACAGTATAAAATTCATCCAGTTCTTTGAGCTCCAATTAAATGGTTGTTAATGTTCTTTATCTATCTAGAATTTAAGTGAATTCCTCAAAGTTTGTTTCCACTTATCATTGCTATAAATAGACGTTATCTACTGTGTCATTTCAGAGGCCATTTTTTCATAAATTAAATAGATATAGAGGATAAAAAAAATTCTTCATTACTTTTTTACAAGCAAAGGCTACATTAAGATTAGATGGATGTTACATTGATTTGTCTACAAACAAAAGATAATCAATTTAAAGGGTGAAGGGACAGTCTTCTAAAATCCTGTTTAAGGTCAATAGAAACTGCCTGTTTGTGAAAACAGCAACTTCCTTTCACTGTTGCTACAGCTCTAAGTTAGAGCTGATTCCACCTACCTTTCTGAGAGATGTTAACTTGTTTTAACTTACTGAAATAAACACTAATAAAAGCACATTGTCTCTCAGAGCAGATATATTTACTAAGACCTTAACAGATTTTATGGTTATGGGGATGTTTTTTCAAAAAAAATTAATAATAAAAGTAGAGGAGCCTTTAGTGGCAAGTGGAATCATCTTAAACCAGGTCTAACTGGTAACAGAGCACCATGGATAACCTTCAGATATACTTCAGAAATATTTTAATAGAATTGTAAAAACAGGAAAACAATAATAAAATTTACCAATATTTTATATGAAATTAAACAGGTGTGAAATGGAGCTCCATAGTTGTTCTTCATTTTGTATCTCTTCATAAAGTAATAATATTTCATTTTAGTTGTCCAGGTAAATTCAGCTCCAAATTCTAAAAACTGATTTGCATTTTTCAGCATTCATAAGCATGTTTTATAAATTTGCTTTTCAGTCCTCGTTTTTGTAAGGATATATGGAGCTAAAGATGTGTCAGCTCAAATATGTTTGTAGATGGGTGGGTTTTGATGGTTTCCATTTTGAGATACCTTTTTCTTCCGATTTGCTGAAACTCAGCTGTAAACATTTCTGTTTCAAACAGTGCTAAACAAATACATCTTTTCTTATATTAAATACTTTAAACTAGGGGTTGACCTGAATTCAAGTCATAGATTTTTTAACTTTCTTTGAAGTAGAGAAATCAAGTGTTGATACTCTTTGAAAACATCTCTGAAACAGTTTTCAGTATGTTCAATTGTTTGTTTATTTTGGAAGCAGCATGAAACTAGTCTTGTTTATGTTGAAATAGTGAATCTTTTTTGGTGTTTTGATTCTACACTTGCAAGGAGCATAGAATAGATGAAAACAAGTAAATAAATACTCAATGTGTGGTACTGTCAGGAGGGGTTTACAGGAGTTTGAATATATAAGCTGAACTGAAGAGACTACAGTAACATTAAATATTGTTAAATATTTATTTAAATTTTCCTCTTGCAAAATTGTAGCACATGTTCTCATTTTGTTCAGTAATATTAAATAAAGCCGAGTTTCTAATTACTGTCAAGTCTAGAGAAGGTGATGGGAATGAGCAGCTGGGACTCATGGAAAAAGCAGTGCTAGGAAAGGTCGGTGTAAAGGTTGTAGTGAAGTATTTTTGTGATTGAGGAAGGTGAAGTGAAACCTCTATATCTACTGGAATTGGAGGGCAAAGGAAGACTTCCTTTTTTGTGTTTCAATGCTGTGGTTTATTAACAAGTGGGGGTTTGTTTGGGTTTTTTGGTGGCTGGAAATAGAGGCAGAGAAAAAGGTAATTGTTTTATTTGTTTTGAACACCTATGTAACACAGGGCTTAGAGCAATGAAGAAAATGCACAAAAGCTAACTTATTATTAATTTTTTAATTAGATGAACAGATAAGTATGTTTAGTGTTGACAAATAAGAATAAGGAAAGATGGTGGAGAGGGCTTTTTTTAATAAATCAAAAAAACAGTATGATGTAAGCATTTTAGATAAAAGTCATCTTAATTCAGTGACAAAGTGTGTCCTTGCTTGGATTAAAATAAGTGTTTTGATAACAGAATGGCTTTTCAGCATAACAGGAAGGTTAAGCTGGGCAAATTGTGTCAGTTCAGGAACTGGCAACATCATCTCAATAAGGATTTTACATCATGAGGTTGAAGTCTCTTTTGGCAAGTTACTGGAAAAGGAATTAAATTTCAGTTTCAGTGCTACAGTAACAGCTCATGTAATTTTTTCTCCTTTAGTTTTTTCTGTGAAAGTGAATTCCAATTGATTTGTCTGTCTTATGAGAAATTGTGTATAGCAGTGAATTCATACTGTCAGATTTGGACTTACTTGAGGTGGACACATCAGAAGTCACATATCCAGCAGTGGCTGTGACCTAAACTGCTTAAAATATGAAGGGTTTATATATTAAAAGTCATTATAACCTATAAATAATAGGTGAAAATGTTTGCAGACCATCTCTCATTCTCATACCAACAGAGGGCATTCTGACACTTGGAAGTCAAATAGGAATTAAATATTTGTATGTAGATATCTCATAAACGAGCTTCACCAAAAATCTAAATGGAATGATAGCACCTGACTTTTTACCACAAATAGAGGCCCCAAGAACTTGTGTCATGCCATTACCTACTTGAGTACACTTTTATCTCACAGTCCTTTCAAGCCTTGCAGCATTGAGTTTGGATATATTGACACTTTACCTCCCAAAGTCCCTGTACTCCAGAAACATTCCCAAATTAGTAAATCATTGTCTTTATAGCTTCTTTTAAAGGGAATTTGGTGCAATGCAGAAATGGCCTCATGTAAAAATTGTATCTTCCCTTGACCTATTAACAGAGGAATGCTTGCAGTATTTTAGCTGTATGCCAAAGTTAGTGCCCCGTTACAAAAGGGAGGCCGTGTTGCCACTGATGCCTTGCCTCTGGGTCCTGAGGGACATGGTTAGAAGCCAAAACTCTTTGACCTGTTTGGTCATGGCTTGCCAGTAAGAAGACGTGTGACTATAGAACTGATTTTTGGTGCATAAACTTTTCTGATTTTGCTGAGAGTGCAAGTCTTTGTTTCTTCCTAGTTATTATCTCACCCCTGGGAGCAGCTGTACCACTACAAACTACAAGTGTGAGGTTTTTCCTCTGTATTTATTTATGAAGTGGATAGTTGTTTTAATATCTTTGGCTTGTAATTATAACAGTGGGTTTTCTTCCTGCCATTTAAGCTTGGAGGGATTTATTTATTATGTTTACTTAGCAGCAGACACCAGGAAAATGTTCTTTGAAGATTTAGCCCTTTATGGGGCTTTGTACTTACCAGCAAATAAATCTACCTATTCTTCGTCACAGAAAGAAGCCTTGTGTTCAAAGAGTCTCTTTCAGTTGCAAACAGCAATGGAGAGATTGCATATTTTTCTACTACCCATCTACTAACCATTTCTTGATTTTTATTTGGCAAGTTTGTTTTATCTGTTGTCCTCAGAGGGCATTTTTTGTTACTGGAGCAAAGTGAAGATTTGTTGAAGAGTCTGCATTCGCATAACCATAAAGTAGAAATAACCACAGTAAAGAGAATCTTCATATACACTGGTGATAGTATAAGCAGAATTATGAAATGTGTTTGCAACACGCTGAAAGCACACTTTGCATCCCCGTGTAGCAAAAAACCAGTTATGTTGCCTGCTCGTGTCAAAGGAAGTCATGATTGCAGGAATTCTTGGCACTTGGCAGTACTGGGCTACTGGTTGGCAGTACTGAGCTACTGGTTGGACTCATTTTAGAGGTCTTTTTTGACTGAAATTGTTCTGTGCTTATGTGATTCTGTGATTTGGTTTAGTTAGAATATATAACTCCAAAATTTTAGCTTCTGTAGAAAAAGATTGTTAATTGTTGGAAGACATTTCATCAAAGCAGAAAGTCAAACTGGTTGTGGTTTTATTGGCTCTTTTTCTTTTCCCATTCCTGGGTTAGTTTCTGTCTTAGCACAGAGATAATAGAAGTGTTTTATTTTAAAAAGTGTACATATTTCCAGGAATTTCCTAAATATCTCCTGAAGGAACTAATTTTCTAAAACCTTACGAATGTTCAGGTATCTGGCTTACTTCCAAGACTGCAACAAAGCAATTGCTTTTGTTTAGACCCATTTCAGTTTAAGGATAAACAGAGGATAAAATAAATGGTGGTATTGGGGGCTGTGTAAGAAATGGAAAATAGACTGTGGTGTAGTTATTTGGTCATCTCTGTTCTGTGTGAGTGTAAATAGTACAGATTTATGGTGATGCTTTTAATAAGCAAAAGTCATTTTGTCTAACTGGTACCTCCTCTCACTGCATTTAATGATGTAGTTAGGACTGAGAGCTAATATCCAAGGAGAACAATTTTTCCTCCAAAGCAGTAAGGCAGGGATTGGTTTTTCCCTTTGCCAGAGAGATCTATACCTGCCAGGTCAAGGGCCACATGTATGCTCTGAAGAACCTGTTTTACAAAAGTAAATTTCTGATAGATCTGTGAGAAGGATAAAAGAGACAAAGCACTCAGGTCCTTCAGTCTGCTGCAGATGCAGCCTAGGAAAAGGCGTTACACCTCTGAGGCACCTACAACATGTACAGGACCAAGAAAAGCAGGTCTGGGAAAGAGGAGCACCTGGTATGGAGTACCCAGAGGTGCTGTAGGAGGGGGACACCTGCCCCATGCAGAAAAAAGACTCAAGTTGTTGGGAGGAATCTCTTACTTCCCACAAGAAATTTAAAACATAAATTTGCTGAACTACAGCAATTTAAATGAACCTATCAAAACTCTAATGAGATGAGAGGCCTTTGACATGAAGGTTTGGGCCTATCGGTGTCTTTGCAGGGTTTTTCTGCAGAGAGAGTGCTTTGGAGCTTTTTATCACTATAGTATTGGCATAATCCACAGCCTGCGGTGTTATTAGACTCAAAATACGCAGAATCTCAAAGAAGTCTGTTTGTTGTGGGCATATATACTTACTTTCCACGGACTGAAGCTTGGTGATCTCATAAAACAATTACCAAACAAATTGAATTTAATCTATGAAATGCTTAATGGAAATTAAACTGTTTTAGTTATATCTGCCGTGAGATCACAGCAGTTTTCACACAGTCATTAGAATTTTTTCCTACATTACTAAATTAAACTTGTTTCACTGCTGTTTATTTCCCACTTTTTACCTTTTGATGTTCTAATGTTAAATTAATAGCTATTATCTTTCTGAGATTTAATTTACACTAATTTAATTAACTTCAGTGCATCATGGTAGATATTAATTGCAACATCAATTCTAGCAATCAATAGTTCCTGGAAAACAGACCAACAATTATTGCCTTAATTTGTAACAATGCAGGAAGCGTTTTTGTAATTTTTATATTGCTCTATTTGATCGCAGAATTCTCCCTAGCATGCTCAGGACTTCAAATAGTGGTCATTATTCAAATGTGATTCTTCTTACCATACTATTGTTAACTATTAAGCATGGATGAATCATGTTTTCAGTTAATACAATATATTTGGAACTCAGTGCACTCTGTTTAAATTGAATTTATGCTTCAATTAAATTTGGAGTTCAGTGATAAATATCTACATTTTCAGCAGGTATTTGTGGGAGAATTGACTAAATTTACTTCTTTTTGTGTCAAAGAATCTCATTAAACTAAGCTGGGAATTTTGTTTATTTTACCCTTTATGTCCATTCTATTCAATGGATTAGGCAATCATCCTTGTAATTGAATTATGAACTTCATCCTGTCTCCAAATGAAGTCTGTGTTGCTGATAGCCGCAGCAACCTAAGGGCTGCTATATATAATGACTCACTTGAAACGGTTTGGATGTGGATTCCAATTCAGATAAGCAGCCAGTACGTAATATTTGGAGCTTATCTTGAATGCTCTGGGTCTGGAAAACTAAGCTGTTGTCAGAATTCTTTAAGGATTTCCTGTGCCTCTGAAAACTCATCTTCAGAAAAAAAAAAAAACATAAATAAAAAGAAAAATTAATGGAGTAAACTATTAAATATTTTTTAAATATCTTAGTAGGGTTTGATGACACAAAACAGCATAAATTAATTCCAAGTCATTAATTCATAAGTGTTAAAATTTAGGTTGAGATGTTGTATTCTCAAAATTTTAGATAATTTTCTTTGTGCAAAATGGAACTATTTCTCCTTACTCTTTAAACATTCTACTACACTGTAGAAAAAGATTTTTTTCCTAATAATTGTGGGTTTATATTTCATAAATGTGTAGATAAAAGTGTAGCCTGAAGTAAAATATAATAAGCAGGTATATATTTTATGACTATAGGTAGAGATGCAAATTAGGATCACAGTTAACTCTAGTTGTGTCAGGTATAATTACAGTATGTGAAAACAGAATCGTTTTTAACCAGGCTGTAGAGACCTTGGAATGATTATTTTAGATACATTTATACCATTTTCTAGATTTGTGTTATATTGCCCATACCTTTCAGCTAATACCCAAGCAGCTGGCCACCTGATTCTGTTAAATTTATATATGTTTGTGGGGGCTTGGGTAAATTGAAATATACCTTATTTATGAAGGAGTTGTGGTTAACAGGTGTTTTGCATACAGATAATATATTAGGAAGTGCTAATCTCATGCAGCTGATGAATGTATTTGTTCCATGGAGGCTGGGATGGGATTATGTACATTCGTTCACCTAAATGTTCTAACAGGTAATTAATAATTTTCCAAAGGCTTTTTCCATTATAGAATGTTGGGTTAGTCTGTAAAGCAATTTATTTAATATCCTGAAAATGTGCTGGTCAAATTTCTGGGAGAGGTATTATAAGCTCTTTACATTTCCCTAGGAGCCATTATAAACAGTTATCAAATCACTCTGAAAAGATGCTGGAAAAGATAGGCACAGTGCCCATTGTTGTAGTGATTGCAGCAGCAAAAGCTATTTAAGAATTCAGTGGGTTTGTAACTCAGAGATTCTATATATGTATGTATTACCAGTTGATTGTTTCAGAATTATTTTCTCTTGTGGTCAATATCCCTAGATTCTGAAAGGGCTGAACTTCTCCCTAGCTTATTGCTCTGCAATATAAAAACCACAGATTTCTGCTGTGATAACCTAAATTTATGTAACATGCTATATAATGATAGCAACTAATTGTTCAGGCTGACAAACCAATGTATTGGCAGTACAGAGAAACATGGAGAGCTTTTTCTGCTGGAAAAAAACGAAACCAAAAGGTGTAATTCCACTGTGAATCTGGTTGGGAGGAATTATGTGCGCGGAGATTCTGTCCCCAGAAAAGGGAGTAGAGGTCTCCAGCTCTGTACTCACAAGGAAAGTTGACTCAAAACAGCCTTTTTTTGAATTCCAAGTGATACAGTGTCACAAATTAATATAACTGGATCTCTAGCAGGATGACTAATCTTACTCTTTTTAAAGTATCTGCTACCTCATAAGGGTGTAAGAATAAAAACAGGAAAAAGCCCATAGCAATACACATTTTTTGCTATCTGTTTGATTTATGTCTACTTGAAAATATGTGTATTTTCAAAAGAAACCAGTTTTCTATCCTGAAAAAGATGAGATTCAACATCCCTCAGCAGCTAATTTTTAGCACTTAGAGGTTGCCTTGGGCTGCTGTCAGCTACAACTCATTGCATAGGTGCTTTTCACTAAACTCATTATAAAATGATTAGCCCCAAGGAAGACAATGTGATGTTACAGCCTGCACTCATTATAGGCACTTTTGCAGCTGAATTGTACACTGTCAAATTTTATCAAATGGTGAGCATAGAAAAAGTCACAGGATTAAACAGACAAGTTCTTAATAGGCATGCTGTCATTTCTAAGCTATATTTGTAAGAAAGAGTATTTCTAAGGAATGTTTTTTGTTTTTTCACCAGATTGTCGTTTGCTGGATTGTATTGTGGTAAGAAAAGAACTGTGGCAAAACATAGACCAAGTTATTAATGCTATTTGTCTTTCATTACTTGTTAGACAGGGGCCTTTTTTAATAATGTTTGTTTTGTAAGTAGAATTTCCACATCAGAAATTTGCAACAGGAAGGGGTGTTGTGGAAGATATCTTTGGACCAAGAGTGTTTGTCATGTGAGAGTGGGTCTAGTTCGAGTTGCCAATTACTTCCAAAGATACAGAAGTGCAGCAACAGCCTCACTATGGGCCAAACTCTTTTAACATAATCAGTTAAAGACAAATGCCATGGATATTTCTTGGTTAAAAGGCAACAATACTTCTTAGATGGTGAGTGTTCCCTTCTAGACAGGCAGTGTTTTGTAGTCCAGAGACATTTTGACATGGATTTTGTGAAGTTATCTGTACCCAAGAATTGCCCTTATATTATGAATATTGAGAAGAGAAAAATCATCAGTGCCCTGTCACTTCTGTTTGGGAAAGCTTTGTGGAAGAGGTGAAAGCCAGGGAGTCACCAGGGTAAAACCTCCCAGGTGCAGGAAGACCCTGCTGGCCTTTAAAGCATCCAGAGCCTTTGTCTAGACCAAGAGAAGAGCTCGCTATTTATAAAGAGTCTTTGAGTTAAAGGCTTTTGACAAGAGGGCAAATCAAGTGGCTGAGGAGCAGGGCCATAGCAATGGTGGCAAAGGCAGTGTCCATCAGGATTTGGGGTACAACTTAGGGGCTGCAGAGAGTGTTTTGTGGTTGCATTTCCACTACCAAGGCAGCAACAGCTGTGCAGCTTTCACTTCTGTTTCTCGTTTTAGTCTACACAGAGGATTTAAAACACACAACCTGTTAGCTCTAGTGCAATATACTTCACCTTCTTTACTGTGTGTGAGGCAGGTTAAGGGCATAAGAACAGCATTTAAGGGTTTCCAGAGCACTTTTAGTCTTCTGGACTTTTGCCCTTCTGGAATAGTCTTGTGCCTGTTTCAGAAACTTTAGGATTAGCCTTTCTTTTTTCTGGAAAAAGTAGATTTTTCCCATCTGTATTTTCTCATGTGGCCAAAGATAATGCCTTGATGACACTAAATCAATGAAGCCATTTATTTACCTGAAGAAAAGAGGTGCATAGCATAGGCTACCTCAACCGGGGGAGTTGAGTTTCTTCATATATCTCACTTTTTTCACCATATTCGTAACCATTTCAAAAGCTGCTTTTTAAATATTCTAGGAAATCCAGTGAACATCCTTATTTGAATTATAACTTCAGTGTGCCCTAGCACTGTCAAGTGTTTTATCACAGAAAGGGCAGTAAAAATATCCTCAAAGCCCTGGCACATGAACAGACCCTTAACAGTCCCTAATGAGAAATCCACTTCATGGACTAGAAGAGAAGCTGAAATGTCAGTTCTGGCAGCTGAAAGGGTACAGTTAGCCCAGGATTTCCTCTAAGACATCTATCTGAGAGGGCAGATGTTTCAATAAAAATGTTAAAAGTAAAGCATCCCTTCTGTGCCTCAAAGTCCCTAATTAATTAGTGGAGTTATTGGAGCTTGGTGGTACTTCTTAGTCCTACCACCTAAGCACCTTGGAGCAGCTCAAACCCAGGCACTGAACAAATGGTAGGCGACTGTTCTGGAGTGATTCCAGGTAAAGAAAGCATTACCCCTAAGAGCTCTCTGAGGAGGAAGAAATGTACAAATCAGAGAGACAGAAAGTAACTTCAACTCTTGCCTTATTAAATAGAGCTGATATGGACCTGTCCTGATAACAAGGACTGCTATTTACAGCTGCGTCATTTGTCATCAGAAGCAGAGCCAAGCTTGCAGAGCCAAGACTGTGAATCATGAGAGGAAGAGGGAAACAAAAGGATCCTTTTTTTATTTCTTATTTGTGGTTTCAGATAAATGGCTATTAACTGACTCACTGCTGTGTTTTATTTATTTATTTGTTTGTAAGTGTAGAAAGGGTGCAGTGAAGGAGTAAGATGTTTGTTTGTGGGAATTTTTCTCCCCCTCCCCAGAACTGTCTGGGAATCCTTTTGATGTGAGATCAACTTTCTTGTCTTGACAGCTAACAATATATAAATGCATGCATGTGCATATCAAAGGTCATTTTCTGCTGCTGTTCAGTACTTTCCTTTTTCTCTAGGAAGCATCCTTAAAAATAGCTGAAATATTGATGTTATTAGTACAGGTTGCATCAAATGTCTAGTGAGTTATGTTCTGAATATATGAAAAGATGTATCTTAATAGATATGTTCAGACAGTGCAATCAGTGTCAAAATGATATGTCTGAAAACACAAGGCTTTTATTTTGCTGATTTTGTCCATAGTTATCTTGACAACAAAAGAAATGGTTTCTCAGCTTTATAATAAAGTCCTTTTAGAGCAGCAGAAAGAAGATAGATACTAAAATATTAGAGAAGAAAAGAAAAGAACCACTTGTTCACTATATGTCACTAAAGCTTATCCAGCCTGAGTGACTGTGAGGCCTTTAGTCTACCCATGTGCCAAGAACCAGAGCTCACAGCCCTGTGGGCTCCCAGAATAATATTCCACTTAATGTAGCTCTTTGTCATGAGAATTTGTAGTAAGATATTGTTTAGTTTTATCTTTGAAATTATGACAACTGTTCACAGAATTTTCTCTTGCAAGCCTTTTATCCTTTTCAAACAAGCCAGAGTTCAGGAACAAAAGATTTGAAATCAAATGTTTCTTTCTTGGGCATTGCTCCAGTGGTTGCCCTACAGTGCTATTTGCAAACAAAAAGCTAAACCTGGAAAATAAATGTGTATCTCAAATTCAATCATAGATGAATTTTATTTTCTGTTGGTGAAAATTGAACTTTAGTTCTGAATTATTTGCAGGCAATGAGAAAATCGTCTTTAGAGAAGGTAGTGCTGTCCTTCACATTGTTTGCTTTAGCAAACCTTCCTGACTTTTTACTTCTTGGTTCAAGGTCTTGAAGACCACAAAGAATAAAGCTATTTGTACTATGAAGTAGAAATGTCTTCCTTCTGTGTATAGATACCTTAATAATTTTTTTTTTAGCTATATGAAAGGGGCTTTCCCTGATGAAGGTCAAATGATCTAATTTTAATAGGCAATGCTTGAAGTGTGATCATATCTAAAGATGTGCCTGCCTTAATAAAATTTAACTGGGTTGGCAGTTTTCATCTCTGAAGCTATGTGTCGCCTTGTGAGCAAGTCTCTAGCATAGCTACAAGAGCTTGCTTATTCAAGTAAGATTTAATTTACTGATCTTTAAGATTGGAACAGTATCCTTGAACAGCAACTTAAGGAAGAAATAATAATATACTGCTTTTAAACTTCTCCCACTCTCTATGTTTCAAAGTCCAAAGTTTCTTTTTCCCACCCTTTTTCCCACCCCTTAATGAAATCATTCACCAAGGAAGGCTGCGCAGACCAAACTTATTAGCCACATTTTTCTATTTTTCTTCTGGTGAAATTAGAGAACACTTACTTCAGTAAGTGTCTGGGACTTGTTAGTCACTGGGATGTCAGCATCTACTGCTATTGTCATGATGGGGTAAATATTGGCAGCCTTTTAGACACTTCCACTTGGTTGTGATTCAAAGACATAGGAAACTTCAAATTTTGCATGATTTGGTGTGAAATCATAAATGTGCTGTGAAAACATAAGTATGTCTAATCATGCACTTGAGGAAGACTTCTGAGGAAGCTAATTTACTATGAAATATAAGTCTCTAGTTTTCTTGTACTGGTTTGGTTGTGCTGGTTTGTTTTTTTTTTTTTTAATAATTCACCTCAGTCCTATGAAATAATGTTATCACATTTCCATAATGTTAAATCAAATAGGTGATTTGTTTACTGTAAAGTTGCATTTCACTCAAAAATAGAATTTCTTATATTAAAAAAGGTCATTATATGTATTTACTGAAAGAAGAGAAGCATTTGATTTAGAGTGCAAATTGACAGCTTTAAGTTGGAAGTTTCATAATGTCCTGCTCTTCCAATGGGATAAATAAATACAAGGTTTGTCTCAATGTTAGGACATGAAAATAAGTGGTGAATGAAATCTACAGGGCTCTTAAACCTGCTTTACGTTTTCTAAAGGGTGAAGGTTTAAGGGTGAAGAATTAAAGCAAAAATGTATGGAGGTGCTATTGTTATGTACTTTTGTAGTTTCATTTGCTTTACATGTATGGGAGAAAAAGGGAGGAAGACAGCAGGGATAGAAAGAAGCTCCAGTCCCTGCACTTGCCCATCTCCTGCTTTGTTGACCCCCCAAGGCTGGGGCCAACAAGGGCAAGGCCATCTCTTCATGTGTTGGGGACAGGCTCATGTGGCACCAGCAGTGACTGCAGCACACAGAGGGTCTCCAAGTGGCTCTGTCCTCCTCTGGGTCTGCCTGATATCAGCGCAACTTTCCCCAGCCACTTGTCCCACACAAGGAAGTTGTGAAATTTGGATGCTACTTAGGCAGCAAAAAATTTCTTGAGTCCTGACCTAGATAAATCAAATATAATCCTAATTGGATGTACTTAATTGGTGTTTGGAGGCATTTTTAGACAGAGTTTTCTATTTCCACTGGGAATATTTTCGTTTTTCTGTTTATCATTTACACCACAAATTTGTTTATTAACAATTCTTGGCATTTCTTTCATCTTCTTGTGAATTTCTGCTTGAGAGCAAGGAAAATATATCTTTGTTCTCAGGAAAGAAAAGTTACTTTGAGTTTTACTTTGAAGCACCCAATGATATAACTGAAATGTCATGAATAATTTAAGCAAACATTGATGCAAATGTTACTAGAAATAATCAAGGAACTTTAGAGGTTGTAAATAAAACCGATTTAAAGATGAAAATTGATGCAACTTGCAATTCTAATTTTGCATACATGCAAAAGTAGGACAAAATAGTATACTGGAACATATGGGAATGGAACAAACAGCACCGACACTACGTGGGTGATTCATTTGCGAGTAAAAGAACTTAAATATCTTACTCTGGCTTGCATATATACAGCAAGAACACTGAATTTAAAAGTAATTTAGCTTTCTTCATGGTATTTTGAAAAAGATGCATCATAGAATCACAAAATGGTTTGGGGTTGGAAGGGACCTTAAAGATCAACTCATACCAATCCCTGCCATGGGCAAGACACCTTCCACTATCCCAGGCTGGTCAGAGCCCCATCCAACCTGGCCTTGAACATTGCCAGGGAACATTGCCAGAAGCATCCACAGCTTCTCTGGACAACCTGTTCCAGTGCCCCACCACCCTCACAGGGAAGAATTTCTTGCTAATATCCAACCTAAACCTACTCTCTTCCAGTTTGGATTTAGTAACACACACCTTGCCAATAGCCTGAATGTAAATAGTTGTGCCATTTGCATCTCTGCATGCTCCAGCATTCTAAACTGCCTGACCTAAATGATCTTGTGGCACTTATTTTATAATATTTTCTTGTTTCTGATAATTTAATCAAGGAAACTGCAGGGGAATTATGTTTGTAGGGGTGTCATTCACCAACCATGACGTCAGATTTTCTGGTACCTGCAAGTCTTGCTTTCTTGTTCTGGGTTTTTTTTTGGTTTGGTTTTTTCCTCTAGTATTTTGAATGTTACAGTCCACCTTTACTAAGCATGTTTTATGCTTTGAGAGACTGTATGTAGTAGGTGATTACAAAACTAATACTTCACCTCAGTGTTTCCATGTGCTCCCCATGTTTTTCCCAGTCCCCAAGTGATGGTTCTGTGTAGGGGAAGGCTGTGGCCTTCACAGGGCTTGGCTGGGCTGGGCAGCAAAGCACCAGCTCCCAGGGGCTGCACTGTGTGTCTCAGTATCATCACATCCACAAACACAGGCTGGGAATTCACACACACAGGAACCCATTCATGATTTGCTTAAAGAATGTCTGAACTGTGATGCTGGAATCCACAGGATATCCACAGTCCTCTGGACTGTGCTGAGTTTAAAGTAAATACAAAGATCCTTCCTTCCTGAATAAAATTTTTCAGACTGACTAAAGGGTATTTCTCTTAAATAGTTTTCTGGAGTATAAATAAGCTACAGTGAGACTAAGACAGCGTTCAGTCAATTCAGCTTGCTACCAGTCACTGTATCCGTACCGATAAAGTAAATAGATGGAGAGAAAAAAGGGTTTTCATAGACAGCATTTTTAATAAACAGTAAAGAATAAGTTCATGAACTCCTTTTGGAGACTTCTAAGACATTATGGTAATGATAGTGCAAAGCTATCTGATTCAGATATGATTGTGTTACAATAGTTTATTTCTCAACAGAGGAGATTATAAAAAAATACTTGAAAAATTTAATTAAAATATGTTCTCTCACATTTAATACTGCCTAATACTTTTAATGAATCTGAATATTCTTAATTGCTTCTGTAATTTTTGCCATGTGTAAATAGCTAATTAAAGTATTAACTACCATCAAATGTAGTCTAGAATTAAATATATAAATGTTCTGTCACTGATTAAGAGGATTACATGAAAAAGTAGTCAACTTTCAGGTATGAATGCTTTCTGACTGCAAATAAAGGCACATTAGCTGTAGTAAAAGGGGAAGCAGATGAAGGAAGTTCATGCAGTTTCTTACTGAGTTTATAGTTTCCTACTGATCCAGTGCATATAAGACTTTTGTAGCTCTAGCGGTGTTTAGAGAAGTTTGGAGGTTGTTTGAAACTTCACCAGTTAGTTACAGTCCTTGAGGGACTGCCTGTCAATGGAAAGTGCTGGAATGCAATATATTCAGCCTCTTTTACTGGGTTTCAAGGACCAGATGGTAGGGGACATAGTTATGACCTACATCCTCTGAGAAAACTTCCTTTCTCATTTCTAGAGTCATGTGAAAGGTACAGAGAGCTCTTCTTGCTCCTGGAGGTTGCACTACAGAATAGCCTCATATTTGTTTGTGAGCCAAAAATGGATGGTGACAAACACTGTGTAAAGTCTGAAGGAGAATAATTTGACCTTTTCCTCACGATCAGCTTGGGAACACCATCAACATAAATTCTCCATAAAGATATCCTCTGGCATAACTGTCTGTTGTAATGAGATACAATCCAATAACCTCTTAGCTTAGACCAACCTGAACCAGTAAATTCCCGTGAGTGTCTCTGTAGTGTGCTCTTTAGCCATTATGACTCTGGAATTAGCTCATGCTGAACTAATCCATCCCTGCCCTGTGGCATGGAGTTGCCATAATCAGGAACATAAGGGAATCTCTCAGGTAATCGGGTGTTGGGATTTTTTAATCGGGCAAAAGTAAAAGCTGCTTTTACTATAAAGACCTATAGAAACAATTTGCTGAAGGAGGCCAAACCAACCTTTTGATTTCAGTTTCCACTGGGATTTGATTATTCTGGGAGTACAAACGTCAAGATTTTCAGAATTTTCGGTCATTTCACAAGGTCTTTATGTTACTTATGACAACATTCCCCCCTTATAAACCTGTGGACTAGAGATAATCAAATGAGATGTTTCAATATGGTGTGCTGTTATTATTTTTTGCTCCCCTGAAAGGCTTCTATAGATAAATTAGACAGTTAGCTCTTTTAGCAGACATTACTCCCAGTGGTTCTTCTGGGTTCTATTTCAAAAATAAGATGGTGAAGACTCTTGAGCTGGCAAAGCCTCAAACAAGTAATGAAAAGCTAAAAAGCTCCTCTCTTTAAAATAGCCTCCAAAACTGACAAAGATTTCTTACAATATATAGAAAAATCTCATCAGGTTTTGTCTTCCTTGTCTCGCATACAGTACATTTTGCCTCCTTCATGTATGTTCCAAGGGCTTTTCTATATCCTTTTTCCTGTTAACGTGTCAGATAGAGACTGGGTTAGGTGCCTTTTAAACTTTTTTTTAGTGGAAAACTAAGCCAAGAATAGAAGAATTTCACTTCTTATTCTGGTAGTACTTTCATGTTATCTGAGTGCTCCCAACTAGGAAACATTATTTCAGGTGCAGTGCTCCTGGGAAATCTTCCCAGTTATATGAGTATTTGCCATGGGTAGACCTGCCTCTGTTAGTGAGGTGTGGCTTTTGGGAATCAGGTAGTTTGCATTTCTATCCTCTGGTTTAGAATCATTAAGCTCAGCCTCACATTTTAGTTTTAGGGAGATGAGACCCAAAGAATAACATTGTAATGTTTGTTGCAGCTGATTTTTCCTGCAGCGTGTACTCACTATCTCCAGCTCCCCCCCAGGAAGTCAAGGGAGCAGTTGTCTCTCTGTCCTCATCCTGAACAGTAGACTTCTTCCTAGTAGACTATATAAACAATTCTATGGCTTCTTCTGGCACAGAAACAACATTTCAACTGAGAATGGTGTCCAAGTTGTGGTGGGTTGGTTTGGTTGGTTTCCCGTATAATGCAAATCAGGAGTAGTGGCATTAGAAAGTATCATTAGGCTCATTAAGTATTTTGTTGCTGCTCAACTATTAAATATATTTTATGGCTTTGTATGTTTAACTGATGTAGGCACAAGTTACAAACAGAAAGTTAATATTATGATTAAACTTTTATATAAATCAGCTATTCTAATAGAAAATTACCTGTCTAATTTGACTAAAAATTGTTCTGTTCTTAAAACCATACTGAATATACCAATGGATACTGCACTTGAGCTTTTGAAATCATCCCCAGAGATTCTGGAAAAATTGAATAAAATTTTAAAATTTCCTTTGTTTTCATTGACATTTTGACTTGATTAGCCGAAATTATAATATCTCCCTGAAGCATGGGTAATTGTATTCATGTCATTTTTACTTCGAGTGGTGGCACGTTGCAGATCATTTTTTTTATTCTGAAGCATGTTGGCATTTGTGGTGTCAGAATCACAGGATTTAGTTGATGTACATTTATGAACTTATTATTTCTGGCATCCTTTAGAGAACTGAACTACCTTCCAAATCAAACAATTACAGTAATCTAGCATGAGATCTCTGTTCCTTTTCCTTTCGCAGGTCGAGTGTGGGTGCACTGATGGGAACCATAGGCAGGTGTATCTCCTCTCTATGACTCCCAAATTTTTGGTTATGGACAGCATTAAGAGAATGATGCAGGTGATTGTAAGAGAAAGAAAACCTCATGAAAGGGAGCTGAATGTTCTGCTGCAGAACTGTTTATGACCCAGCCTCCGCCACAAAGCTCTCACGGCATACAAGGGAAAAAATGGTTGCCCAGCTAGTCACTGTCTGTGTTTCATTTTGTTGCTTTCTGACTTAGTAACCAAGGTCTGACTTACAGAAATACTGAGGGGTGAGAGCTGTGCTTTGAAAGTATAAAGTGCTGTAACAAAAAACACTATTATGGAAAGTGTGGTCCCACATTCTCAAATTCTGCATCTAAAATGAAAAGACATTTTGTTTGCTTGATGTTTTATGTGCCTCATCCATAAAATGGGAGTAATATATTTACCTGGAGCTGGTATGGAAATTATGTTATCTCTTAATTAGAAGCCACGTATGATCATGTAAAGAACATGGGTCCCTGGAAACAAATTCTGTCTGTCTGTGATAATAATTGGAGCTGAGTTCTGCAGACTTTTTATTTTAAAGGTTGTTCTTTAAATTCATTGTTTTCTGACACATCACCCTTCTGCCCTCAAAGGTCGAAAGTTTATTCTTAAAATCATTAAGCACCCTTGATCAATTTTTTTTTTCCACACAGTGTAGGAAATCAGCCGACAATACTGGTTACTTTTCATTCTCCTCATAGAGATGAACCTTAGAACTTGATTGTGTGTACGTAGATTTAATGAGCAATTACATGCCTTCTAACTTTGGAAAATAAACTGTCTCCTAAATCAAGTGACAAATACATACAGAATACATGGAAAGGGGAAAAACAGAAAGAAAAACTACTTTGCCACTTAACTTCCCTTCCTGTCTGATGCAGCCCAGGTTTAAGGTGCTCCTTTTCCTCTACACAGTAAGAGTTTGCCAGTAAAAAGCCATTTAGCAAATCAGGCAGAAATGTTCTGCACATGTATCTCTGTAAACAGATATTATGCAGGCTGTTTTAAAATCACAATGAGAATCAGCAGTAGGATTTTCTTAGTGATGCTAATGCACTAACATTGACCAAAAAAATCCAGTGATAAAACAGCAGAGAAATGTGTCAAAGGAATGATGGATTCCTAAAATGATAATGATGTCCAACTTGTCTCATCTTCTTGTCCCATTTTTCTTCTTTCTGTCTACAGAATGCAGTGAGAGTTTTGCATTAATGCTTGCAAAAACCATGGGAAATTCAGGTCAAATAGGCTGACTAGTAATTTGTAAAGCCCAACGAGTGTTTGACAGCCCCAGATATTTAGCTTATGTTGGAGTTGTGTTGAACATCTCCTTAAACTCTTGCAAAGACTTACTTCAGAGCTGGAGAATTGTTTTGGGGGGTTTCTGGTTTTTTGTGGTTTTGTATTTTTTTTGGTGGAGATTTTTTTTGGTTGGTTGGTTGTTGTTTGATATTTTATTTTCTCTCTTTTTTAACATCTGAGAAATTCTTCATCTCTGTAGATATATAAAATACTGTTAGATTTGAGAGATTTTCTGTCACCACATAAGTCTATAAGTGCGTTATTTATTTTTTAGTTCTTTGCATAGGTTAATCATATTTGTTGATGATTTTGTTAAAGAGCAATTCTTTAAAACTTAAATTTCACCCTTATTTTTTTGCTTATTTATGCAGAAAAAAAGAAAAATCTAAATCTTGGTTCAAGATCAGAGAAATTCTCTGTTTCATGTTGGTGGTCAAGGGTGTAGGGTAAAGTGCATTTGTTCTTGGTTAATGACACTGTGGATATAAACAAGTTCTTAGTGAGGCCAAATCAAAGCTGCTTCCAAAAAATAAGCATACAACTTATATAAACATATTTGTACTTAAATTCTTTGGGTGACACAGTGTTGTTTCAGGAAGGAACAGCTCATCTGGTTTTGCATGTGGGGTGGCATTGAGGACATTTGGAACATGCTTCACTGGAGTGCCAGAAAATGACCCTGGGACATGAGGAACATCCATCTGTCCAGAACGTTTCTGATAGTGTTTTGGAAACAGCTGAAGTCGTGGAAGATGTTCAGCTGATTTTAATTATCAGCCTCTGGAAATGAGGAAGCTATAAAGAGGAATGTGTGAAATGAACAACAGGAGAAAATAAAAAAAAGACAAATGTCTATTGCTGCAGCCTGGCTACGCTTGCACCTGCAACATCCTAGTGATTTCAGTACTGAGTACAGACCTTCCTCTTCTGTATAATATCCAGGCTAATTTTGGAAATAACCTTTTTTTGTTCTTCAATGCATCCTTGGAACTGGTGTCCTAGACTCTATATTTCAGCATTTCCTTGTGTCATCTGGCATATAACAGTTGAGATGAGGGTGATGCATCATTTGCTTGGCTGGAATTAGAGAGTAAGTTAATTAGATGTGAGAAGTTTTGTCTTTTTGTAATAGACCAAAAACAGCTGTAGAAGATTAAATTACAGTATCACTGGAAAAAAAAAAAAAAAAACATGGTTTAAATCCAATTGTGCTCCATGGTTAAGAAATTATGTTTAGAACTACAGTGCTGTAATAAATTCAAAAGTTTTACATCATACGTATATTAAGAAGAACAGAACCATAGAATTGTTTAGCCTGGAAAAGATCTTTAAGATCAAGTCCAGCTGTTAACTCTGTCAAGTCCAATGCTAAACTACATCCTCAGGTGCCACATCTACACACTTTTTAAATCCCTCCAGGGATGATGACTCCACCACTGCCCAGGGCAGCCTGTTCCTGGACTTGAAAACCCCTTCAACAAAGTTATTTTTTTCTAATATCCCATCTAAACCTCCTCTGACACAACTTGAGGCTGTTTCCTTTTCTTCTACCACTTGTTACTTGGGAGAAGAGACCGACCCCCACACAGCTACAACCAGCTGCATTTTAACTTCACTCACCTCAAAAGCTCTGTTTTTTCTTTTTTTTTGGACTACAAAAAATCAATTTGCATCTTGCCATGAGATGTGTATGGAGCGACCTCTGAGCCCTTGTGGTCTGAGCTGTGCTCTTTGTGGGTTCAGCAGTGTAGAGGAATTTTTTACATAGTTCTGTAATTGATATCCCTGCAAATATAAACCTCACCTGTATTCACATTTCATTGTCAGCTTCAGACATCTACTTCTTCTTTAAAAGAATTTATAACATCAACTTATTTCACGTTACTTTTTAATCTTCTCACATCTACAACTTCTCTGTAGGGCAGTAGGATTGCGTGAAAATTAGGTACATAATATTTGGATTTGTACAGCCTACTGTGAGAGAATAAAAAAATTCCAACTGAAGGAATAGCATACTTGAACAAGTGGAGGGTTTTGGGGTTTTGGGGGGTTTCTTTGGGGTTTTTAAAATTTTGTTCTGTTGGGGTATTTTTTGTTGGTTTTTTTGTTTGTTTGTTTTTTGTGGTTTTTTGTGGTTTTGTTGTTGTTTTTGTTTTGTTTGGGAGTTTTTTGGGGTTTTTTTAAATATAAAGGCCCTTTAATCATGTATTTTGGTGATTCTGGAACATTTTGCTCCCCATTACCCTACTATTTTTAAAGTAATTGCCTTAATTAAGATGGAAAAGGTGATTGCCTTATTCTTCTGTGAGCTGACAGTTACAGGTGACCCAGGAAAATTGACCTTGTTTTCCTTCCAGGGAGATTTAGCTATGGAGCTGCTGTTTGCTTGGCTTTGGCATCGTGTAGCCTGGCAGGCTGCAAGCTGCACAGAGGCCACTGTACTGAACTCATACTGTCTTATACAGAAACTCTGTCTACCTTGAGTGAATTGGCCTTAAAATTAACCAGAGGTACAGGACTGTCACAGAAACAGTCCTAACTTACCCAATATCTATGAAAAATGCTCCTTTTAGATACTTAATTCTTACGGTTTTGTCACATATGTCACCTTTGTGCATTATAACTAAAAATCTAGATTGATATCCCCCTCCAAAGGCCTTTTTTAGCCTGGTGTAAAGCTTAAAATGGAAAGTTTGGAGTCTCTGTAATCAGCCCATTTGAAGTTCCACATCTGAAAATCCAGCAAGTGAACCACGCTTTAAACACTGATACATTTCGAATTTTAATAGACTTTATTACAAGCCTTCAAATTAAAATCTGTCAGGAGAGATAAAAGGTTGGGGATTCGGATTCAAAGGGACTTTGATTAGACATAAAGGTCAGCAATGGTGGCAAAAAGTCAATGCATCTAAATTAAGCATAAACCTCTGGAAGAGAATATGCTAATCTTTCATGTAAAGTACTTGTCAGGCTGATCTTGGCTCATATCCACAACAGTTAAACTATTTTCTGTGATGAAATTTTAACAAATGGTAATCCATGTGTAATTTGCCTGTCAAGTGTGTGCCATTTGTTTTTACAAATGTTAGATTTTAACTGCTAAGGAATCATATTATACTACATAATGTACTTCTGATTAAAGATTTTGTTTTAGAATCTTTAGCGCAGTTTTTAACTGCAACTTTTTTTCCTTGGGAATGTAAAATGCAAATGGGAGAAAAGAAAAAAGAAATAAAATCAAAACTCTAAATGTCATTGCTTTGTGTAAAACTAAGTGTAAATGTATAAATTACTCTTTAATTGAGCAGCTACTTCAGGAGCTTAAAGTTGTAGTAACTGTTAATATTTCTGAATGTGAAATTAAGATTCTGCACTGTTAGTGAGAAAACTCATTAAGGACATAAAAGGATGACAGGATGAAAAAGGATTTACATTTATAGAATCTTCTGTAAAATTATGAGAAGTGACAGGCTCATTTTTTGATGCTGAAATCAAGGTTGCATGTCTAAACCACAGTGACACTGTGGCTAGATTTTGCATAGCTGAGAACTAATAGGAAATTAATAGAGTGTAATACAGGCCTATTGAATTCAGTCTAACTTTGTAGCTTTGATGTGGAAGAACAGAAGGCACAATTTCAGCCTTTGTTTAGTGTGCTGGACAGATAACTCCACTAACATCTAAGTATGGTCAGGATTAAAACTGTGATGGATGGCACCACAGCACATTCTTGACAGCTTTTCTGTTCAAATACAAATTTCTGTCACAGTCCCAGAATGTTTGAAGGAACTTTCAGAGATGAAATATTGTAGCTGCAACAAGTCCAGTGTGAAGCTATTATGCTTTGAAAGGAAAAATAATTACAAACTGTACATCTCCTAGGCACATATCTGTATTAATAATGCATAGTAGTAAATACACTGGAGTATACTAATGAAATGTAATTGAACACAGAAGTTTTGGAAACCGTAAGGTTATCAATCTGTCAAGAAAAGTGTCAGTGCATCTGTCTGGTTTTTGGGTTTTCTACCTGTTTTAGGCAAATAAGTATTTTGGAAAGTTACTGTAGATCCTGATTTATTCTACCTTTCATAACATCTCTTTAGAACATTTTCTTGAAGTTAAGATTTTTTTTCAAATGTTCAGCAATTTCTGTATGAAAAAAAAAAATTCCCTTATGTCCCCTTAAGACAGTCACTATTGCCTCCAAAACCTTTGGTGAAACCAATGCTTTTATTAAAGCACTCTGTAGATGGAATATTGTCCTTATTATAGCAGCAAAGTAGGTCAGAACCTCACTGTTTGACAGATGTGACATACAAAGTCCCTACCTTCATATTAGTCATGAATAAAATGAAAAAGAAGCTGATTAGTGCAGGAGAATGTCTGTATTTAAAGAGCTAATACTTGTAGTGATTTTCTTCTTTGTGCTTAACCGTTAATTGAAGGAGAGACTTAAACTTTATCCCATTGCAACTGATTCCCACACAAGCACAGGGAGTCCAGCTGACACTGCAAATGGCATAAAGCTTTGTAATATGAGCCATTGATTTAGCACAATAAGAAAGAAAATTGGACTCCATGAAGTGAGAATAAATTGTCTGACTGCTGAATGTCTGTCATGAAATCTCATCTCTTGCTCATGTGCTGTCCATGGGATGTGGTCGTTTGTCAGCTTCCAAAGAACTCCCAGTTGTCCTCTGGTCCTATTGTGCTCTGGGCTACCTCAGATATCTCAGCAGAGGTAAACACAGCTGAGGTTGCTGTTCATGTTGAATAGTTTGTGGTCACACTTGTCAAATTTAACTATCAAAGAACTCAAAAGTGGGGCAGAAATATCCTAAATGTTTTCAACCGCACTATATGTACTTGTTTGAGATAACGTCAATGAAAGTATTGTTCCGTTTTAATCCAAGTACTTCTGTACATCATTCTAAAGGTAAAAGCATAGACCCCAAATACCTAATAAATGGGCAATTAACCTGTCTCCTCAGTGAAGTCTTGCTCTTCTTGGAATTTATTTATGTATTTCTAAATACGGTTGCTAAGTGGGCCCTGACTCTGCTCAGAGCAATGACTGTGTGCAGTCTCCTAAAGCAGTTCAGAACAGAGGGACCACCTCATTTCACACAACACTGGCTGCATCCTTGCTGCAATAATGTACTGGTTTTATTTATTCTTGGCTTAATCTGTCAATCGTATAACATTTATACCAACACTTGGGATCCTCCCTATAAAAGTCATCGGTTGAAGAAACTGCTCAAGAAGGCTGAAAAACTGCAGTACTGAGAATTTATTGTAGTCAAAAATACTAGTAGTTATATATAAAACAGGATAGGGGAGTGGCAGAGCAATGAATAGATATGAAAAACATATTTTAATATTTAGTTTTAATAAAATGAGGATAATATGACTAGGATGTAGTAGATCTGTGTCTCAGTAGGGCCTGAAAGCAGGAGAAGCGTTTTAATAGTAACTCACGTTAGGAGTTGGTTAAGCCATGAGAAAGAGCTAAGCAAAGAAAACTCACCTCTCTCTCCCTTATTCTCCAATTCTGTCAGTTTTGTGCAGTCTGCTGTCTCTCCCTTGTTTTAATTTAATACATTTCTTTGGATGTGTATTTTTAAAACAGAAACAATCCAAGCACACCTTTCTAAAGAAAGAATTGAAAAACAAAACAAAACAAAACAAATCTTGTTCTGTGATTGAAAATATGAAATTCAATCTAAGCAACCAAAGCAACATGATTTTCTGGATAGATACAGGATGGTGTTTCTAAAATTCAAAATATTTTGGTTTGACTATGTCGATTTCCGAGGAGCCTCAACACATGGTTCCTTGGCCATGGAGCAATCTGCCTGGTGGGTCTCCCCCAGACCCATCCCCATGTCAGTGCCACACGAAGTAGTCAACCAAGTGCAAATTTTGGCTCTGTCAAAGTTGTCAGGAGAACTTTTCCAGCGAACTTCCTGGAAGTTGCCTTAGTTGGGAAGCTATTCAGTTATTTATTTAAGTTCAATTTTGGACTAAAACATCAAGTAACACAGTTCCCTGCAGCTCAATTCTGTTCTTTCAATTGACTCCTCTAACTCCTCTCCATCCTTTTAACTGAATGTTTGTAGTCATCATTCCCCATTTTCTGAGGAAATCAGTGTTGTCTTACATGACCAGAAACTTGTATTTTTTCACCAAAGTAGAGAGAAAAAACACATTGTGATCTGGATTTGTATGCTGGATAATATCTTTACATTAGTCTCTTTAATGGAAAGGACTTTCAGGCTTGAATACTTTTCTTAATACCATATTTTATGGAGAATGTGATTCTTTAAATAGTCGGGAACCTGGACATTAAGATTTTATAAGTAAAATGAAAGACCTTAAGCTTCATTTAGCAGAGAAAGAGCTGCAAGGGGGCTGTTACCTGGCTTGTGGTTGTGCACGTCTGTTGTCCTTGTTTGAGTTTCCATCACAGGCCAAGGTCAAGAGCTGTCTGGAATAGGGAGTGAAGAGTATGGTGTTTTGAAGTATTTTTTAACTTGAGCTTATTTAGAAAAAATTGCAAGTTTAGAATATAATTCTGGCTTACATTTAGAAGTGTGCTATATTTCATCAGATTTTGAATGACTGACCCAGTGTGCCTTTCTACCAATGTTTAAACAACAGCCTGAGCAATATTTCAGTCTCTAAGAAAACAAAGTTCAGGAATGAGTACATTCCTTTGCTCCCCAAGACACCTGTAATAAGTAGATGACCTTTAGCTTGAGGAGAAAGGATTGCTGGACTCTCAGAGCATCTCACTGGTGTCAGGTTTAGTCTTCAGGACCACTAGCAGAAAATTGTGCTGGTCTGTCACAGCACCTTCATCCAAGGCATGCTGAGCAGCACATTTGATCTCTGGCAGCAGTGAAGGCACACATCAATATTAGCTGCTCTCTTCCTCTCTTATTGGTTTCCAAATAATCTGGAAGCAAATGAGTTGTGTTTGATACCAAAGCACAAGTATGAATTTCCTTGTTTTATTTCTTTTCATCTCATCTTATCCTCTCTGAAGTTAGAAACAAACTACTTTACAAAAAATGAAAAGGAGCTAATACCAAATGCATTACAGGTATAACATTTATGAATAAAACACTTATTTTGTAAAGCTTTTGCTTTGTGAACCTTGGTGGTATAAGAAAACATAACCTTTGGTATCTTCTTTTCTACTATAGGAATTGGGTAGCATTGTGTGTTTGGGCTTGCATTGTCTTCTCAGAATAGCATTGTGACTAAAAGTCACCTGTAGAATGAGAGTAAAGTTCTGTAAGGAAAATATAAAATAAATAAAATCAGCTTCAAGCCCTTAGAAGTCCTTTTCTCAGCATGGTAGATGAATGTGTGCACTGACCCATGCAGCTGGTGCTTGAGAGTGTAGCCTGCTGAGGTGAGAGTCTGTTCATGTTTTAAGGAAACACAATTTCTCATCATAGCTGTGTTGCTAAGGGATAGCTCATATTTCTCTTATTCTCTGTCAGATTTCAAAGACCAACAGAAAAAAATGTTGCATTGTGTCTCGGTATTGCTTGTTCATGGTGGAGAGTTAGGAATGAATTGCAAAAGCAAGAAAAACTTTAAATAGACTTTACAATACGTAGCTCAATTCCTCTCTTGAGATATCCCCTACACTCACTTAGTAGTCAGCGGTGTTTTCCAGATTTCAGCCCTTCTCCTTAAACCAGATTTGGTGATTTCATGTTAAAGGAAGCTAATTCAGTGGCATATTACTGTCTAAAGTCATCTGTTTTCTACCTTGCACCTTGGTGTTCCTTGATCTCTTTTTTCCATGTTGGTAGCATGACTGATCCAATGGAAAAATAACCCTGAAAAAGGTAATGTTTCATCTCAGAAGCCAACTGACTCATTTCTCCAGAAGACATGGATTGTCAAGGAAGAGAAGAATTGTTCCCTTCATCTTCAGCTCAGTGTTAAATTGGTTTAGAACCAGGCTGGCTGGAACTGCACCTGCAGAAATAATGAGTCTCAAACACCACAGTGGATGTAAATAAAAAAATCTTTTATATACTTCATTAACCTTATAAATAACCTGAGAAAATAAAAAAAAATTATCAATTCCACTTGGATGAGCACATAAGTAAAATACAGGTGCCCCAGAAGTAGGAGGAGGGCAGTGGAGCTTTCCCACACTGAGGAATGCAAACCAAGGTTGGCATGTGGCTGCCCTCTGGTCCTCCCCAAGATTATATAACCTGGGATTTACTAGTGGACTAACATGGAAAAAAAGTAGCATTAAAATCATGTACTGTGTAAAAGGAGTTTAATTCTCCATCTGACATCTTTAAGATACCATATTAATAATTTAGCTGAGTTTTAGTAGCCTTTTCAGTTGTAGCCCACTAATGACAAGCTTGCTTTCTAATGTTTAACGCCTGCTGCGCAAGTGGTACTTTTAACAAAATACATTTGCTGCAGGCTCTTTGACATGGCTTCACACTGAGATAAACACAATTAGCATGAGCTATTTAAAATGCTTTTCTCTTGTGCTTGTTTATAATTGGTCTTTTAAGATCTATTTTTATTATTAATTTTAAGGAATGTGTAACAGATTTGATAGCACAGTGTTATTCAAGTGTTTTACTCTTGAGATTTTCCTGGGTAATCCTCTGTTTGTAATAGCATATTTATATACAAAGATTGAAGAACTGACCAGATTGGTCCTTCTTTTAACATGCTGTACCATAGAATGTATTGTAGCAGACCAGGGAGGATGATCCAAAGGCGTGCAGGCAGGCTAGCTTACATAGCATAAAAATTTCATTAGAAAGTATTTCCAGTGAATCCTATTTGTATACAAGGCCTTATCTTTTCTATATGTCATATCAAAATGTCTTTTAGTAAAAATAGTCTTGCAAAGAATGTCTGCTGAGGGGGGCTGTACTGAATATTCATAACATCTGAGTGTGTGCTGAGACATTTTAGAATAAATTTTTTTTTTTAGGTTAACCTAGTTCAGAATGTTATTGTTAATCTTCTTTACATCCTTTCAGGCAGCCTGTGTAAGGAAATTTTCGAATTAAAAAAAGAAAAGAAAGAAATGCTGTCCTCAGTGAGAGCCCACACTCTCCAGCTCTCATTAAAATCAGTGGGAGTCTTCTATTGGCTTTGCCGAGAGTGGATCTTCTCGGTGGGGTTTTGGAGGGGTAAAGGGAAGAACATGCCTCAAAAAAAGACAAATGTCTGTAGAGCCCTCAAGGGCAAGGCTGTTGTAAGGTAGGTTTTGTCCTCTTCTTTCCAGGCTGCCACTTCTGCTGACTGATTGAAACGTCTCTACCTGCTTTCCTGGCTTTTTGCAGGGTTTAGTCTGAAAGCACAGCCCTCGTGGCAGCATCAGAAGGGAGACTGTTCCTTGGATGGTCCTCAGCCTGTGCCCCTGGGCAGGTGACAATTATAATGGCTTTTTAATGGTTGGATTTGAAAGAGGCAGTGGGCTGATTTGATAATAGGCAGGTCTTCATCTTAAAAAATGAGCATAAATTGAAGCTGTCTGGTTTAGTAATTGAAGTACAGTAAATATTCTATATTTGCTTTTCACAGCCTTTCTGCCCAATGGATCCCACAGCTGTTTGTGAGCAGTTCTGAAAAGATCTATTCCTGGATATAAGTAAACTGCTCAGCCTGACAAATGACACAGGTGTTGGCTGGCTCTGTAGGGGCTGAGCATTGCATTTAGGAGCACCTGTCTGAGTATCAGCACTGATTCTGAGACTGAGCCCATCGAGACAGACGGACTTGTTCCATTCTTGAGAACAAAAAACACTGTGGTCATTTGGCAGATTGTGCAGCATGGCAGGAGGGCTGACGGGACCTGGGAGGCTGGAAGCTGGAGGGCTTTTAGAAAAAAAGCCCTGCAAACTGTTGGGACTATTTTGATGGTTGAAACTAAAAAGAGTACACCAAGAGCACATCACTACAGAGACCAAGTCCTCAGCCATCATGGCTTTCTGACTTCTTCAGGGCTGGTGGCAGCATCCTAAATTATGCTTCCCTAAAGAGACTTTCAGAATGGATTTCCCCATAAATCAGACCAGGCCATACTTAATACACATAAGGCATTGCAAATGATGGATAGTTGGCTTAGCTTTGCTTTGAATGTTATCTCTTGTGTCCTTTGCTGTAACTGAATTTGTTGGCATTAGTTTTGGACTATTGTAGCAGGATCTGTGGCTCAGGAAAGGGTGAGAAAACAGTGTATTCTGGGAAGTATGTCAGTGGTAGAAACCAATGAGAATTGCTGGAGTAGAGAAAAGGCCCAAAGGAAAGGATGTCCCACCCTCCTGCAGTACAGGGGCATGAAAAGAGGGAAATCAATTTGGTTTGAAACACTGTTTCATTTGTCACACACCAGTTTTTTACCACCAAGACTCCATCCACTGTCTTATTTTGAGGACCACTGAGTCCTCAGTGCTGTGAAAATACTTGAGTCTAAATCCCTTGGTTTGAACCCTGAAATTATTTTGATGCATGCCTTCTTTTATCTCTGCTTTCATCTAGCTTTTTGAAAGTGAAAAATACACAGCTGAAACATACCAACTACCGAATAGTGGCATTACCTGGTTAATTTTAGTGACTTGATTTTGGAGGATCTATGATAAAATATAGCACCCAGGGATATTTATCCTAGTAACTTTAAACATGTCCTGGTTCTTTCGGTCTCTCTAATATGTTGCTGTGATGGCATTAGTGGAACCATATCCTTTGCCTGGACACTGAGTCTTGTATTGTATAGAGACTATTGAGATTTCAGAAGAAAGGTCTTTTTAAAAAGAATTTGTTGGTATAACAAAACAAATCATTTTAAAAAAAATTAAAGCATGTTTTTGAGTGTTATGTAACCATCAGAACTGGTTTCTTTAAGAGATCTGGTTTTGGACTAGTCAGGCTACTGAAATCCTACTTTCATTTGAACTCACATATCTGGGATGTCTAAAACATTTAAATATTTATAGCTTTGAAGGTTCACCAGGTCTATAATAAGCACAGGAGAAAATAAATACATTATGCAAAGGGTGATTAGTTTTATCACATAGTCTTCTATGGGGCAGCTGTTTATTTTTCAGTGTTCGTTTTCTTGGATCAGTCAGGTAGACAGCTGTTCTTTTAGGGCATTTTTGTTAATTTAAGTAACTTCTTTGAATTGCAAATCTACCACCAAATTCACTTCTAAAAATTCAGCCTCCAGCTCATAATTATATCATCAAAAAAAAAATCTTTAGATCAGTAATTCAAAAATATCTACTTGTCAGAGATATTTCAAACAAATGTAAAGCATACACACTCTAAATCATCTGATACATCAATGTCTATATGAAACTGAATATAAAATGTCCAGGTCTGCTAGGTTTCTCAAATAAAAAAAATAATGTACATTACGTACATTCCCACAATCCAACAGCAAGCTTGAAATACTGTTGTCTCATATATGTGACTTCGTAAACACTTGTTAACATCAATAGGCTGTTGCAAAGAGAGAAATATGATAAATGGGTAGCCTGTAATTAATCTTTTTATTTTTTAAATTGCCTTGGATTTTTGCCCTAGTCCAGAGGACCTGAGGAGAGTTATAGGACAGGGAAAGGAAAAGAGTACTGCAGAGTGCGCTGGCACTTATCAGGCTGTACAGGGACAGGGCTTTTTGTGCACTGGAGCTGTCAGGAACAACTGCAGTGGAGAAGAACTTGCCAGTGTAGTCACCCATAGAGTCCTTGGTCTTACAATAAATTTGCTGGAGTCAGTGCATGACTATTCAGATACGCATTTTGTATTCATGCTCTCAGACTTGTGCTATAAATATTTGTGTCCCTTTCAATTCATGTGAAAACATAGCTCTCAGCTACCATAGTTTTATGAGGGCATTACTGGAATGTTGCATGGAAATTAATTCTTTGTATTGCAAAATGTTCAGCTACAGAAAACGTAATATTATCACTCCAGTAGATGAATCATAGTCGGTGGTGTAGGCACTTACACTGAAATTGCCTCCAGAAATTTATTGACTGACATATTTTGACCATTCTGGACCAAACTGTAGTCTACTAAAACTGCAAGTGCAAAATAATTTTTGTTTCACTGTGAACCCGAATTTGTTCCATTATGAATTGGTTACTGACCTAGTTTGTTCTGAAATACCATCACCTGGAGTGTCTGCTCCCAGCTCAGCCCATTTTGTAAGGTGCAGTTTGGGACAGGGATAAGGCTAAGGGGTGGTGGGGTTTAGGAGGGCAGATTTCTTGGCGTAATTACACCCATACCATGTGGAACATGAACATGAGCAGGAGAGAAGCCAGACATGGGCAGTGATGGTGAGTGTTCTGTGAGCTTCTGGTAGTACCCAAAGTGTCTCTCAGCAGCACTTTGAATCAGAGCAGGGAATGGGGTTTTGTTCATTTTACAAGATGTTTTTCTCATTCGGAGCTGTTACTGGTATATAAAGGAAGATTATCGCTACTGAAATTTTGGAAGCTGGCAAGAAAAATGGTTAGGTCTAAATCAAACAGATGTTTTGATTGTAAAAACGTAAAAGGAGTAAGTTTTTGATATATTTGGCAAATGCAATTTCATCTCTTATGTAATTAATAAGCTTTCTGTATTTATTTGTTAGGACTGGAAACTTTTGACAAAGTGCACCAACATTTACTTGGATACTTATCATTAATACATGTCTACCAATACCAGTTGTTTTAATTTTGAAGTACTTGAAATATCAGAGCAAGTGAAGATGTTGTTGTGATGTAAGTACAAATGGTGTTGCACTAAATCAGTAGACTGTTGTACCCACAGTTAATTGTAAGATTGTGACTACTATATCTAGGTAATTAATATGCTAATTAGCTAGTTTAAAGATAAAAGGGGTATTAAAAGAATGCAATAAAGAGCTTGTATTTTTCTCTTTTTCTGTGCAAACACAGCTCCCTGCAATAACTTAATGAGGAAATTTCAAAGGAACAAAACTAACAACAAATGAATTAGAAGCTTAACTAAGTAATTACATGGTATTGCTGAGACCTTTTGGGTAGGGACTAGCATAAATATGTATTTAGATTGTCATAACAGCAAATAACAGAGAGAATGGGAATACTAACAAAGAAACTTGTTGAAATTTTGTTTTTATGAAGCAGCCTAAGAAAAATTTGAATTATATGGTTATTATTGAAAGAAATTACTTATTGATAGTAATAAGATTGAAAATATTACTAAGATAGAAGGATGTAAGCTCTTTGAGGGAAGAGAGCAAGGTGCTACTCTTTTTTCTTTCAGCCAGCCTTTAATGTATTAGTAGAAAAGGGATTGGTGTTCAAAAACCACAACCTACGTTTGTTCAGCATCCTGAATTTTGAATCTGTTCTGAGGGCTGGTTTTGATCTGGCCCACAAAATTAATAGAAAACCTCATGTGTGGCATTGCAAGAGAAAAGATCCTTAAGCACAATGAAAATATGCCTTAAATTGAGTCTGAAGACCCATTATGGGCTAAAATATGGTGTAGAAGATTTCAGAACAAATTAAGGCAGGTCTTTCAAGAGAGAGGATAAAAGAGAAGAAGAAAGTGTAAGAAATCAAGAATTTTTGGGTTGGAAAAATGCTTTCAGAGCTTTAACTGCTTTATCAGTTAAATTTCTTGTCTCTAAACACTTTTTTCTCAGTTGGAGAAAGCCCATGTTTGAAGCCTTCTCCTCTGTCAGGAGGCCACGCAGATTTAAACTTGTCAAAATCGACACTCCACTCTAGAGAACGCAACTTGAACTATGCTGTACAGCCTCATCTGACATCCATGCTTGATAAAGACAAGACCACTATCTATTAATCAGATTAGTTTGTTACTAATGGGCTTATTATTAATACAAAAGCACTATTATAACTAATTTTAAAAGATACAAACATACAAAAGGAAGCATGCAACAAATCTTCTGTTTTCTTTTGTATTTATATAAACAATCTAACAGTAACAAAAAAATCTAGCAGCTGCTAAATGAAAGCCAGAAGTTGGCTTAAAGAAACAGTAAATACTACTCTGAGAATAAATAATATCAATTGTAGGACTTACTATCTGAAGAGATTGCTTTTTTAATACTAAGGTAAAGCATCTTGGACTTTTGATTTAAATTTAAGCCTTATCACATGATTTATAATGAGGAGCAGCAAGAGTGATTTATTCATAGTATCTCAGTATTGATAACTAAGCTGCATTTGCATTAACAGTGAGCACTGAAATAATCTGAACATCACATCTCTCCTCCAAAATGAAGAGTCTCTCCTTCTTGTTCTCAGCAATTCAGAGCAGGGATGTGTCTCTAAAAGGTGGAATTTTTTCAAAATTGTTGGAATGATTTGGAATCCCACTGGTACTCAGTATCTAAAAGCTGTGCAATTCAATCCTCTGAATATTTAACTGTCCTGAAGTCAACATCTAAATTTAGTTAATGTCAAGTGGATTAGGACATCACACCACTAAACAGATTCCAACACAGTTTGAATGCAATTTTCTGATTTGATTGGTCTTTTAGTTTGTTAATTCTAGTAAGAAAATGTGTAAGATGCAATATATTTTTGGTCTTTTTTGCTAAGGAAATGAGGTTTATGCCTCATATCTATCTGGTTTTTTCCCTGGTAACTTTAAAACTATTTTTAAACACATTTCATGGAGAGAGAGAGCTCACAAAGGCAGTGAGTTCCCACAATGTGACAATCCTCAAAGCAGTTTAGTTATCAGCCTTCAGGGGTTGGGTGGGGAGCCCCTATCAGCAGCCTTGTATCTGTTTCCAATGAGGCTGTAGTGTGTGTGCTCTTCACTAAACACCATCTATTGCACCTGGAGAGAAATGAGATCAGCATTTGCACTTGGAAAGTTTAGTCCAATACTATTTGGGAATTAAAAATTAGGCTCTGAACCAGACTTCATCAGTTTTCTGTTCAAGATATTTCATGTTTCAAATACTGTGGTTTTATGCTGGGTCAATCTCATTACTTTTTAAAAAGAAATTGTTAAAGATAACTTTGGATGAGATGAGAGCTCATGTAAATTGTGTGTATACACACACATCCCCCATATTATAATGTGAGCTGCAGCTGGCTTTATATCTCTATAGACAGTTAACTGTAGAACTATCAAAAAGTAAATAAAGGGAATTCACAAAAGTGGAACAGACTCTGAAGCTTAGGAAAGAATATATTTAATTAAATACATCTACTTAAAAGTCAGCACTACATAAAACATAAAGTAGGCCAGGTTACGAATCTCAATAGCTTTGAATAAACTCAGACCTTTGCTACAGAGCCAAGTTAGTTAGGCCCAGGTGTGGCATTGGATAGGAAACAGCCTGGGGGAGAAGACTTCTTCTTTAATAAAGAACCATATTCTATGTGGGGTTTTATGTGGATTTTTTTTTTTTTTTGTATTGTAGTTTTCTTTATCATTCAATGCTATCAATTTTAAATGGGTACATTTTTAAGCTTTGGCCTAATATTATTACAAAAAATGGAGCTCTAGTTAAACCTTGTGGCATTTTTATGTCACCCACAGGCTCTCTCTCGTTTGGAGTTTGTATCTAAATTACTGGGTTTTAAAATACATCCTCTGTATGATTTCAGCTATACTTGTGAATGACTGGCATGTCTTAAGTGAAAGATCTCTTGTCCCCAGTGGTGGTTAAAGTCAGAGCTGTCGTTTTTGAATTATTTTATTTCATGAGCTTTTAATCATACCCCAAGGACATGTCAAGCTCTTGCATGCTCTTTCTTTCAAGTATATTCTTTCACAAACACAGGCTGTGGAGGAGAAGGTGTCATTTCTTCTCTTGTTCCACTCCAAGCACATATTCATCATGGTAGGGGAAACTTATAAGAAATCTAATATCATAGTAAATTGCAATTTGGTGAGGTGTGGCAAGCTTTCAAAGGTTCAAATTTTTGGTGGTTGTAATATAACAGCTAAAGCAGCACAGAATGTGTTTGCAGTAAATCAAGCACTGCAGTCACTGTCTAGATAAATACTCTATTTGTTAGTTAGATGGAGTTAGTTGCCCTCAAAATTATCTTTGTGACATTTCTGTGAATGTAAATTAATTTGAAGACATTGTGAGGTTTGTTCACCACTTTATTGAATTTTCTATGCCTGAAGCACCAATTAGTATATTTATAGTCAAGCTATTGAACAATTTTGTTGGTTTTTTTTCAATTACTGTTCTCATGGATCCCAACCGGAGTGTTCCTGTGTCTTGTATATAGCACAGCATCTGAAGGGTTCACGTATTTTCAGAGGGGACCTAACAGCTGGTCTGTCCTGCTTTTACTGCTCAAGATAAGATATTGTCCTGTTTCTGGCAGGTTTTGCTACAGAACAGTAATGATGTCTATTGTGATTGCTGTTATTTTTGTATTTGTTATTTTATAGCTTCATAGGTAACTAAATATTAGGTGGGGATTCAGTATCTGAGTCTCATTTAGAACACCAGGCTCTAAAATTGCCTCCTATGAAACTTCAGTAATATCTTTGAATGGCTGTGTATTGAATGACTGACTTAAATGCTTCTTTGTGCTAAAGGGAGCAGTGCTGCTTAGAGAGCTTGCAGTTTGCAAGACATTTTTGAAATGAACACAGGGAAGCACAGTAGTTGTATTTAAAATTATTTATTGATGGAGAAGTAAGAGAAAGAGTGATATTTGGACCAAGAATTGTTTTCAGGTAGAAATAGCCTGTTTTCCCCTCAAGCTCATTTCTGAATTTCAGGAGAAAAGACAGTCTTATAAAGCTCTAAAAATATCTGAGGTTGAACTGCCAGTGGTGAACATTGTTGCTTT
Source organism: Corvus moneduloides (assembly GCF_009650955.1). Lineage (NCBI taxonomy): Eukaryota > Metazoa > Chordata > Aves > Passeriformes > Corvidae > Corvus > Corvus moneduloides. Next base: position 11,341,613 of record NC_045489.1, on the reverse strand, counting down.
CTGTCTGTAGTACATTGGAAATCCACAGGTAGGTCCTTAGCTGTACGTTAGGACTTCAGCTTTGTAGCTGACAGTGTAGCCTGCTTCTACTTTGGGTTCCAGCTCTATGTAAGTTAAAATTCCTAGTACTCGTGCCAGCCTTCATTTAGGCGCCTTTGAACTTAATAAAGTGACATCATCTGTCTCTTCTGCATTGTCTCGTAGGCTGAGTCAAGGTGGACATACCTGGGCAGTAGAAGAGGTCTTGCTAACACAGGAGCCACTAGAACCATTGGGGAGCATGATGCAGACACTGAGCTGAAAGAGTGTGCTCAGATTTGCCTGAATGAGGTGATTACCAACCATGCCTCATCAGCTGGTCTGCTCTGGCTCCGGCACAGCCTCTCTGCCCATCTGTGCTGCAATCCCCGGGCTTCTGGGAGAGCATAATGGGGCAGATGGGGACCATGCACAAGATCTCATCTTGTCTTTGCAGGTTTTCTTGACACAGTCTCTATGCCATGCAAAGAAACTGCCTCTGCTTTCCCTCTGCAGCAGCTTTGCAAGCGACTGTCACATAGGCATTGTTGTGCCTTTAGCTAATCAGTTCTGGAGAGGAAATGATGTACTAGATAATCTCAGCATGGACCGTTTATATTATCATCATCTTGACCACAAATTACCTCTTCATTCTAAGAAATGCTTCTGATGCGATGCTTGAAGAGACATTTCAGTAAATTTGTTCTTCAGAAAATAAACTTTATAGAAAAATATTGCTGTCATAGTCATAGACATGTTTAGTCTTTAAAACCCACATAGCATCCTGCAGTCCTCAATTAACAGACAATAAAAAATAAATTCAATACCCATACAAGCCATCATCATGCGAGGAGCTTTTGTAAATATATGGTCTTACAGCAGTTTGAAGTGCCACCTTCTGCACAGGCTTTAGATATATTTGCCACATTAAATAATACCAATGTATGTAATAGAACACACTTAATGATAACTCCTTGCCTACTACAGAATGCCTACTGAATTCTAGTGGCCTAGTGTGACTGAGGTCATGGTACATAAATCTGATTGTAATCCCAAATTAAACTTAAATATACTTGTTGAGCAATAACAGCAAAGTTGAAAAATGAAACACAGACTTCTCCCCGAAGCAGCTTTGAGAGCTTGGAAAATTATGGCTCTATTGGCTGGATTATCTGCCTGGGAAGTTATTCCTGGTCCATTAAAATAATTGTATTAATGCCATGCACTATGTTAGAGTCTGGTCTTGTGGTCTTTTGAAATACAAAGCATAATTCTCTGACAAAAATTTTAGAGATATTCTGTGATGCACCTGAGATTTTTTGTACCATATGTCTGAATAAAAATTATTAATGCAGAAATATCTTATTTGCAGAAATAAGCAAGTTACTCATACTCTGGGTACCTTTATTTACTTGGTTATTTGGTTGTCGCTTGCCCAATGCTACAACTTATAACCTTTGACTCTCTAAAAAATTGCTTTTATGCTTTACTTTTATGGAGGTTTTTAAGTTTAGAGCCCTTTCCAATCTTGAGAGAAATGAAATTTCTTTCAGTATCTTTTGTCTTGAAGTGTGAATTGCTTAGCATTATGACTTGATTGCATTTGAGTCGTATTGCTGTATAATGGTTGTTCTCTGTCATGCATTCATGGGGCAAAGAGCAGCGTAAGAAAACAGTATTTGGAATGCTATACAATGGGAAGATTCTTGGGTTTTACAGAAGAAAGTGCTTTTTGAACTTAAAGCTTAAATCTAGTAAATTCTGCCATTACCAATCATCAGTGGACTACTTCTCCAGATGAGAACTAACCCCATCAGCACTTGTCAGCAGCTGTGCACAGTTCCCTGAAATCTTCTGTTAATGATTTTATTTCCAACGTGGTTTGACTAACAGGTTGTATACCTGCTGAAATCAAATACAAAGAAGTGTGGTAAAAGCTGCCTAAAACAGGATACATGAACTCTGTCTGCTAGTAAAATTAAATTATTAATGGTTTAATTTCTTTTTTTTCTTTCCACAGGATTTGAGGTTCCAATTAAATCTGTGTTTGGGCCATTGCTTTGCCTGCCAGTACTTAATCTTTTTCGAAAGCCTCATCACTTATCTAAAACAAAAGAAGAACGAGGTAAGGAGAAAAAGTAATGAAATGCAGCATAGCACATCTGTCAAAGGAACGGAAAGTAGCTTTAAAAAAAATCCAGGATCAATGACAGTAAGAAATTATTTGTTGAGCACTAAATGTGTTCATGTTAGGCATGTTAATTCTAAGGAATCTGTAAGTACTATTATGTCCTTGCATACACTGAGGGTTTGGTTGTTTAAGAGATTTACTGTTGATGTAGCCACAGGATACAAATGACTGATAGGAATAGTTGCTAAGTGTACCTGTCTGTACTATTGAGTCCTTTGTAAGATTGTTTGACATCTTGATACTGAACTGTTGAATATAATTAACATTTTGGAAGTTATTTAAAATTCACTTTTGGGTCAGTCTTGATTTATGTTCTTCAAATGTGCATAATGCAATACTGGGTACTGTATTAAAAGACTTAATCTGTGTCAGCACTTAGAGCTGTACTATTCTTTGCTGTTGATAATAGATCTGTCCAAAATACTTGGAACTGACTTTTGCTATGTCACTTAGGATTGCAATAACATACAGCAAGGCAGGCATAACTAGAGGTGACAGAGAAGAGTAGTAAAGTGATTTAGCCTTGACAGGATAAGGATGTAAGGCAGATACGGTTTGAAAAATATCAGCCTTTCCTGAGCTGCAAAAGTATAGCCTGCAGTGGCCACCCCTGCAGCCACTGCTGATGTGCGCAAGAGAGAATGTTGGGATTTTTTGTCCACTCATTTTTTCTGCATTCTCAGATTCCTTCCCAGGGTCAAGTTCAAACTAATATTAGCTGATGCAGAGCAGGCTCAGTGGCTCCTTAATATGCTTTCACCTCAGGGTCCTTATGTGAAAACCAGCAGGTTAGAAAGTTTGTTGGCCTCTCACTTTTTCAACATAAAATATCATGTATTTGGTTTGGGAGTGTTAACCACACATCTTCTCTAGGGTTTCTCTCAAGGATGCTATTTATAGTTTTGCTTTTCAAGCTGTGTAAAGGGTGTTATTAAGCAGCTGGGAAAAAATGTTTTATCATCAGACGATGGAAAGCCATAGGCCAGGCAGAAAACTGCCAGTGGTATTTGTCAGAAATAAGTAAAACTGGGTTCAGTAGGTGTGTTTTTAAAGCACATGTGTTGCTAAGGAGAGTTGTACCTCCACATCCAGAGCTGCTGATGGAAATAGCTCACTGATACAAGCATTCCTGAAATGTTTCCTAGAATTTCTATCAGAAATTACTTTTACATGTGTAGATTGTTGGCTTTGATGTGTAAATCCTTTAGGTTTGCCAAATAGCTTCCAGGTTTCTGAATCCTGTCTTGCTGTAACTGTGTCTTACAGCACAGTTGTCTTCTAGGTTGCCCATCTATGGCATCACATCTGCTAAAATTTCTCATTGTATTGGTCTCCGAGACTGAAAAAAATGATGAAACAACAAAAATTTGTAAAATTTAATAAAAATTACTCCCTATCATTGCTTATGGCATCAGTTGCCAACAGGGTCCATCTTCAAAAAAATTAATTAAGCTTTAAATTAACTACTCTTAATAGGATTTGGAAAAAAAAGCAGACTTGATTTGTCTGTAGCTCTTCAGCTTTGTTTCAATTCCTCATAATTCCATTTCAAAGCTCTTCTTTCAACAGATAGACATCATAAATTTAATTTTTAAAAGATTCTCTTATATTTTCTTGTTTAAAAAAATTAATTTTTTTACCTTCCAAACTTCCTGCTTCTCCAAAACCCTGTTGGTGAGCCACATTAACAAATTAAAACAGATAATCTTAGTAATTATTAGCTTCTTATAAACATAATTATCTTATGATGAGTGCAGATGACATTAAAAAAATCTTACACTGAAATGGTGCCTAAAATGAGTTATATGCTATCTATGTGTGCAGTTTAATTGGGACCCCTACTGATACTGAAAACAGTCCGTTTTTTGTGGTTTCAAACAAAATCCAGACTTAAATTATTACAATGATGTATCTGGAATGTCTGGGTGTCTGTATCCCCCAGTAATTTTTAACTCGTTCACTGACATAAGGGATTTTTTTAGCCCATTGACTGATACTAAAATGAAGACAGAATTTTGAGACAAAATTGTTCCTAACATTCTAGTGAAAATACATGGCTTTGCAGTAAAAAAAAAAGATATTTTAAATGCCCTGACTAAGGGAACGCCACTTTGTGAGCTTCTCTGAAAGTTTCTACAACAGAAAGAGACCTAACTGATGTGCCACGTTTGGGAAAGGCATTTTCGTCAGAATCTGCACCTTTCCAACATGTCAGGGTCCAGGGTGAAAATTTGTGAATGCAGGGAATTTCCAGGGTTCTGCTCAGGAAATCAGACTGGCTTTCCTTGTGTGCTCTGAATATCTCCCTCTTCCTCATGGAACATATATCCTGTCTGTCTGGAAGGTGCTGGTATTTGATGTGAAAACCAGTCCTGCAGCAAGAGGAACATTTACTTCAGGTTATAACTTCTGTGTTTAATACCAAACCCCATTATCGTGCATGTGGTTGGCTGGGATCATGTTTATGGTTTATTATATTTACAGTTTCAACTGTAAACACAGAAAAATATCTGTTTTGCTTGTGAGGCTGCTTATTGCTTTCATCGAACAGTAACAAACCTTGTGCTATGGATGAAAAAATGTGATTTATCTGTGTTTTTAAGTGTACTAGGTATGTGATTAGAAATCACTCTCATAAACTCTCTTATGCTGTGATTTTCTAAATTCCTGTTAGCTTGTCCAATCAGGGAAGTTCTTAAGCACATGAAATAGCTGTCAGCATGTGGCTCCTCGCCACTGTGAAGTCTTGATATGGTTACAGGCCTTCAAGATGAAATGTGGTTTCCCAGACAATTTCTGTAATGGATCTTTGGGGTATTCATACTTTCAAGACATATGTGGATTTAGAAGCCATAAAAGACAAAGAATGCTTTGCAGTTTCTGTTCTAAATGTAACACCATTTAAAATGCTTGATGTTACATGCATACAGTGGATAGTTCGTTCTGAGCATCTTAAACATTCATTTCTACTGGTTCTCAAATCAGAGATTCTCTATTAATATTGCCATAGTGAAACAGGAGAGTGACTGCTGGGAATCTCCAGGCAATCAATGAAAAATACTTGGCAACAACACTGTCCTTTTCACTTTCATTAAAGGTTGTGAAAGCAATTTGCTAACATTAATAACACATTACAGTAACCTCCTGAATCTCTGTCAGCAATCAGTTCTAGAAAATTTAACCTAAGGTAGAAATAGGTAACAGCTATGCTAAGAAAGTAGAAACTGGCCATTCCTTTGCTGGCCTCCCTTTTTGTGGACCCTCTTGGACATCCATGAAGTTTTGTTTCAAAAAATGCTCATGGATCACAGTCTCCAATCTCTGAACTCTACTTTTTGAAGCTAATCTTTCATTATTACATCAGGCCTCTGGTCTATCTTGGGCTTTTTAATAGCTTGACACAAATTTTGAAAGAATCTGAAGAATGAGAAGGAAACAAAACCACTAACGTTTCCTAATAGCAGTATTCACCTTGTCGATGTATAGAAACTTCCTTAGAATGCTTGTGTTCAGCCATCAGTTTTACACTGTTGAAAGTTTAGACCCAATTGCAAATTAGCAATAAGGAGGAATAGTCAGCAATTCAAATATCAAATAGGAAAGTCTTCGCTGAGTTTGAGAGGTTTTTTATTTCTTTTTTCTTTCTCCCTCCCTTCCCCATTGTTCCATAAATATCTTGTTTAAGTTTTATGGTGTATTCTGTATGTTAACGAAAACCTTTTGATTCTAATTTACTGCACCTAACCATGATGGCTTAATGTAGGGTAGTAACTACTGAATTATCCAGTGTCAGAATGTGCTTGCCAAATTTTTATGCTCGAGTCTCATCAACTTGTCTCACTGGAATGGAACCTCATTCCAAATTTTCCTTCACAAACCATTAGCAATTTACTTCGTAGTAATTCCAAGACATGGCTACAGAGTCAGTGTAACTTACAGAGATACCAAAGCAGACAATAGTACATTTTATTCCTTATCCTTTTGTATAACAAAACCTCTTTTTGATAGTAATGGAAATCTATGATGCAAAGGTGATATTTTTCACACTGTCCAGTACTATAAATATACACTACCATTTGAGTTGTAATCTCATGAACTCCCCTTGTTCCTACTTATAACATCAAAACATAGTTTTCAAGGACAGAATAAAAGCACTTATTGGAGAAAACTTGAATTATCTAGCAGTGAAATTTCATTATTACTTTAATTATGTACATAAAATTAAAAAAATGGAGTTGCTATAGAATTCCAGCAATGCAATTTTTCAATAATGCACCATGGAGATGGTTTCTTGCAATATTCCAGAGTTCTGTCCTTTAAGATGAATGTATTTTTATGTAATTCAAATTATTTTACAATCTTTAAAGTATTATTTTACAAATCACTGATGTATTAAGTTGGTTTAATTCTCTATCTGCATTTTATCTTCCAAAAGCACATGTGGTAGAGATGTTTCATGATTCTTCCAAAATCTGTAAACCAGTGAATCAGTAACAGGAAAAATAAAATTAAAAATTCAAAAGATCAATGCTGACCAAAGACCAGAGATACTTACAGTATTATTATATTTTTGGTTTTCTGCCTGTAGGCCGTAATTTTATAGATAAAACATTTTTTTGAGTAAATAAAGATGATCACTATATACCATAAATAATAGTAGTATGTGCTTTTGCTAGCATTAGAAGGATTGTAAGTACCTTCTGTCATATATTTTGCTAGTATCAAAAAGGCAATAACTGATTAAATATATATCTTCTGCCTGACACATTTCACTTGTACTTCCACAAAAGTAATCATACCCTGTTCTTTTCATCTTCTGGCTGTTAATGCTTTCCAGCAGAAGGGAGGCCAGTGACACCAAACAGCAGCTCCCAGGATATGTGAATGCTGCTGGAGCTGAACACTTTGGTACCTGGTTTAAAAGAAAATCAGCACTGAGTCTTCCTCTTTAGGCTGTCAATGAACAGTGATGCTACAAATATCAAGGCACTAGAGGAATTCAAATCATGTTAGGCACAAGAGCTCAGAAGTGCCTTTTATCCCAGTGAAATCCTGCCAAGGCTTGCAGTAAGATGGTAGTTTCCAGATCTTTTTCTCAGACTTCCAAGAGTGTTTGTGCCCATGTCTGAACTCGCTGTGCTCTCAAGTTGGGACCATGAGACTGAGCATAGCATTCACTATGTTCCTCAGTAGCTGTCCAAGTTCAGCTTCACTTAAGGCTATATATAATGGTGTATGTATAATAGTAATAATTTTAGTAATCATTTTTCTAACAGGTAATGAATTATAGTATCAGAATTAATATCATGAGCAGCAACCTCTTTGCTTGCATCACTACTGCTACTCTTGTTCTCTCTATTCCCTGAAAAATTATTTTGAAATTTTCTTGGGTTCTAAATGTTACATAGCTTTCAGGTAGTTTAGTATACTAAATTTCTGTCTCTAGGGACTTAGAAAAAAACTCTTGTGTAAGCAGACTGATCTCATCTTAATCCCTGGTAGGCATTCTTTCAAATCTTAAAACTACAACTGTAGTCATGTCAAAGTAATTTATTTTTTTGTTTAACCCAAGTAGCTCAATACTTGGATTAAAAAAGAAGAGGAATAGGTGCTGCAGGCCAGGATTTATGTAGGTGAGAAAGCTGGAACAGTGATAATGTGACACTGTCTTGGTGGCACCATCCTTTTTTGTACATGTTAATTCCAGGTGAATTATAAAATTATAAAAAGGTGTTAAGTATGGGAAGAAACTGTAAAAAACCAAACCAAGATAGCATGTGTAAGCTCTTAATTTAATTACTGCAGATTTATTTTGATTTATATCTGAAACACAGCCGGCAGTATTGTATTTGCCAGAAAAATAGCTCATTTTAATGCAATCAACTTGTCTCTTATTTTCTATTCCTTCATTTGAGATTTTACATCTAATTTTCATCATGAAAAACATATTGAGATGGTAATACTGAATATATCCAAAGTGGTTCAGCACCATGGCTTGCTCCTTATAGTGTCAAGAAGTTTAGGGACAGCAACCTGGGGAAATCTAGATTTTTCAGGGGATTACTGCCCCTGACTCCTTCAGAAATCCGCTTGGACAAATTTATTCTCTCACATCCCCAGTGTCAGGAAAAAATCTTTCTTTCAGCTGGATAGGTACAGACATGCTACAGTCACTCAGCTCTTACCTTCCATCAGTGAGATGTGTAAAATTTGCAGTTTCAGCACAACATTTGTCCAGTGGATCTCTGCCTGTGTGCAGGCCGACTGTATAAGTAGGAATGGAATTTCAAACCTATCTTAGCGCATCTCACCAGAGTTCAGGCAGCAGCACCCCGACATCAGCATGCTGGGCACTTGGCCATGCCTTTGCTCAGTGCTCTGCCACCCCCAAATTTGCCTTAGGCAGGGCATGTCTGCAGTCATTCCTTACTCAGAGCACTTTGAGAATCTCTTCCTGAAATCTGATGGCAGAACTGTTGGGAGCCATCAGCTGTTAGAGAGCAAAGGGAACTTCTAGAAGAAAGGTTACTTGCCAGTATAGGCTGTTTGAGCACTTGACACACACCTTCACCCTTTGCTGCTTTTTTCCTTCTCAGTCTCTTTAAAATACAATTACACGTCCACCATCCGGGAGCGAGGGACAGGAATTGCTCCAAGTGTTGGTATGGAAGGGAGTGAGTATGTGCTGCAAAGAACCACTTCATGGCAAGGAGCAGGTTCTGGATGAACCACTGTCCTTTCATGGTCCCTGCAGGCCGTCAGATACAGAGCAGGCTTGGCAGCACTGCATCAAAGTGGGAGCATTCAAATTCATGTATAGGCAGTCAAACTAAGTAATACTGGATGGACATTAGCAAAGTCATTTGGAAATAGAAGTACAGACAGAGATCAGGGGGAAAGATTGAATTCTAATTCAATGCTCCCATATTTATAAATTATCTAGTATCTATAACACTTTAAAATAGGATTTATTTGCTTTAATAATTCATGGAAAGTTCCTAGTAGGTAATTTATTAATAATACAGTGTCATCAGTACGGATTTTGCCCAATTCCTATTTCTATTCTATTGAACCTGCTGCTCTGTTTTATGGCAGCAGCAAGAAGCTCAGTTTTAAGCAGTGAAAGGAAGCCTATTAACTTGTTTTCAAAATAAAATATGGAGATATCTGTGGAATACAAAGCTTCTGTTTGAGGTCAGGAATAGCTACAAACACAGAAGGAACCACACATTTCTGTTTATATGATTGCTAAAGGTCACTATGCAGAAAAATACTGAAGTATGTAGGCACTTAGATTTGAGTCACGCCACTAAAATCAATGGAATGACTTTTATACTTATTGGAATAATTATCCTATTAAGACATTTACTTAAGTGTTCTGCTGATTCAGAGCCAGAATATACAAGCACACTGTAAAGGCAAAGGCTGTCACATTGGCAAAGGACAATTTGCAGTGTTTACTAAATTCTTTAATAGTCCATTACTATTTTCAGCTGTTTCATATACTCTTGTATATGAAACTTGTATATAACACTGTCCCCCCAAGAAGCGTGTCGATATTGGTTTGAAAATGGTGGGTTTATAGCAGTGGCAATCAGTAGGAAAGGTCTATTTATTTTTTCATCTGCATTCAGATTTTGGTCTTGTTTTCAACAAGTAGGTTTCTCAAGCTGCAATACTCTGACATTGTGCCTGAAACAGTATGCTGCAGAGCAACAAATCTTCATGTTTTCAGGAAAAAAAAGCCAGTATCTGGTTAGTGATATTGCTAAAGAGATTAAGATTGTAGTTCTTAAGAAAGTAGATCTGTTTGTTTCACTAAGAAGATTAGAAACAAATATGCACCAAATATGTCGTTCCAGCTATGATGACTTCATGTAAGCACTGTAACAAGTGAAAAGCTGATAAAAATTGGAAGCAATGGAATGGGTTGATTAAGTCCATCTCCAGAACTGCACGCTGTAAAGCTCAGGTGATTTTCCATTACACTCTGCTGCTGGTGAAGCCAAGCTTACTGGTGGCTATCACAGTTTCTACTACATGTGTGTATGTGTGTACAGCCCATCTGCTTTGTAAGTTTTAGGAGAAAGGAGTTGGGAAACTCCTGCTGTCATTATATTTTTAAGTGAAGGATGCAGTGCACTGAATGCACAAAATAGTGTTCAAGCACAAATGGGCTACGGACCAAGAACTAAATCTCAGCAGCGTTTGCTTTGATTTCTGCTGCTGCCATAGTGGGTAAACTGGCACAGGAGAACTGGCACAAGAATGTATAGATTAGGTTTTAGCACTGTCAGTTTGAAACTGTTGAGAATGGTGGGTACCACTGTTGGTGGTGGCTGCAGCTCCTGGCTCTCTCTGAAGTTATGTGAGAGAGGAGGCGTATTTATCCCTTGCTTTCACAGAATACTGGTGTATTACGTTCGTGTGCTGTCAGTCTCGTGGGTAGCTGATAAATCTGGCTAGATAGTATTCATCAGTAATGATCAACAATTTTATGGTAAAATAGCAAAATTATTTTGGAATGAGATCTGGTGACTTCTAAAATGTGTTTTACAAAGCTGGTCTTTGTACTTTGTTAAACACTATTTTCTCCAAAACTATCACTTCCGATTCAGATGTCTCAAACATTTTTTTTCTTATTTAGAAAGCAGAGGAAAACAATATTCAGGGTTCAGGGTTTTCTTTTAAAATTGTTTCATTTTTTTTGACTGAAATCTTTCTCAAGTTCTCTTCGTCCGTATTCACTATAAATATCAAACAGCTGATTTACAAGAGGATACCTAACAGTCTTCTGTTGATGGCTGTACAGAATTTTACCAATTGCATGGGATTTTCTGTTTTGGGCAGTTCTCAGGCTTTACCTGGTACAAATCTGCCAATGGTATCATGAGATAACCAGTGCAGCTGAGGTATGACAGTGTTTTATGATTGTTCTTTAAATCAATACATTTTCACTTTTAGAAAAATCAAAATATCTCAATAAATGTAGAAAAGGTTTATGGAATCATAATAATTGATTCATTTAGACTCTGATTTGTTTCTTTGCTTTTGAGCATTGCTTGCATGTAAATGTTGGGTATGACCCTGAAACACGTCTTGTATCCTTTGGAGCTTCCCCTTATCTAATGAGGAAAAGGTTTTCCTGCCTTGTGTGTTACTGAATGAACATTATTCAAATAGGTGTGTGTGTGCACATTTCAGGGTTTAGGAGTATGCAAAGGCACAGTATTCAATGTATAGAAATGATGTGCTGACTTAAAATACAAAAGCAGTGCTTTGTAGTAAAACCTCCTGCATCCTCCTCACTTTCACATGCATTAAGTACAAACTATTAAAACAGCAGCATAGTTAACATGAAACGGATTTCCAGAAACATATCACCATAAAATACCTACTACTCTCATACATCTGCACACTGGGAGAAGAGGAGGGAGAAATTTATTTTTAAGTCCTTCTAGGAAAACTGTTATTGATCTTCAGACACTTGTCTTTTTATTCTTTCCCTTACCATTTCCCACCAATGGACAAGGACACACTGTATTACTACTTTCTGTGTGATTCATTCCTTATAAAACAATCTGTTCTTTTAGTGGCACTTGTTATTAATCAAGGTTTTTTGCTTTCATTAGAGTCGTTGTTGGCTCAATCACTTCACTATATGTAATCACTAACTTTTTGCATTACACTGGTGAATAGGTGATCTTCTATGTCTGTCAGAGGGATGCTGGTACATTTAGTATGATGCTTTGCAATTTCAGTGAGAACACTAATGATTGAAGTGTGATTGCTTTTTTTTTTTTCCTTTGAGAGAAAAAAAAGTGTAACATGTTCCCGTTAGAGAGAAAATAGAGAAGAATGATGGAAATTTCCAAACTTGATTTATTTTTGTATCATTAAAATGTTGAAAAGTACCAAGGAATACTCCTGCAGAATCAATCATTTCATAATGTATCTGCAGAGGCTCTGGACTGCCCTATCCTAAAGAGAATGCTGAAAAGGCTAAAGTATCAATTTTGTACAATAGTCTGAGTATTTGCAGAATATAGCACTAAAATTCTCACTGTTACAAGTGAAATGGAGGAGGAGGGAGGGTGTGTGTACATAAAACCTTTATTGACATGGTATTGTTTTCTTTGCAAAAATGGTCCAGTTTCTGTGTGGAACAACTAGAAAGACAAAGGAGATGCAATACATCACTGAGTAGGTATTTATGATATATTTTAATGCAAAAACGGCAAATGTTTAGATAATACGAAAAAAATTTGTGAGAAATATTTAAAAAATTAATCAGTTTTTTCATGCAAATGATGCTTGTTCTCCAACAGCTGGTGACTGTTCTGACAGGCTCCTTTAAAACCAAGACTAAATAAATAAATACTAAATATTCTACACACCTCTGTTTTTAAAATTTGGCTTCTCTGTAGGTTACGGGATTCAGGGGTCCAGTCGGGACGGCCGGACGTAGACGGTGACGGATGGAGACGAGAGATCTCTATAGGCAGGTCTTGGGACACAGTCGGTTTATTGTAAAGGGCGTGGGTATTGGGGCACTGCTCAGAGCTGGTAGACTCAGCTCTGAGCAGGCCCAAGAGAGTAAGAGAGTAAACGGGTGAGAGAGAGAGTGTAAGAGCAAGAGTAAGAGCAAGAGTAGAAGTGGAAGAGAGGAAAGAAGTGAATAGAAGAGAGAAAAGAAGTGGAAGTGTCTGAAGTCCTGGTTACAATACAATAAATCATCTTCTGTACTGAATATTCTAATTGTCACTAACCAATCTAATACAAGATACAAGTCCTATAGCATTTACATACAGCCTATAAGAGTTTTTATATTACCATAGAGTGTTACATCTTAACTTCTAAAAACTACTCTTTGGACCCCTTCTGCTGAGCTAGTAGGGTCTGCTCTGACCCTTGGACCTGCCTGCAAGCAGAGGGTATTGTTCCATCAAGAGGGGATTACCTTCAGTCGGCCATACCATTGTTTTCCAGTTGTTCAGTAACTAAGACTTGGTATTTCAAAAGTGGCTTTCATTTCGATGTTGCCTGTAGTTTTCATATTCCCAAAATCTTTTGTCAGGCAATCATATTTCCAAGGCTTTCCTGTTTCATCTTCCCCAACACTTCTCATCATGTTTTCTCCCTGAATTTTGCAATTACCTTTTCCTTGATTTCTGCTGATAGCTGCACTTTTCCCTTCCAGATCTCACATATTACCTGGTGAGTTTTTTTGGTTTTCTTTCCTGTCCATTTTTTATTTGAGCCTTACGGTTTGCATTCTATAATACAGTAAATTTCTGTCTTTTCTCCTTCCTTGGTAATTGTTTTGTAGAGATGAGGAATCTTCCATTCCCTCAACTCCAAACATTTAGCTTTCATTATTAGCCTTTTCTCTTGAAGCAATTCTGCCCCATTGCTGGATTATACTGCATCTGATTCCAGCAGCGAAAGCATCTTCCAAACTCCTGATATACTTGGTCTTTATCTCTTAGTTCATTTAATCTGTCCTGTTTACCCTTTGCATATTTTCCCCAAATTAGGTTTTTACCTTTTAGCTTTGTCTCTTTTTCCATGCTATTCCATACTTCTGTATTGACTTTTTACCATTTTTTCCTCCTAATCTTTGGAACGTTCCTCAGAGCCACCTCTAATCCTCCTTACACATTCATGTACTCCATTATTGAATCTCCATCCTAACTTGTTGGATAATAAGCTACTTGTGAAAGAGATCAACTGTATTATTTTCAGTCTTATATATATTTTCTGCAGTACTTAAAGACATGTTATGGGCCTCCTCAGTCACTGAATTTTGTGTCCTATGCCTTAAAACTGGAACTTAAAAATAATTAAAAATTATTATTACAAACCTAATAGTAGTGATAAAAATATAATTTTCAAATTATTCAGATGATTTTATTTATCCTGGATATGCACATCTGTCTTTAAAACAGGAAATTTGTTCTCGTATTTTATACTGCATCTCCTAATACAGAAAGTGAGGGTCTGGTCCAGCTCTCAGGCCCATAATTCAGAATGGAAATTTGTCCCTTTGTATTTGATTCATATCTCTTAGCCACATCCTATCAAGGAGCATTCTGGCGAGCATCGTATTAACAATTATATCTTTCCTTAGTTTTCTGTGAGTGTGACAGCTATTAACTTCCAGAAGAACCACAAGCTCCAAGGTGCCAGCCCTTTTGCCGAGGACAGCAGGCTCTCCATGCCCTGTTGGCACTGCCCTTCTCCCACCTCATTCCTGCACATTGTGGCTGAGGTGTGAAGAGAACAGCTGGGGCTCCCATTAGCAGAAGGACACATTGCACTGCTACCCAGGGCTTCTCTCCTGCCCACAACAACACTGAACACTCACTGATTCATACACACACACTTTGAACTATTGCTTGGAAGGTAAAAAATAATGATTTACAATTAACAGTATTTTGAATTTGATGATTTAGTGCTATGATCATTCTTGATACTGTTACAATATCATTTCTTAATACTCTGATGCTCCTATCTTTGGGCCTACTGGCCCATTGCAGCCCAGATCTACGTTTTTAAGAAAAGGAAGAAAATCAAATTAAGTATTTGAGTATACATTTCATTTTGGTGCAGCATGCATCATTATGCTGTGTAACTACCATTTAGGAAATGGCTATTGTACAGAACCTGATGGGCCTTTGCAACGGAAGGCTTCTGAAAGCATTCTGTCCCTCCTGGGGCCTCCTTGCTACCTGTGGGGCACCTCACCTGTGGTTGAAGCTTGGAAAAAGGAGTGAAACCTGCCCCATCCACAAGAGAGATCTGAACCCCAGCCTGAGTAGGCACCTTTTTAGTGGGTGACAGCATGGATGAGCAGAGCAATGAAAGCCCTGATTAGATTCTGAGGGAACCTGGGAACAAAGGTTTGCAGATGATGTACTAGATGGACTAATTACAAGGGCACCACTGTGGGACAGGATGATGCCACACTGTCTGGCTACAAACTCTGCAGGAGCTCCTGACTCACTGTTTTTCAATTAAGACATCATTAATAAAGAACAAATTTTTCTTCCTGTAGAGATTTGATGTCGGCAGATGCAGCCCTCTCCTCCTGGCCCTGTTTGTTACCTATGCTGAATATTCAGCTGGGTGACGCACAAGGCCTAGGCGTAAAATTGCTACTTATCCCAAGATAATTATCTTTATTTTTTTTAATATGTCTTAAAGCTTTTATTAATATTCTGAGAAAAATAGGAGCTTGTTTGAGGTACATGATATTCTGCACCATATAATTTATCTCTGTGTACTTTCTGAAGTTAATGAAGTTATTGAGTAATCACACCACATCCCTCGCAGCTTTGTTGGCTTCTTGCATATGTGAAACAGGCAGTGATGTATTAGAGACTCTCTCTTATAGAAGTGGGGATTATATTAACAGCCTTTTTGCAGTTATATTTTGAGTACACAACTAATGGTATTTATTGGTTTTCTTGTATTTTGTTTTGTTTTAATTTATGTCTACTTTGTCTTGTATATATCTGAACAATGTATATATCTGAACAATGTATATATCTGAACAATGTCGTTTAATTGCCAATAGAATCCAGGCTGAAAGACAGCTTTTAAGGAGTCCTGGTCTAATACCAAAGTAGTGTATGAATCTGGTGGGAGGAGAAGAAGCAAGGAGCATATGGGATGTGGCTACAAATTACTGTGTTCTTTATCTGCCTGTTGGAACATGATGCTTTAACTGTGAAATCTGAGGAAAGCTGTCTCTTCTGGATCATTGCCTTCTCATTGTTACTTTTTTTCCACTCAGTTATTCTCACACTTTAAATAAAAGGTCTGTCAATAACATGTTTTAAATAAAAGTAAGAAGAGGTGAATTGGATTGGATGATATTTGTAAGAAAGTAGCTGTAACCAACAGCTCTAGGTTTATAATCAATTAAAGGATTTAAGGTGCAGAACCTCTTAGGTTTTTGCACTGCAGTGGTTGTTCATTGAAGCAAGGAGCTCTTTCCTGAGGAGTTTGTTTCTTCATTCATGATTAAACCTTTCTGGAATTGCAGAGAAGTTTTATTGTGTAAGCTCCTGTTTTAGTAGTCAGATGGAAAACTTTAACTAGAGTATTATATCAGAAGGTCACTCGTGCCATTTCAGCAATACTTGTCAAAGATGCTGCCCCCCAAAAGAAAAAAATAGTCTCAGTGAAGAGCTGCTGGGGAAGTTAATCTGCGGGGGAAGTCAAGCATATAAAAGGACCAGTTCTGTTTAGAATAACCCAGTCTTTCCCACAGAAATGCATTGTTACGCAGTTAATCCAAATATACCAGACTTGATAAACTTCATTGTTTCATGTGGGATGGTGAATTTTGCTTATTTCAGAAAATCAACAGTAGACATGATTTCTGATACTATGTGAGAACAATGTGATCACAGTTGGGGAAAAAATTCCTGATTAAATAGCATTTACACATGGTATTATTATTAAGCTACATACAGTTAGAATGTTCATGGACAGTAGGTATATGTGCTGGAGTTGTTCTAAGTTATTACAAATAATGCCCATTGCAAATACTATGATTCTACTGTTGAAACTGGTCTGTGTTGTGTCTCAGTGTGCCTGTGCAGACACTGTCTGGGCTCACTTCTCTGTTGCTTTACAAATCCACAATATTTGGTCATAACTGTTTTCAGCCAGTTTCCAAGTATTGCTTTGTCCTTTTCTTGTATGCAATGTTCAAAACAACCTCCTGTGCCACTGGAGATTTATTCTTGGGCCCAGTTTTAATTCTTGGAATGCTACCAAATTTGTGGTTACAAGAAAAATGAGATTATTTAATATTGTTATACCCACAACACTTTAAACACATTCCTGTTACTTAAATGTGTTTTCCCTTTCTTGTAAAATGTGCCCTTTTTTGTATGGCTGGCATGCCCCAGATGTTCAGTAGATTGAGCTGTGCTGAACCAATATTCAATTTTGATGCTCTCCAGAGGTCCAGATAAGACAGATACTGCAGAGGTACATCCTTGCTCCATCCATGTACAAGCAGCTATTTTGCTTTTGCCTGGGGTTGTTGTAGGCTTCTAATGAGGAAGAAATACAAGCACACTGATGTGTGATTTGCATCCTTCCTAAATTCATTGCCTTTCTTAAAATACTTAGCTGAATTTAGTGCTCATATTAAAAATGCTATTTCAGTAATTGTTTAAAGGCTAACTGGTGAGGCACTAAACAAAAGCTATCATGTTTGTAGAGCAAAAAACATTTTCTGTAACAGCTTCTTGCTATTTGTTGATGTGGTGGAGAATGGGAAGGCTTTGAAACCTACTCTATGAATCATTCCCAGCATTTCATGTTACTGAAATGTGAATATTACTTTTAAATGTGTAACTATACTATTAGAGCCTTCTGTGATTTAGAGAGATCTTTCAGAATACTAAAAAGTCATTATTTACTTTCTTCCAGTCTATTAGTGCAGAACAACGCTCACACTGGCTCTACGTGGCAGGGTTGATTGGTTCTCAGTGGATTTGTCTTGTTAATAGGAGAAAAGAGGCTCTTGCTGGTATTTCTGCTCCCATCTGGAACATGACTTCTCTGGACAGCCAATTGTGCTGCGTTTGATCGGCCTTCCTGGTGTGACAAAGCCGGGATCCTCAGACTCTTACCTTAAATAAATGCCTGCTCCTCACATGTGCCAGAGCTTCCAGAGTTTACCAGACACTGAGACCGAACAGCAGGAGTCACCCTTAGCTCAGTGAAACCCCAACCTTATGAAGCTGGGCTAACTCCAACCTCAGCAAAGCTAGGCAGCCGTGTTGGATCTCGTAATTTTCCCCTTCTATGCTCTTTGCACGTGCTTGTGGAGCTCTGAGATATTTACACGATGGGGCTTGGATCACTTTGTCTCCTAAAAATGGAGTGTTTAATGCACTCTTTGTCTCATCATTAATTAAACATTAGAGATGCTCTTATGTAGGGCTGGTGTAGGGTAATTTTGTTCTGACACAGCTGCAGTAAATGTGAACTATGTGGAAGCTTTGCTGCAGTAGCTGTGGTTCTGCAGCCAGGAATGAATGAAAAAGAAGTGTTGCGGAGGTGGTGTTTACATACAGCTCCTTGCAATGCTGCTGCCAGTGGCTATTTACTGAACTTTAAATACATGTGTAGCAGCTGTCAGTAGCTGTATCTGAAATGGCTTGCCAGAACAAGTCAAGACCTATACAAAAATATAGGCTTTCATTAAGTTTTAAACCATTTTTCTAAAATCAGTAAAGCTGGTTTTGTTAAACTGATGTCCGTTAAAAACCCACTACAGTTAATTTGACTGTACATTTGACATCAGCAACAACAAAAGCCCCATTCAATATATCTTTAAATTGCTTTGGTTATGTTGAAGATAGAGTTAATTTTCTTCTTAGTAGCTGCTCCAGTGCTGTGTTTTGGATTTAATATGGGAATAATATTGATAATACACTCATGTTGTGGTTGTTGCTACGTAGTGCTTCTCTAAGCCAAGGATTTTTCAGTGTCTCATGCTCTGTTAGTGAACAAGAGCACAAGATGATGGCAGGGAGCATGGCCAGGACAGCTGACTGAAACTGGTCAAGTGCTCATGGTTTGAGTGACAGTTATGTGGTAAAAATTATTTTAACAAACAATGTGAAATTGATGGTGGTCATTTATATTATGAATCACTAACAATTGAATAATATCTAGTTTATTTTCTCTGGGCTATAGTATCTATTTTATGAATGCACTTGTACTTCATAAATCATTCTCAGGAGCAAAAGGGAGAAAAATGAAAAATCCATTTTCCTTCAACCCCTTGGGTCTTTATTTAATTTTTAATGAAATAGAGAGGATACTTCATCAATGGCAGAAAAGGAGTAAGGGCTTTAAACTGAAAGGGAGTAGGTTTAGAGTAGATTTTAGGAAGAAAATCTTCTCTTTGAGAATGGTGAGGCACTGGAACAGGTTGCCCAGAGAAGCTGTGGATGCCCCAGACCCACGTGGAAGTATTCAAGCCCAGGCTGGTCAGGGCTCAGAGAAACCTGGTCTGGTGGATGGTGTCCCTGACCATGGCAAGGGGTTAGAGCAAGATGATCTTTGAAGCCCCTTCCAGCCCAAACCAGTCTGTGACTCTCATTCTGTGAGAAAAAAACTTGAACTATGACCATTGAAAAATCTTAACCCACAGATCAAAACAAATAAAGCAAAAGAGTTGCCTTGAGACACAAACCAAATTTGAAATCAAATAGATTTTTGAAGCATTTAAACTTTTGGCAGTTACTTAATTTAGCCATAGAATGTTCTTATATAACATACAGCAGAACACAGACAGTCAATATTAAGCATTTACATGATTTTTAGCTGGCGTAAGACTTATTTCAGACACAAATCTATCAATATTGTGTATTTACTTTCCAATTCTGGCTTGCATGACAATGGGACATATGGGATCAGAAAAACTCTGCCTTTAATGTGATATCTCTCCTTTGTCCTTATGGTAGACCTTGACTGTAAAGCTGTGTATATGTCATAGGGACATCACTCAGCTGAATTCTGTTACGTGAAATAGTGCAACATGTTAATATGGTATGAGACCAGAAAAAGATTTTTCTTCTGTTCATTTAAGAGTAAGCTTTCACAGTTTGAGG
Source organism: Corvus moneduloides (assembly GCF_009650955.1). NCBI lineage: Eukaryota > Metazoa > Chordata > Aves > Passeriformes > Corvidae > Corvus > Corvus moneduloides. The sequence goes on along the minus strand of NC_045489.1, from coordinate 11,321,756 downwards.
CACAATAGCATTGTGAAATAATCTGATTTAGCCTCCTGTGTATCTCTGACCCTTGTATTTTACACATGTACTCGTTTATTTTATTTTGTTAACACTGATATTATGTAGTTCAGTCTCCACTTAATTCTGATTTGAAGATACCAAGAGGAAAAAAAATCTAGTGGTGTTGGGAGGGTGGTGGCAATATTTGGTGTCTTACTTCAAAGATTAATCAACATTAAAATATATGCCTTATTTCCAGGTCAAAATTTTCCATCCTGAGTTTCGTTATAGATTATGTTTTGCTGCTAGAATTACACTTGCTCCCTTCATTTTTATTGTTTTTTCTTAGATGGAGACTTAAATGTGCTCGTGAGCTCTTAGTCCTTTCCTTCATAAATGTTTATAGTTTGGTATTTTCCTAATGTGATCAAATTATTCATTTGTTTTTTTAAACGTGAATGCCAGGAGCAGATTCCGTGATTTGGTGTCTATCTGGCCCTATTTCATGTAGTAAAATGAGGAAATATATTGTGGCTTTTTTGGTAGAAAATAGGAAATCTTGCTATTCAGTTTTTAGCAGGAAAACTACCTGTGTCATGGAGTTGTCACGTTACTGTTTTACTTTCAGTGACCTTGGTCTATTGTGAAAAATACACAATGCTTCTTACTTCACTAGGAAATATCTCAGTCCATATAGTAGTCTTCTATACAGAAGAAGAAAAATCTCTCATTCTCACACTAACGGAATCTGCTTTAAGGACTATTTCTATTACAGCCCTTATTAACTTGATTTTTCAGTGCATCTTTCATATTGCAAGCATCTAGTAGGTATCTCAAAGCTCTTTCAGAAAGCAGGTGAAGAATCTAGATCATCTCAGTGCATTAGACTCAATCACCCTTAGATATTATGGCATTTTAAAGATCTATTTAAAGAATAAGAATGAGAGCTTGATTTACATTAATGATCAACATGTAATTCAGTCAAGACTAATGCTTACCTTTAGCTCTATGCTATCATTCTGAATTATTTCAGCAGGTATTTGCATACTTCTGGCGTTGTAAAATATAAAAATATCCTTTTGGAGCAAAAGTGAGATTGCAGTTGTTTCATTATCAAAGGCACAAATTTACTACTTGCTGCTACTTTACCACTGATGGCACTAGTACTACTGACTTTCCTTTCTGTTGATATTGCTAGAACATGTTGCTGCTCATTTACTTCCTTCTCCAAATGTGCTTTCCATAACTTGTTTCAGTGTCTGTTATTATCATGCCACTCATGCCAACTATATGTAGAAGTTGCATATTCAATTGTTGATACATTTATTACACAAAGAACAGTCTGTGAAAATAAAACTGTATTTCATCAACTCTCAAACAGCATTTGAAAGCTTCATACAGTCTTCAGAGTTCCATCTTTGTTGTGCATCTCCAGCAAAATGACTCTCTATATAGCAAACCTAAACATCCTTCACACCCAGTAGCAGCTGAAACTCCTAATAGAGAGTGGGTTTTTTTCTTACACACTGTGATTAGTTGTTTTGTTGCCTTGGATGGCAGTTCTGCTAAATTTTTATTGCTTCGTGTACTTATGGCTCATTTATTGTTTTTCATCTGTTTGCTTACTGAATAGATTTATTACCTTTTCATGAAATAATTCTCTTGAGATAACTACTTATTTCCACAGAGGATTGTTCAGTTTTAAATTATTCTCCAGTTTTTGGTTTCTATTACTTATATACAGAAGAATTTTGCTAGCAATCTGCATGGATCCTGGGGAAAATTAAAAAAAGAACAAACAATAATAATTAGAAGAAACTCAGTAAGGAAAAACAAACATATTTTATAAATTATCACATTTAGACCTTTGCCTTTAAAGAAAATTTCCCTGAATGGCAATTTTCTTCCCAGACTAGAAACTCTAGTGTTGCTATGCATTTTCAGAGTCTGAAAGTCTGAATGCTCAGTGTTTTGAGGAGTTCAGATCACATATCTTTCTCTAGATACATGACCATATTTGTCTCGGTTTTGGAGACAAAACTTCAGGAGGAAAGGGCCTCCCGTTTTCCTCTACCAGTGAGACAAATGGGTCACAAGAAGTGAAAGTGGGAAAAAGAAACCAAACTGTTTATTAACACAGGAACAAAATAGGGTAGGACAGGATTAAAAAAACCCCTCAAAGTACAGCAAATTCCCAGAGAGGGAACAGACACGTGGACTCAGACCAGCGGGGGCCACCCTGTGGGCCCGCCGGGGCTGCCCCCACAGGCTCCCCGGACCAAAAGGAAGGGAGGCAGTGAGGCAAGGGGAAGGAAAGGGAAAAAAGAACAAGAAAAAAACCCCAACAGAACCTTTTCCCAGCTAGCTGGAACACAAAGGAAACCAAAAAGCAGCACAGTGCTCCCGGCACACTCCCTCCTGGGCCCTGCCAAGACCCCCTGAGCCCTTGGGCTGAACCGTTCAACTGCCCCTCGGGCATTGAGTGGAGGGTTAAGGAATAAAGCGGCTTCATAGCATCACCCCAGGACATATTTAAAAAAAAGATTAAGCACTGCACAACTGCAGCTTATTCTCAGTCTAGTAAGATTTGATTGTGAGCATGCCTCAAGTCTCCGCTCTAAAGGTGCTGAGACAGATTATCAGCACAGAGCAAACAGCCATTTTGCAGAATGAAACAAAAAAAATCTCTCCAAATTCTATCTTGCAGCAGTAGGCTAATCCATTCTTGAAGGCTTTCACTGTGCAACCTGACCATTTCTTTTGAGAAGTTTATATTAGATTAACTATTGAATAAGAGTGAGTAATTGATACAGAACACGCCAAAATGCAGACCAGCCTTTTATAACTTACTCAAGTGTTAAGGGTAGGTGCCACAGACTTCTGTATTGTTCATATACAAAGACTTAAGCTGGAAATAAACCTGTTGTCACCTGAAATACATGGTAACCTTAATATAAACATTAGGAATAGTTTAACATGTTGAAAAACAGATGAGAAGTGAATATATTCCCTAGCAACAATGCAGAGGCTGAATTACATGAACAATTGGATACCAGTCTTGTCACAGATATTACACTTCTCTGTATCACTGAACATCAGCTAATTAAAAAGTGCATTTAGCCAGAGGAATTATTTTTATGAATTCACAAATATGCTTTAAGCAAACACAAAGGAAAAGTAATAAAGCTTAATTTACTTATGAACACTCTGCCCCATCTGCTGTATACCTGTATTTCAGCATTAGGACGATCCAGAATCATTGTAGTATTCCTTTTTTCAAAATATATTCAGCTCATTAACAGATAACTAAATTCTCACCTTCCCTAGAACATGACTATGAGAAACAAGTTCAAATGGTGATGAAATAATTTGTTTTATTTAATTTCCAAAGAACAGTATGTAATGTGACAGCACTCACAGATGCTTCTTTTATTCAGGGATTGAATTAAAGGAGCTTCTCATATTTGGATTGCTGGATAAAGCAATTGCCACATCCATTCCTGTGGACAAGTGATTTCCTTAGATAATGGTTTTCCTTTCTTTTCCAAGAGGAAGAATAGGATCAGAGCAGAACAATTACTTTTTTCTTCCTCATCTACTAAAATGTCTACAGTCCTGTGAAATTCTACTTGAGAACATTCTTAAAAGGTGGACACAGAGTGACTGCTGACCACAGACCAAGAGGCAGTTGTGTAAATCATTCAATTTTATTTTACTCTTTTTCAGTTCTTATTTTTCCAGTTTTCAGAAAAGCAGCTAGATCAAGCTAGTTAGAGGGGTTTTTTCTTCATGTATGTCTGCTTAAAAGCTTATTTTCAAGTTAAAAGGATGATGTATAAATTGAAAGGAGGAAATTGATAAGCTTATATTCTGCTCTTTGTGAAGTAGTAGTTCACTATGAAATTAAGTGAGGAGTGATATATTCTAGGGTTCCTTTTGGGATTTTTCTACCCTCAGCCCCCAAACAGTAATAATCTGTCATGTAAGATGAATCCTTAAGTCCCAGCAGGGCCTGAACGGTGTTTGGAATCTTTACCAGAAGTCAGGAAGTGGGGGTTTGAAACCTTCTCCTCGAGCACATTGCCTCAAACAGGTGCCTGCTGTCTATGGCCAGAAAGTCAGGTTATTCCTGCAGCCATGCATCCACCTGCAGTGCCCTGACACGTGGCAGGAGAGAGTCCCAACCTCTCTCCAACCAGATGGTTGCTGCTGATGATAAACCAACCTCTCCTGAACATGCCAAGCAAATGATACAATTGTTCTGCACCCTTGGCCTTTCTGCTTTATTTCTAAGCACAGGAGTAGCTCTCTCCCCAGCTCTTCTTGGCTTCCTCAGCCTCCTAAAATAGCACATTCAATGCATGCTGTCATCCATGACAACACATAGTTCCAGCTTTCCACTGAAGCTTACGATACTTTAAGTTAATATGGGAAAAAAATTAAAAGTGTACTCATTTACGATCCTGTTGTGCTCCCTCAGTACCTCCTCAGCTCCTGCTTAACTTTTGTCACTTGCCACAAATGGAAAAACCCTCACCGTGCAGTTCTGCCTCTTACAGAAATTCCTGGCTGAACTAAATTGTATGTGATGTATTCAGATGTGTATGACTATGAAAGCAGAACCAAATAATTTACTGCAAAGAATTTAGCTTTTTATTTAGTGGAAGGGGAGAGGACTTTTTTTTATAAGCTACTTGTTCTCCCAGAGCACATTTGCTGTGAAGGACATGACATTGCTGGTGGGAGATCATTTGTGACACTGACAACACTTGTACATTTGAGCCAAACAGATGAATATTGATTTGATATATGGAACTAACTCATTATATGGTCTTTGATAATATGTTTTGAATTCTGAATTACCTCGGGAATGCAGGACTAATTTTCTTAACATTCTTCAAATTCAGTCAGCACACTGTTGCAGATATTAATTTCAAAAATATATTAAAGCACATTCTTTTGAATTGTCCATGTGCCAGTTTTTGTCACCTAAACATCATGAATAATAGCAAACCTATAATCTTGTGACATTTCAGTTGTAAAAATCATCCTTAAGTCTCTCCAAATGTACAGTGCTTTTGTACTTTAATTTAAAAAAACCAAGCAACAAAAAAAAAACCCCAAAAAAATCCCACCACGAACAAAAAAATCCAAACCCAAAACCTTGCTCTTTTCTAGCCATCTCTTATATCATGAGCTGTCACCTGGCTGGTTTCACATTATTTCACATTTTTTAATTTAATATGAAACATTTAAGAAAAAACTTGATCAGTGTAGAAATATTCCTTCTTTCAAATTTTCATCTGCTAGAGTCAAAAAGTTGCAATACTTCACATAACGAATCAAGACAGCATCGACAGTTTCCCTTCTACACATGAGCTCCCTGTGAATTTTCAGTCTTTCCTTATCTCATAAAGAGAGCGAGATGGTGAAGAGAGTGTAAAACACCAGGGACTGGGAATGCAGCTCTTGGGTGTGAGGGTGTGATAGGTCAACAGTAGGCAGAGAGCACTGGGAGATGGAGGAAAATTGACAACTTCCCCAAGCAAAGTTGCAGCTCAAAGGTACTGAAAGACAAGGATTGCACCTTTGTCTTTCATTTTCTCTTTGATGGTGTTGAACACTGCAGAACGTTTGTTCAGTGGAAGATGTAGCCAAAAGAGTTTGTTGATGCAGACCAAAGAGTTTTTTGGGAGAACAAGGAAAGAAAAGGATGCTTTGAGGAATGCTTCTTCTATGCCCAGAGGCTCTATATTTGAAGTAGCAGAACTACATGCAAAATCAAAATGACTACAAACCACACCAAAGTAAACAATTTTTTCCCCACTGCTTCCTGAGATTATCCTGTCTTTTATGCTGGTTTGATTCATTTTGGGGTTATGCATCAGACTTGCATTTCAGATGCTATTTTTTTGTTCTTTCCCTATTTTTCTTTCTTTCAATTTCTTTTTCTAATCTCCAACAATGCTTAAATCTGTATCAAAATCCAATAAAAAATAAATTAACACCAAAACCAGAATTTCATGTAGTGAAATGCATTGGGAGGCTTTGCTGGTAGATGTGTCATGGAAGGCTTTCCCAGGTTATGTCTTACCCTTGCACTGAGCCAGGATAGCTCTTTTTAAATGCTCTTCCTAGCAGAGGAATAATAACTGAATCATTGAAAATAAATGAAGTGAGCATCTGCTCTAAGTTTTGGAGGCTTTTATTAACAAATGTTGCTATATTTTAGGAGCCAAGTTTTGAAAACCATTAATACATACTGGTTACTGGCTTAGTAGCACTCCTGGAACTTATTGTGAGCAAAAATTTTATTAATGCAAGAATTGCATGCTAGTGAATTACCAGAAGAAAAGACTTTAAGGCATAAAGATCTACACATTTACAGTAGATTAATAAAAGAGTGCAGAAGTTTTTGTCAGTCTCCAGAAGACTCACAGACAGTTGTGAGAGCCCCTTTGTTATCTCTGGTTCTAACTGGTATTCAAGGCACGGCATAGTGGGTTTTGTGTTTGCTCAGAACTTTGTACAGGCATTTTGGATAACTCTGAGGATAGAGGTTCAACAAGTCCTCTGGACTCTTGTTCATATCAGGCCACCTTCATTGTGAAAAGATTTATTTCTTATATTTAGTGAAAATTCCCCACACTCCAGCATCTGGTTTTTGCCGGTTGTCCTGCCTGTATCCTCTCAAGGAAGCTTCTTCTCCACATCCTCCTACGACATGGTTGCAGATGTCAATAAGGTCTCCCCCGTGTCTCTTTTCTCCAGACTAAACAAGGACAGCTCTTATCCTCTCCTCAAGCTCCGTGTGTTCCATCCAACCCCCACCTTTCTAGCCCTTTACAGGACCTCATTCCAGTGCACCTACGTCCAGCTTGAACTCAGAGACACAAAATGAGACACAACACTTGTAATGTGGCCTCACAAGTGCTGAATAGAGGACAAGGATCACTTCTCTCAGGATTCTGGCTGCATTCTTGCTAATTCTTCCCAGGATGCAGATGGCCATTTTTTTTTCAAGGGCACACTGCTGGCTCTGGTTCAAGCTGTCCACCAGCACCCTCCGGTCTTTCCTGCAGAGTCACTTTCTCTCTGCCTGGCCCCATATCTCTACTCCTTGTGTGGGATTCCTCCATCCAAGACACAGGACTTCACATTTTATTTTGTTGAACTTTATGAGGTCAACATCAGCAACTGAGAATCAGGATGCAATCAGTTAATTGGCCTTGGCTTCATATACATTTTCATGTAGTACCAGAGACATTTAAATGGGGAGGTAGTTGTCTCTGTCCTTCAAATACTGGCCTTTAGTTCTCTTTACTAATAGCTCTGGTCATTTAATAACATATTTTACAGCAAGGTGAGGTTAACAGGAGCTTTTATAGGTCAATATTTTACAGGGAATTGGTGAACCAAAAACTGTAATTATGCATGTGAAATAATCCCTTGAATAATTGGTGGTGATTAACTGGCTGTTATCATTGGGACAGGTTATAAGGATTTGATATAAGAGGTAGAAACCAACTTGCCAAACTTACGGCAAGTAAATGTTATATATTCAATAAAGCCCTCAATTTACTGTCTTATTTCTGGACAATAGGGCAAATACAGCAGTAATTCTGATTTTTATCAGTTGGTATTTCAATCTAAAAAACTGCATCATTATACTGAGTCTTGATGACAGTACACCAGAGAGTTTCAAAAATTTGACAACCCTGTCAGGGCACAAGATTAAATGATGAGTGTTAACAGTGCTTAAAAATTTAACCTGGTTAAGTATTTTATGCACAGCTGCAATTTTTTCCAAATAGTTTGATACTGTGCAACAGAACACAGCTGCATAAGGCTTCTAAGTATCACCTTACAAATTTCAGCAACAATGAGAACTGTGTGTGAACACCAACTGAATTTGGTATTTTTGAAATTGGTAACCCCTCCAATAAAGTGCTACAACTACAAAAGGAACAGGACAAAGTGAGAAAGAACAGAAAATCTCTGTGAAGACAACAACCATATTGTGGGTGAAATAATGCATCTTTCATTTCTGATTAAGCCCAAAATACACTGTTCTGAAACTACCTCCAGCTGAGTCCTCCCACAGTCAGGAATGATGTACTGGAGATATGTTAGAGATTTGGAAGGAAGAGCTAAAAGAGGTCTGGAAGAGATAACTGAGATTGCAATGATGTCTAAAAAATAAATCATCGAAAATAGTTTCAGTTGAAGTGGTGTGTTTAGGAAGGAAAATTTCATGTGTGCAACACAATATATGGACAAATGTCAAGGAGAAAAAGATCAAAAGGATCCATGTTTATCTTTCACAATAAAGGTTCAAAATAATTTCTCTTATCCCAAGTATATTTCAAAAATGTCAATCTATAGAGTGTTCTGAGGTCTCTCTCTCTCAGTTCTTCCTGTTGAAGCTGTTTCATTACCTTTACATTTCATTACCATTACATTTCATTTAAATTTTCATTGGAAAAGGGACTAGATCCCAGATGTTGCATCTTTGAGGAGACTAATCAAATTATCTGTTGCATTCAACTGCCCTTTTCCAAGAACCCTTTCTTCAACTTTCTTAAGCAGACTGACCTTCACAGGAGGATTTTTCTAGATTTATAGGCTTCAGACAGTACCCCAGACTTCCCCAGCAGTTGGCTTCAGCTCATATCCAATGAACTCTCACAGGGCTATTTACTAAGATAGTGCTGTAAGGTAGCTACTGATTATTTTGGTAAAATTGCTCTATAAACTGTCTGCTATTTCACTCTACTTATTTTTAAGCATGTTATGTACTTCTAGAATGATAAATACTAAAGAACTTAATTAGGTCTACTTATAATTGCTTATGCAGTTCCTTTAAGAATGCAAATTCACCTGGCACAAAATTAAAAAGAATAAATTTAACAAGTGCTACCCTTTTAATTTTAATACAAGTCAAAATAGTCTGTAACACTCCTTCCAGACAACATATACTATTTTTACAGTGCAGAATAATTCCTGTTTTGTAGAGCTGGTGCTGATTAAAATAAATTCACCTAATTCAATTTAATAAAACTAGCTAATTTAAGAAAAGTCAGTGCATTAAAATTTACTGTACATGACAACTTTTCTCATTTCAGAATGCACCCTACCACCTCTATTTGATTATATTTCTTACTGTAAGTTCTGAAAAGGCTAATGAATACCTTAACAAAGCAGCTCAGGTTCTATAATTGGGTGTAATAAGCTGATGAGGTAATGAGCTTCTTTGTCGATTTAATTCAAATGAGAGATCTTTGATGTGCTATAAAAACAACATAGCAAGAAGTAAAGAAAAATACAATCTCCTAAATTCCTGGTTTACAGATATGCTATAGAAATTGTTTCATTTCCTAGCTGGTGTAAACTGCTAACAAAGCTCTCTACAGTTATATACTCCATATCTGCAAGCATGTACCTCAAAGGCAATTACTTTTCACTCACATAAATGGAGACAGAAATTTTCTGTTACAAGCATCAAACTGTGTAAAAAGGTGTCTCCTGAACTCTTCTTCTGTGAAACCCAGTTGTGCTTTGAGTTTCTAGTTGGGCTTTCAGATTCCCTTCAAAGTGAATCTGCCTTTCACACTTGACCTTGGTTTTGCTGGGGTAAAAACGAGAGGCTGGTCATCTTTGCTCTGCTAAGAGTCCATTTTCTTGATCATTCAGAGAACTCATCTCTGAATCTAGTTTCAATTTGCAGTACTACTCGTTGAATACATAGGATGTATTCCATAGAGGAGTGCAGATTGAATAGCACTAATATTTCTGTATGTCTGCTGTGCTTCTTTAAGTCTTCTCACTGACTGATATGTCCCAGCATTGTACTTGGTCATCTCACTCCGAATCCCAGAGTGCCAAACATTTGATTCTTTCATATTTTCTATTTTGTGTTCTTTCAACTCTAGAACATTCTTTTGCTAATAGTTTCCGATTCTCTAGCCTTGCCTTTGTTGCACTACTGAACTCCATTCTGTTTGTGTTACATGAGTCCTCAAGGATATGCAGTTCTTTTGTATGGTATCCTGAGCTTTTCTGCATTCATGAAATAGCCTGAATTTCTTCCATCATCACAATTGGCAAGAACACTCTTTATTTTTATTTAAAAGAATTCTCTTTTACAGTGAGTATGTTTTACAAGATGGGTCCAAACTGAACCTCGAGGAATAAAATATTTTTAACCTTTTCTAAGCTCAGGATTTTTCTTTTCTCACTTGCTTGTTCCTTTCCAGCTGTAATAATTTCCGGACCTACCTTATAACATTTTGCTAATATTTTCCCTTGAGGCATAACATTAAATACTTTACTGAAATATAGATCAATAACAGCTGTTGTGTTTCCTATATCTCATGCGGAAATTGTGTGGATTAGTAACAGAAATGGCTTGTGTGCAATAAACAGTGAAGGTAATTACAGTGGGAGAGAAATGGGAGGCACATGCAAGGTGAATGGACTGAAGCAAAATATCAAACTGAACAATGAAATTTAGATATGAACCAGGTTTTTAACATTTTATTTCCAGTTTAAGTTCCTAGTTTTCATATCTGTGTACCAAAATGACTATATCTATCGTGTAATGACTAAAATAAACTTGGGGGGAAAATATCTCAGTGTTTGACAAACAGAACATGCAAATGTGAAATGAATTGCTGTGATGTAGATGGGTAATGTAAGCAAGTTCTCTTTCAGCCTAACTGGGAGATCTTTCTTTAAGGAAACGTTTACCCCCTCCTTACCATATACAATCTTCAAATAGCATTTAGTGTTTTCAGTGTATTTCAGGGGTTTGGTACATCTTCAATTTTTATTAGAAGATCACCAAACAACTGAAGTTGTAGTTAATGCTCCACATTTATCTAAATCATGTGGCTACATAACTAGATATCTTAATAATAGCTATAATTTTTGTAGATGAAGCCATCTTTCCATATACATAATAAGAGACTGGGTGAGATTGGAAGGAGCCTCCACAGGTCCAACCCCCTGCTCAGGCAGGGCCACCAAGGCAGATTACCCAGGACCATGTCCACATGGATTTTGAAATATCTCCAAGGAGAGAGATTTTACAGCCTCTCTGGCCAACCTGTAGGTACAAATAAGTAGTATTAGTATAAAAAGTCAGTGGTCAGTGACTATCTACCTATGTGATTTGCATACAAGTATATAGACTTGCATTCATGAAGAGTACAGCTTGACAAAATCTAAATTCAAAGTGTAACTCTATGAGTCTACAGAAGTGTTTCAAGCTAACTTTTTTTCTTAAGATTTGGTGAATGGTTATTTATCATAATAGTTGCTTACATGTTATCAAAAGAACCTTCCAATTTAAATTTGTTGTTTATCTATACAGCAACAAAAAGGAAAATTAAACCTGAAACATACACAGGATCTGTATTTATTTTTCTCGTACCTGTTTTCCCTGGCTGAGTCAAGCTTAGGGGCAGAATTTGATTGAAGTACCTTTGCATTTATGCATTTAGTTTTTTTATATAGCATTTCTCAACCCATTCTACCTGAAGTCTCTTCCAAGGAAAATGCATTATTCATTTTTATATATTTCTAGCAGTGGCCATGATATTCAAAGTCTTGCTGTACAAAAAGCACATAGGTTTGACCCAAAGAACTCCTGTCTTATGAGAATAAAATATGTTCTATCCACAATACCATGTCCATCACAAATCTGAGTGTTAAATGCACCATTTAAAATAGATAACTCAGCCTTTCATCACTGTGAGGTGGACTGAATAAATACATACCACGTTTCTTCAGCAAGTGTACATTTTCAACTTGTATTTTCCTTAATTGCAAAAATTATTTATACAGTTTGGTTTTATATGAATACAGGCCCATTTCTGTTGACTGCTTGTCAGCTGATGTAAATTGTGATTGTTTCCTAAGTCACTGAACCCATGAATGTTCGCATCAGGTTGGCATCAGCTTGAATAATGTGCTAGTAGCTTGCAGTGACCATGGAGGGAAACTGTATAAAAATGAAGCTGAATGAGTGCTAGACAAATGTTTTTGAGTGGACCTGTCAGGCTGCAAAAATAAATTTGCATTCCTAGTCTACTGTTTCTTAGCATTACCACCAAAACTGCAACGATTTCATATCAATAAGTTATACGAGAGGAATATGCAATGTGAATAAAGTAAGAAGCTGTATCTATTACTTTCCAATCTGTCTGGATTTTAATGAAAACTGCTACTTTATGATAATGGAAATACCTAAGAAGGTAAATTCTTGAATTCGCATCCTGTATCCTTTTTTTTAAATTTATTTTTAAAACCAGCATAATCTCACAAGATGCTCAAAGTGCCTTACAGATTGTTAAAAGAAGCTTTTTTCTCAAAATGAGATTTAGCCTTCATTTCTATTTGTCATTGTGCTGTTACACACAGCATATAAACATTATTTAGGAAATATACTCACCAATCAACCAACACTTATTTAAAAAAAATATTTTGGGTTACAAGTGAATTTGAATATGAAAAATATATGCTGCACTTCTGAGCTTCCCTCATTAAATCATCACCAGAAAAAAGGCCTTATTATGTCATAGCAGGTAGAAGTGACACATGGAGTGATGAACTAATCCGCTCTACTGATGAGGCCATTCAACTGAGTCAATATTAGAGATTATAACCTGTCATAGCTGAAAACACATAAAATTTACTTAATCAGTAACCAGGAGATGAATATAAAAAGAAAACTCAATCAGTGTCTGCATGTGAGGAAATGTTTTTATTTCACCAGATACTTCATCACTCTGATAGAAATCCAGGGGGTCAGTTGGATTCACTTTTATGCAGGAGATTCCTTGTTTCATGTCTTGCCTGTTTTCTTGCTAATTAGTGCTTGAGTTTGTCCCTGCACACTCCCCTGCCTGTTTACAAGGATGTTCACTGATGTTTAGCTGATACCTCACTATAAAATAGAGAGGCTGTTTTTTGCAGTGAGACATGTTGAGAGTAATAGCACAGCAATAGCAAAATGACACTAAGTATAATGGAAAGTTAATGGGAGGCTACTCTGGCTACTGCTAGGCAAGCTTGTGTCAGAGGGATTACAATAACCGGTATTATTTCTATTATCTGAGGCCTGTTATGATCTTCTGAGTGCAACTGTGCTGTAAAAGTAGGGATGGGAAGTATTGAAAAATTACTGTAATAGAGGACTATAGAGCTCAGTGTAATTTTGAGTGATTGCAGCACTGTTTCTATGCTACTTTTGAAAATCATGGCCCCACAAAGGGTTGTGGCATCCCAGCACTGCATTTAGAATTGGAGAAGAGTATACATCAATCTTCTTCTAAAATGTCATGAACAGAATATAGTTGCTGTTATTTGCAGATTCCCAAAGAGTTTAAGGAAGATTGAAAGATGACAATAAAATGGTGGCAATTCAGTTTAGACCAGTGAGGTATTTCCATTCCTCCTATGTTTGTGTATGCACTTTCTGTGGACAAAAGGTGGGCATTTGATCTTCTAAATCCACTTGCCAGCTTGCTCTATTCATTGATTCCTCTTTTCCTTTTGCTTGCACACCAGCCCCTACCTGTTTAATAAATAAAGAAGTAGAGTTTAAGCGCATTCCTTTTCAGGTACTGTAAGTGGCTGACTTCAAAGCTCTTCATGCTAGATTGGTTCTGTGTATAAAAAAAGGGGTACAGCAAATGCACATTACTTAGTTGACCAGGATAGAGAACCAAAAGCCATGGCCTGATAATTTATTTCATTTCAAACTAAACAAATTTATTTCAGCTGATCCACTAGTACTCCCATGATGCAGCCCCAGATAAAGCAAACTTTATATGGAACTTCAACAGATTTACACTTTGCTTTGAAAAGTGTACAGGAGGAAGAAATGAGTGGAGTACACATACTAATTAGAAAAAAACATTTTAAAGTAAAAATATTTTCTTATAAAAAGACAAAAGGTCTTGTAAGGAAGCTAAAAATTTGCTGGATACTTGAAAGTGAAAGTTCACAATCTCATCTTCTTCATCCCTCCAATTAAAAAAAAAATAATTAAAAGCCCTTCTCAAAGAAATTTGCAAATTATTGTGTTTCATGTGGTTTTCCTCTTTTGTTGGCCCACTCGTGGACACATCCTTAGTAACATACTTCCAGATGGTCATCTGAACTTCTTCCTATGTGATTTAAACTCAACAAATAAGGCATTAATCAGCTGTAATCCTAACCAATGTTCTTGAAATGATGGTGATGAATTAACAGCAAGCAGGAGAAAGACTTTATTATGTCTATTCACCCAGTTCAGGACTTTAGCCTTTCCAGTGATAGGGTCTCACCAGGAGTTACTGTCACTGGCTAGAGGTTTTTACAGAAGGAAATATTGTAAATGCCTCACTAGTGAAGGATGCTGCCCATATAGGATATAACCTATCTGTATTGGAAATGAGCTTTTCTTACTCCTTTGTGTCTTTGAGTTTCTAATGATGCTGGGCTTCAAGAACAGGCACCTGGTTGTTCTGGCTTCTAATAGGTTTTTGTTCTTGTTTGAACTCTCTGTGTCAATACTGATCCCTGTACTGTGTTCATTTCCAATGTCTGCAATTGAGGATGAATGTTAAAAAATATAGAGAAGTTTAGTGAGTTGAATGAAGAATTATTAAAGAAAGATTAAAGAGAAAATGTAATTCATAGAGGAAATATTCAAGAAGGTAAGTTTTGAAGTATTTGTCAAATACAATATGGTGATCAGATTTTCCTCTAAATGTCAGTGTAATAGAAAGTTACTAACAGATGAGCCTTCAATCTACCAGAGAAAGGTTTAAATATATATATTAAAAATGTCTTAGAAATGAAAGCTCAAGTTCAGAAAATTTAGGGCAGAAATAAAATAACATTAAATACTGAGAGTAAATTAGCTATTGGAAAAACTTACCAATAGATAACCAGCTTTATAATTTTTCCTACGAGAAATGTTTGTTTGTAATGGAAAGTTATTTAAAATGTCAAGAAATAAAAATGGTAGCTGTTTAACTCAATTTTTCTTGTCAAGTGACTGTTGCATGTTTATGCACACCTTCAAAAATACTGATTGATTATTTCATAAAGTGGTTGTGTAATTCTTCGCTCTTCATAGATTCCAAAGTTAGGAAGGCAGTCCATCAATTCTTTGGCTATTCCTTTTGCTATTCTTCTAGCCCTTTACTTTTTTCAGTAGGTTTTTAGATATTGAGGTTCCAGGAGTAGGGTACTCTAAAAAGTTTGATCTGTCAACTTAAATAAATAGAATTTTTAAAATTATTTCTGTATCTGTTGTTTATATTGGCATAAAACCAACTAAACAAGCTATCTTATAATAATAGAGGTTTGGGGTTTCAGTCTAAGGATACTTTTTTGATTTTTAGATCACAAAAGAGATTCTGAAGCAGCCATGCTGGCTGTTAAAATCCTGAAATTTGTTCCTCCTCACTAATCAAATGTACTGTAGCCTTTCCAAGACCGATTTCCTCCATGTACCTCTAAGAGTTGGGTTTGACATCAAAGTGGACAGTTCTGTGGGCTACTGATGTGCTTTTCCAAGAGACACCATGGCAAAAATATTTACTTTTAGGAGCACACAGCCTTTGCTTCTTCTGGGGTTTTCTGTTTGTTCATTTTTTTTCCAGAAGAAAGTATTTTATTTTCTTCTGAGCAGATCATAAGAAATAAGTTCCTACTGTGACATTACTAATGTTTTGTTCCCTTCTTATCTTTATGGAAACACATTTGATATACATGGTTCTCGCTCTTGAACTTTGAGATATCATATATATTTCTGAATTATTCAATATTTTCTGCTTTTCTCTTTTTGTCCTTTCTAAAAGAAGTTCATCATTGTTTCTAGCTACAATTTACCTGATGGTTATCCTATCTCCCGTTCTCATATGTTTTTGGTTTGTTGTTCCTTTGTACTCCTGTTTAGGCATTTGCTCAGACAGCATCGAGGCAGCTCTGATTGCTAACATGAATCGACTGAAGAGGCTCACATAAGATGACACTGGGTTTTACATTATTGGAGTTATTTTGTGCCTTAAAAATACCTCTACAGCCTTTGGGTATTTTTGGAACACTGTTCTACGTTTCAAGAGCCTTGCTAATGCCAGCTATGCTGTGATCACCTGTGTGTTCACCTTCAACATCACCTGTCTCAAAACCTCCGAATTGTGATGTCTTTTGGAAATTTGGGCTCTTGTAGAATGCAAATGATTGTTCACTTCATGAGCATGTGTGTCAGTTTTTTCGTTGCTTCTGAAGTCTTGAAGTAACTGTTCATACTCACCCTCCCTGAGTTACCTATGCTATTCAGATTGATCACTGCCTCTTAGGTTCCCTTTTGAACCGGAAATCTTAGCGGAAAGATTCTTACCTCAGCTACAGAAGTCGTTCACTCTCTAAGATCTTTCGTACTTGGTGTGACATTTTCAGACTGCAGTCATGCTATTTCCTCACACATTGTCCAATTTCAATTGAAATAAAGATGCAAAAATTCTTACAAGTCTTGTGGCAGTCCTACAAAGTAGCCCTTTGTAAGAAAAAAAATCTCACCTCAGTCAACCAGAATTGAGCCACTTTCATTAAGGTTCTGTGTAGCCACCCAGTCATACTTGAATAGCTACAGTAGCTACAGCATGAATCTCTAAGCGTGGTAGCGCAAGACAGGTTTTGGGATCCATCATCAGAGAACTAAGAATACAAATGTAGGAGCTAAGAGCTCAGAACTTCCTCCCCGATGTCTGTTCTGGCTGTGTACTGTCTGTTCTGTTTACATAGTGCTTTGAAAATGTTTAACTGTTGGGCTTTTTTTCCTGCAATTTGAAAGAGAGAATAGGAGTTATTTGGATGGCTTGAAAGAGTAGTTCTGTTCTGATTAAAAAATGTCAGGTCTATAAGCCTCTGAGTATTTTGAAATTAAAGAGATACTAGAATGCTTTTTTGTTTTGGTTTTTTGTTTAGCTAGATCATGAAAGCTCTGGAGTATTTTTCATCCTTCTCTGCAAAGAATTATCGTAGCTGTATAAAATCCAATCAACAGATGAATCAGTCTTCTCATATAATAAGTTTTAGGTGGAGAGGATGAAATTCTGAAGGTGCCACACAAGTTTAATGGCATTTTCCAAAGTTCAAGCACATTATTTTTACTGTAATACTAACCAGCATTATTAAAATACCAGAAGACAATGACTCTCAAATAGCTGTTATAATGATATACTGTGTGCTGTCCTCCCAAGTTCAAGGGTGCATTCTGGTGGTCATACTTCTTCTACAGACTCATGAGTCTGTCAGCACCATGAGAATTCAATAAGTATCCTCAATCAATGAACTGCATGTGTCAAAGGTCTGTTAAACAATGCTGTGCTTGGATCAGTGTGTCTGATGGAGACTGTTCATGTAGAACATGAATATGTGAGTCCATAGATACATTTTTAAAGCTTTTATTTTAATTGGTATACTGATTGTATACTGAACTAACAGAAGAGTTCCAGCCACAATCTTTTGCACTTCCCAGAAGCAGACAGTCATATGTATTAGAACTTGATTAATAGCTATTTAAAAGCATTAGTAAGGCTATGGAGCAAAGATTGTGTTCAAAATAGAGAACAAATTATAACCTTGTGGAAATGTCATTTTTGTTTTATAGTAGAGTCTGGAGGAACTGGAAAAAATACTGTAATAAAAAGCATGGTGTTTATGGCTTGGTCAGAGGACAAAGTCTTCTAAAAGCCTGAATGAAAAAAATAGTATGTCCTAAAGAAGGTCTTAATTCAGTAGAGAAGTTTTTATCATTTTGCAAGTTTGTCACATAGAAGATTCAGCTCTTTTCTTTATTAAAATGAAAAGTCATGCCTCAAGGAATAAAAAGCTCTGCCATACTTAAATGAGGGAGGGGAGAGGTGAAAATGTACTCTTGAAAAATATAATTCTGAAAATACCTAGACTGTCAACATAGTGAAGCCAAATGTAATTTATCCCTGTGTGAAAAGTTAACTATGAGAGAGCTCTAAAGCTTGCCTTTAAGTGGGAAGTGATTAGATCAACTAGATCCTTTATCACATGTGTATGACATAAAATATTTCATTAACAGACACCATTAACAGACATCATATTTTCAAAATAAAGTTGAAACTGGTAGGTTCCAGTCTGGAACTGGATGAATTTTTAGGTCACTTCCAACCCAAACCGTTCTGCCATTCCATGATCCTTTTGTGGGGATATGATGGAGTTGCTGATTCCTGAAGTCATTAACTAGAAAATAGATTTTTTTTTTTTTTTTTTTTTTAAAAATAGGCTGTGCTTGTAGAATATTTTTTAATCTTGAAGCCTGAATTATGGGCTCTGTTTTGTGCAGGAGGATGAACTGGATGATCATAGAGGAGTCTTCTCTCTACTTAAAAATCTATGCATGTATGGAATAAATGGGTAAATGTAGTGAACTGTCAGAAATCCTGCAGAAAAATGATGTAAACCACATCAGATAATACTATTTTTTCAATCATCTTGAGACACTATGAAAGGACCCAGATGGATATAAAACAATGGCAGGAGCTATGTGTCTCTTCTAGAAAACACACAGGACAGAACAGTAATATTAGACTAGTGGGACATCTTGTGCAAGGCTTGAGACTCTCGGTGACAGGACCAAAGGGAAAGAAACAGTACTAAACACCTTTGTGATGTCAAAATCAAAACAAAAACTATTTCGCCATAAACATGACTACAGAGACATTTGAAATATTTCCAAGAGTTCTAAATGTCACTAACTGCATTGTGTTGTCATTCTTACTGTATCATCATCTAAACAATAACTAGGAAGTGGTTTAATCACAATTATTTTGACTACTCACAGATAACCTATCTG
The DNA here is from genome assembly GCF_009650955.1 of Corvus moneduloides. Taxonomy (NCBI): domain Eukaryota; kingdom Metazoa; phylum Chordata; class Aves; order Passeriformes; family Corvidae; genus Corvus; species Corvus moneduloides. The sequence goes on along the minus strand of NC_045489.1, from coordinate 11,302,885 downwards.
CAGATATCTTTACTATATTGACAAATTATGTACTTTGTCATAAGTACTTCAAATAATGACAGCACTTGTCAGAAATCTCTAAATCAAATTACTTATACAAAATAGATATTTTTTTCTTTAAAATTCTATATCTGAATCATATTATATGTTGTCCTTGATGTGGCATCACATCACTTCTTTTGACAGGTGATAGCATCACAGGTAAAGAAGCCTATTTTACCAAAGGATTATGCCTGTCAGGGCCTGAGAGATTTTGTGTCATCCAGAAGCTGATTGCAACATTCTTTGTGCAAGTTTTGGGAGCTGGGGATAAGACTGGATGACAGGGCTATCACAATGAGTTTGCATCTTTTAATAGAAATGGACACCTAGGTTTTTTTCATTTTAAAATTCTGTATTTGAGATTATGAGTTACCACTTGAAACCTGAACAGCATGCCTGTGATAGACACATTGCATTTTGTCCCCTTCTGGTTTTTAAACAGGTTATAGGATGAAGCAAACGTTTGTCACTTCTTGTCAGCTCTGTGATGGTAACGTGAAGCTTCTTCTCAAACTTCAGATAGAACTGTTTTACTGCTTTCCATCTGCATCAAGGTTATTCAAAATTTAGAATCTTCCTGCTCTTTTGATAGATAGGACATTTAAAACTTACCTCCTCTCTCTCCCCCCTTCCCCCCCCTCCCCCCCCCAATAAACCTCAAGACTGAAAGAAATGACATTTCACTGTTTTTACCTTTCTGTGATCAGAGGCATATAACTGAAGCCAAGCAGTTCTGGAGAACTGGGACAGTTCCAAGGTAGCCTGCTTCATTTTGTAAGAGAAGACTCATTTCTTTTCAGCTGTATCTTTAGCCAAAGCCCAAATGCAAAGGCTAAGACAGACTGGAGCCTGACTGACCAGTCACTCAGCTGGAAGCTGTTCACCCACTCAGGAGACCTGGTTTGAAATCCCATTGAAAATTCTTTGGGATACACATGTATCTTGGAGTCACAAGATTTTTAAAAATGAAATGTAAGCAAATCAACAAGTTTTAGCCCATCCTGGTTTACAGATGGGTCCTTCAAGTACTTGGAGGAGTAGGCCAGCATGATGCAAAGATTCATGAAGAACATCTTTCAGAAACTTGTGTATGATTTTTAACACGCAAGTATCCACATAATTTACATTTTACAGTTTATCCCTGAAGGAAAAAAAGTGTAGTAATTACTTAGAAACAGCTGTGTGATATGTTCAGAGTTATCATTTTCAAGTCAACTTATGACACTATTGAAATGGAGAGTAGAAATAATGCATGGACAAGTATTTCTCTGCTGTGCAGCATATTAAGCATGGTATGCAACATACTACCCTATCAGCCTAAATAAAGAGTTTTCTTTTTATTGTTGCAAAGCTTCTTAAAGAATCCACAGTGTTCTAATTGGAGTGGTTTTTATTTTCAGTAGCTGTTGAAAAGTGTTGAAATGGTTTTAATAAAAGGAACTTTGTTTCATAAGCATATATTTCTTTCTATAGCACTTTACTAGCCTTAAATTAGAATATAATGTTTTGATATCATAAATAATTGCTAATGATAATTAAGGTTTCAGATGGGAAGTCAGTACCAGGGGCAGTTGCAATGTAAATGTTCCAGGTAATAGCCAAAAAAAAAAGGGAAGAAACAGGAGAGCAAATGTTCAGAACTGTGTTTTGGTTTTGCTAATTACCAATTCTATTAGCTCAAAAAACCTGAAGCTAATTTTCATCTTATGAATAAGCTGGTGTGTGTCTGTACAGGGACAACGTCTTCCACTGGTGCATCTACTTGGCCATGAAGGTTTGGTTTTAATTATAGGTTCTAAAACAACAAAATCCTGTCACCAAGCAAACAGGAAATCTCAAGTTGTTTGAATGTTAAACAAAATTTTGTCATTATCAATATGATTGATTAGGCTTATTCTCCTGAAAATATTTTTCCTTTTCAAAAAGAATAAAAATTATTCAGATGGCATCAAAACAGTCAATGAGCTAAATGAACTCTTTAGTGGAAGGATTATTTGGGAGACATGAAGTGAAAAATGGATGATTTTCAAGGAAAAAGGCATTCAAAAGACCTATATGAAATAACTTCTTAATATCTTAGGACAAGAGCATTGTGCAACATTGTACTTTGAACACTGGGCACTGTTTTTGAGAGCTTGTTGAGCAAGCTCAGTGATGTGCAAGACACCCACCATTTAATATAAACTGTTATTGATATGTTTTGTTCCATGTTTGTTTTCTTGAGAACAATTATTGAATACATGATCACAGAATATGAGAAATAATAACAGTAATTGTTAGAATTATGATAGAATATCTGTAGTTTTTTATGTGAGTAGCATATGGTGGTCAGTTGCTTGGCATGTTATTAAATATTTCTGTTTTCCTCTTTTCTACCTGTTTTTACAGTATTTTTTCAAAATGTCTGCAACAGCTTCAAATGCTGTATTTTAAACTTTCATGTACTATTTATGCATGTCTGACAGATCTCAAGTAGCTGAAGTTGAAAAAGGGAGGTGAAGTTCTAGTGAAAATAGACATATTCTATTCAGAATGCAAAAACTTAAATCTTCAGTGCTCAAACTAATCTTTAGAACATGCAAACATTTTTGGGGTTAATTGCGTATAATTTAAGGCTTGTTTTTCATGTGAAGGAGTAAGCTACCTCACTCCTGTAGTAGACGTAATTTGTAGACTACCAACGTGTGCTGTATGAAGACATCATTTTCAAATGATTCTTTTTAAACATCTTATGTATTCAGAAGTATATTTGTACTTCATTGTTTTAATGTTTCAAATTGTTGGGTTTGATTGCAGATGATTTTTTTTATGGCTTGGAGTATGGAAAGCTCATAAACTGGGATGAAGTAATTGTGCAAGTGGTTTAGATAAGGCTGCAATCTCAATTCCCTTCCCAGTGATTCCCTGTCATTCTGTTTTGCCACAATGCATTGCAGTTGAAAAGAATTTCAGCCAAAATGAATGCATTTGACTTGAATGAGAGGATGATGAAAGAAGCCTGGAGGTTTGTACACAATGTCCACTGCCAAAAATGGGTCACAGTGAGAACGGCTCTAGAGTTACCACAGTGAAGTCCCAAGGTGTCTTATCCCAGCCCTTCTTGCAACTCAGAGAGCAGCCTCTCTCTTTTGTGCGTGTAGGACTTTCACACCCCTTTGCTATCAACTTGTTCCTTCTCCTGGCATATAACTCCCAGTTCACCAGTCTTCCACCCATGTTCTGCCCATCTTTTTCCACCTGTCCTTTCCTCTTAAACTCCATTCCTCTTTACAGCTCCCAATCTAATTCCTCAGTTCTTCTCATCAATGCTGCGATCTGTTCTTCATGTCCATGTCAGCCCTTCACACAGCTTCTGCTCTGCCTCTACTCCAGCACAATGAGATGCTGCCACTTCCATCGTATCTCACTCCTTCACCCTCATTTCACAGTGTCACCTCCTGTTACCATGTTACTAATGACTCTCTTGGCCAAAAGAGGCTTCTCAACAGCAAATCGTGTACTAAAATGTGACCTAGTGGTGCTCATTAGCTTGGGAAAGCACTGAACACTATTCATTAAACTATAAGCAGCTCTTCCTTTTGCAGTGATGATGCATGTGGACAGGTTGGAATTGTGTTTCTGTCTTTGACCTCACTTCCCAAAGATACAGCTTTGAATTGCCTCAAAGTAGATGGAAAAATGGTAATTTATCAGAAGTGCAAATAGTGGATTTATAGGGAATAAAAACCTCAGAGCCAAAGCTAAATTTGTTCCTATAAATGTCTGATTCAAATATGTAGGTTATTCAAGTTTCTATGAATCCTTATTTAATGCTTCTTTCTCTGAGAGGAGGAAGGCACTGGATAGGAGGAAGGAAGCAAAGGAAAAAAGACTGTAGTGGAAAAGGGCACCTGCTTTTAGGTAAAATGGAAACCTCTAATACTTCAGCCTCTGCCTTCTTTGAATAAAACCTCACAATGAGACATCAGCACTGCTGCAGGGTAATGTCATCTGATCCCAGACCTGACCTGTCTTTAGCATGTAAAGTAAGGTGTTTATCATTAAATCTCTTCTCTAGTTCATTTAATTGGCAAAATATTAGGATAGTGATTTTGGTGCTAAGGGTAACTAACTTTTCTCTAGGCTCTGAGATTTCCATTATAATGCAATTTGCAATATAATTTTCAGGAAGATTCATGCAAATAAAATATCACAGTTCACAGAAAATAAATACAAAAGGGGAAAAGATTCCAGTGTAATTCACTTTTTAAATGGAATTAGATATTTTGGGGTGGTTGTTTTGTAATATTCACAGTTCTACCTTATATTAATTATGCAATGATTTAGATTTCCCTGCTACATGAGTCGCTTTGTGCTGACATTCTCTCTGCTATGCCTTGGACAAAAGTGCTCAGCAATTTACTCAAGGATGCAGCAGCCAAGCAGGACTGTAGCACTGCCTGCGTGGGCCACTTTGCTCTTTCTTCTGAATCTTTAGTTATTTCTCCATTTTACACAATTGGTTTCTAACGGAGTCTCTAAATGAGGAAATGAGTAATCAGCTGTGAAAGATGATTATCAAGCATCTATCAAAAGTGCCATACATAAAGCAGGAAAGCCCTCAGGCATCAAGATATTACTTGTCTATTTTATACTGGTTTTACATGCCTGTTCTTCCAAGAAAACACCCAAACAATCGAACACTTGTTACCTTAGCAACGTGGTTATTTTATCTTCAGACATCCGAACCAAATTCTCAAGACACACAGACTGTTGTTCGGGTGAACCTCTTTTATTGTAGGAAGATGATTTATAGTGGCAGCATATTTGATGGCAACTTTTAATCTACATTTTTAAGCTGCATCCACCTGAGTTAGCTTTGTGGTTGTCTTTTCAAGACAATTCTTGACAATTATGTTCATCAATTGATTGAAGGATTTTTAATAAATTATAGGTGGCAAGCTTTAATTAAAAATATGTTTTGCAAACATCTATTTGATACAAAGAAGCTAATATGCCTTTGTTTAAGAAAAAACTATCCTATCTTGTGCATCAAATAGTGGATAATAGACTGAGGACATAATTTAAAGTCCCTTGCCAAAGATAATAAATAGTTTTGGCTAAAAGATAAAGTACTGTATTGAATTAGAAAATGGCTCTACATATTCTTGGCCTGATAAAAATCTGTGTATCCCAAGTCAAGATGCACTTGTCAGAAATCATATCCACTGTCCATGTTAACCATAACATTGAGTAAAAGATCCATAACCATAACATAACGGAGTGAAAGATCATCTGTAGGACAGACATGAAAATATATGCCATACCTATGTAGTAACCATGCATTTTTCTCTGTGCCTAATGCCAAATGCAATTTATATGTTATTGGAGTGAAATTAAGTATGCAATTAACTAGGGAGTCTGCAGACTTCCAGGCAGTTACTAGCACAGATGATAAACAATTCCCCCTCCCACTACAATAGACCAAAATGATAAAGAACATCTTGGAGTTATTTGTCCAAAGTTTCACATTGAAGTGGTTATCTGCCTAAGCGAAGCCAGGTTTTTAACTGCAATAGAATACAAACACACCAAAATTTGCATATAAACTTAATACATATTCCTAAATATTTTCCACTCTTTTTTTACATTGTTCTGGGATACAGGCTGTACTGGAAAAGGAAAAACACATATTTTTACATTGTTCTGATATTTGCCTATTGTGCTTTAGACTTTCAATAGCAAGAGTTAAATGTGCTGTGCTGCTGGACCCCCTTTATAGCTCCTTTATCTATTCCACATAAATGTGGGATAAATGGGATGAGTAAACAATCAAACATTGTTTTTCTTTTCGTTGGCCTTTCCTACAGCTCTGGAATGTTATAGTGAACACATGCTTTTATGCAGTGGTAATGACATAAAAGTTGTGTTTGATTGTCTGTGCCCTTCACAAATCACAAAAACTGATTTCATAGCACTCCATGCAATCAAAAACCACAGCCATGCATCACTGAAAATAAAGCAATTTACTGTGAATTGGGCAGCATGTCTGAAATGTTCACACTAAGAAAAGTTACATCTGATACTTGGATCACCTGACCCTGTTGATTAGAAGGGAAACATGAAGTATAAGTAAACTTTGAAGGCCACAAAGATTTTTGAATATTGCTTGATAACAACAATGAACCTAAAAACCAAAATATGCTATTTTCCATCATTTTCTTACTGTAATAGTACCAGGAAAGTTTTCTTGATCTGGGAAAATCATCAGTGAGTGTAAACTAGAAAGTGCTGTCATAGAAGAGTGGCCTTTTATAGCTGTGTGTCTTTTAAGAGTCTGTTGAGTAGGTAGTAAATATGAGAAATAAAGATAGTACTATAGTACACCTTTTCCTCACAGGAAATTTCAGAATGCTTTACCCTCTATAAATATCCATCAGCTCTGAATTTGTCATTGGTTCTTCCCTATCACAAAAGACATCTCTTGCATAAGTTTTTGTACTTTGATTTTGAATGTATAGAAAATAGACTGCTAAATTCAGAAAATGCAAGTATTATTCATCTGCCTTTGTGTTTCCAAGAAAATAAAGCAGTATAGCTGTTGATGATATATAACATCACACAATGTGCATCTGACATGATTCAGTGATTACAAATTATGAAATTATGGCTCATTCTGCTCAATATTCTTGTTACATTAATGCAATTTACTAATTATTTATATAGGACAAAATTAGACAGCTTTTTTCATCCTGTATTTTATGTCACTTGAGATGACATGCCTGCAGTTGTAGGTGGTCTGAGCCTAGTCCAAATCTGTTATTTATGTGTGGGACAATATTGACATCAAAACTCGAGCGCTTTCTTGATAGAATTTTGAATATCATGTCATTTCCTATTATCTTGAGAAATACTATTATACATAATAATATTTACAAGAAATTTGAGGTCCTGGTTAGGTAAAAGCACCTGTTGCACTCTTCCTTCTGGTGTGGTCTGACAGTTGTGGACAGCTGTGATTTGGATCTTTCCCAGAACACTGTTACTCTGCAGTCAGCTACTGCATATGCTGTGCTGCTTTGGTCAAGCGCAGAAATGCTGAGGGCTTGCTTCACCACAATTATGGTCACAGCAAATTGGAAATAGTTTTCTTTCCAACTGAATTCAGAAAATGGCATTCTTGACCTTTGCTGAAATTTGAGGGTGCAAATGAAGATATGCACAAAGTAGCCCTCTACTACTACTGGCCACCTCTGCTGCTGACAGAGGTGCTACATGGAATGCAGTTATATTTTATATGCATTTATGTGCCTCATCATGATTTAACCTCAGCCAGCAACTAAACACTGCTCAGTTGCTTGCTCACCTCCCCCTCTGCCACAGTAGAGCAGGGAGGAGAATTAGAAAAAGGTAAAACCTGAGTTAAGATATGGAAAGTTTAATAATTGAAGTAAAATATGATTATAAAAATTATAGTAATAATTTTTTTAAAAGGAAAGAGAGAGAGAAATAAAACCCAAGAAAGAAAATTGATGTCCAGTACAGTTGCTCACAACTCACTGACCAATGCCTTGTCCCACCATCAAGCAGGGATCAGCCCCTCCAGTCTGACTCCCTCCAGTTTACAAACTAGGCAGGCCTTCTGTGGTGTGGGATATCCTTTGGTGGGTTTGGGTCAGCTGTCCTGGCCATGCTCTCTCCTGTCTCCCTGTGTATCTACTCCCTGCAGAGCATGAGACTGAAAAATCCTTGACTGGGAGTGAGCACTACAGAGCAACATCTAAAACATCAGTGTGTTATCAACATTATTCTCATACTGAATCTGAAACATGCACTGTGCCAGCTACTAGGAGGAAAATTAACTCTATCCTAGTCCAAACCAGGACAATGCTGCTGACAGACAACTATGATGTGTGTAGGTATTTTAAACACCTCTTGAATACATCATTTTTAAGTGGCCATGAAGTTTGAAGAAGAAAAAAAAAGAGCAAACCCCCTCCATACCTAAACCAACAGAAACTTCAGTTAAAATCTTCACTGCCTGAATTAAGTGTGCTGTGAGATCAAATACATTGTTTGCTGTTTACAACACATTTTCCATTAGTAGTATGGAAATGTGAAAAATGCATTTCAGGCAAAAGAAATAGCATATCTTGGCAGTGTGGTTTAAGTAGATTTCCTCTTCATTGAATAGATAAATGAAGTTTGCATAATGTGTTACTGAAAGTGTTGTTTCAACTGCTGCTCTATTACACTGTGATACCCACAGGAAATAGTCCATCTCTGGTACTCACCATCAAATCCAGTTTCCAGCTGGGATGTTGTACCTGCTACATACATTTAAATGCAGCCCTGTTTTTTCAGTTGTATTTCTCTTTTATATGTAAAAATATTGTTGGGCTTTGCAACTCGGAAGCAGTGGTTTGTCTTACTGCTAGTGGCAGATAATGGTTCTGTAACACAGCAGAGATTGCACTGACAAAATAGTATGAAAATATTTTCAAATGAGGAGGCAGAGGGGTTTTAAATCTAAAGTTAAATTTCATTGTGAGTGAGGGTTGTACAGATGGGTATTTTTCTCTTGTCCAGTAGGTATTGCAGATACGGAGTTCACTGGAACTCAGTTTCTACGTTTTTAGTGTTTCTGGGAAAGTTTTATTTCAGTAAAAAGGCACTTAAAGGATTTTTTTTTGGATCCTTCTTTTGGAATGTTGGTGAAGCTCATATTGTAAATTATAATACTGAACAATAAATAGTTAATAGAAGATTGCCTAATCTCTGGAGGAACAGTAACAAAAAAGTGCACATATTTCATTTTAAACTTAGTAGATTGGCCAATTTTAGCTGTTCATAGAGATTGTTAGCTTTAATTGAATTTCCAAAATATTTTCAGTAAAGGGAGTCATGATGCTAGAATCCCAAAGCCTCTGTTACTGCACTGGATCTTCCTGAGCTCCCCAGTTTTGCAGAGATGATTTTGGGCTTTGCTCAGTTTGACATGATGTACAGCTGCAGTTTTTCAGGGTCATCCAAGGTGATCTGAGGGCTGTGGAAATGTTCTTGTTGGCTTAAACACCATTCAGACTAAATCTTCAGAAGGAATGGGGGACAGTCCACATATAGATGGCAGAGAGGAAAGAAGGAGGGAGAAGACAAAGCTGAATGAACCATTCACTTGATTCCATAGAGAAGAAGGTGCTAAGGAGGTAGCTCCAGTGTGACTGCAGTTCCTTGACTGTAGTTTTCACATAATTTGTGTGTGGACTGATTCAGTTCTCACTGGAGAGAGATGGAACTTCCCATGACTTATCTGAAAGCATCATTCCTCATGCCACTCCCAGGCAGTATATAAATTTTTCTGGTTTATTTTTAAGAATAAAGAAGTGCGAAATGAGAGGGATTGAACTTTCAACTTCCAAAGAGGTGCTTTGTAACTCATTTATTTTCTTAAAATCTGAATTTGCTATAGCAGAAAAGCTTTTAACTTTGTTCCTTGAAGACAGAGTATTTTATCAACTGCTGTGTCTTTTATACATTTTGAAATAAGTTAGCCTTGCCTGCAATACTAATGGGCATCTGTCTCATGAGGGACCTGCTTTACTTTGTAGACAGAGGTATTTGCAATGAGCTGAGAGAGGAAAGGTCTTTTTCTCATCTGATGTAGAGGGCCTATTTTTCATTTTCAGCATTCAATTAGAGCACTAACGGCTTCTTGGAGAACACTATATCCAGCATAATGCATATTTTACTGTGAAATAATACTTACTTCTCTCTTATTGCATAGTATCTGTTGGTCATCCACACATTTATGAGTCTTTTTTACACAGCTCTTTCTTCTTTACAGAACGGGGACAGGAAGGGGAACAGACTTAGCAGTTGTCACATCACAAGCTTGACAGTCATTAAGTGTCGTCATAAAGAGACCATTCATATTTCATGTCACTAACTATTGATAAGTGCTTTTGAAATTGAGGCTCCACTCTGCAGTATTTCATTAGAAATAGCCTATGAACTTCAGAGGTTACTGCCATATATAATGACAGGGCTCTGCTTGGCCTGGACCTTAAGGGACAGTCCAGATAAACACAAGCACCTGAACAACACCAAACTGAAAAAAAAGGAGTAAGTAGCAGATCCTACTTTCAATAGCTAGTAAAATACCTGTTCAGGAGTATTCAGAAAAAAATCTATAGGTTGTGAAAATTGATTTCCAACTTCCACCAGAGTAAGAATAGATAGGAAATAATCTTGCTTGATTTAACTTTTGTAACTTTTAGTCTCCCATCTTTCACTACCACTTGATACATAAAAGATGTAAACTATATGTGATTGTTAGAACTACACTAATTTCTTCAGTACCTGTGAGGTGAAGACAGCTGTGCTTCAGTCCAAGCTGTGTGCTGGGCAAGGAGGTTGAGAGGAAGCTCCTGCATCTCAGCAGGGGAAAGAAATGGTCATTAGTAATCTAATGGGATTCTCTCATCTCTTATTAACTTGGCAAAGTTCTTATTCTGGAGATGGCATTTACAGGCTGTCTGGAGACATTCTGTCTCTTTGCACTGGCTGGCCGACACTACTGAAGCTGGGAAACCACAGAGGAACCATGCAGACTTGGTATTTACTCAGAAACAATTTCACAGCAGTTAGTTGTTAGGTACTCAAAAACCTGAGCACAGTGAAGATTTGGGCACCAGTTTGGGAAATCTTCTACCTTTCCTGTAAAGAAGATTACATGTATGTGTGTGTGTACATTCATACATCTGTGTGTGTATATATGTATAAATGCATATACATATATGTATATGTATATATATGCACATATATATATACATATATATATATTTGTGTGAGTTAAGAGGAGTCATGAAAGCTCAGTGAAGCTGCTGAACACAATATCTGTTATTTGTTCAGGATGAAAAGTAAAGCCAACTCCTTTACTGACAGCCAGGAGACTAGTGGGATATTTAGAACAGAAGCCAAAGCTGAGCAACATAGACCAAGAAATTTTGGCACCTGAATGCTAAAAGTGGTATCAAGAAGCTTATACAATATAAGACTTTAAGCTAAGGAAAAGCTAAATATAGAAATAAGTAGTAAGGAAGCTTGGCAGCAAAACCAAGAGGTTGCAATATGACCTTGAAAACTACGTGACAAGAGAGTTCCTTTGGCTGAAGTGCCAGCTGGAATGAGGCAGGGAATTTCGATCTAAGAGAAAGTGTCCTAACATTAGTGTTCTAATATAGTGCTAATCATATCCTACAGATGCCCAAATCAGGACTCAAGTTTCTTGTCCAAGCAGAAGCAATCAAAAAGATCCTGAAAGGACATTCAAAACTGTCCATATAGTGAGAGTGGAATACATTCGAGTCTTTACATTAAATCAACCTTTAGTTTAGGTGCTGCAGCCCAAGTGGAAGTGGGGAGGGAAGGTGAAGGGAAGAAGCTCAGTGAGAAGAGTTACAAGCAGCATGACATGAAGTGTCCATGGGTAGTGACACACTGAAGTATTTTACAGTGTAAGCAGACCTCTATTTAGACTCTTGAAATTGTTTCAGACAGTTGTTTCATAGAGTATATGTGCTATGGGCAGTGGGGATAAACTACACTGTGTCTGCAAGCTTTTAGCTTAATTTATATATTAAAAGATGAAAGTGCTAAAAAAAATTTAAAAGTTTGCAAGGATTTTGTTAATACTATTTCTGTACCAAGTGTGATAGGCTTAGACAACCAGAAGAACTTATCAAGCAATCACTTTGTAGAAATGGATCAGAGCTTAAATTAAAATGTGCATTTTCATTGTCATTCAGCCTCTGCTACAGGAATTAAAAATACAATTTCCAACTAGTAAAGCACTTGTTTAAATGTCCCTTGAATTTAATAATTAGATGCAGTAGAGATGCATCCGTTATAAGCTGACATGCAGCACTACTTTAGTGATGGAATCCGGTCAATTCCAGTAATGTCTGTGAGCACTGGTCTTTACTGGTCCACACATGGCCTCAGCTTTCACTCTCCCAGGACTACAGATTCAATTTCTGCTAGAAGGAATATAGTAATGTGTTAGTTATTTTCTAACGTGAGTTAACAAAGTTATTTTTGTATTGAACTGGTAGACTATATGCCTGGAGATTCTAAACTGGCCTCCAATTTGTGTGCCATGTAAAATATTACTGGATACAAATGTCTGTTTATTTAATGAGATGTAAGACAGACCTTTGTTGTGCATGTACCTAAAGGAATGACTGACATGAGTATGAAAAATATGGATACTGAATAAATAAAAGCATAGATATATATTTTTTCAATATATTTTTGTCTGTGTAGTTGAACTGCAAAATTTCAGAGTAAACTCTAAATTTCCACTCCCACAAAATTGTTCATGTTCTGGATGCTCTGGCTTTAGGAAAGAGCAGAGAATTTAGCTGTACTCAATCAGGCCATGGATGTATCTAATCTGCCACCTCCTGCTCAAGCATGCCATGGTGCTAATCAAGGTGAAAGAATAATCATGCTGCAGGATCCCATCCCAGGCCAGGAATGCTCCTTCTGGAGGTTTGAACCCTGAGCTGTTCAGTTATTTGACACTGCATAGCTATAAACTTTATTTGTCTATTTAACCTTCTGAAAGCACTGCAGATAATATCACACAACAAACCTGAGTTAGTGTTATGTTACAAAAAAATAATGTTTCCTTTTCTTCCCTTTCAGTTTATATTTCCATTTACTGTCTTTTTCTGCTTGGACTGTACTGGAGATTTACAGGAATGCTCTGGCCAGTTATCCAAGGACTTTAATAATGTTCGCTGCTGTGTGACCATTATTGATCAGCACCAAGCATAACAGTTGTATAAATACAGATAATTGAGAAAGCTTAATTTCATTAGTAAGAATTAATGGGTATACTCTGTACTGAAAAGATAATTTTGCATAAAAGTAATTAGGGCAATCAATTTGATTCTCATCAGTCATGTGCAGATTGCCATATTTCTTGAATCTTTTTTTCTTCTTCCAAGCTGGAAAATTCCAGCTTTTTATTTCTATGCTTGTTTCTACTTCTCAGGATAATCAGTGCTTTATCCTTCTCTTAATCTCTTTGGCATATGATAATTGTTCATTAAAATGTGCATCTCTAAGTTCGTAGATGATCTGGGCATAACTAAAACAATATACTTTGTAGAAGAAGTTATTGTTTGATTCTACAATTGTAGTTGCTACGTTGTCTTAATCTAAATAACTTTCTTTTGATGATCTATGACAAAAAGCATTTATCTTTGTAGTAAGTGTATAGCAACAAAAATGACAGATAAAGCTATTAAAATGCCAGTAAGTTTTGAATATATAACCAAACATATATATAGATGGGTTTATTAAAAAATAAATCCTTCTTTTTAAGCAATTTTAGTTATGAAACTTGTTATTAATAAGACTTAGATTTAGATTATGATACATATTTCTTCAGAATTTATATTATTTTACTAGGATGCAAACATTTAGGAGAAATGTACTTGCACTTTTAATCCTATAGTAGATAACACAGTATTTGTCTGATTATTATAAACTGACTGTGTGACTTGAGCACCAGAAATATTATATTACAAATATTGAATTAATGTCCAACTTCTGCAACATTTGCATAGAATACTCTGACTAAATAATTGCCTATGATTTTCAAACCTGGAATTAAAAACAAAAAAACAACAATATTTTTAGGCAGAACAGAATGTCAGCTTTTGAGACACATCTTTTAATTAGAAATTCGACAGGCATTTGAATTCCTGGCCTGCCAAGGGACAACTGTAACATTTAGAAGGGAGAGGCTTTATTCAAATCATTTGCTTCCCATAAGGTGAAGATTAGGTGTTTTCGTGATCCCAGTATACAATCTGAAACTAATGGCACAAATTTTCAGTAAAATATTGTTTCAACTCTCTTCAAAAGATCTTTTCAAGTGCTTGTGACTTGTGGCTAATGGGACTGTCATAACACATAAGCAGGGCTGATCTGGGAGTCACAGCTCAGGTTTGGCCAACTGGCAGTGGACATGGGCAGGTGCCAGGAGGTAACAGCAGCACACCACGTACTAAATATCCTAATTACACCCATGCTTGTGTGTCTGTGTCTGCTGGGGACATTCAACTAGTCACTCAAGTATGAAGGATTCCAAATGCGTGCGTTTTCATGTGTATTGTGTGTTTTTCTTTTCAGACAGGAAGTTCTAGAAATGTGAAATGCAAAATTCTGGTCCATTAGCCCATCTTCTGGCCTCCAGGTCTATAGTCTATCAAGTCTTCGGTAACTGTTCTTAACAGCCATCCATTATCTTCGTGTTAAAATCTCTTGAGTTTTGATATGGCTTATCTGCTGCACCAACTGTCTCTTCCATTTATTTTTCCTCCTGAAAATGCTTCAAGTTACACCCACATGCCTGAGTAAATAAGTAGACGGCTTGGTGGATTAGATCTTAAAACGTTTTGGCTACCCAGAGTTCAGGCTTGTGTTTCTATATCAGGCAATGTTTCCATTAGTTTTATGTGTGCTGAAATGCGGCTGTGACACAGCTGAATTTCAGAGCAAGCTTTTAAAAGGAGGTTTGTACGCATTTCATAAAATTGTCTCAAACACTTTCTACAGCTTTTGCAGTAATTGACTCAACCCAGAAAATCAACATTGGAATGTTGCCTTTCATCCGCTGTAAGAGAAAAAGGAAAATTTTCTAGAAAATTGTGGTGAGGGGAACATATTTTGGGATCATTTTGGGGATGCGAAGTCTGTGAAATTATTTCAGGTAAATTTTGGAGCTTTTTCTGAGGGACAGCTTAAACTCAATAAAAGTGAATAGTATTTGGTGATATATTGCCTTAATGGCTAAGCCAGGATTCAAATATACCCAAACTTTTTTCTTAACAGTTCAACCCGTCTCTACTTTTAATTAGTTTTATGATGAAAAACAGAAACCAAAACTGTTGCTCCAGCAGAAAATCCACTTTTATGCTTGAACGGTCAGCTATAATGATTATGCAAACTAAAATTATGTACATTTCCTTTTTATTGCTCTAAGTACAGAGAACACACTACTTTGCTGTAACCTCAAGTTCTTCCATTTTCTTTTTCTTTCCTCAAAGAAAGCAAACCATTTTAATTCTAGAGTCAGGGCTTTTTTCCACACCTATATTTGAAAATATTTCAACCTTCTCAGTGATTTCTTGGAAATCTTTAGGTTTTTTCCTCAGCTTCACGTATTTTAGTATCATGTCTACTGCAGTTACTGATTAGATAAATGGGGAAAACTCAGTACCCGATCCTGAAAGCACTATGACTTTTCCATGTATTTAACAAAAATCTTATCTTTGTCGTGATCTTAGGGCTGAGGTTGTTTATATGACACAGCCATCTTAACTGCATGAAAGATAATAATTCTGCCTTCATTAGAACCTGATTGGTCAGAAATTTGCTCCTGAAACAAAACAAAAACACAACAACAATAAAAACAAACAATCCCCAGAACACAAGAGCTTAAGTATGTCTGTGGCTGGTACAGCTGCGTCCCAAAACGATGCCCTGAAAAAACCTTAAAGTGAAAATAGTTAGAAAAAAAGGCTGAGCCTGAGGGGAAAAAACACTAGGATGTAGCCAAATATGTCAGGAAGATTAACAGATTGGTTGGAAATTTTGGTTAATCGTAGCCTCTGCCATACACATTCCTGAGTCAAAACCTGAATATAGTACATAAATTCTTTATCAGTCTGGTGTTTACCCATTTGAAGTTGACTGAACACTTGCACCCTCTTGTTATACCCTGTACTGGATGCTAGATTTCTTTTTTTTCCAAAGTCTGAAACTTCTAAAGGATCATCACTTAATCTATTTAATTTAATTTTCTTTTAATATTAGAAGATATGTTCACACATTCCTCACAACATTGTCATCTTGTCAGAGTCCTCTGTCCAATTTACTTTAAAATGTGGTCTTTGTCATGGGACACTTGGTCAACATTTTAAAACAAAGTTCTGAAATGGAATCTGAGACAAACATCCCAGATTTAAAACATGCACTTTCTGCCTCTAAAAATTGGTATAAAATTGTAATGGGAAAATAAAGCCTTCTACTTTCAAAAGAACTCTAGGCAGTAGCTAAGGAATTGATGATCCTAATTCAGGGAATAAGGACACAGATATTACCATTGTATGTCTCAAATGATCTGTCACAAAGATAACACGGCAGCTACTTTTATGACAAATTTTTTTTATTTCTAAAGTTGCAGTTCTACTAAACTGATAAATAAAAGCACTTGGATTAGATTTTTCTGTCTCTCTTCCCCCCCAGAGCACTAAATCTTCATTTTTTAGCCAAAGTATGGGTAGTCTGTTAATGTGCAGCCATAATTAAGTCGGTATTATACTGTGGGTACTTAATTCTTTGGGGCTTCTTTAGCTGCCAGCAGAGACTTCTCAATGAAGGCAGGGGCACTTCCTGACCCTGTTCATGGAGGTGCCGAGTCTACTTTGTACTTTAAGTATATTTTTTCAGTGTAGGATTTGTCAGTCACTACACAGTTATCTGCCAGTAGTAAAAGCTCTTCAGACTATCTCAAGATTCTTAAATTGATTACTTGAGAAAAAGCTTCCACCAGAATTTGTGCTCTTGATTTTTTTAAACTGTGATATGTGTTTAAAGCTGTTTGAGAAGCATTACTCAAAAACCTTTGCAAGCAGAGACAAATCCTTAAACACTGGTTGTTTTATGATTTCTTGGTATTCTGATACTTCTTAACAGCACTACAGAAATGGCAAAAGTCACAGGGAAAGTGCTCTGTTTAGAAACTTCCTACCTATCTCTATCTTGTTTTAAAACAAGATATTGTTTGTGATTTATATGTTATCTGGCATCCAAAATGTCATGTAATCCAAATATCATTAAATGCAGAAAGGTGCATTGGCCATTCTCTAGATGAGGGTGTCTGCCTCTCTATTTAGTTTGTTAGAATCTCCTATTCTAACAAAATCCGCATGATAGCATTTGTGGAAATAGAAATGGCAATGATACTCTACATGGGTATTCATCTATTTATCCTATGGCTGCTTTCACACCAGCCACTTTGGGACAATTTCTTTCAAATTTCTTTATTCCCAAAATAATATATATTTATAACACACAGCTATGTGCACATTATAAATATATATAAATTCTCTCACTTTTTGCTGCATCCCATCAAAAGATGATACAACACATTGGAGCTACATCTGCACAGCTTGTGATGACAAACATCAAAATTTTTTAACTCTTTCCTTATTTTGATGGATGCAGCATGAGTTGGCAGTGTGAGTTGTTGTTCCTATCCAGTATAACTGAGAAGGTTCTCTCTATTCTCCTCAACTAAACTCTTTGAAGGCTCAAACTATGCATAAATGCAATCTCTTAATTATTTACTTTTTTGCCTGACTAGAAAATAGCAGTTCTATATAATGAAAACTCTGAATCTTTAGTCTGCAGTCTAGCAGACATTTAATAGATAAATGGAATTCAGGTTAAATGATAACACAGAAACTATCTGATTCAAACTGAAATTCTCTGCTATTGGTACAGATATTCCCATTATATCTGATTGCCAAATAACAGAGTGCCTTTCACAAGGGTCACTTAAATCCTGAACTTTATAAAATTTGACATCTTTGTATTGATGTGGTGTGGGTTAACCAAAGGTCTGATCTGAAGTACTCTGAAGTAAATAGAAACCTTAGCACTGATTCTAGTAAGCTACTTTCTAGACTTCAAAAACTCTCAGTCTTCGGAGAATTTATTTCTCTGGATAAACCTAGAGACCTGAGAGTTAAAAACAGGGAACAATCAAGTTGCTTGACATTAGATTGTCAGTCATGTGATAAGATTTAACTTTCAGCAAAGAACTCAGCTGAGTTGGAGACATAGAGTCATAGAATCATTTAGTTTGAAAAAACCTCTAAGATCATCAAGTCCAACCATTAACCAGCACAACCAAGTCCACCCCTAAACCATGGCCCCAAGTACTACATCCACACATCTTTTAAATCCCTCCAGGAATGGTGACTCCACAACTGCCTGGGCAGCCTGTTCCAAGTGTTTTCAGTACAGTGGCAATCCTTTCAGTAAAGAAATTTTTCCTAGTATCTAATCTAAACCTCCACTGGCACAACTTGAGGCTGTTTCCTCTCATCCCATCACTTGTCATGTGAGAAAAGAGACCAACCTGGCCAACAGGCTCCAATCTCCTTCGAGTGGTGTCAGCCACCCTCCCAGCAGTGAAGAATGTTCCTGTCCAAGCCATTCTCCAAGAGAATGCTGTTGGAAACAGCAAGAAAAATTCTTTAGCAAAATCCAGGTAGACAACATGCACAGACTTTCCCTCATCTGCAGATTAATTTCTTTTGTCATAGAAATTAATACAACTACTCTTTGAAGTGAGGAAGCAGCAGTGTGATGATTTTGAGGTGAGGTGCATCACTGCAGTGTTGTATTAATTGTGAAGACATTTGTGTGCTTTTTGGAGTTTCATGTTTGTTCTAACTCTTCTGAATGCTGTCTCAGTGGTGTTCGTCTTAGCAGCACTAGACAGATGAAACAGTCTGAAGTCTTTCCTGAAAGGGCCATTACATTGCCTGTTGCAAAGGCACAGTGATTTCTAGGCAGCCTGAACTGGTGCAATTCAGTCAACCTAAAATAAGAGCATGATTGCATTGAGCTGGGCATTAGGAAACTTAAATAGCTTTCTCAGCTTTGGAGTTTGTGTTAAATCTGGAGAGCCATCAGGTATTGACATATTCCTGCTTGTACTGAGTGAAAGGCATACCTCCTTAGCCACCTTTTATCTCTCTCCTAACCCACCTCTGCCTTGCCTTCTTCTGTTCTTGCTTTCTCACTTCTTTTGTCCAACAGCTGGCTTTATACCATTCCTGAACCAAACTAAGCTCCTGCTCTCTGCCATTGTGAAGGCATCAGCTATGCTTTCCTCATGGGCATGGGAAAAGCAACATATAATAGGTATTTGGCTGGATGATGATTTTCAGTTAGAGTCGGTATAAACTGATACCACTTTTGACCTATACCAAGATAGCAAAGTTTATATTAAAAAGCCCTAATCCTTATAGTTTGTCAAATGAAAAAAAAAGTTTTTTCACATGAGATATAAGGTAACAAGGCAGTAATTTTAGAGTAGGAACTGGATTTCATTAACATTGGTAAAGTCTCTAAGATATCACAGCAAAAAAATCATCGCTCATTAGGAGTTTAGTGGCAATTTTCAATTTCAGGATAATTTATGCTTGCTTAACATCCGGGTTGATCTCTACACCTCCTGATAAACAACTTTTTGAGATTTATTACTTCACATATATTCAGTAACCTAAGCAAATATGGGTTGCAAAGAAATATGAGGGTACCAGAGTTCATTGCCTTTGCACAGTTACGAGTCTTATTGTCTTTGATGAATTAATCAGAGTAGTAAGAATCAGAAAAGGAAGTTTATTGGACAGGGTAGAGCTGAAAAGTCAGGAAAGTTGCAAGTCTATTAAAAATTGCTTAATAAAATCAACCAGTTTCTAGTGCATTGTTTTTGAATTATATGACTCTTATCACACAGTGAAGTTTAAAATCCTTACCAAACTTTAGGATCATTCATGCTTTGGCTGAGACTTGAACCTGGAGCACAGCAGTTGACAGGACTCAAGTGCAAAGAATGATGAACTTGAGTGAAATCAAAGGAATGAAAGTTGTAGCAAAATAAGAGTATGAACACTTGTGAGCAGGTAAGAAGTGCAGCTGTGAAGTTTTGAAGAGCCTCCTGTTCAAGTGTTGTGGGGAATATAACAGTAACAAGACTTTTTCAAACATTGATCTGTCTGTGTCTTTCAAGCATTTGTTTTTCAGTAGTTAGTGTTTCATTGCAAGCAATGTATTTTCAATAATATCTCAATAGAAAAAAAAATGCTGTACTGTAGTAGTACTAAATTATTCTATTTATTGGAAAAAAATGTTATGCACCACAGATTTTATTTTTTATTGAAAAATATGTCTTAAATGCATCAAGTTTTTTATCCATCAGAAAATTCTTTTTCAACCAAGTGACTTAGTGATCCCAGTTTTCCAGTAATGACTCTGACAGTGGCAGGAAGATCTGAATTCTCACCTCATTTCAGGATCTCATATAAAAAGGTCTTGTGGGTTACCTCAAAATTCTTTGAGGCTGCTTTGAGTGCCATGACTTGTTTTTTCATGCTCTTTTTTGCTTTGTAGAAAAATTTAAATATAGACGGGCTTGTATCTGATAGAAACAAGGAGTCAAACTTCTGAATTAATTTAAACTGTTGATGACTGATGTTACTATATGGTAGTTGAACGTACTGATGTTCATCCAGTTAAACTGCCTGGATAAGAATAAATTGTTCTGTTTAGAGGAGCCTTTCAGGATTCTGGTCCAGAAATATAATCTTACCTCTTTTAGGAAGAACTTTACTGCCCAACCTAGCAAAAATTATCTTACAGCAAAAAATAACCTTACAGCAGCTCCCAGTCAGTGTAGAGGGTTCAGTCTGTAAACTGGGCAGAAACACCAATTACGTGTAGTGGTTTGGTTCAAAATATCCATTACTTACTTATTTTGCTTCTGTGAGATAAGAATTAGGAGAAAGCAAAGCAGGCACAAAACTTAAAAGAATATGAAGAAGTTTATTAACAGACCTAAAAGAAAGAAAAGAAGTCAGACTAAACCTTCAAAACACTTCTCCTCCCTCCACCTTTCTCCCTTCTCCCACTGACAATGTAAAAAGACAACCCTTGAGATTTTCAGTCTGTTTACCACCTCTATAATAATCTTTTTCAGTTCACTTAGGGAGAGGAGTCTCTCTTGCTCATGCTATGGAGACATCTCCACAACAAACAGTTCTCTCATGGCTTCAATGTCACAGCGAGACAGCCGCCTGGGTTGGTGCTCTGCTCGCATGTGAGTCCCTTCCCTTGTCTTACAGCTTCCCCACAACTGTTTCTGAGGGTCCAATCTTGAGCTACTGGGGTACCATTTTAAGGATGAGCTGTTCAGAAGCAAAGGTTCTCTTCACTTATCTCTGGAAGCATCTTCATCTCTAGGAACAGAGGTCTTTTTCTTCCCTGGGAGCAAAGGGTCCTCATCACTTTCATCTCTCTCTGTTCAAGCTTCTCATCAAATCACGGCTACTTCAACATTTGCTTGTTTCAGCACAGGTACTTCAGCTCATGGTTGTGGTATGAACGCTCCACCCCCCCAATGCTTTCTTGAAATTACAATGGGTACTCTGATGTATCATAATCCATCACCATAGCTTTACAACAGAGTTTCAGCTTCGAGGTTTGACGCATCTCCTCTTTCTCCTCTCACGAGGTTTCAGCTCTTCGTTCTTCGCTGACTTTGGTGTCTTTATCGTGTTTTCTTCACGTGCCTTCACCTTTCCCTTTCTTCTGACTCGGGAGAGGATTGATGTCTGGAGGCTTCGTCTGTTCTGGAGAATCTTACAGCACTAAGAGAGTTAATCTCACCCGGGCCTTGCAGCTGGAATTCGCCTTTTGCTGTTGGACACCTAATTTCTGCCGGGTGGCGGCTGGAGCTCGTTTTGGTGCAGCATTTTATTTCAGCGGCTGCACTGGGAGGGGCTGGCCGAGCCGTGGGGCCGCCTGCACGGAGCAGGGCGGCGGACGGAACAGGGCCGCGAGGCTCCGGGGTGGCTGTCTCCCGGCCAGCCTGGCCTGCACTGAGGGGGCTGCGCTGGGTGTCCAGCGAGCAGAAGCGGCTGAGATCTCATCTAAGCCACGCCGTGGCCAACCTGGCAGGGCCACGCCGAGCAGGGCTCAGCCTGGCCCTGCTGGGCCGCGCGGGCCCCCAGTTACCTGTCCAAAAGCCGGAAGCAAGAGAGCTTTCCCGGGCTCTGTTCGTTATTAAATGTGGACCACAGAGGCGTGCCAAGCTTCTTAAATGGCTTTAGAAATTTGCCAATATTCAAACTAGCCGGTTGATTGGTTCTGTCAGGTCTAGAGGAAGCTGTAAGCACCTCTTTGCAAAGAATCACTTCCGTGGCTGATGGAGCCCTCTTTACTAAAAACCCAAACTGTGCTAAACCATGGCAGTCAGTTACCCAGAAATGGCCCTTGTGAGCTTTTTCTGCCCTCCTGCGCAACAGGAGTCTGGGAGCACAGGGGTGTGGATTCCCAGCCTCTCTGCTACACTAGATTTAGAGTGAAACTGGCTGTCAAATATGTGCCACCTCATCAAGAAATACAATAAAAGAATGATTAACACTGGTACAGGTTGCCCAGAGAGGTGGTAGATGCCCCATCCCCAGAAATATTCAAGGTCAGGCTGCACAGGGCTCTGTAAATAATTTAATTTCCTATTAGAACATCCTGAAAAAAGCTCCCATGTTTTCCATTTTTTGTTTTGGTGTTTGGGGCTTTATGGGGGATACAGAGGTGTTGCCAAACATAATCAAGAACTATCAATATGAATATTTTTTCCATTTAAAAGAGCTTCAGAGAAAGTGAAGGGATAATTAGGATGTTCTGCTAATGTTTGGTAGCAGATTTGCAGTGAGATAAATTATGTTTTATATATCTGCCTTCTTATTTTCCTCATTTTTATATGCTAATGATTATTGCTATGCAGTATTACTTTTGGATTGGAACAGGAAAATTCTAAACAGATACAGAATTGTTTCACTTAGGTTATCTGTAGCAGAAATGTAAGCAGTGGGAATTTTTGTCTCTGATTTATGAGATTTTTGTTGCATGTAAGACATTCGTTGAAGGAGTTGATATCTTATTCTGTAGCAAAATAGAACTGTTAATACTGCTGCTCTTACTTAACTTTCTATGACTGTTTTGTATTAAGAAACAATTTTATATATATATATATATATATATATATATATATGTATGTAAACTCCTGTACTGAGCCTATGCAAGGATCTGGCCTGGGAGTATGTGAGGAAAGAAGGTAAAATCTGAATCTGTTTTTCATCACCTCTTAGCTAAAACATTTCTCAGTTTGAAAGTTAGCTTAAACTGCATTGCAAACTGAAAAGGTGCTTGTTTATTTTGCTGAAGTAATTTCAGACTAATAGTGAGTGATTAACAGCATAACGTTACTGATGTTGATTAGGCACTGTACTTATATTTTTCTCAATTTTCAGGGAAACATTAGTTACATTTGCATCTTGTTAAATGAGATAGGAAAGAAGTTCTATGAATTTATTTTCATGACATCATGGCACAGTTAAGATTCTTTAAATAGCAAGGCATCCTATTAGACATGAACGATTTTGAAAATAATTATATCCATTTTAATGAGGGGGAAATACTTTACTGTCATTGCACCGCTGTTCTGCCACATGGTATGTTTGCAATCAGCTTTTTAATTTCTGCCTTCCACACCAAACAGTCCTGAGAGCTCACAGAGTACACGCTGTGGGAGGAGCTCACACCTTCAGTGGTATTGAGAGGAGGCCACACTGCCCTGCCAGTATGGTCTAATTGGAGCAGGGTTATTCAAGAAAAAGGATAAATGTGAAATTCGGTTTTAAGTAGACTTAGAATTCTCTCCATTTTAGCACATTTTTTGGTCAGAGTATGAGGTCTGGTAACACTGCACCTTGAAGGGACATATTAAAAAGATGTTAGGAATAGTATTAAGACTCTGATTTTTATAAGAGGGACTGTAATTTCATCATAAATGATGGAAGGTATGGTTGACACCACTTTCCTGGTGTTTGAGTAACATAATGCATTTAGTGAATACAATGAATTCATTATAAAGAAAATATTGCACACACACTAATTCAGACTGAAAAGCTCTATTTACTCAATTGGAGGCAAGCTTTTCATAAAACAGATGAATAATTTATGTCACTTTTTTGCTGCTAGCTGTTTATATGCCTTCTAGTATCCCATAGTCCTTCTCAGATAACTATTTACAGTTTTATACAGAAAGAGATTAAATGTCTCATTGAAGGTCACACAGGAAGACTAACAAAACCAGGAATTAAACAGAGATCTGTAATAATTATCTAGTTTTATATTTACTTAACACAATTTTCTAGCACTTCAATTCTGGCTGTTTGGTTGGGCAATAGCCAAAGTCAAGCCACCTTTCCTAGCTTGACAAGAGATCTGTGTGTTACTGTTACATCTCCCGTGATGACAAGCTGTAATCAGAACCAAAGATTGTCTTAAACTAGACTGTATCATAAACTCATGTGCTTTTCACAATATCTTAGCTCTTTACAAGATCTGATAGAATGTTATTTGATGTCGTTTCAAAATCAAAAGTTATATTTTGTCAGGCATATTTTGTCAGTGAATTTTTCAACAGACTTTTACTTTAAATAACTTTAGATACTTTCTGTACTATGCTGAAATATGTCCTCTGAGGAGGTTCATTTGTCTTTTACCTTGCCAATTCAATGATAAAAAAATGAACTGAGAACATAGAGGGAAGAGAATAAAAAGTAAAATTCAAATAACTGTTGCTTTTCCTTACATTGTAATTATTTCATGCTTGAGTAGATAAACAAAAAAACACAGTCCCCTCTTTGTTTTTTTGCAATTTCTGAGATTTAGCAGTGGTAACACAGACACTCTGGGTATTCTTTGTACATTTGGGGAGACTTGAGCATGTATTTTAGGTTGTACTATCCTATTGGAAAAGAATTTATCTCTGCTGAATCCTCTTCAAAAGCAAACCCAAAACCTTGCATTTTTTTTCCTAGCCTTTCTGTTCATCTTAGGTACATGAAGTTGTTAAAAAAGAAGGAATGATTTTTTTTATATATTTTCACATCTGTTCTCATTTCAAACAAACAACAAGTAAGTTCCAGGGCAGGGATTATTCGCCTGGAAGTCAGTTGTGTTTCCAGTATACCCTTCACAGATGTTTGACCTTGCTGCTTTCCTGCCCATAAAAGCCGTATTTGCTATAGAACTTCTGGCTCTATGAGAAACAATCCATCAGTTTTACAGATGCTACAAACACTTCAATTCTCTACAAAGTTAACAGTATCACAGTAACTCTCACATTACCAGTTCTATTTTCAAATAATTGACTTAGGAACAAGTATTATTTGGCCCAGCTTATGGCCACATCGGGCCAAGTAACTCATGACACAGAGCTCAGGGCAGGGGAGTGCTCTATGGATATCACAGCAAGCTGTGACCCTGGGCCCTCTCTCACTTCCCAGTTCAGATCAAGGTGGAGACTTTTAGGTCAGTCACAAAGGAAATGTGAAGCTTCATGGTGAGGTCCTTAAGCCCACATTGGCCAGTTTAAAAATACAGGATTAATTTCGTGGAGCATGGATATTACAGACTGGCTTCCATGTCTTGAGTGCTCAACTAGAGGACGAAGTCATGTTTTTTCTACCTCAGGGAAGATGTGATTTTTTGTTGTTGCTATTTTTGTTTATTTTTTAATTATTATATTTTTTAGCACAATAGAAAATGTTCCAGACCTGAAGGTCCCACACCCAGAAAAGTCTTACATCTTTGAGTGTTCTCCCAGGAAGCCCCTGCAAGCTGGGAAATAATGTTAATTAAAAGGTGGTCATGTGCTCTAGACAGGGTTCATCTAATGATAAACTGCTCTAAAATTTGAACTGCTGACTGTTCAATTCTTCCTAAGCACAGATGATCCGACCCAGGCTAAAGGGGTCAGCAACATGAGTGCAGGATGCCAGGGACCATGAGCAGTTGATTAAGGGAGATTTTTTAAAGCAGCATTTGAGCTTAACGTTTGAGGCATTGCTCCATTGATGTTAGAATGCCTACCTCTGCTAGGAAACCTTTGGTGAAGTTCATATACTAATTTCAGTGTCATTTATATCTGAGTCCCTCAGTGGAAAGACATAAACAATTTTTGAATCTATTCTAAATTGAAGTATTTATGATGAAATACTGAGATTTTAATGATGTCACATTTCATAAATCTAGGTGATGCTGGTATTGTCAAACTAATATTAAAAAGGGAGAAAAATATCTGTCGTCTTTGTCATCATTGCCATCACTTACTCTGAACATTTTGACATAAAAAGACTGATCATTTCCTGAGTGCTCATTTTATCAATTAAATAATGGCAGAAGTGTCATGTAGCTTATTATTCAATACATATAGATACAGTCATATTCAATGTTGTGCAGTAAAACAGTAAATAATTTATCAAGTGACTTGTTTGTGAATGTTCTGTAATCAATTTAGAATTTTCTATGAGTTCCTTATTTCAACTGTATTCTAAATGACTTCCGTGAATTCCGTTGCCAATTACTCAAGCTATAACCTTTTTTGAGAACTGTCAACTAAGGTTGATAGTTTTAATGTCAGTTTCGAGAAAGGAATTTTGCATGTATTAGGCTTCTATTCTTATAAATTCATGACAAAGTCTTAGATTAGAATGCAAATTTTGTGTTTAAATTGAGGGGGTTTCCCCCCAACAAATATTGTTCATTGATGCATTGAGAGCAGTTCATACTGACTGGAACATGGGTAGAAATTTAACAGGAAAGGACTGGTGGCTGCAGCAAAATGTTTAGCTGTGCAAAAATATTCTATCCAGATCAGCAAATACATGCTTGTCCTAATGCTGCCACCGATAGAGCATAGGTCCCATGTTTCAGTGGCAAGAGCTTTGCAATGTATTTTTAAAGACACAGGATTTTCTTGAAGGGGTTTTTGAATCTGCTGTTTAGAAGGGATAGCAACACTGGTTGATTGTGTGTGAGAGCAGTGTACAATTCTTTTCCTAGTCAGTTTTCACAATACTAGTCAAACTTAATTGATAGGACATCTGTAAATCTATTTATATGTTTCTCATGAGCATAAACCAAAGACTATTTATGCAGTGACTTTTTAAAAGTATAGCAAAATATAACAACTAGAAGAAAATAATTGTTTTGAATGCAGAATTTTAATCCAATTTTGTGGAGAAAACTTCTACTTTTAGTCATTTTGCCATTCACTCATATGTTTGAAAGTGAAAATAGAAACACATGCCAGACTAGTTTGATCAGTTGTGCTGTATCTTTCAGTACCATAAATTAAATCTAGATATCTCAGTTTAAAACACATGACTTTTAGGCAATATTTTAGTCAAAATGTCCTTTTCTTTTGTCATATATATGTCATTTCAGTGGTTTAACAGTATTGAGGTTATTGGCATAAAAATATTGAGTGTTTTGCTTGTTAATCATTGCTGAAATTACCTTAAAGGCAAGATTAATAGACTCCACACTTTGCTCTAGTCTAGAAAATGAACATAAATCAAGACATGGTGCTTTTCTTCCTCACATCTATGTTAGATATAGAGTAAGCATTTTCTAAATCACTTGGAAATGTTCCTGATTGATGTTAGTGATAAATCCTTATATAATCATGTTGCTTAAAATTTAGGATAAATTCAAAGAATTCTTTGTGTATCACTTTAATTACTTTTCAGAGATTAAAATACTGGGAAAGTATTTTAGGGAAAGACAGAAAAATAATAGAGTATTTTCTCTGTCATCCATCAAGTTATTAAGGGGATAAGAAAAGGGCACTAGAGTCTGTTCAGGGATGTGGAGAATGCAGGTGAATTGTGTAACACTTTGTGGGATTTAGGGATACTCCGTTTGTGTTTGCATGGGCTAGAAGCAACTGGAGCTGCAGCTTAAATGCCATTTCAGAGCAAAACCAGCTCTGATCCCAGAACTGGAATTGTCAGTCCTAGCAATGACAGCCCCCATCTTTGCTAGTCTCATAAACATCCTGTGGAAAAACCAGGCTGCAAACCTTTCCAGATTTCCAAAGCAAGGTGCAATATATGTTCCATTCCTTTGATCTAACGTTTGCTTCCAATTTTGTACATGCATTTTAAAAAAGTCACATATACCCCTTTTAAAAGCTCTCCCTGAAAGCGTGGCACACAAGATTACTCTGAGACACACTTGGTTTTCCACTATATTGCACTTTGTAGATTCTGAAAGGGACTAAAAGTACTTTAGGTTGCAAACATTTCTACCACTAATGTAGCTGATGCATTAAAGGGAAATAGATTTGTTCACATCCAGACTTAATGCAGTCTTTTCTTTAAGTGTCCTCCATATGACACTATAAAAGAGTTCATTTTTTCCTTCATGGGACCTAAAAACAGTGCTGAGTCTTCTGATGGACATTCTTAATTTCAGCCATGGCTTCCATTCCTCTTAGGCTTTTGACCTGAGCTCTGCCTTCTAGCTTGCTCTGTGTTTGGCTTGATGAGTTAGCGCTTCATGCTCTCCTGGTCCTATCTTAAATATTTTTTTCTAACAAAGAGATAGTAAGAATAGTTCTAGGATTTTTGCCAAAAGTAACTTCCAACACTCAAATAAATCAGGAAATATTTCTACCTTTCTTAAAGCTGAAGCTTCCAGATTCCTCAGAGCACAGATTGCATTCCTGAATGTCTACAAGGCACTGAAAACTTTAAAATGTACCTTCACAGAACTGGAAGTCTTTGCAAATCTCACTTCTTCTTTGCTCTGAATAAACGTGGTAGCTTTGCAAGAGACCAGACAAAATGGATTATGTTCATCTAGTCTCCTTAAAGAATATGAGAAAAGATCCAGATAATACTTCCTAATTGTACATTTTATAAATGACCAGCCACTGTGAAAATTGACTTTTAGCTGAATAAAAATCTGGCTTTCCTGTTTTCAACATGGAGGCAATATCTACTGAAGTTTACAGTACTCAGAATTATTATTTTAATTTCAAACCAAAACTACTTAAAGTGTGTACATTATATAATAACCATGATTTTATGTCACACTGACACTTTCCAGCTATTCTGTAAACTCCAAACATCTTTTCATGCAGGAATTGCATCTACCACATGGTTTCAAAATGAAGTGTTCTGTTATTGTACTATGGACAGTGCAGCCTGAAAATTCTTTAATGCATCAGACATTGAGAATTGCTTCCCTTAGATCAGCAGTGTCTTGTGCTCACTCACTGCCTAATCACTGTGTCTCCTATTTAGCAGCAAAAATAAAGCAAAGCATGAATTAGCAGAAAAACTCAGTCACTGTCCCTTTTAATGCAATTATTGCATTAAAGACCAAAAAACTTTCACAGATAAACATCATTCCTAGGGTAAATATTGTAAGAAAGGAAGATTAGACAGGCTATAATGTGCAAGCATATAATGACCTGCCCTTGGACTGCCATGCCATCATGTCTAAAACATGTTGAAGTTTCATGAACTTGTGAATGGCACAGGTTTTTCAGTGTCTGAGTGAAATTTCATGAGGCTAGAAATTTGAAGCATTTTTCAAGAGTAACTTATGTAATGAATTTTCAGGTTTTAAAGAGCAAGTTGGGCATGATTGTTTTAGTCCTGTGCAAAGCAGGACTTAAAAAAAAAGGACTTCCTTCTTGAAGGAAAGCATCACAAAATTTTAATATAATCAATCTGTATCACAGGCCTGGGCTAATCAAGATTTTAATTAAAAGTTTTAACCAGCCCATAGTAAAAATATGATGATGATGAAAACTGTGTTGCTATTTTTTACTTTCCTTTGACTAAACTTTTTATGAATGCCAGCTTTTCTCAGTATACTGCAGACGAATTAGTCATGACACAGGTATAAATGGATACCTGAAATGAGGAAGCCTTTAAAACTATGATTTTACTAATACTGCTCCTACTGATTGTTCTGATCCCTACTTTCTTTCAACAGATGGGAGGGAGGTAGTTATTTGTGCACTGTAGAAAAGGGATTAGGAGAACTATGGAGTTTACTTATTTATGGTCACTTCCACAGATTTTACAATTACTGAGCAATGCATTGAAAGCCTCTGTGCATAATTCACAGGCTCACTGAATTTTCATCTTGAGTTTATTCTCTGTTTACCAGAAGCTGTGAATTTAAACTCCTTTTTAATAATACCCTTTGCAAATTTAATAATAAATAATACGATAGTCTGCCAAAGCATATAGGACATCATATTGCCATGCTGAAGAAATTAGACCACATATAAAAAAAATCTGTGTAATGGAATTTTTGGTCAAATGAAAGAATGCTTTGTCTGCCACCATAATAAAGCCTTTTTATGTTGAGATGAATGTCAGAACAGGTTTATATTTTCTCAAAGTTACTGTGTTTAATCTTTCTCGGTACTTCACAATAAGTAAGAGACTGTACTCAGAATGAATATATAATTCATTTTTCTGACCCTGCTAATGATTTGTCAAGTTTGAAATCTCAACTTTCTTTTAAATTAGAGTTGCATTTATTTCAATTTTTGGTATTCTCACTGGTGTAAGGAGAATCTCACTTAGCTGTAAATCTTATTGCAAAATCAAATAATATTCTTTCATCCTCAGCCTTACAAATTTTAAGGTGTTATGTTGATGTCCTGCCCTTTTAGGTAATATTTGTTTCAACAACTGAAATAAAAGCTTCTGAAACCTGGAATCTAATGATGATAGGGATGCAAACTGTATTGCACAGTACAGTAACTGTTGTGTTCACAAAAAGCCCATAACAGGCTGAAAGTGCCTGTTTTCATTCTGTTTGTGTTTCTGTTAAACTATAGAAAATAATATATTCTCCTGCAGTTTCCTGAGCCTTGTACATTGTGGCTGTGAACAAATGACCTATTCCTACTAGTTCCACTTTATTGTTTCTCAGATTCACTGCTCATGCTGAGAAATACAGATCCCGTTTACCTCTTATATAAATCTCTTTTGCGTATTTTTAAGTGATTCTGTTGATTTAATTGGTGAAAGGGACTTATCAGCAAGGGCCTTGTCTTCATAAGAATAATTCTTCAAAAACACCATGTTTTGGTGAATTGGGAATGTCCAGAGGTTTCCTGCCTGGAGGTCAGGACCTCAGTTTCTTGATACTTACATAGCTCAGCAGCTGTAATCCTTGTTATGGTATTGCAAATGAGTGAATTTAAAATATTAGTGTCTCTCGCTTGCTAATCCTCTATGTCAAATGTGAAATACTAAAAGTGCATTTTAGACTTCAATTTTTTCACCTAAAACATAAGTTTTAGTAGTCCATTGCTTTGAAATGTGTCCTATTTACAAAATTTAGCGCACAATAAACACATACATAAATAGATGGGTTGGGTCCAAACAGCAACATGTAGCACCCGAAGCAATATCCCACTATGTATTGCTTGTTTTCCTGCTTACCTCCAGATCTGCAGTTTGGGAAAAAAGGTAGACATACTCTCTGGCAAACCGTTGGAGAAAGAAAAGTAAATTACAAAGTTAAAAACCCCTTCCCGAAAATACACTGCTTTAGGCAATCTCAGCTTTAAGCATAAGATTTGATACGTGAAAGGAATTGTGTAAACATGAGGGAACATGTGGTCACCAAGGTCCAAGGAGTAAAAACGTTTAACACCTTAGGGGTTGAAATACTCAGCTTAAATTGTATTTGGAAGCAATGTGGAAGGCACTGAAAAATCTCAGGTTGTATTTTCCACTGCTCTGCCTTTCTCTAAGCTGCTGAAATGTAGTAAATATGGCAAACACAAGGCAAACGTAGTGAATGACATGAAGAAAACAATTTAATATCTATGTTACCTAGTGCAGTACTTTCCATTGCAAAATATGAAATAAATTTATACCCATCAAAACAAAATCCCCATGCTGAAAGTCCTTTTACTGAATCATGTATAATCCTACGCTGAAAATTTGGACATGATCCTTTGTGTTTCTATTTACAGCTCTTTCACTTGATTTTGATTGCTTCTAACTTAAAATTTTAATACCTAGTATAGGTTTCTCATGATTAAAACTACCTCAAAAAAGATTTTTAACAGAGCCTTTCTTTTATCCTACCACAACTCCAGTGTTGATCTGTTCCTCTGCGACTCATCTGTCTCCTGCGTTTCCTACTAAAATCTCTTCCTTTAATTTCTGCATGGGAAATCATTTGGGGTTCCAGCATTTTGAACAAGGATGGGCAGTAGTATTGTTAAGCTGGAATGGCTTTGTGGCTGCCGTCAAGCTGGTTTCTGACCTTTGAAACGTTGGCTCCAGTAACAGATTTGGGAGATCTACACAGTTCCCTTAAGAATCTGCTATTTTCATAAAATTAATAAGATTCTGTCCATTAATCACTCTTTCAAGCTCATGTGGACACATCAGTCAAATTAAGCAGAAAACTGCTATTCCCATGAATGTTTAGGTTTTGGGTGGATCATTGCTAGCAGAATTTTTTCATGAGTTTTAAATTAAAACCGTCTTTGTTCAGTTTGGAATTTTGATGTTTTGGCATGGAAGACAGGAAATAGAGAGCAATTAGCATTGTTGTTATGTTGTATAAGCTTTAAGAATTTTTTATTCTCCTCTAATCACTTGAGACATATTCTGCCCTCATCTCATGTGGTCTGTTTAACCTCAGACTGGACAGTTGTCTTAGTGGTTTGTGGACAAAGGATGTGAAGTAGCTGCAAATCCCTTCAGGTTACACTTGAATGGCTGACACGACAAGCAAGCACAGGAGGTATGCTGTGCTCTGCTGTGTGTAAGAACAATTTGGAAAGCAGAAAAGCAATCCCAATTTAGACACATTTCACCAAAATTTATGCAAAAGAGCTTGTCAAAAAAGACAGTTCCCTACAGTAGAACTAAGACTATTTAATTCTGTAGGTTCTGTGCGTTCGGGATATCCCAGGCATGATTGCCAGTTATGTGCTGCACCATGACCTTTACCACAGCCTGCCAAGGTCTCTGGACATGCTGCAGGACATTGTGTTCCCAGTGGCAATTGAATGATGGCTTACAGCAGTTTGTTTGCTCTTTCATTTGATGTAGTAACCGTGATTTTCTAAGTGTCATGCAGCCATAAAGAAACTCCTATCAGCATCCTCTTTAAATTAGTTTTCATTTTGTGAATAACATCTTTTTATGGGTCACTTTCAGTGTGGTGACTATCATTGGAATAACTGGCTAGTATTAATAATTACATTGTGTGGAATGAGGATTTTTCAGCTTTGTCTTTGGGATTGCACTTGCAAATCCTTCAATGGTCGCAGCTGTATGCTGCCAATGAGCAGTGTGGTGTGAATCTCCATTTTTGGCTTCTAATGTGAATTTTTTTTGAGGGATCTTCTAAGGTGGGGTGAGGAGGGGTTCATTTGGAAGATTTTATGTTTTAAAACACCACTATGATCAAAACTGTTTTCATGCAATGGTTATACTCTGCTCTCTGATATCCTGTTGAGAGTAAATGATATGTAAGAAAAGAGCAAGATCCTAGAGCATGAAAACTACATTGTACTTCTACTACTCACCAAAGAAATGCTGTTAATAATTGTGAAACATAGCATTTATTTCACTTGAACCTGGAATGATATACAGCAATGCTTCCATGTTCACAGAAAAAGAAATGTCTTTCCATCTGTTTCTGTTAGAGACAACTTGTAGATAGTGTTGATTTAATATGTTGTGGTCTAGGGTTTTTTTAATATAGCTTAGAAGTAAAGGCTGTGTTAAAGGACAATGGCTATGAAAGAACATTAAAAGAGACCATGAGTTTCTGCTACAAAATGCTGTATTCTTAGTGATGACAATTTCAAATATTCTGGTATACAAAGAAGTGCAAAATTATCACAGCAAGACTTGAGGCCATAAGTAGAAATTATATCCTTAACTGGTTTAAGAAAAACTGTATGAAGTGCTTTCTGTTTCTTCTTGTCAATAACATAAGAGGTAAAAAAGAAAAATAGAGCTATTTTCAGAATTCTAAATCTAGCTATTAGATAAACAAGTACCCTACCTTTCTCATTAGGTGTTTAGAGGTTTTAAATGAAAGAAAGCTTGAAAGATACTGCTACTTCTGCTTGAAGAAATGTGCTAAATGCACTAAAGCCCAAGACAAAGCATAGAAAACTGTTTTAGAGAGATGAACAACTTTACACATTATTTTAAAAGTTGATTACTTATCTGCCTTCTTGATTTATACATAAGATAGGAATTTTTCAGTTATTTTGTTTCTTATCAGAAATAACCACTCTGTCAAAGATATGCTCTAGTATTGACAAACCCTTTAGAAGAGATGTCTATACTCAGCCTTAGTACTGCTTACTCTTACTGTCTGAAAGAGGGAAAAAATTATTTCAAGATCTATCTTCATTTTTATTCCTGGACATAGCATTAAAAAATACACAGCCCCTTGAGGGAATTCAAACAATTTTGATCTATCCTCAAAATAGGCACGTAGATTTTCTGGATACAATAAAGAAAATCTCATATTCAGTTGAATCAGCCCCTTGCATATTAGGTTAAAGTCCCATTTCTTCAAAGCAGAAGATAACATTTTTTTTTTCTGTCTATCATGGAATATTGCTATGTTTGGAAAGCTGCATGGTCTGCATTCTGTCCAGGGAACGGGGAGATAGAAAATAGACCAAAGAGCTAGTTTGCTGCATATGCATAATAATGTGGAGAATTATGAGCAGTTTCTGTTTTTCTTTTACGTGGCTTCCTATCCCAAATTTATCAGAAAATGTGTTCTAACAGAACAAGCAGCATTGTTTTGTTTGTTGCATTAAACCTTCAAACTGTAATATCTTTCTTGATCTTGGGTTTAGAAGCCTTGGAACCATTTCTGTAGCATTTTGAAATGTAACTGTTAGACATATCTTTAGATTTTTACAGTGATTTACAATCACCTTCATTCAAACAGAACTATCACTTAAAAGAGTTTGTACCTTGCTCATGATTAAGGACTTCAAAATCTGTCTGAATTTGTGTTTTCTTCTCTCTTGGAAATTTTATATTTCTGTCTGTCATCATAATCTCTAAAAGACTGTTCCTCTTATCATGCAACACCAGCAGCTTATCTATTAATCTTGTTAGAAGTTTGACTTTGGAGTATCATTTCCCATAAAGGTACCTTGTACGAATTTCTGTGTCTTACACTGGATGTAAACTGTCATTTTACCATAGCAATATAATTTAAGAAATATTTATTAGTCAGTCAAATATTTCAAATTTATAGCTTCTGTATTCCTACTTAATTTCAGCCACTTCTACAGTATTTTTTTAAATGGCGTTTCATTAATCTTTCAGAAACACTGTCTGAAATACTTGGACATTTTCCATTTATTCTCTGTTTTCCTCTTTCTTTTCTTGACATTACTGAAGTGATGAATGCCAGCTCCACATCTTAGCAAACTCCTAGCAGAAAATAAAACCATGAAATGGAAGCATTTCATTCCCCTGGAAAACAACTCCAGTAAGATAAACAGGTGTGAGCACAAAGCACATTCACCTGCAGATGTGCACTTCAGTGTGTTTCTCCGTACCTGATTTAGGTAGCTGGATTGCAGTCAAGTGCTCTTGTTCAGCTGTGCTTTTTCTTGTGTCCTTGTGTTTCTGGGATTTTAAATCTATGTAATCAGATGACACTGGAGGTTATTCTTTTAAAGGTAGTAGCTACCTTCAACATGCTACATATAAACTGCTGTGATTTGCTGTACATTGGTTCTTCCCATGGTTCCTACAATCTGAAGAAACATATTAGTGGCAACATAAGTCACAGTGAAATTCAGTGCTTTTAGACCTTGATGGTGCTGAAGCAAATAAAGCAAAAGTAAAATAATGTTGCAATACCTTTTAATCCTGTTGTCCTGTAGTAAATGTGGGGTTTTTTCTAGCTGTGTTTTAAGAAGCAGATGTCTATTTACATAATAATAAGATTTAGTTAGGGTTTGAGAAAGAAAAATGAGTTTTACAGTTTTACAGTGTGATTAATATATGTGTAAAGAATTAGATAAAACAAACCAAGCCAACTTATGATTTACACCTTATTTGTAACAAATTCTTTGTACTCGAAGCAGTATCATGAATGTAAAACAGTATAGCTAATTTTCAGAGGAATGCATAAAGGTGCACCTTATCTATAGCAAAATATCCCCCTAACATCTTCAGGAACTAAGATCAACTTGTTATAGATTTTATTCTCTCACTAGCCAATTTGTATGTTGTTTTGCTCCTGTCCATATGTTAACTCAGAACTGGAGGTGACAATAATATCCACCATAGACAGCACAGGGCTACCATTTCAGCCTGAAACCAAACTTCAGTGGCTTGCTCTTTCCAAATCCCACCCAAAGAACTGCTGTTATTTCCATGTCTTCAAGACAAACTTTCCTTGGATGTCCTTCTCCTTTTCCTATGTCACACTGCAATTACAGCAGGTTTTCATTTGTAATTTTATTTGTTGTCTGTGCAGTGCACCTTTCCTCTGCAGCAGGATTTGGTTGCAGGAGTCTGAAAAAGCTGTTTCCAAGAGCCAAAGGAAAAGCAACACTGAGAGGCACAGGACAGAAAAGAGCACGTGCATTGTTTTGTGTAGAAAATCCAGATGCTTCTCTCTGTTAAAATTGTGTCCTTTATAAAAACAAATTTGATGTGAGAACATTGTGACATTTGCTTCATCTGTCTAAAAATAATTGAAGTCTCCCAGTCCTGCTCTGATTTCTGCCCTTGCAGTTTAATCTGCCTTAGCATTTCACAGCTTTTTGCACCTGGTCAAGTTGTCACTGTTACAGGTCTAATACTAATCTTCTTTCTACTTAAGTTTGGAATTTGAATCCTTGATACAGGTAACTTATTTGCTAGGCCTTCTTTAACATAGGGCACTTCTCCAGCAGTTATTTACTGTCTTATCTCTATATATTTGTTGATACCAGGCGTTTCAGCTCATTATTTTCCTTATACCAAGTTTCTGACATGCCTATTGTGCCAATGCCCTAATTTAAAGCCTGATGTTCCTAATCACACTCCTCTCTTACTTTTTTTCCCTACATTTCTGTAGAAACATACACACAAAGAACCTTAACTTACTTAAGCTCTCCCTGTATAAAACAAAGAAGCACAGTTTATTATGAGGGGGGTGGGAGTGTTTTCGTCATAGAGGTTAAACCTGTGTGACTTTGGAAGTTAACTAGAGTCTTTGCAGCTGAAGTATTCTGTAATGTTTTTGTTTGCTCTTTGTCTCATCACATTTAAGATTTCAGGAAGATAGGAGTACAGAGGGCTACAAGTCACAGAAGAAAATATGTCCTCACCTGGTGAATGGCTGACTGCAATGTGACTGTTAACATCCAGGATGAACTTCAGCACTGATACTCCACGTCAACACTGTTTTAACTGATCTTCCACAACAGAAAAGCAAAATCAAAGGAAAATTATGTTGAACCATATCAGGAGAGCCAAGCAAAAAGAACATGTTCAGCTGTTTCACAACTGACCTGCTGTTTGCAACAGCTCCGTTGCACGTGCGCTTACAGCTCCCAATGGTCAGAAACTGCAGGTTCACTTCACATTTCTCTTTTAGTTTATCATAAATAAACAAAAGCCTGACAGAGCAAGATTTGTTAAAACAGAAATAGTAAAAGTCATATGGCAACAGTCATACTTACAGTGTTTTAAATACACAAAGGAAAGAAGAAAATACCAACCCAGTAGAACAGAATGCTTGCTTTATTTTGTTATGTTATTCTAATCCTACTCTCTGTTCCTATAACTACTGACAAACATGTGTCCTCTGACAAGCAGAGAAGATATTTTCTAATTGATTACATTGGTTTTAAAGGAAAACATTCTTTTCATTATTTTGATGTAGCAACAAAATATAGAAACAATTCTAGGATCCAAATTAATGCTAAGCTACCTTGAATATACAACCACTGTAATAACAAGAGGGCAATTAAACATGTACATGAACACACTCTTTAATTTAAAAAGGTTTTGTCCTAAAAGAAATTAGCTTACTTCTAACATTTAAGTTATAATCCAGATGCTTAGTTTTCATAGTTTGTTTACTGATTTTAAATGTCATGGAGTTTTGGCATTATGGTGAATTTTTCCAATGGAAAGACTCAATTAAGTACTTTTTAGATACCAGTAAAAACAAAAGAGATTTTTTTTCCCCAAAGCTGCATTACTGAACCCTTTTTAAAAAAAACAAAAAACTGTTGTCCATTGACTATTTTTTACAGTAATTTGTTCTATAAGAAGAGCACAATAATCTAGACAGACTTCACTTTTAACTTAGTTGTGAATTTTAGGCACAGCTTACAGTGAATTAGACTTTCAAACATACACAGGCCTGTGTTGATGTCAGTAAGACCATGTGCAAATGCAGAGTTGCCCCTAAATAAATTAATCTCTGGATTTTTTCCTGCTATATGCTATTAGGCAGAAGTAAATCAGTATGCCGTTAAAAGAACTATAGATATTTCCATTTTGTGTGATAATTCTAGCTAATACTAGAAAGTGACTTAAATAATCAATATTGTACATGACAATTGTGGAAAATTTTGAAGAATAAAAAAAAAACCCTATTCTGTGCATAGTAACATGGGAGAAATCATCATAACTGTTTCCCCCAACAATAGTCATCCTTTCTAATATACAGAACTTTGGAAGGTTCTTAAGAATTTCTGTGTTGGATGTGGGTCTCCATTCAAATAATAAAGGAAATTGATGCAGTGCTCTCAAACACGTATTGCATGGGTTTATTACATTGTCATCTGCGCTTCGTGGCTAAGAATGGTTTTTACATCTGTTCCTTCTATTGACATTACTGTATATTAAATTTCTCTCTTTGTCTCAGCTGGTATTAATAGAAAGTCATGCTTTGGTTGAAATATTCTCAATGATCTACTGCTGCTCACATATATTAGCACTGCAATAGTCATCTTCTAAATCTTTAGCTTTTTTCTTCCAAATCACATTTCTGAAGATCAGGCTGCTTCAGCCTGATTATTTGAGCAGTTTACATTTCAGAGCTTGTTCTGCACAATACCCACTCTGCATATAAAGATCCAGGTTTCTATGCTACAAAACAAACAGCTGTGAGTTCCACCTAACGTTATCATTTGAGCTCTTCTTCCCAACTATTTGACATTTCATATCCTGAAGGGCAAGCCTGTGATTAGCTATGTACTTCTAGAAGTGTAGCTATGTATGTTGTGTACTTATAGCAGGTAAGGGTGCTTATCTATAAGTGTAGTTAAATGCAGAGACACACCAGCTTCATTTCAAGCTCCTCTCTAAAAATACTGAATTATTTTTTCAACAGAACACTGTTTCAATTTTAATGAGGTCACCTGCACGCTCATATTTCACTACTGTATTCCTGTAAGTGGAGTAAGCTGCTCCTTCACCTTTTTTTATTCTTGCTTTTTTATGATTAGCATTCTTATCTCTTTGGGGACTATGGTACAAAATTAGTAAGACCATAATGATGCCTTTGTGTCCATGTTCTTTTAAAATGCGTATCTTTGCCAAATTTAAGAACATTCAGTAACACAATAATTACTGTTTCTGTCATATTTACTCTATCATCTTAACACCAGCAATGTAGGCACATGCAGTGGAAGCATCTTTGGTAGCTCATGCATAAGAATGTGGGACAAAGCATCACTGAATTTTTACCTTCCACTTGTAATAGGTGTTGATAAGGCTTCACTTATGTGGTGACCACTGCTTCTCAGGAGCATTGTCTGTTTAGCATATCTTGGAGAAAGCTCCCTCTAAAACACAAGTGGGATTTATTTGTAGTATAGAAAGTTCTACTCTGCAAAAAAAAAAAAAAAAATAATTGCCAGCAGGATGAAGCTGCAGTTTGCTTTTTTAATTAATTTAAGAGCTTGAGGGAAGAAGCAGATTCTAAAATCTTTTAAAATAAAAGCAAATAAACAACTTCCACCTCCAGACCCCCTCCCCCCAAAAAACCAAAAAAAACCCCAAAGCAAACAAAACAAACAAACAAGGAAAAAAATAACCCCCAAAGTACAGGAAAAACTTTTTGTGTTTGCAGTAGTCTGTCTTGAACAAGACTGTACTATTTGGGGGTTCCCAATAGCAGAAAACCCGTAACATTTTTTTGCTGTACTTTGACACACAAGAAAGACTGTGTGACCAAGGTCATGTCTTCATCCATGAGAAACAGAATCTTCTGGCCAAGGCTAGAGAGCAAAATTACCACCCATATTTGTTACAGTGGGGATACTGTAACACAATGTATCAAACCAGGAGTCCCATGGAAAGGAAATATATATGGACCCATTCTTGATAGATGTTTCAGAGATGTTTATTTCCCCAACCACAAGGCCGGGATCTGCCGAGGAACTCCGCAATCACCGGACCCGAGGGTCCTTGCCCGCGCAGGGAACACAAACCAACCAACAAGAACGAGGCTGAGCAGGGGCAGGGAAACCCCGTGTCTGTGCCCTCAGGGCCCCTCTCCCAGGGCTACACGGCAGGGGGAGGAGACCTCGACATTTCACCCGTATATTTTTAACAAAAGAGATGTAAAACTTAACATTGAAAACAACAAGAACAGTTTCAAAACAAAACAAGCCACCCTCCTAAGTCTTTAAATGTCCAAACAGATTCTCTGGAACATCTTAAGGCTGACAGAAGGGAGACATGACTCTCTGAGCATGCTTTGTGGGGAAACTGAGGCAGGAGAGGGTTTAATTTCTTCCCTCCCCCTTTTTCATCCCCCCCTCGGCATTGGAGAGGAATTGTAGGGAAAGGGAATTGTATAGGGAAGCCATGGGGTGAAAAACAGATTGGGAATAAACTGGGGATGGGGTAAACTTAGGAAGGGGTTCATATTGGGTATAGGGTAAAAGGGGAAAGTAGGCTGTGGGTAGGGAAGTTGCTGGGAGGGATATTGTTTATAATTTTGTGCATAACGGCTGCCTTTGACTGGAATACCTCCAGGCCCAGTGACATTTGCTGCTTGTAAACCCTTCTTTCCTTGCACTATATCAAATTGTACAACTTCCCCATCTCCTACACTTTGCAGGTAATTTTTAGGGTTATTCCTTTGAATGGCAGTTCTATGGATGAATAAATCTTCTCCTGTATCATCTCGTGTTATAAATCCATAGTTGTTTTTTACATTGTACCATTTCACAGTTCCTGTGACTTTTGTGGCTACAACTTCTCCTATCACATGCTTGCGTGTTCGTCATGGGTGCCGGTCCCGCGTGGCCGCTGCCTCGCCGACTCCGACGTCTCGGCCAGGCCCCCGCGTTGCGGCTGCTCCTCGCTCTCTGACCGGCGCTGCTCCGGCGCGTGTCTGGGCTCTGCGCGGCCCCGCGTTGCCATCGCCGCCGGCCCCGTGCCCTGTGAGCGGTTCCGCTCCGCCAGCTCCATGCTGCTTTGAGAGCAGCCCCACTTCAGCTCGGCACTGCGCGGCTTCTTGTGTCGCTGTGGAAACCGCCGCTTCTCCCTCCGCAGGGCTCTCCGAGCCGTGTGCTCAGAGCGGGCTGCCACGCCGATGCCTGGTTCCTGGCTGCTCGTGGCCCACGGCACCCGTGGCGCCTGCGGCATCGCTCCCTCACTCGCGGCCGCGTGGCCGGGGACCCCGAGACAGGGATGGGGTCTGCGATAAGGCGTGCGCTCCCGAGGGGGCCGGGCGCATCCAGTGCAGGCACCTCCGCCGGCACGGCTGCAGTCACGCCCTCCTGGGATGGCAGCCGCGCGGTCTCGGCCACGGGACTATGGCCATCCTCTGCTCTAGGGGTAATGGGACCATACAAATGCTCCTCAAGAGCTTCACTGACCACGATGGATCCACGCAGGGGTTCAATCACTAATGCATGTTTTGTTTGATCCTTCATCTCCAACAAGATCTCGTGCCAAAAGCACTCGTGATAAGCTCTAGGATTTTCAGGAGGACTAATATCAAAAAGTAAGTCTCAAGAAATACAGAAGAAATTTTTGAAAAGCCAGTTAAAAAAAATGTTCTAGATCTCCCGGAAAAAATACTTTCTTGTTTTGTTGTTCAAGGATTCCTTTAACTTCTAGATACATTTTTTTCTGTGGCTCAGAGAGCCACATTTCCCACAATTCTTCCATAGTCCAGAGAAAATATCCAAACCAAGGTGAGAAGAGAGAGATCTAGAGCGGTTTTTACTCACGAATTTTCTGTCCTTAGGGATCGGTGTCTTGCCAGCAATTCTCCACCATTTGCTATAGTGCAGATACTGCAACACGTGTATCAGACAACAAGGCCCGTGGAAAAGAAATATATATGGACAGATTCTTGGTAGATGTTTCAGAGATGTTTATTTCTCCAGCCGCATGGCCGGGGCTCTGCCCAGGAACTGTTCCAGTCACGGACCAAGGGTCCTTCTGCCCGCGCAGGGAACAGAAACCAACCAACGGGAACGAGGCTGAGCAGGGGCAGGGAAACCCCGTGTCTGTGCCCTCAGGGCCCCTCTCCCAGGGCTACACGGCGGGGAGAGGAGACCCCAACACATATTCACATGCAATGGGAAATGCTGGCAGTATTCTGTGACCAGGGCATCAAAATTAACAAAGATTCTGCAGCTAGGGGTGTCTTTCAACACTTTCAACAGTACAAGTCATTAAATTCTTCCAGGACTGACTCACCCCCAGACCCGTTTCGTTTAGGGACTTCCATCCCTCCCACTTTTGGATGCTTAAGGTATCCTTAATTGTCATCATTGTTAGCACCATGAAATAGTGAACAAATTGAGTTAATTTTGAGCTGTTCAGAATTTATAGTCCAGCTGTGATGGTTCAAGTCAAGACCTGAATATCCTGACACATGTATTCTGTATGTAGTAAAAGGTTGGCAGCTTTGGAAAAGAAAATGTTGCCTAAAGGAATACAGATTTGAGGAAAGGTTTTCACAAGCCTCAAATTGACTTAAATGCTCAAGAATTGCTTTAAAACATGATTTACCAGTATATACACCTGAATGCGGGGTCCCTGGCCAACAATTTAAACATCATTTTTGACCTCAGTGTATAATTTAAGGGCCATAGTAAATGTAGCCAAAAAAATTAAGGGCAGCTTGCATTTTCGTAATGTGGTGAAGATTTTATTCTTACAGACACAAGATTCTGTTTTGATTCTATCACTTTTTTTTTTCTTTTTCTATAAAAATGTTCCCTTTCATATATATAGTACTCACATTGTGATGTCTGCAAAATACTGACATTTGCCTAATCTAAACTGCTTCATTTGCAG
The DNA here is from genome assembly GCF_009650955.1 of Corvus moneduloides. NCBI lineage: Eukaryota > Metazoa > Chordata > Aves > Passeriformes > Corvidae > Corvus > Corvus moneduloides. The sequence goes on along the minus strand of NC_045489.1, from coordinate 11,259,812 downwards.
TCTTACCTGAAAAAAAAGTTTCAGTGTATGACAAGTGATCTATCTTAATAATTATCTCTTCAGTGTGCCTTATGGTGAATAATCAGCTTGTTTCAATTTACCCCGTAAAATATATAAAACAGTTTTATAGAGAACTTGTCTCAGAACCATCTCAGGAAAAGACCCTTCAAGTGTAGTTGCCTCACATGGTGAAACTGTTCCTCAGAACAAAACTGAAATAAGTTATAATTGTTCATTTCACATTTTTAAACTTGTCTGCCTAGAGGGGACACACAGCTGTGGTGAACATGAAAATATAGATGCTTATGTGAATGATTTCAGATTAGCAAGTTCATGTATAGTAGATTAATTGAGAAATGTTTGGATGTTAAGACCCAGGCAATTGAATGTGGAGCAGGTAAACCTAAAAGGTCTGCAAAGGCAATCTTTTTAAATCCTTTTTTTGTATTTTTATTCATTTTGATAACCAAAACGCACCTAATCCCACCAATTCTTGTATAAAATGAACTCATTTCTATTCAGCTCTAATTTTTTTTTACGTTTTCCTATTGAAATTCAGGTCTTCATACATTTTGACCTTTTCAAGAAAGCCTGCTTCATTGTGAATTGTGAGTGCATTAGGAAGGTAAACACATTCGGTACTTGTTATTCAATGAGTTTGGATTTAGAAAGTCATTGTCAATAGGTTAATCCTTTTGTACAGACAGTCTCTTTGGCTAAGAGGCATCTTAAACAAATAAAGGTTTTACCAAAATGCTAATTTTTCAGTCTTTCTGTCAACTGTCAAAGAACAAACCTCAGTGGAGGTCTTAAAATTGGTTATTTCTAGTTTATATTCACTTCATGTCAGCACAGTTTGAAAAAGAACTTCTGTATACAGAAGCCTAGTCACAGGCTATTTGTTACTCTGCCCAAGAAATCATTAAAACCTAGGATTTTCTTGGAGTGTTTTATGAGGCTGAGGGAACGGATAAGTTTATCTGGGTTCAACAAATATTTATAAATACCATGAATAAAAAGGATACCAAATTCAGCTGCAGATTGGGTAGGCACTTAAAAAGAAAAGAACATAACCCTGATCTGATTAAAAGTCAAGTGTCTCTTGAACTGCATATCACAGTATCAAGTTGATATATTTTAGACTATTGGTTAAAATGTGAAAGTAGAAATTAGGTATTCTGAGAGAGAATTGCAATAAAACCTCTCCTTGCAAGAATTATGTGGGCAGAAGTTCTGCAATAAATAAGGTGAGGCTGTATGTACAACTTTCGTTTTACTGGTTATTGTAAGCCCTTTCACTGCTTCACAGGCTTCCTACAGGTCCTATATTTCTGTTTATTTCTACATCAGAAATGACAGACAACAGGACTGCAAAGGAAAATGTCCATCCACTCAAGCAAACATTAAGAGAGCCCTCGTGAAATACAAATGCCAGAAATTGTCTGAAGTTTCCTGGATCAACAATCCACTGAAACACAACCTGCGCTCATGAGTCAGAGCCACAGGAGACCAAGTTTAGTGAAGATACTCTTCACTGGACCTCTTTCTGGATGTTCTTCACCATGAGCTGTGATGATGCCCCATGTAGATGATGCCCCCTACATGCCCTGAATGTGAGCATTTTCTGTTCACTTTCAGGGGGATATCCCAAAATTTTCAATGCCCCATACACATTTTTCCTCTTTTCCAGTGATGACATACATCTTGTCCAGAAAAGGAATGAGTTGGTAGGGTCCTTCTAGATTTCCTTACATGAAAACAGGGCTTTTTCACATTAAGTTCTTATCTAATTGGTGGTTTTGCATTAAACACCCTATTTTAATCGGTACTTAAACAGCCAAATGGAGCTTTCTCCTTAAAATCTGCAGTACTTATAAATTTTGTCTTAATTAATAGTGTGTTCATAATAAAATATGTATTTATTGTGAAGTTTATGACTAACAGTGCTTCATTAAGAGATTGAAGGTATTAAAATGGTACATAGTATCTGACCAACAAAATAAAAAGCAGTTCCTCAACTGCTTCAGTAAAGTCCTATGGGCTGAACACCAACTGGAACAAAGTCAGGTGACATTTGCTGCAGATGTGATCTATTGCTTTGTCTTCCATCAGTCTTCATGATTTATGTTTTTCTGGAGCTGTTCTTGCCAGATTGACATTTATATATCATTTTTTAATATACTTCAAATTCACATGCACGTTTAATTTTTTATTAAATAGTCAGGACTTCACAGAGTATGGCTGGCTGAATGCTAAATGATTGACTAATTTGAGGGATAATTATATGGATTTAGCAGGAACCAGCGTGTACCTGCTCAAAAGTCAAAGTGCATACCTGAAACTTTGTTGTGGAATTTGGACCCAATTAATGAGAACAGTCAAGAAGGTGCCAATGCTTCTGGGAATAAAAATATGCTTCATTTTGTCTCTAAAATATTTTTGCATGCCAGTAGATAGAATTTAAAGATGGTATCTGGGCATGCTTTGTTTTCCCAAAGACCTTTATGTAGGTCTTTGGGATATAAAGCAAAGATAAAATGCTAAATAGCATAGATTGCCAGATGGTTGTTCCACTGTGTCAGGGAATATAGTTAAAAAAAAAAAAAAAAAAAACCAAACTTTTGAAAACTGGTCTCTAAGTAGTTCAAATGAATGTGCAATGTTTCTCTTTTATAAAGTCTTGAAAAATGCTTAGCTTCTATCAGAATAGAATACAGTAAATAATTTTATTAATTCCAGAACCAGTGACATTCTGCTCCACTATTTTGTTATGAATTTATTTGACAGGTTTTTCTGGAGATTAATTACTGCAAATACATTAGTAGCTTCCTACAGTAAAGCTGAAGGATTTATTGATTCTGTTCTTTCTCTTCTGTCTATCTCTGGAACTGTGTATTTGATAATTTTCATATTCTTTCAGATTTCCAAACAAGACAGGAAATAACAACACAAGAAAATAACAGGTCAGACCCAGAGCTGACACACTGAATGCTGGTGTAACTTTTAGCATGCTTCCCTTGAAAGAGAAGATGAGGGAAGGGTAAGCAGATTTCTTTGTCCCTGAAACTGCTGTCCTTGGGCAGGCATGTTTTTAACAGCCCATATAGCATCAGGGTACGTTCAAAAAGTGCTTCTTCATCTATAGTGTTAGATGAGGAAAAAATGAATAACTTGAGCATGGTCATAGGCACAGTACCAGCCTGAGGTGTGGGAGTACCCTCTCAAGGAAGTAATAAGGCTCCTCAAATTATTACGTGCATTTAGAAAAAAACCACAAAACATGATGCATTCCATCATTTTGAATGTATTTATTTAATTACTTATTTTAAATGCATGCACATAGGTCAGTGTAGATATATACATATATATACTTCTTGTTGTTGTTTTGGTTTTCGGTTTGGGTTTTTTTTTTATTTGCATGAATTCAGCCAATAGCTTTTAAACAACATGGAGACAGGAGAAAATCAGTGGGCTGTTGTTTTGAATCTGTGGATTTCTGAGCATGATTAAATGGACAGTAGTCTGATATTTGTTCTGTATGATTGTTTATTCATGGGAACAGTGCAAGGTCTTGTGCTTGCATATCATTTTTCAGATCAGGCACTGTACATTTCCACAGATTTGATAGAGGCATAAATGCACCATGATAAAAAAAATATATATATTATGTAAATAACTGTTTAGAGTTCAAAAAGTACATGTATGAAATATTAACAGGTTCAAAAATTGTGGAAAAAATGACAGTGCAATTAAACATTAGTTCTGGTTTGAATGAGGGAAAGTCAGTGTTTAACTGAAGACAACTGAGCATGGCTGACTGGCAGAATTTGAATAGCATTCCAAAAACATTCCAAGGGGTATACCTTCACCTGACGGTATAGCACTTCGTTCCATGCTTTTCTCACATGACATGTGCCACTGACATCAGTGTGGACCCAGCTGACTGTTAAGATGAGACAGTAGCTGGTAATTGCATTAGGGTATTTCGATTTTCAAAACTACTCTATTTCCAAAGTTTGATCTAACAACTAATGTTGTTCTTTACTCTGTACTGCAAAGTAAGAAAAAGATTTGAAAGAAAATTACAGTTCATATTAAGCTGGAGATAGCCTGCATAAATTACTAAAGATGTGGAATAACTCTTACTTCCAATCAGACCAAATAATTTAGAACCATCCTAAAGATCAGAGAAATGTCTCCTTTAAGAAGACAAGTAAGAAGATGTTTAAAATTTCCGGCTGAGGAGGAGAGCAATAGAGCGGCTTTGGTGAGCACCAGGCATCCAGCCAAGGTCAACCCCCACCCCTGGCATAGTTTCAATAAAATATTATAAATATCTAAGTGTTTTGTTCCAGACTTTGAGTTGTAAACAAATGTATTACTCAGGGTGCATACTGAACATAAGTATTTCATCATAAATATCAGAATCTATACCTGTAAAATATGTTGAGTGTAGTAAATAGAAGCTAAGTCTACATCTGAGTACAATTCTGCATCCACATGTATCATTACTAATAACAGGTATTGTTTACCCTTGCAATTAAGTCATTTGGCAGCAAAGTCCATAGATCCAGTGTATTGGCATCCCCGCAGTGCTGTTCTGTATCCAGCTGTTTAAAGTTGGGTTAGTGTGTATATGCCAGGTCACAGTTGCAACAGAAGAATTAAAAATATATTTCTTGTGACAAATATCCTGGGTTTACCAATAAAGGTATCCATTGTATTCCTACCAGTATAACAGTGCTTCACAGCCTTCCTGCCAAACACAGGCATTAAAATAGCAAAATTCTTTTTCTGGTGTGGGTTAGAGTTCAGTTGTGTGTAACCAGTGCAGTGATGGGCAGATGTGCACAGCAGAGCAGTCGCTGCCTTGTCGTGGGGCAAACAGAACACCTTGTGCTACACAGGGCTAATGCAGGAGGTCCCCTGGTCACAGAATCCAGCTGTGAGTTTCACCTTGCCTCAGCCCACAACTCCTGTGCCAGCAAAGGCTGGGATTCCACATTATCACATGAAACTCGCTCCACACACGAGTCAGATTTAGCCAACTGCAACACTTATGAGTTGATAGGTTGATAGTTGATACAAAATAGGAGAAAATACTCTAAAAATTCTGAAACACCGTGGTTAAGCTCCCATCCCTATTCAAAGTTCTGCTTGCCGCATGACTAAGTTTACAGAACTAAGCCATAATCTAATTTGTTTTGGTCACAATGAAAATATGGCAGTATGAACATCAGCCCCAGGCTGTTTCAGTACGTATTTGAGGTTCCTGGTATGTTCAGGGCTGCTCTTGCTACATCTTCACAGCTGCTGTTATCTAATCTAACTTGCATATGTCTACCCATGCTGTTGACAAGTATCCTGAAAGTATTGGAATCATACCAAGAACTTAAAATAATCTCAAGCTAGGATATGAAAAATTATTCTTTCAAGTTAAACTCTCATGATTCACTTTCACTGTGTAGCTTTTGGTCTTCCTCAAGTGGAGACGATATGTCATAGGCAGGATATATTTGAAGCTGGAATATTTTAACAGGTATTTTTGTTGATCTGTGAAAGGATAGATGTATAAATGCTTTCGAAATACAAGGAATCAAGCTGAGAAATATCTTCATTTCTATCTTTCAAAATTGTATGGGAATACAAGAGGGTCTTCTAACTTGAAATTTAAGGTAATTAGAATATCAGGAAAACTTACAAGATTTAAACTTGGACACAGATTAATTTTTATTTTTAGTCATTTTTAAAAGACTTTGTCTGGCCAATTTTAGGACCTGTCAGTTCTAGAAGGCACAGAAACTATTTCCCATGTGGGATTTGTTCTCTCTGCTCCTTGAGATAAAGGAACCCTTTTTGTCTGACAGTTGTATTAAGAGATGCCAATGTACTTTATGGCAGCATTTAATGCCATATATTGTGTCTTTGTATTTTGAAGAACAGCATAAAACAATGTGTGCAGCAAAAGGCAGCTGAGCTAAACAGTGGCCCCTATAGAGAATTCCAGACTGGAAAAAGCCTTTTTGTCATATTCTGTTACACATGCATTCCTCTGTAAAATCTTTAAATAGTTTTTTAACTTATTTTACCTTATTTTTTATTTAACTATTTTAACTGAATAGATCTGCCATGAATCACCTGACAGCAGTACAACGCTCACTTTATAACTTTGCTAAGTTATAAACCTCTGCCCAATACATAATTATACACTGTGTTTTTAAAATTTCAATTATATAAAAATGAAAATAAATACTAGGCAATTTTACAATTAAGTCTTTCATTAAAGACACAGTATGACAACATAATCAGCTTTTCATTTAATGGTTTGAAAAGTCATCATAGTCTAGTTAATATGCTACAGTAATAACCACACTGCTTGCATTCTTTTTCTTTCCCTCTGCTTTCCAATCATTTTTTCAGTTAGTGATCTCAAAATACTGCCATATGCAGATTCCTGCATATGATAGTATTTTGCATATGCCATATCATGCATATGCCATAAATCATATGCCAGCTTTGTAGAATTATTTAACTCTTACCAGTGAATTTCAGTAAAGTTCTAAAGGTAGTTTGGGAACGTTTGGATTAAAGTCAAACATCTGCATTATTATGTCTAATGTTTTATCTCAGGATGTGCTGTGTTCAGCCTGCTCTGTCAAATAAGAATACACTGGTTGGCCTTCACTCTCCAAGTCCTGAAAAAGCAGAATAGACTGAAGTAGATGGTGCTTTTCTCACGTGTTCAGAACTCTTTAGAGTTCTGCTGGGAAAGAGTAATTAAAACAGTTGAAAAGTATTTTAATGATGATCTAAGTCCAGAAGGGAAACTTGATATCCTTCCATTTTAGCAATGAATTTAAGCATTTAATGGTCCCTGCAGGGAGAAGTACATTTGAAACAGAAAAATTGACTCTCTCCTTAAATACCTTTGCAGACACATGTGTCTCTTAGGTGGACAGAAAAGAAAAAGACAGAAAAGGGGAAGCTGTGGTGTGTAACAGCCACACGCACCATGGTGTGGAGCTGCTTCTCCTGTGCACGATGCTTTGTGAGAAGGTGGAATGATTGCAGTCATTAGCACCACACTGTTGAGTGCATGCTCAAGTTTTGCTGAAATTGATACTACATGACCAGAATGAGAAAAGTGACATTTAATTCACCTGCACCTGAGAAGAAAAAATATTTAACCCCTTAGAGTTCTTGACAGAGATTCTCTTAACCTGCTAAGAAGGGATGAAAAGATTTGCAGTCTTTCCCCCATCACTCTTTAGTGTAAGAGATCTTTTAACTATAAATGAATAAATTGTATTTTATGAAACTCAATATTTTAGAAAGAAGAATGGTAAACAGCATCATCATAAAGAATTTTGTTACTGATTTATGAGAGCAAGACAGTATTCAGTTGGCAAGGGGCTAATGCTGTAGAGATTAAATCAATCTTCATTATAGTTGCAAGGAAAAATGCTATAACAATAATAAATCTGAATGTCCATAGGAGATATTTGCTATGTAAATGTTTGCTAAATCAAGATGGAAATAAACCCAAAAAGGTAGAGGATAGCTCCAGTGAAACCTGATGTTTCATGCAAGTAATTACTGGTCATTACTGTGGCAATATTTTATAGTGTGTTTCCTTGGAGAAAATGAGAGAGTGAAAGATTTTTAGAGCTTGATTTTCTGCAGAAGCGCTGTTGAATATTCTGACAAAGGAGCCATGAATATTTGGTCAGTCGGGAGAGTTTCTGAGTGGATATTTTGTGAGATTCAGTTCTCTGAGCTTTCTAGGAGCTAATCACTTTGAGAGGGCAAGACAGGGCATTGTGAAAGGACTAGATTGTCCATCAGCATTTTCAAAAGTGCTAAGAGGCCTCTAGAGAGATGACATTTGGCTTCTTAAAATGCAGTTCATGTGTTATCACCAACCTGGTGACATACATGCCCCTAGAAAGATTAACAAGGTTTGCCAGATATGCTGCAAGGTAAAAATACACTGTCAGAACTTAACCAGGCTCGGAATGATGTCAAGTTCAGATGTGCTCTTGAAGGAGCCTTCTTAAAATCAGTCACAGTTAATTTGACATTCTTAACTTGTTTCTGATATCTGTGCTGAGAGGCGTGTCAGTATTCCACCCTGCAGCATTTTCAAGGTGATTTGGACTGTTAAAAAGATGAAGCATAAGAGAGGTGCTTAATTATAGGTAAGTGTGTGAACAAAGTGTGATATAAAGTAATCGAGTTAATAAAAGGATGGTGACTAACACAATAATAATAGCAATATGAGTTTGTGATCCATATCCAGTAGACGTCAGATATGGTTGATAAAGATCCTAAATTAGTTTTCTAATTAATTGTTTGGAAACAAAATATTTTCATTTCACTTTCCCTACTACTTCTGCTTGATTGCCACACTTTCATTTCAATTCCATGTTTCCACTTTTCTGCTCCAATTCGTCTTTGCAATAATTGCTTCTGCTTCCTTTCATTTTGCTTCTCTTCTGTAATTCCACATTGCAGCTGGTCTTCAGCACCAGACACAGCATAGCCACTTACATAACAAATGCCACCAATCCCTAGCGCTGTCAGTCATTAGGCAGTGTTTTTAACTGGATATCAGCTTCTCAAATTATTCTCACACCATCTGCTTGTTGAATATTTTTCATAGTTTATGTTTTTGATTTTGTTCAGTTATCCTTTAAACTGAGACATTCTGCAGAAGTGACGTTATTCTCTCGCTGTGATATTATCAGAGAGTTATTTTTTTTCCCTACCTGTTAGTTTAGTTTCTTAAGGAGTCCACAGCACTGGTACTGTAATTGTTGGTCTAGCAAAGCAGATTGTATCTGCTGTGTCACTGCAGAAGACAAAATTCATTTGTTTTACATGGAAGGGCCAAACATTTTTTGCAGGTCTAAAAATGTACTATGTTTGCATCATGTCTATTCTACAGATTTTAACAAAGCTGACCCTACTTGTAGGTGATGTGGAGGTATCACAACGTTTCCTTGACTTACACTGTTTCTCGTGTTGTTAATGGTAATTCTGAGATACAAAAATTACCTCCTAGTTTCTCTATCCCTTTAAAATCATTTCATCTTTGTAACAAATCCCCCTACATTTTCCCTTCACCACATTCTCTCAGTATCCACAGAAGTTTTGAAGCAGAACCCCAGGATGACTCACAGCACCTGTACTGATGGTTTATACCACAGAATGCATCCATACATGGTCAGAAATCAGCTGCAGGTGCCACAAAGCCACTGCAACCCCCATGTGTTTTTTTTTTAATTAAAGGGTCACTAGTGGTATTGGGGTTGTGTTGGGAAATTGTCAATTGGTTTTCCATAAATCAATAACCATAGAATCATTAAGGTTGGAAAATCCCTCTAAGATCATTGAGTCCAACCATTAATTTTACAGAATTTAAGAATAATAGCTTGTTGCTTGTTAGCAGAACTTTGTAGTATTTTCAGTTATTTCTATATTTATAATTTGTGTTTACTAACGTTTCAAATAAGATAAATATTTCTAGGTGCTGGAAAAAACCCCAACTAATCTGTCCTCTGTCAGCTATGAAAATTGTGGCATAGTCAGATATAAGTGTACATGACTACAAGCCTGACTGGGCTTTAGTGGTTTGGGGTTGTCTACATTTCTGTATAATGTTGTGCCAAAAGTAATTTTTCATTATCACCTCAGCTTTCTTACACACACTCACCTCTTGGCTTGGTCAGCACATCAATGAAACTGGTTATCCCTGCTCGACATGGAAATACTCAGTGCTCTGTAGTTTGGGTGGAATCGCCAGAAATTAAAGTAGTTCTGCCTGGTCTTGGTTGTGTAGTTACTTTGTGATCTAATGTTTTCTCCCAACAGAGAGATATAACTGCAAGTTTCCTATGCAAGTTGCTGCAGTCAGGATTCATTTTGCACAGATGCTTCCTTGTAACGGATCATAAACTTTTTAAATTTCTATGAATTCTCTTGTTAGTGAGCTCATGAACACAGAAAGCTCTATATGCCATACCAGAGGTAGTTCACAAAAATGTTTTCCTATTTTGAATTATCATTATTGTGGGCATCTACATTTTCTCCATCTTATCCTTAGAAGGTAAATGTCTATAAATGCTTTTAGACATCAGAATACTTTTCCCCTATACAAAGCAACAAATGAAAGGAACACAAACATTTTTAGGCTTCCTCAAATTTTGTGTGTCACTGAGAACTCCCAATCTGATAGTGAAATTCAGTCAATATTTCTTCATTTTAGGAAAATGATTTTGTTAAGGATTTACAAAACTGAGGCTTCAAATTTTATTTTATAAAAATTTTTGGCACTTCCCTGTTATGCAACAACAAGCTTTTCAGGAGCCAGGGCCAGGAATTTATTCTCCACTGCCCTCGGCTGTGCTTCTGCCATGGGAGGGACATAGAGGGAGAACTGGCCACAGCTCACCTCCTTCTGCTGTGGCTCAGATAAGCTACACAGCCCTTGCACCATGGTTTTGAACAAAGCTGAGGACTCCAAAACAAATATACAAAAGGTTTAGATGTAATCACATTCCAAGGGAAAGACTTTAATTTCTTACTATAACTAACATCATTAATCTCCTGATTGTATAAACTTTTCTTGAACTGTGGGTCCAAGTTGCTTTAAAAAAAGTGATACAGTGATATCCATGAGGAGGCTCCTTACCTGGATGTGCAGTCAGAAGTCATTGAACAGGTTAATTGACTGTATTTATCTTTTAAAGCAAAGATATAATTTTTAGGCAAAACACTTTTATACCATTTAATTCTTGACAAAGGTGATAGAGCTTTTAGTTTTCAAATGTACTTGGGTCATGAAACTTTATGGCCTAACAAAATTAAAGTGTCACATCTAGTAATTGTCTTGTTTACTTTTATCTCTGAGAACTGTAAACATTTGAAATCTGTGTAAATTATAAAATATTATAAAAGCAAGAGTTTTAACTTTTCTTATATCTAGAGATATTCCAAATTCTAAAAACTCATTCCTCATTTCAAAATAAAAATAAGGTTGGTATCAATTGCCATTTCAGTTGTTATTCCTGATATGTTGCTAAATTTGATTAAAGATTGAAGGTTGCTATTATTGCATTCTTCTTTTCTTGAAAAGGGTATTCCTGACCTAAATTGAGATCCATTATGAGATAGTTCCTATGATAGGCATCCATTTTTACTCTTGAAAAGTGATTTGAAGCAAAGGTGATTAAGTGCTCCTCCCTGGCTGTCGTGATGTAACTGCAGCTGGCCACTCAGCACTCACTCACTTCCCACTGGTGGGATGAGTGAGAGAATTGGAGGGTAAAAGTGAGGAAACTCATTTGTTGAGATAAAGACAGTTTAACAAGTAAAGCAAAAGTCATGCAAACAAAGGAAACCAAGGAATTCATTCCCCACTTCCCAGGGCAGGCAGGTGTTCTGTAACCCCAGGACACCACGGCTCCATCCCACATAACAGTGACTTGGGAAGACAAAAATCATCACCTCCAAATGCTCCCCCCTCCTGCTTCTCCCCCAGCTTTATTGCTGAGGATGAGGCCATATGGTCGGGGATATCCCTCGGGTCAGCTGGGATCAGCTGTCCTGGCTGTGTCCCCTCCCAGCTCCTTGGGCACCCTCCGCCTCTCGCTGCTGGGGTGGAGTGGGGACCAGAAAAGGCCTGTGTAAGCTCTGCTCAGCAGTAACAGAGCATCTCTGACTTATCAACACAGTTTTCATCAAAAATCCAAACCACAGCCCCATACCAGCTGCTGTGAAGCCAAAACCAGCACTCTTTTGAAAAACAGTGGATGTAGTACCAGAGTTTTGAGAGACAGAAATGAGCTGAAATATTGACCAGTCATTATTTTCTCAGTGTAATTCTCTGTTGCTAATATGCTTAAGGAACTAAAATGTGGGATAATATACTTTATTATGTTTTCTAACATCAATTACTTGCTAACTTGCAGGGTAGTTTTCCCATAAGTCGCTCAATATTGCTATGCTAATTCATCTGCCAAGTCGAGGGTTAAATACCAGCATACTTCAAATGAAATTAGATAAATTAACTTAGCAACTAAATGGCTGTATGCTGAAAAGAGCAAGCTGAGATATCCTTCCCTTTTTTTAGTCAAGAACATTCGAAAATCGGGTGTTTTAAGAAAGCTGTTGGATATAAAAGGATGAGCCCTCAAACACTTGCAACCTGCATTTTCTTTAAAGATTAATTTTCACAGACACTATGTAAATTCACAGTTTATCCTCCAGTTTTGATCTGGTGACAGGTACCAGAAGCATCATGTCTAGAGTAGTTCTCGTCTTTTAAGTGCCAGTATTTGGCAATGCTCATGAGTGCTCATCAGGTGCTCATGAGTTACAATATCCTGAAGGCTTTCAACTTATTTTAACTTTTTAATGCATTTTAAAAGCACTTTTCTATTTTTTTTTTTAGAATTTTGGCATAACCAGTTTTCTTTGAATTATTATAGAACAAACAGCTAGTGACAGGTAAATTATTCAGAACAAATTAAGTAGTACCTGAGAATTCAAAAAGACCGTTTGGCTTTCTTTGTTGTAAATTTGCAAAAGTAACACAACTGTGGGATTAGAAATGAAATTTGAATACTAATTCATTATTTACTCTTCTGCTGTTTGATTAAACTTTTTCTTTGTATCTCTTCCTAAAAATTTCTCACAGCCAATAAGTTCATTAAAAAAAGTGGAGTCTTATAATTTGTTAAAAAAAAAAAAGAGAAAAATGAGATAAAATATTTAAATCAAAAAGATATAAAGTCAAGAACTGATTTTGGTTTAAAATTTTATTTTACGTTGAATATATTGTTCTTTCATCCTCTCAGTGCACTGTAGTGTAAATCATTCTCCATACTTCTTTGCCTAGAAAGTATATTAGCAGTTACTATTTACTTAAGCTGACAGTTTGCCTTGTGCTGTACATCCACAGAGCTCAGCTCCCAACAATGCTGGATTTACTAAAAGAAAGATGTGTCTGTGTGGGGGCATGTGCACACACATTAGGAAATGTACACACATCCCCAAACATATTTTTGGCTTTTTCCTTCACATGTATAGCTAAAAGAGTAAAACCCAAGAGACTGCCCAAGACCCCAAAGGAGACAGCCCCGGACCTTAATATGTGCCTTGGGGCTTTGAATCATCTCCTCACTGCTACCTGTTCCCAGGGTGGCCTAGGTGCTCACAGGTCTGTCACCACTTCCTTACTAGAACTCCCTGATTAACTGTGGTTGGGATATTTGGCTTGTCTGCTTTTACAAATAAAGAGAGATAATGTTTTCTCTTGTTTATTACTATTATATTATTATTATTATTATTATTACTATGAAAGGGTAAGAATATCATTCAGGAAGAACCAGAATATTGAATGAAAAGGTGAAGATTATCTTCCCTTTCCTCCCACCTTTCCATTTAAAACTAAAACGAGACTTCCAGAAGTTCTAAATTCTTTACTTTTACCAAATCCAGATTTTTAAGCAACACCAGTCCCTTTGCTCTTCTTTCACCCCATTCTGGATACAGCATTAACCTTCACAAAGTTGTTGGTCAATTCCTGACCCCTGTGATTATCCCCACAGTCTTTCCTAGACTTGAAACAGGTCAAACAGGTAAGGCTCTGCCTTATTCTTGAAGAATACTTCAGGACACTCATTTTGGGCTGCAGAAGTCACAGCAAAGGCCAGACTCTAAGAGTGGACCGCAGCCTTGCAGTCTCTGTGTCAGGTATCTCTGCCCACATGGGATTTTTGAAGGCAGGGAGGTGTCCCCGTTCAGGTGACCAGTGTGTTGCAACCTGAGCGGTTTTTGTTGGGTTGATGCTGCCATAAAACACCATCTACATCTTTTGAGCTAAAGCAGAGAATCAGTGTGTGCTGCCCTGTGTCTCAGAGCCCTCTCAGTGAGATCGCACTGCCTCCTAGGAGCTCAGCAAGAAAGGAAACTGCTGTCGAAAGATTTTTGCTGCAGGTATGGCAAGTGGAATTGAAAGTTATGAATGTGTAAGTGAAGAGTATGTCACTTTCATGAAATATAAAAATGGTTTGAGTTGATAAGGTACTTTTTAATGGCGGGAGTGTTAACACTTTATTACAGTTAGATCTTAGTCCTGCCCTGATAAAGCAAGGGGAGTTGCCAATACCCTGTATGCAATTAGTCTACAATTGCCTTTGCAAGTGTGACAAGAGGATTTTTCCCTACACAAGTCTAACTTCCCTGGTTCTAAGGCAAGTGGATCTCACAGCTTTTGAGCTAAAATGCAAGAGCTCTAAGTAAATCGCTCCTTCCCCCATCATCAGTCCAGGAAGAACAGTAGCTCTCCTTGTAGCAGTGAGCAGTTCAAGACAAATTCCTAACCCACAAAATGATATAGAATGTGCCGTTCTCCTGAATGCTCTTTTACAGTGTGATCAAGAGGCTTTCTTTAGTGAATACATTTGCTCACTCAGTTTTGGAGAGTCGCCCTTCATTTATTCTTTCCCTTTGGAAGTACTTTCGAGTGCAAATTACTGCTATCAGAAGCCTTGAACTGAGAGGCTATTATTCTCCATGCTCAGATTAAATTAATTTTGAACAGTTTAATGCAGCATGTCCGAGCTGCAAGTCCAAGTGGTGTCAAATCTATTTCTCTGCTTTTTTAAGCTGCACCTTCAAGGGCAGTATGATTCATGGTAAATGTGTTCTTCTAATGTCTTTTGCTAAGCATTATTATTTTCTTTCATTTGCAAGTCATGAGGATAAAATGTTAACTATTTTCCTCCTAAAATTATATGAAGAATGCACAATTTTATACCGGCCTTCTTTTTTTTCCAAGAAGATTGTTATATTTGCTTGCTGTGCATGAAATAAAGGAAAAATAGAAAAACAGTCACAATGAGAGAAAGAAATTCTTTTTCAAAATATCTAAAGGAGAAAAAGGAGACACCACAGGATCCTGCAACATCATCATTGCATTAGCAAGGAATTATCTTTATCAAGGTCTCTGTAATAAAATTAAGGAGTTTTTAATGACTGGCTACATAACAATTTTTGGTTTTGCCAAGGTGCAAAAACAAAGCATGACATAAATCTGCTTTACTTTTCTCTTCAAGCTGAAGCATTCCGCTCTCTCTTCACTGCTTCCAATTGCTAAGGTGCCATTGAAAGGTGGTAATGAAGATTCCCCACAGGTTCTGAACTCTAAATAGCCAAAAGAGTGGCAATCAGTTTTGCACTGCGTGGAAGTAGGGAATCTGTGATGCTGGGAGATCCAGTGTGCTTTCTGTGAAAGGGGGCCTGATGGCCAAATACATTTACAAATCCAGATTTTCCAATCCATTCTCTAGCTCAGCAGTTGCCATTTCTGTTTCCCATTTTGCACTCTTGGATATTATTGTAATCTGATATTTAGGTAGTTTCAGTACTGCCAGATGTATTGAATATCACATTGACATATGGTGTCCCTATTTTAACTTCATCTTGTATGTCAAGTAATTGTTGCTACTTTCACAATCTTATGTATCTTTGAAACTTGTATAAGACCACTATAAGGTATATTTGCATATTCATAAATAGCCATTTGTTTCTGGTGTATCCTCACTACAAAACGGGGTAAATACACAATTAAATGATGAACATAAGGGCAGTGTAACCATCTGACAACTAAAGTCACCTGTATGATAAGGGCAAGTCCTAGTGATATCTCCTTTAGTAACTGAAAAAAGGGAATATGTAATTCTGCCTGTAAAAAAACAGCACCTTTTTTAAGAGTGCCAAGGATGGATTTTTCTGAAAAAGCCTGTTGAATTTTTATGGGCTGAAAGGCAACAACTTTCACGTTGAGCAACTGAGGACTGAAATGTAACACAGGAAAAAAATCTGTTCTGTAAATTATACAACATAAATTGCCAAGATCTGGTCCCACATTCATTGTTTAAGACATAATTATTTACCTGTTCTGTACAATTAAATATATTTATTTTAATGGATTACATCACCAGTGATACAACTCTCATGGGATGCATATTGTTCTCACAAGATGACAATCCCGTGGCTGGTATTTTTGAGATGTTTATTGTGTGTCTTCAACAGCTTAGCCTATCAATTTTTCTATTGTTTTCATAAAGTTTCACTTCAGTAAGCTGGGTTTTATCTGTGAAATAGTTGGGTTAAATAGTCCTCTGTATATTTTCATATATATCTTGGATATTTGGAGAGTTGTAGAATCCTTCAGGGGCAAAGATAAACCATGTAACTGGTTAAGAATGCTCATCATCATCATCATCATCATCACCATTCAGTTATTTTAGCCAGCACATACTTTTTTTAATATATTAGGATGAATAATATTTCCAAAATACCACAATCATTCATTACATCAGAACACCTGTGACGTCACTTCTGTTTTTCTTTCACCTCTATTGCTATGGTGTTTCATTTATCTTAAGAGTTTTTTTGAACCAAGAGCACATCAGACAATCTACTTCTATTTGTACCTTCAGATGCAAAGCTGAGTTCCTGGATAATTTGGCAGTATCATGGGACATTAATTGTTCAGACAAGGAAGATCTAAGAGCACCTTTTGAGTTGCAAGTGCAGAGAAGAGTGATGTGCATCATACCAGAATCAGAGATTTGCTGGTTGTAATATAACATTGTAAAGAGAGATGTGTTGCTGTCAGGAACATTAAGGCACAGCACAGCAAAGAGACAGAATGCCAGGCTTGTGAAACAGTGGCTAAGACCAAGGCACCAATATCCTGATAGGATCCCTAATATTCATAATTTTAAAGAACAAGAGAAAAATAAAATGGGGCCACAACATGAAAAATTACACCAGTGCTTATCATAGAGAGAGATGTCAGAGAAGCAGTAGAAAATGTGACATTGATGAAGCAAAATAAGATAATGGAAAATGAGCATTGGATTCAGCCTTATTGGAGTTACTATGAGTGAAACAAAGTATGACAGAAGAATTGTTGGCTCAGATGCTTCTAAAGCATTTTGAAGTACAGTTACAATACACAATACACTTACAGTCCTCAGCCAATTGCCTTTTCCAACACCTAGGAGTTAGGAAAAAGTAAAGACAAAATTAAGTTTTAATAGGAATGCTGTGTGTAAGACTACTGAGATAGGAAATTCTTTGTTGGCTTCATCTATAAAATTACTGTAATCTTTGAAATACTTTTATGTGTATTGTGGGAAATTTGCCTCGATTCATCAGGGTATGCCAACTGACACACCTTCAAATGCATCTTACTGATGTGCAATGCCAAAATCTTCAGTCTGGGGGGCTTGCTATAGTAATTTTTATTAAAGGGGCTGGGGACTGATTTGCAGTTGACTAATGCTGTCCCACTAATGCTGTCATCAATTCAAAGAGAGAAGACTACTGAGCAGGGCCTGTGTATCAAAACACATCTAATTAATGTTCTCTGTGCACTACTGTTTTTTACTATTAGGTAGGCTTGATTTTCCCTTCCTATGTTCAATGCTGCTCTTAATCCCTACCCTCTTGATGCAGATATTCCCTTTTAATAGCATCCAGAAACCCAGCATTTGTTAGAAAATCCTAGCAGAGTGGTCCTGATCTGTCCAGGATGAGAGGATTTTGTATTCTGGCTAAATGCTGTCTGCCACTTTTTTTGTAGATTGTCAAAGTACAGGAGAAATTAAGCCAAGTGTCTATTTCTGTCTCTACTCCTCTTGTGCTGCAAAAGAATTCTCAGTATGTCAAAAAATAAATCATTTTATTCTCCCTTTATGAAGATTAGATGCTATGTATTTGGACAGCTAATACAAAGTGGAGAATGGGAGCATCCTAAAGTTTGTAAGTTAGTATGGATGAACGAGATTTCCTTTTCTCGTGCTGAGTCTAGGATATTCTGGCACCTCTTCTCAAATTTTTGAGAAAATAGCACATCTTAACTATGTATATTATAAGATCACTTTGTCTTCCTTTTTAAAGATATGACTGGGCCAAACCACTGAAGTCTAAAACACATCAACAAAGAGTTTGTGTTTCACTTCACAGAGGGTCTGATCCAATTTCTATTCACAGTCCCTTGATGTAGACTGAAGTCCCTGGATTTTTGTCCTGAGACAAAATTTCCTTTAGATTTTCCTTTTCCGAGAGTGCAAAAGGAAAACACTCAGACTCATACTTCCCCCCAAGTTTTGTATTCTTATACACTTGTATTCTACATATATTGTAAATATGTCTTGTATACCTGTATTCTAAATCTTACTACGTTTTTTGGTTTTTTGCCTTTCACGTAAAATTTAAGATTCCTATGTATGACACATGGAGTGATTTGAATACACTTATACCATACAACTTTTATTTATCATAGTGCTACCCCAGATAGTGGATTACTCTGCAACAGATAGTGGTAAAGATTTTTTTATCAATTATTATGCTGCTCTCAGCTCACATCTTCATAAGAGAAGTCTTTGTGAAAGAATTAAAGCACATCCTTTCCTAGATGTATAGTCACCTTTTAAAATATATTTAGGTTTACTAATGGTACAGAGTTTTCTGCAGTCATCGATGTTACATAGTTTGGATTTATGACTGCACAAAGGATTAGGTAAGTCACAATACTTCTGATGTGAGAGAAAGTTGTGAGAGAAACTCTTTTAATAAGAAGTGGTTTGGGAGGGCTCCAAAGAGTGATCTTTTTGTTATTTCTTTACTTCTGTTGTGTTTGATAAAAAGGAGAGAAGATCATCTGGCACATGAATCTATGCAGAGAGATTATGTACAGGTAGAGGAGGACTTTTTATTATTTTAAAGAGGGGGGAAAGAGGACAAGGCGCTTAATCTGAATAAAGAAACTGATTATGGACACATGTACAGAAAAAAGAGCATGTCTTAGAACCATATGCAGGTTGTTAACATCCTTCTAACCTTGTTGCAGGTACCTTAACCTGGTGATGATTGGTGGATTAGGAGTTATTTTGGGGGTCTAAAGAATAAAATAACATCCAGTGTAGATTTTCCTATTCCACCAGAAGTTTTGAAATTTACTTTTTAAAATTCTACTATCCAGCTGGAAACCTTTCACACATTTAAAAGAATTTGGGCCTTTTCTGATCATAACTGAGCTACACTTACTTATTGCTCTGAAGTTCTTCCCTTCAGTAACTCAGTCATCTTGTTTCTCTTTCTCATCTGAAAGCACAAAAGCAAATGTGCCCATAGCCTGTGGTGAAATCTGTGCCAGAAACCAGGCACTGGCATAAATTATGGGATGGAGGCAAGTTCACCTGTGTGAATATCAGTGCAAAAGGGCATTCAGACAACCAACTGCAAGGGGTGTTTGTATTTCCATGACATCGTATAATTCCTGTGCTGTTAATATGGTGTGAGTCTGATTTATAGCAGCAATTTTCACAGGGCATTTTTGAGCTCTGTGCCATTTTTAAAGGTTTGGTCTCTAGGAACAGCATAATGAAATCACCAATATGATCAGAAAATCTCTAACAAGATAAACAGAATTCTCATTCTTCTTCCTGTCGCTAGCAGTGTTGGAAATGATCTCCTCCTCACCAGCCTGCTCCTGTCTCACAGGGGGTGTATTTGGCAGCTGCAGAAGCCATGTGCCAAGTCTGAGAGTGCATCTTTCATGTGTTAGTAAGTAGCTCTAGTGCTGACTGTGTGAGAGCCGAGACACTCAGTTATGTAAATCGTACATGATTTGTGAGAAATTTAGTCATGGTGGCATGCTCAAGACCACAGTTTTTCACAAATCCCTCATAAGATCAATTTACAAGGTCATGTGAGAGCACTTAATCATGGAGATTGTTTCTGTTGCTAACGTTTGAACAGAAACACGCAACTAAATCTTTATAGCCACCAACGCCCCTTCTGCAGGTTACCTAAAGACAGGTTTTGTCCTAGCATGAACTTGAAACCAAAAGTTATTTTGGTGCTCTGGCACAAATACCAAGAAGGCGACCAAAACCCAAAAAAATATGACAAATATAAAAATTATATGAGTAGAAAACAGTCACACTAACTTAAAATGGCATAACACTGCATTAGGAACTTTAACTACTAATGTGTCCCTTCATAGAGTGGAGTCTATGAAAATGGTGTTTCAACATAAGTCATGATGAAATGAGTTTCAGAACATGCAGAAACCAGGATATGATGACTTGGATTTTGGTTTTTGAGAGAAACACTCCTGAGATCTTCACATCCTAAAGAAATGACCGAAGAAAAATATTGGCTGGGTTCACTAGGACAGTCCTGTCTCCGTTACCCAGGGACGTGCTCACACCTAGGTTAGATCCCATCTTGAGGCCATTACAGCTGGGAAGAACAGATTTGAGAGGCTGAATGAAGACACTGCAATGAGATTTCCCTGAGGCTGGGAGGGACTGTGGAGAGGGAAGGTGGTGACCTGCTCGAGGAGAGCAGGGAAGGGGCAGAAATGCCTGGGGGATAATGCATAGGGGCAAGTGAAAGAAGAGGAGCTGAGAGAACATGTGCTCAGCTGAGAGGTGTGTGCTAGGCAGACAGAGGGGAGGTTAATTAGTACAACTCTTTGCAGAAGTATTTGCTGCTTGAAATGTCTTTTTTTGAGGAAATCCCATTCTCTTACCTCTTCCATTGCATATGGAGCAATAGAATAAAGTCATGCAAACTTAGAAGCAGTAAAAGTCTTGGAATCACTACCCCCCCGCCTCCTGTTAGCAATCTGATATGCTGCAATCCTGATCTCTTGCTGCCTGTTTCTTTTATCAAACAGAAATCTGACTTGTTAAAGCCACTGTCAGTATTGATTAAAAAACCCAAACAGAATTGTAATCAAACTATGTTAAATTTTTAAGTTCTAGAATCCCAGAAATTTGAAAAAATAATAATGATACACCAAGTTATTTTTAAATACCAAGGTTGTATTGTAACATTCTTAAATGTTGCAAGAATTATAATTACATGCATATAAATTACATTTGGAATCACATAGTGCAAGTGGCTGGTTTGTTTTTACTGTTTTCTCTCTAGAATATAGCTAAAAGCTCAAATTTATAATAGTTGTTGGAATTTTTGGGGAGGCGGTGGGGGAAACTGCATTATTAATTATATAAATAAAGGCAAAAAATCATGTCTTCTGAAAATATGAATTCCTCTCCCTGTTGCAGTGGGGATACTGCAACATGCATACACCAAACCAGGAGTCCCGTGGAAAGGAAATATATAGGACAGACAGATTCTTGCTAGCTGTTTCAGAGATGTTTATTTCTCCAGCCGCGTGGCCGGGGCTCTGCCGAGGAACTGTTCCAGTCACGGGACCAAGGGTCCTTCTGCCCGCGCAGGGAACACAAACCAACCCATGGGAACGAGGCTGAGCAGGGGCAGGGAAACCCCGTGTCTGTGCCCTCAGGGCCCCTCTCCCAGGGCTACACGGCAGGAGAGGAGACCCCAACACCTCACCCGTTTTATTTTAATAAAAGGAGAATGAAAACAACTGGATAAACATAACAAGAACAGTTTCAAAACAAAACAAGCCACCTTCCTGAGTCTTTAAATGTCCAAACAGATTCTGTGGAACATCTTAGGGCTGACAGAAGGGAGACAGAACTCTCTGAGCATGCTTTGTGGGGAAACTGAGGCAGGAGAGGGTTTAACTTCTTCCCTCCCCCTTTTCATCCCCCACTCGGCATTGGAAAGGGATTTTTGGGGAAACAATTGGCAAAAGCATGGTTTTGTGAGGGAAACCATGGGTGAAAAAACGGATTGGGAATACACTGGGGGTAATAGGACATAGGGTAAAAGGGAAAGGTGGGATTAGGAAAGGGAGACTGTAGGGGGGGTTTACAAGGGAGATATTGTCTAACATGACTACAATTTTTAGCATATATACTGCCTTTTACAGGAACACCATCAGGCCCAGTGACCTGCGATGCTTGTAACCCTTTTCTACCTCGTATAATTTTGAATTCCACTACCTCTCCATCTCCCAAGCTTGGGATGCATTTTTCAGGGTTATTCTTTTTAATAGCAGTTCTATAAACGGATATGTCTTGCTGGTTGTCACACCTTGTTATAAAACCATAATTTTGCTTAACATTATACCATTTTACTATCCCTAAGGTCTTAGCTACTATGATCTTTTCCTTTTTCCGAGTGGCTGCTGTTTTTTGTCTCGCTGCGTCTTTGCTCTCTCTTTCAGTCGCTCCCGTGTTGGAATTGTCGGGGCTGCTGGTGCCTGCGCGCTCTTCCCGGGGTCGCGTTCGGGGCTGCGCGGGCCGGGCCGGGCCGCACCGCTCAGTTCTCCGTGCGTCGCCTCCTCTGGTCGCAGCTTTGCTGCCAATGCCGGGCGCTGCACCCACATCTCGGCCGGGCCCCCGAGCGACGACCCCCCCACACCCTGCTCTAGCGCGCGTCTCGGCTGGGCGTGCCTTCGCTCCACTGGCACTGCCGCCAGCCGCCGCCCGCGCACCGCCCCTCTCGGTCGGGTGTTCACGGGGCTCACTCCACCACGCGCTGCGTGGGGCCGGGCGGGCACTGCCGGGTCCCGCCGCGCCTCGCTCCGCCACGGACACTGCGGCTCGCGTGGCTCCGCCCGCGCACGGGAACTGCCTCGCTGCTGCTCAGAGGGTGCTCAGTGCACGTGGCCTGGGCCACACGGTCCCTGCGCCAGGCTTCCCTTCGTCAGGACACAGCTGACATTGCTCAACAGTCTCGGTAACTAAATAATATTCACGAAAATATTCTTCCATCGGCATATATTTTGACTCCAATATTAACTGTGTCCAAACAGTTTTCCAAAAGCCCTTGGTAAGAATTAAATCCCAAGAAACATAGAAAAAGTTGTTAAACATCCATGCCAGGAAGTGTTTCAGTTCTTTTTGAGCTTGAATCAAGCTAAAATTTACAAATCGTTGTTCAAGAATCATTTTAAGTTTAAGATAAATGTCCATATGCGGCTCTGAGAGCCAAGAGTCTTCCCACGGTTCCTCCATAGTTTAGATATGGAATAGCAAAGCAAAACCAAGAAGAGGAATCCAAAGTTTCCAGGGTTTACTCACACAAATCAGTCGCTTAGGGATCGGGGATCGTTCTGCTCTCAGTTCTCCACCATTATGTTGCAGTGGGGATACTGCAACATGCATATATCAAACCAGGAGTCCCGTGGCAACGAAGTATATATGGACAGACAGATTCTTGATAGCTGTTTCAGAGATGTTTATTTCTCCAGCCGCATGGCCGGAGCTCTGCCGAGGAACTGTTCCAGTCATGGGACCAAGGGTCCTTCTGCCCGCGCAGGGAACACAAACCAACCAATGGGAACGAGGCTGAGCAGGGGCAGGGAAACCCCGTGTCTCCCCCCCAGGGCCCCTCTCCCAGGGCTACACGGCGGGAGAGGAGACCCCAACATCTCCCTTTTCCTGAAATACATTTAGGGCTTTTCACTAAAATCTGTTTCACTTTAGTCTTGTTGAAAGTGCATGGCCCAGTCCATTTTGTTCTTTTTCAATTGATGACCATATTTCAGCAGTGTAGCACCAACAGAATTGTTTCATATCAAAAATTCCTAAGGGGGAAATTCAAAGCATAGTAAAATAAATAAAGAACAGGTTGTGACATACAATCTCTCTCCATTATCTTACCAACCTCAATAGCTCCTTGAAAGTGGATTTTTAGCTGGGCTGAATGCTTTGCCTCCATTATCTTGCTGGCCTTGTTGCTCTACATGAGTTGTCCTGATGCAGACTTCGGTGAGCCAAGCACAGTTTTGTACTGACTGAAGCTTCCAGCTTCCAGTCTCTGAAATGCTGTGAGGGAAACCTGAAATAACCAACCCTTTTGTCTACTGCGGACCAGAAGCTGCCAATAGAATGAATCATGGTTTTGCAATTTAAAGAAACAAACTTGAGCAGTTTGATCCAGTACCAGCAGAAAGTGATAGGAGAAGCTTGGCTGAAAATTAAAAATTCTTCCAGTTGGAAAAAAATAATTTGCTGCTTTGTTAAAATTTCGTGAGAGAGAGTAAATCCTCCTGTCAATCTTTATTTTGGACTACCTGTATTTCTTAGAAGATTTTGGCTGTTTTTTAGATGATGTCAAGAGCAAGCAGGGGTGGTAGTGGGAAATGGCACGGAGGCTTATTCCCAATTTGTAATATCCCTTCCTGTTTCACACAATTTTTTTTCTGTGCTGACAGAGTGAATAGGAAATGGGAGACAAATTTGAAGGCAGGCCTGTCGGAACATGACATTCAGAAAAATGTACCTAGATACTACAAGAATGAGCCCAAATTGGCTCTTGTCACTTTTTATCAGTTTGGAAAATAAAAGTAAATAAGAAACTTACCTTGCTGACTATATTTTTAATATCTTCTTGAAAAAGGATCTGAGTCAACTTTGTACCCCTTTTACAAACCTGTTTTAGCTCCTAATTCTGCATTCAAAGATAAGAATAAAATATGTTGTTTAATAAGAAGAAAAAAAATCTTCAAAGTAGCAGTTACATAATAAAAGCAGAATCTTAAAGCTACAAAAGCCCCCTGTGCATAGAGGTTTATTTTTAAAACATTATGAATTGTTGTTGCTCATCAAGCAGCATTGAGAGTACATTGAACACCTACAAAAGATCAAAGAACTTCCATTTTCTGTTGATTCTGCATTTTTAGCTTAACTACTACATCAAATAAATTATTCTTTGGCATTTACTTGAATGTAAAGTACAGTAATCAGGGCTCTAAAGCTAATCTGATTAAGTGGTTTATTTCACAAAAGCTGTCCTATCTCTTTTTCACTGAAGATTAGCAAAAACTCAGTGTTTCTTTTTCTTAAATTTAAAATTCAAGAATATTATCTAATAATTATATTACTGACAGACTGTACACTGCCTCTCTTTAAAAAGACTCAATACAGCAAAACCAAACAAATGGTTTTCTTCTGTTTGAAAGAAGCAGGATGATGGGACTGTTAAATAGCTGTAGAATTAGTAAAAGCCTAATCTTTTTCATGAGCAAATGTAAAAACCAGCAGGTAGAGTAATTTCCTTCCATATTATTTTTGGAGCTTATGCTGTGAGTATAAATGCTATGAAAATGCAAATTAATTGCTAGATTATTTAAAATATGCATAACATGCAGCTATTCTTTCAGAAGGAAATTTGCTTTCCTTCCTCATCACACATCTGGTTTGTTGTGTTAAACGTATATTTGTTTAAGATTTATATAAAACACCCTTTAGATTTTAGACATTGCATTCATAAAACAAAACTGTCTGCAGTTCTGAATCTTTTGAAATTCCTCTTGGAAAATAGTAATTTGCCTGTGCTCTTCCCATATTCATAACCAAACACCAGCAGGGCAACACATTACAAAAAATACTTCATTGTTTGGGTTCCAAATGGAGATACATTTACTTTTATATTTCTTCCTGCTTCCCTTACCATGAGAAGTAGGAAGTCCAACCCACTTGCTTTGTTAAAAAATACTAGTATGGTGCAGAAATGCTACATTATATGTCATAAAATACGGTTTGTTTTTCCTCAATATAATTTATTGCTTGTATTTGTCAACTCTGTGTAAATTAAGGCTTTTGGTTATGTAAACAATCCTTTTTTAAGTCTGTTAATTTGTTCTGACTGTATATTTTTAGATTTTTTTAGATTTTTTTCAATTTTATAGCTATAAAAATATTTTTAAATCAGTATTATTTCTTTTATGTTTAGCTTTCATGTCCCAGGGGCTAATGTGAAAAATACTCAACAAAATCCTACTGCATGTTTACTGCAAAGCCAACAGATGATCATAACGATCCCTTTGGCCAGAAAAACTTTTGAATGCATTGCCTGGCCATCCTGAATGAGGAACTGTTCCTCTCTATCCAAAACTGAACACATCTGCTCTCAGTGAAGTTGATGTCCTATTTTGTAGCAGATAATTTGATTTCATTATAGAGATTAAAAGAGTATTTCCTGCCCTGAATCAGGTTCCACGTTTTTTTCCAGATGCAGACACAGAAATTGTTTTTCCTTTTCTGCTCTACCAGTGCGATGCTTTGACAAGGGGGAAGGATTCTCTCTCCTCTCGGGTTTGCTTATGTTGTGTCCTTAGGTGCTACTGAGGTATCCAGCCCAAATAGCTCTGGAGTTTGCTTCCATTTTCTTATTCCATGGTTCTGAAGGTTGTTCCACCTTGAAAGGCTACAACAGCTCCTTGCTGTGTGACTCTGACAAACTGTTACTGATACACCCATAGGTTTCACACATGTGACTTCTAATGGCCATTTATGTCATCCCCCTGCCTGCTCAGTGTTTCGTGGGAGAAGACTGGAAATGACTGTTTAGTATCACTCTCTTGTTCACATTTAGTTGATCCAGTGCTCACTGTTGGCATAACAGGGGTTAAAGTTTGGAGTAGGACTGCCAGAGAATTGACATATGAAAGACTGAAATATTGGCACCCTATCCAGAATCTGGAAAATGAAGGAAATTAAAATATACTGAGTACAAATGAAAATAGCAAGATAAATTAGTGGGAAATACTCATTCTACCATCTGATGATGTTCAGAACCCAGAGTTCTGCCCCATGACACTCTGCTGAGGGCACAGGTTAGTGGCTGGCACAGGTTCCAAGCCCAGATCTGTTTGTCCTTGAAAGCAGCACCCAACATTCCTCTTGGCTCTGACACATCCAAGTGACAGCACCTCCTTTACCTCCTACCCTGTGACTGTGGAAGAAAATGCCTGAGCTGAAAGCCAGTCCTTTAGTTACCCACTGGGAAATAAAGAGACCAAGAATGTTTAAAGATAAGAAAAAGAGCCATTTGTATCATCTTACTGCATCTGGCCATCACAGGGAGGTGTTGGTACCAACCCTCTTGTCCCTGCTGTCAAGCTTGTCAGGACTCTTTTTATCATCTGCAGACTCTGCCCTCTGCCTTTCTCAGGGTCAATTGGTTCAGTGCCTTTCACATTTTTTGATCAAAATTTCAGTGTGGAATCTTATGACACTTCAGCAATGCCATGGTGTGGAAAATGTACTTCAAAACTATTAATGTACTCTCCTGTCCATGTGAGTCCTAGCAGGTACATCTGTCTGTGTCTGCTTGGGGAAGCTCATGCCAGATTTGGCTGACAAGTGCATTTAGGCAGCAGTATCATGGCCAGTCAGTGCACACAGGAATAGCCAACCTCACAGTGCTCATGTATTTCGCCACTGGAATTTCTTCTTCAGGCATTTTTTTTATTTATAACAGTTTGTATTCTTCTGTCCTTTTATGTCTATAATAATGAGTAATTTCTGACATCTGTCCTTTAAGGAAGTTTACTTTTGTCCTTGATCATGGATAATTCATGCAGGGTACGTAGGAATAACCTCCTCAAATAATGCAGAATAGAGAAATTTGCAAGCAGAATGATAGCTCAGCTACCTGGGTACCTTTTCTTTGGCAGTAGACTGCCAGATGCTGCACCAGAAAATAATTTGTTACAACCTTCATCTGGAAACAAGTTTATGCCCTGATGTTCATAATTTTTGCACCATGTCCTTTGAAATGTCACATTTGCTTTTTCCACTTACAGTTTTAGAGTGGTGTATCTCTGTAAATCGTCTTTGCTCATTTGAGTTCCAGGGGTTTTTTTAACAGCTCGTGTTTTTCATAGATTGCAGCCTTGACAGCCATGAATACTTTCTTTAGGTCTCAAAGTGGTTGGGGTCTTAGCAGTGATAATTTCCTGTGGAGATGTTCTCAGCTTGCTCAGTCGTTCAGCTCACCATTCTGCGCCTTAGAAAGCCCCGAGCTGCCCAGAGACAGCACGGGCAATCCAGCAACTCGGTGGCTCCGAAATGCAGCAAGTGATAGCTGTAAAGCCAATGTCAATAGCAGAAGCAAAGAGGTAGAAATACAGCTCAAACTCTGTGCTTCAATCCTGTTTGTTTATTCCTCCTGTCCTGCGAGAGAGACGGGAGCAGCTATTTACAGATGGGGAGCCAGGGCAAGAGGGGGTGGAGCCCGCTCGGCTCGCCTTTTATTTGGGGGAAGGGAAAGGGGAGAGCTAGGGGTGGACCTGGGGTAAGCAGCCAATCAGACTGTTCCGGGGGAATCCAAGTTACTTTCAGTTTTACCGGTGCTTAGAACAAAGGGGATTCAGGGCACATGACTGAAACAAGTCTGGACTTGTCTGGCCAGTCCCGGGTGGTGCTGCACCTCAGGGGCAGACAGCAACAATTACTCATTTTTTTTCTTCAAAGCTGGGCTGTAACCCTGAGTAACTTAAAGTGCACAAAACAGTAAGTAATAAAACAACAGTGCAAAACATAATTGAAATCCACCATCCCTACAACCCGACACTATTTGATGAGCACATACACGCGTATGTGCACCTTTTCCGGGTTAAGTAAGGGTGGCCCATCCACCCAGGTCATAATCGGTAATATGTCAATTGATGTTACATTGACACGTCATGAGTCCACACCTTGCAGCGTGTGACAAGCTAAATTCTCACAGTGTGGCCCATCAACAGACTCGGGCACAACCAAGGCTACCAGTGTTGTGGCCCTGTACGACATGAATGCCACATTCCCGTGTCTTTAAACTAGTCCCCCAGTTAGAAAACTCAGGAGGTCAGTCAGGACATCTATGGTATGGGGTATCAGGACGAGGATCTACAAAATAAAGTACAATGTGTGAGTGCAAAACAGCGTAACTTAATTTAGGGGATTAACATAGAAATGCAATGCAAGGGGCTCAAATGAAGGTGCAAAATTAGAATTTTCCTTACGGCGTCTCCTCCAGGAGGCAGTTTTAACCTCCTTGACCTTTGTGGAAGTGACATACAAGTGACACTTGCTGGGTATCCACCTCAATCCCTGAGGGGTGGATACACTGGCATATCCACGTCCCCAGGTTACAAGTTTGTACGGTCCTTGGATTTTTTGAGTCCCTAGGTCCCGGATCAGGACTTCTGGATTTTCCTTCAGCTTCTGTCTCCTGGTGTTCTGGAAATGACGACAGATTGGACGGTTCGGATCCTCAAAGGAGCCATTCAGGAAATTTACAGTAGACAATGCTTTGCTGAGTCTGAGGACAGGTGAGTTGAGTTTAGTGGTCACTGATTGTTGCAGCAGCATTTGTTTAAGAGTTTCCATGGGCACATTCAACAATGCCCTGTCCAGTTGGGGAGTGAGGAATACCTGTAACATGTCGAAATCCCCACTGCTGACAAAAGTTTTTAAACTCTTGAGAGGTGTAGGCAGGTCCATTATCAGTTTTTATCTCCTCAGGTATACCAAGCACAGCGAAAGCTTGGACAAGATGTTTTTCAACATCCTTAGCTTTTTCACCGGCATGTGCAGAGGCATCCATAGCACCAGAGAAGGGATCAATAGAAACATGAACATATTTTAATCTCCCCAATTCAGGGAATTGTGTAACGTCCATCTGCCACACTTCACCACTATTAATGCCTCTGGGATTAACTCCCATGCCCAGTGATGGAAGCTGTAGCTTCTGGCAGTTGGGACATGTTACCACTATTGCTTTTGCCTGTGTCCGCGATAGGTGGAACATGTTAGTAAGAGCAAGAATATTTTGATGATACCTTGTTGGGGTGACCCAGCACACTGCAGGGCTGGGGCAGTGTGATGCCAATCAATCCCAGCCCCTCCCCTGAATCGAGTTCCCCGAAGAGTCAGACTCAGGGGGCGGCTCAGAAGCCTAAGCCGCACCCCCTGGGCGGTGCCCGGTTACAAGCTGCCTCCCCCGGTTCGGGAAAATTCTCAGTTACTCGGTCATTCATTGGTTCTGTTATAACTCCCGCCTCTGGGTTTACCCCAGTGGTTCTTGTTACATTGTATCCTCCCCTGGCTTCTAACTCATTGGTTGTTTTCCCCTTTCACTGGGGTTTTCAAATTCCCTCTAAAACTGAGGACAAGGCTCTGAGGAGCCATCCCATCAAATCCCATCCCAGCAATCCAACCTCATCATGATCCCATCGCATTAAACCTGTTGGAAGCCAGACCTGAACAGCCTCTCTCTTCCTTTGTCTCTGAGCTAACGTGAGCCGATCCCATCAGCTCCTGCCATGTTTCCTCTGCTGAGAAGCCAGCTAGCTAGCCCAGCAAGCAGCTCTTTTCCTGATCCCAAAGTCGCTTCTGCGATGGGCAGAAGTAACGCAGCTGGACTCTCTCTGACCTGGGGCACGCCAGACTTGGTGCCTCGAGCACCAAACACTGCGATAATACATGGCATGGCTCAATTTTGTCTGTTCAGAAACTTGCGGGAGCTTTGGTAAGTCAGCTGATAAAACTAGGTCTTCTGGCATAGCCAGGGCATCAGCTCTATGATTACCCTCTGCAATAAATCCTGGCAGGTTTGTATGTGACCTCACATGCATGACAAAATAGGGATGCTCTCGGTGGGAAACCAGATAAATTAGCTTTGAGAGCAGATCATAAATTTTCTTGTTTGAGACTTCTTTTAGGAGAGCGTGTTCTGCTCTCACAGTTACTCCAGCTACAAATGTTGAATCAGTGACCAAATTAAAGGGTTCTTTGAACCTCTCAAATGCTCTAACGATGGCTGCTAGTTCAACTACTTGTGGTGACCCTTGGATTACCTTGACATCAGATTCCCACTTTTGCATCTTTGGATCTTTTCGAGTCAGTACTGATCTTTTAGATTTTCCCGAACCATCTGTAAAAATGGTTAGAGCATCAAGGAGTTTTCTACTTTGAATTTCTCGAGGGATAAAAGAGAATGCCAGATTAAACAAGGAATGTTTTGGGTAATGATTTGATATTTGGCCTGAGTAACTGTCTAACGCAAATTGTAAATTCATATTATTTTGAAGCAGGTGATCTAATGAGTCTGTTGTTACAGTAGATGCATGCAAAGTCACATCCTGCCAGGGTGCAGAGCCTTGCTCTACCCTTTATGATAATTTTTGCCATCAGTTCTTGTGTCTTGGTGATGCTCTTAGAAGGTTGGAGTGGGAGGAACACCCACTCAGTTATGATGAGGTGTTCCTTCTGCTCTTTGTCCCACTGAAAAATGAGGCCATGAAAGCGTGGTACCTCCCCTAGAATAACAAGCTTAAAGGGTAGGGAGGGCTGATACCTGTGTGCCTGCCTGGTGGAAATGACCTCTTGTATCTTTTTTAGAGACTGCCTTGCCTCTTCTGTCAGGGATCTAGGGGATGCTGGACCCCCTTTCCCTGACAGTAGGTTCATAATAGGAGCTACATCCTTTGTGGTGAGTCCCAACCAGGGTCTTATAGAAGTCAGTGACCCACAGAGCTGCTGCAATTCTACTCATGTTTTGGGGTTATTATTAATGGTAATGGGTATTGGCGTGATAGAAGTCTCTGTGATTTTGAGTCTGAGGTATTTCCAAGGGCTTGTTCTCTGCATTTCTTCTGGTTGTAATTCAAAGCCCTTGGCCTCTAGGGCCTCTATCACCATGTTAAGTGTCTGCTCGAGATACTGATTATTGGGAGCACACACCAGCACATCATCCATGTAATGTAGAATGATGACTTTCTCTGTCTTGGCACGGATGGGAGATAGAATTTTGTTGATATACTCTTGACAGAGACTTGGTGAATTTTTCATACCTTGAGGAAGCACGAGCCAATGGTAACGTTTCATGGAGGCCTCACGATTAATAGAGGGCAAAGAAAATGCAAATTGAGGGGCATCTGCAGGGTGAAGTGGAATGTGAAAGAACCAATCTTTAATATCAAGGACAGCCAAATGCCAATGCTGTGGGAGCATTGAAGGTGATGGCATACCTGGTTGAAGGGGTCCCATGTCTTCAATAACTTCATTGATTTTCCTGAGATCATGGAGAAGGCGCCACCTGGTCTTTCCTGGTTTTTGTATTACAAACACAGGTGAATTCCAGGGGATATTAGTTGGTGCAATGTTCCCTTTAGCTAATTGCTCATTTACTAATGTTTGGAGTGCCTCTAAGTTTTCTTCTTTTAGAGACCACTGGTCAACCCACACTGGTTCATCAGTTTTCCAAGTTAATTTTTGTGGATGGCACTCAGCTCCAGTGGCTGCAAGGGAAAATTTTGATGTCTAGGGGTGATACCAATTTTTGTTCCCCACTGAGACATGACATCCCTTCCCCACAGGGTGAATTTGGTATCCAGGACATACAGACAAAGTGTCACTATTTGTCCTTCTGGACCTTCAATGTGAATGATGTTTTTGGATTGCTTCACAATTTGGATACCTCCAATCCCTTGTATGATACCCTGAGATTGCAATTCCCATTGTGCAGGCCACTTATCAAATGGAATGACAGACACATCAGCACCTGTGTCTATCATTCCCATGATAATGATTTTGTGTGATCCATGACGGAGCTTACATTCCACTGTAGATTTATCATTTCCCAGAACCTCAGTCCAACAGATGGCTGGGATATGACCATCTGTGGGCAGGTATTTGGGCAGTGGAATGGCCTGTGCAACGACTTGACTCTTTGGCATAAAGTATGGTGGATATATACAGTGTACCATTAGGCTAGAACCCCCAGTCTGATCTGCTTTCATGAGTGTGGGTGTAACCTCTATCCCAGCAGGTGTTTCCCGAGTGTCCCCAGTAACAAAAAGGTATGTAAAGTCTGGTATGTGGTCCACATTTTGGAATCTGATTGGTATCACAGTCTGTTTGTTCTCATTGAAATGGTGTGTTATATCACAGGTTACCTTAAACCGAAATCCAGGAGTCCATGTTCCTTTGTCTGCAGCTCTATTTATGTCGGAACACGGAGCTGTTAGGATGCGCTGAATCATAAGTTTTTTTGCTGTTGACATGGGGAAACAGTCTCTGAAGAGTTTTTAGCAGCAGTTATAATTGCTCTGCAATTCCGAGCCACAGGTCCCTTTTTCTGACAATGGTAGCCTACAAGGTTACCTCGAGATTGAGTTTCCCCTGTAGCCATCGCGTTCTCCACAACCTTCCCCACCATCCCCACTTTTTTCAAAAAAAGAACAGTTGTGTTCAGCTGAACCTTCTTTGTACAAACTTTGAGGATGGTTTCAACAGTAGGGGGTGGACGCAAGGGAAGACTCAGGATCACTTGCTTGCAAGCATTATTCGTATTGGCTTGGAGCAGTTTGAGGAGGAATGCTTGTTGTAGGTCAGGATTAGGGACCTGGGAAAAGATTGCTTCACGCGAACGGTTATAAAAGTGTATAATATTTTCAGCTGGCAATTGTTTAATATTGGTAAATGAGATTCAGGAGTTTGAGATGGTAGTAATGTTAAGGCCTTTTCAGCAGCACATGTTATTTCAGTAAGAACAGGACATGGAATAAGCATTGCTTGTTTTTGAGGATTTGCAATATTATTGTCACAAGATAAATGGTCTAGTGTGATATAATTGTTGTCAAAATCCAGATAATTATCTGGAGTTTGCCACAGAATTTGCAATAAATCGGATAAAATTAGCTTCCACTGTTGTTTCCACAACACAAATTCACCAGGTGTGAGAAGAGTTTGCATTATTGTAATCAAATCATGAGGCACTAACAGATGTGTAGAAAAGGTGGCACTTAACAGACTTTTAAAATAGTGACTATGCATCCCAAACTCCTTAATTGCCTTGCACGAATCTTTGGTATTGGAATATAGGAAAGGGGTCCAGCCACGATTAACTCCGATGCTGCTACGGGGGAGAGTAGTAACAACTGGAGAGACTTCCTGGTAGCCATGGGTTCCCGGATGTAAAGGAGTAGTCACATGAATGTGGGAACACGGGGCTGGACAGTGGGAAGCAGGGGGGGGGAGTGGATGGGCAGGGGCGGGGAGTGGAGGGGCAGAGGCAGCAGGGGGAGGGGAGGGGTTGGGGGTGGGGTTGTGGGTGGGGGGGGGCGGTGCTACCCTCAGGCGGGGAGCAGTGCTGGCATCCTGGGCAGGAACAGATGGAGGGGTGACAGACGAAGCTGTGGGGGCGGGGTAGAGGGCGGGGTTAGGTTCCGATGCAGGCGTGGGAGGGGATGGGGACAAGAAGGGATTTGTGGGATGGAGGAGAAAAGGATTGTGGGAGGTGTAGTTCAGGGATGAGGACACATGGCATCCACCATTATTGGGAACAGATAGACTCGGGGAAAAGGGGTTGGGGGAGGGGGTTTATTCCCAGGCTACGAGCACATGGCTGTTGCTGTCCCTGGGAACAAAGAGATCAGGGGAGAAGGGTTTTTTTCACATGCTTACAACATGTGGAGTAGAAACTGGGGACAAAGGAGTGGAGAAAAGGGGTTGGAAAGGTCTGGGATGGGCTCTGGATTCCCGTTCAAGGCAGGGTGCTGAGGAAACACGGGTGAGCCAGGAGGTCGATAGCTCTCCTGTGCTAAAAAGCAGGCTGCTCCAGCTGTGTTTTCCAGCATAGGGGAAGAGGGTACAGGGACACAGGGGTTGGAAGAGGGTATAAGGGAATTTAACAGGGGGTTTTTGCAGTGGTTTTTCCGGTACTGCGTTTTTCTCTGGCAAAGTGTAACTTAGTAACAGGAGAGGAAAAAATTTTGAAACTGTTTCGTCTCCCTGAGAGAGGAGAGCTTTCTCCTCACACTATCCCAAAATTCAGAAGATCTCATGTGCTTGGAGGTTAGATGAGGAAAGTACTGAAAAAGTCAGCGCACAAAAGACTGAACTAAACTTTTAGGGTATGTATTTATGCCCAGTACAAGAAAGGTAGCTTTGAACTTGGTAATACATTTCTCTGTGTTGTGCAGAAACTTCAGATCCCATTATGAAAGCAACACCACAATTCCTCAGCCCCAAATGGTGAAAAAGGGAAAAAAAGAGAAAAAAATTTGCACTGAAACCAGCTTTAAGACACAAGCCCCCAAACCAGTGGGGAAATACTCACCAGAATTCTGGATTCACCACAGGAAAGCAGGTCCGGAGAAAAGAAATCAGAGAAATGGGTCTCCTGCTTTTTCAGCTGTCCCCATGCCACGTGTCATGGAGGGAGATTAGCTGAAGCTCTGAGCTAGGTACTGCACAAAAAGCAACAGCAGGCTGCAGAGTGCTTGCACTGCACACACAGGGTTTACACCGGCTGACACGTGGCTAGCCGGGACAGCCCAATAGTCCCTGTAGAACCGAGGTTCAGAGCTAGCACGTTGAGTGCCATATGTGGAGATGTTCTCAGCTTGCTCAGTCGTTCAGTTCACCATTCTGCGCCTTAGAAAGCCCCGAGCTGCCCAGAGACAGCACGGGCAATCCAGCAACTCGGTGGCTCCGAAATGCAGCAAGTGATAGCTGTAAAGCTAATGTCAATAGCAGAAGCAAAGAGGTAGAAATACAGCTCAAACTCTGTGCTTCAATCCTGTTTGTTTATTCCTCCTGTCCTGCGAGAGAGACAGGAGCAGCTATTTACAGATGGGGAGCCAGGGCAAGAGGGGGTGGAGCCCGCTCGGCTCGCCTTTTATTTGGGGGAAGGGAAAGGGGAGAGCTAGGGGTGGACCTGGGGTAAGCAGCCAATCAGACTGTTCCGGGGGAATCCAAGTTACTTTCAGTTTTACCGGTGCTTAGAACAAAGGGGATTCAGGGCACATGACTGAAACAAGTCTGGACTTGTCTGGCCAGTCCCAGGTGGTGCTGCACCTCAGGGGCAGACAGCAACAATTTCCTACAAGAGAGGGCTTTTACACTAAGTATTTCTCCTTTGTGCCCATACCAGTCAATATGAGGAAGTTTTTCTTTATCCTGACATGTTTCTGGTTGAGACATATGGAAGGCCTAAGGCATTTCATGGTAGAAAATCCTTTAAGCATTTATGCTATTTATTTAGAAAACTACAATTTTACTTTCAAAGAATTTGCACTGCATTTTTTTTTTTTTTTCCAAAAATCCACATGATTAAACACAGCCTTAAAAGTCACTTTTCCAGTTGGTGAAATTATCACTTGCTCTTCCTATTTCATTACAACTCCACATTTGCAAGAGGAATATTGACCAGGAGCAAACCAAGAAAGTTGATTCAACCCAGCTGAGTTTAATACAGGTGTGTTAGGAGTTACAATCTGCTCATGTCTTGCAATTGCTAAGGAGGGGATCATGGCACCATAGTTTTAAATTGGGAGGGATAGTTCTGTACTCAACTGTCCAAAGCTTTTGTTGTCAAAATATTTTATAAATTATTTCTGTTAAATAAAACAGAATGTGTTAAAACAACATGGATTCCATACTGCTACGAGACCCAGCGTGGCAGATTCCACCAAAGGAAAGTTTAGGGAGGTTACGAGTATTTGACAGAGTAGTCATCAATTTGCATTTGTAGCAAATTCTAACTCTTGGTATAATATAAAAAAGAGATGTTTAAAAATAGGTGTGCTTAAAATGAATATTTGACTAACGGAAGTTAAATTTGTTCCAGTTTGACACGTTGCCATATTATTATGGCCAGTTTCTTATGGACACCTACATTTTTTTAAAACCTCTTGAGAAGTTTCAATGCTACTCCTGAGTCTCTTTTCTCACTAGATTAAATATTGAAAAATAAAACAAAATATGTAAATATAGTATACCCAAAAGCAAAAAAGTAATTTCCAACACAGATGGGTTTCAGGAGGTCTGCTGCCAAAGATTTTAAAATTCTTGTGCCAGGGGGTAATTTGCTTGCAAGAGAAGAAAATTTATCCAATTACCCTTATGAAATTATGAGTTTTGCTCCCAAATCAGCCATTTAATGGGGCATTTGAAATGAAGGTGCAAGCAATGGCCATCTTGTTTCTCATACTCTTGAGATTATGATATATCTAGTGTGTCTTGTTTCTCTGTGTCCCCTAAATATGAGGGAAATAACTATTGAGGATCATAACTTGACCAACATTATGCTGCAGGTAAAAATTAGTGATGGTTTGGTGGGTTTTTTTCTACATATGCTCTGCAGTCATGAAATTTAACCTTTAACATGCTATAAAGAGTGTTTCACTCCATCTCAGAAACTCCTGGACTCACTGAAGTCAGTGCTGTCCAGTTTTACATCAGGCCTCCCTGCAGACAGGGAGAAAAGCAGCAGAAGTGTTGACATGGGTGAACTCATTTGGAGGGTAGCACTTGATATGCTTTGGGTCTTCCCTTCGCTTGAGGAAATGAGCCATGCTTGGCTTCTCCATTGCTCTTCTATATCAAATTCAGGGTATTTCCATGCAAGTAGAGGTTCTTGATAAGTTTATTGAAAGAAACTGCCCTTCACACAGTGAATGTCTGTGTCTCCCTTAGCTCAACATCCCTACTGTGATTTTTAGTACTTTGTGCTTGGCATTGAAAATCCATGTTTACAAGTAATGTACCAGTCCTCCTATTGAAAAGTCATAAATATGGAATGTGATCATGCACTATAAGAATGTTCTCATATTGATTTTTTTTCTTGTAGAAATCATAAATTGCCCACACTACAGCTTTGTGGAGGCCTGAGAAAAGCACAGAGCTCTGGTAGCTTTGGAGGGGATATTTGTCAAACTGCCACCAACACTGCCAGTCCCAGAGCTACAGCTGACACAGCCGTACCTGCCTGCTCTACTTTTGGAATGAGAAACATTGCTAAGGGATACTTATGCCCTAGCAGCACCTCTGATTTTGAATCCTGCAGGGGCCCAATCAAACTAGTTAGACTTTCTGTCTTTAATTTTACCTGTCTATCAGGCATTGGCATTCAGCCTCATAGGAATTCTGTGCCTGTTAATTAGCAAAACATTGTGGAATCAGAGAGGACTCAACAAGAATAAGGAGAAAAACAGAGAAAAAAGGAACAGAACTGGGAGCAGAAAAAAAACCATCACAGGAGTAGGACAGAATTCAAGCACATGAGAGGTCCCAAAGTGGAAGGGCAAGTGGAGGGCAGTGGTCAGTGTAATTCTGATAGAAGTTGAGTGAGAGATAGAAGAGATTTGTTTTACAAGAGATTTTTTTTTTTAATTGGGGATAAATGAGGAAAGAGATGGTGTTATACAGGTGGCCTGAATGAGCTCAGATTTCAAGTATATTAAAGTGTGTGAATAATTTTTTATTATTCCTCTTTGTCAAACAGTTTTCATCAATAAGGTTACTTTGCCTAATTTTTCTGTCCTGACCTGTTTGAATATTCTGCCCATTCTGAAATAATAGCAGAAGAATGGAAGAGGGAGCAGACCTAAAAATATAATATGCTAAAACATTCCCATTGCATAATGTTTCATACAGGTAGACCCCATGTATCTCACATATATGAGAAATTATTTTTGTATTTGTTTAAACCAAGAATGATTTATTCTGGACTTTTATATGCTCCTTCCTCTCTCATTCCTCCTGGTCTGATATAATTTCATTAAAAACTAATCTTCTACATATTTAATGGTGATTAGTTGGAAATAAAAATATGGTGGAGAGTTAAAATGGCTGGTGAGTGTCAGAGCTCGGACAGTTATCTCAGAAAAGCATTAAAAAGTTGGGAAGGAAATTCTGTCTTTTATTAAACTCTCATAGGTGATTCAGAGTTTGCATTGGAATCATTCAAGTCTACAAGAATACTGAAGAAACTGATGAAAACTGGTTCTTCAATACTTAGCTTAAAGAATGATTTCTTGTGTGTTTCTTTATAGTTCAATTTGTCATTTCATTGAGTCTACTCGCAATATGATTTAAGAGTCTGACAGACACATTAACCTCTTAATAACAAGTTTCTCAAACTCCTTTTCCAAGCCTCTCTCTTTGATAGGACTAAAACATGTAGTATATCTTATTTCATTTTGAGTTTTCTTGTCTTATCCTCAAAACACAATTCATTCATTTTTGTCTGAACCTAATAGGGCAGATTCTGTTGAAAGATGACTGGGGTGGTTATCTAAACAGATAGGAAAAGGATTTAAAGTTCCGCCTGCCTGGTCTCACTAGGCTTCTATCCAGGTGATATAAACAAAATTTCCTCTCATGAACAGAAACAAAGTACACTGAAGTAAATATTAAAGACTGACTGTCTGAAACATTTTAAAAAAACAAATTTTTAAGGACATAAAATAGACTTGACTTAAATATTGTAAGACCTCAAAGAAAAACTTATTAATGTCAATCAAAAACTTTCTCCTATTCCATTAACCATCTCCCCACTCTTGATTTGGATTTTACCAATGTAAATTATAAGCAATTTATGAAATAATTTATAAATCTATCTTCTCAGAAAAATTTGAGTTGTGCTGAAAAAAATTTCTGACTTCCTGGGGCTAATCTTTTCTGTGAGTCCCTCACCTTCTCACACACAGGCAGAACTGCTGGAGCCCATATTTCTGTTAGGATTCAGGGCAGCAGTGATAGTCTCTGAATCTGCCCTCACCAGAGCAAGTTATTCTGCAGTCCTCATGGCAGTATATGGTTCAAGAAGTATTAGCACAGTAAATATTACCGTATCCCACAGCCATAGGGAGGAGGAGAGAAACGATCCAACAGGTAGGAATTGTGCAGCAAGATTGATTTATTTAATTATTTTACAAACTCTTTTATAGACTTTTTTCTTCATAGTCTAATTGTACAAAGGATCAGCCACCCCTTGGGGGTGATTGGCTAAAATCCTAAAACATCCATTGTCAAAATATTTTTCAACTGTATCATAAACAAAGCTAGGCAAGGTTGCAGGTGTTCATGGTTTATAAACTCTGTGAATATCTTCTGTGAGAGAGAAAAGTCTCTCACAGACTTAGAAAATAGCAAGAAAAATTCTTGCTAGCAGCATTTTTGTATCCACAAAAGTTTTTTGCTCCAAGAGAAAGTGGGTACTCTCACAGAGCTCCTTTTGCTAATAAAATTGTTTCTGCCTTGTGAAAGATTAAAGATTTATCCTTCTTGCTTGGTCTGCAAAATAACACTTTATTGTATTTTGTATTTTCCTATAAGTAACGTGCAAGAAGCCTTGTCCTTCTTCAGATAGTGACAACTGTCTCACGTATGTTCTTACATTTCTTTCTTCTTGTGGCATCAACTTCAACCATAATTTGGCTCCTAGAAATAATATTCTAAATCATGAATTTGAAAGCAGGTATTTAGAATATGAAGTGCTAAAATGTAAAGAGAGTAAAGCAGATGGCATCCCATGATTTCCTGAGGTTTCATCTGCTGATTTGAAAAGCTCTTCATTCAAAGTTTCTCTGCATACAGAAATGTGATTCAGCACTGCAGCCAGACCGTGTACCAAATTTCCATGGATGCTGCTAGAAAGATGCCATACAACAACTACAGAACTCATTTGCACCACTGGTAGTCAGGCTGTGTCTGAAACACGCCTCTCAAGTGTAAAATATTCAGCATTACAGGAGAGGGATAATATACACTACCAAGCCTACAGACAGGAATGGTGCAATCCACTCACATGGGTAATGTGAGAAATAATTATTTAATGCTCATGAAGCAGACAGAAAATTAAAAGTGCTATAGAGTGGTTGCTATTAAAAATCTTTACAATTTGACTTCGCAATTAGATTACGTTATCACTGTATTCCCCTTTTGCTCAGTATAGGAACATTTAGGGAATACTTCAAATCCATGAAGGCAGCAATGGCATTAATTACTTGCAAATGTAATTAAGAAAAACAATACTGGTGATCTCTGATGATCATGAAGTATCTATTTACTAGAGGAAATACAGTTTAGGACTGAAAATGTTGCATTTTAGAATATTATTTTATATGTCAATTATAAATGATGTGACAAGTTCTTACTCTTCAGACATGCCTGATTGCCTTACCGTAGATGGGAATGATCCGATTATGAAATGTTGGCCTCATTTAAAGCAGCACTCAAATACCCTCTGACTTTACTAGACAAAGTTTCATCCTTAGTCACTTGCCAAAAGCTGTAGAGGGAGTAGCTGTCACAGAAGAGAACTCATGAGTATTCTGGCTAGAGCTGTGCAGAATATTTTTAGTGTAAATTAGAGTTCTTCAAAATGTTCCAGTTATCAAGCAAAGACCTGAAAGTAGATGGATTTTGAAATCCATATTAATGAGTGCATGAGATCTTAAAAAATATTCATATTTTGATGAAAAAACTTTTGATCTCACATTTTACCTTTTCTTCTCTTCAGCTATTTTATTTCTTAGCTAAACTTGGAAGTCATGAGTGAAAAAAGATCTTAGTGGTTTCTCATATCATTCAATCTTTAGTCCATTTATGCAATCCCTTGATCATGACTTTTTCTTATTTTAAATGGACTCAGAGCCCTGCATTTCAGTTCACAGTTGTTCTAAGTGAATATTTACCTTAATCTTTACTTTTTTTTGGTCCACTGCCAGTACAATTCCAGCAAATCCACGATCACAATATGTCACATATGCTTTGTGACATGATTCAGGGATTGCACAGTGGAAGACAAATCTGTAGGATTCCTACTTATAGAGTTCTGAATAGTCCAAATAGGAGCCTGCAAATTTTCATTCTTTTAAGTAGTTGAGCTATACAATTGATGATGCCAAGACAAGTAAGTACCCCATGAACATAGGGCTGAACTTTCATTGCAAAGTTCAACTGGTGCCCTAAATGGTAAAATACAAACAGAACGTAAATTCAACATCCCAGGGTGGATGTTGGGAGGGGGAATGAGGATGAATTACTGCAGTATTTTTAGATGGTAGTATTCATAGTTATTTTTGCAATGCTAAGAGACTTTGAAACGTTTGGAGTAACTCTATTGACATTGCACTGGGATTGCCAAGGACCAGGCACAGCTGCTTGGATGCTGTTAACACTGTAACAATGCCATTTCTCTCTCAGCAGCTTCCTGCTTTGCAAAATTTCTGTGCATATTTCGTTGGGGTGATATTTCTTTGCGTTGATCCAACTTCCAGAAGCTTCTAACAACTTATTTATCACAGGATGCCAGGCAGGATTAGGGCTTGTTGTTAAAACCACGGCAGAGCCTTCAGAGCTTGCTTGTGGCTGGTAACTGCCAGCATGCATCTTTGAGAGCATCATCTGGAGTGGAGGAGTGGGAAGGGAAAAGGCTGTCGTGGTGTGTTGCTGGGAGCAGGTAAGATGTTTGCCTTTAATAATCTTTTTGATATTTGCAGCTGTGGTGTGGACAGGTATGGGAGTCATTCATCCAAACACCATCCACGTGCATGTAATTACACTCAAAGGAACTTGCACTGTTATATGAATTAATTTAAACATTGTAGTAACTACTGTCTAATAACACACAGGTTCCCAGGGTACTTAGAGTATTAAATTGCAGATGGGAATTCCTTGGAGAGACACAGGTTGCATATCCATTTTCTGCTCAGGGAGGGAAAAGCTCTGCTCAATGTATTGTGTGGCTGTAGCTCGAGTTCTCTGTGCTTGCTCAAGAATTGTTGTGAAATACTTTCTAGGACCAGCAGCAAGTTCATTTAGGTCTGTCTCCATTTAAGACCTAGTCAGAGGGCTATGCAATCTAGTGATACTTAACATAGATTGCTAGTGGCTGCTGCCAAAGGTGATTTTTTACTTTTTCACTAAATACTGCATGTAAAAAGCAGTAATGCTCTAGTGGCAGCAGTGTAAGCCTAACTTTAGGTTAAGCAAAAACATGAGCACAGGAGGACTGCAACATTTTTGCATTCTGGGCTAAAATAGTCTTTGTTGAACTTTGTTGAAACTGGCCCTTAAGGATGTATTCAATAGGACTTAATGAATAGGTATTTTTCAATAAATAGTTTATGATTTTGACCTCTGAATTTTGGCTCCCATGCCATGTTTGCTTGAGCACCTTTGATCCGCACATGCTCAAGACCATGTGCCAGTTCTTTTCTGCAACCTTTTTAAAACAGCTGAAAAACTAGCAACAAGAACAGGATCTATCTGTAGCATAAGGGCAAGAGTTGTACAGATCTCTGAAATTGGTTGATGGTTGCCTTAGAGTACTGCAAGTATTACTTTTAATTTCTGTGGGGTATATACAGCG
Source organism: Corvus moneduloides (assembly GCF_009650955.1). Lineage (NCBI taxonomy): Eukaryota > Metazoa > Chordata > Aves > Passeriformes > Corvidae > Corvus > Corvus moneduloides. The sequence goes on along the minus strand of NC_045489.1, from coordinate 11,216,906 downwards.
ACTTCTGCAATACACTGCCACCAGACAGTCTAGCACATCTGGGACACTATGAATTTTTCTGGTGCTTCTTGTCAAGTTTCTCATTTAACAAGAAGGGATTGAACATATACCTGTAATTAATGCATGAGAAGTCTGATATTAATAGATGAACTTTCTGTGCACCTTTTGTGTATTTATCCACATTCTTAGTCATAAAGAGACAAAAACTAGAGAGAAAATTATTCTTAATATTGGACAGTTTTATTATCTTCATAGCTATCTTTCAGTATTTTAGCCAAATTCTAAATGGTTACATCAGGCTTGTAAATTTCATCTGGTTTCTCTTTGCAGTTAAATCTCAGTTTATTGCTCAAATGCAGCAGGATGTAGACCCTGGGAATGGGGTACCATCAAAAGCTAATAGTGTATATAAAATAGGAGTTTACACTTCCAAAATTTTTCTGTCTTCACAAGTATTGACATCTACCTGATAAACTCCTCTTATTGTGCAGTTGAAAGAGTCTTAAATTCAACCCACCAAAGAATTCATCTCCTCTTGAGCAAGTCTAGGCAACTATATTCACCTTTTAATAGGTGCTGCATGTTTAAAAATTGCTATGTACAACTAAGATATATGTGCCACAAAAATTTCAAATCCTCATTAAAAAGTGTGTTTACATCGTACTCCTGTCAGGCAGTGGGATCATGTGAGCTAAGAAACATTTTTGTTAGAAAAACCAGGGATAGAAATGAGGATTTCTTACACTTTGTAACTGGAATTTTTGACTGGAACTTTTTTTACCCCCTTTTTTTAATTGTGGAAGCTCATTAGACGTTCATGTTTATCTCATGCTATAGTCTGTCTTGCCATGGATAATTCCTGATGTCTGGACAGTTGAAGGTGTCTCACATACTGCTGTTCAGGTGAGAGTAATGAACATATTTATTCTAGCAATAAAAGTCAGCATTGCAACAGTTTTTGTTCCTGGTAAACTATACATATTGATTTGGAAGAAAACATGATGTTAAAGAACAGAAACCCTCAACAAAATGGAAAAAATATTCAAGATGAAACACAGATGCTTTTAATTTTAAATTGTTCTTCTTTTTTCTTCTGTGGAGGTGTGCATACAGAAGCACAGGACAGTAAAGGAAATAAGAATTGTATTAATAATTTATAAACACATTATAAAACATTTTTAATATGAGCTATCTGTACAATATGTGACATAATATTTATGAGGAGAACAGAGGAATCTGTGGGCCAGAGAAAACACAATTGCAAAGTGCTGTCCCCTAGTCAGTTGCACCCAGTGCAGGGGTGAGAAAGAGCCAAGCTGGTGTGTATTCTTCTATATAAATACCTGAATTGCTGTGGGCATCACCCCTGGGGTTGTATACTCTGTAATTAACACCAGCATTTGCACACCATAAATGTCTATGCTCTGAATGCATTATAAATAATCAGTATTTCATCATCTGATTTTTATCACATACTAACACATGAAAAAGGGGAGTTGTCTCCCCTTTCAAGTAATCCCAGTATTTTAATGCTTCAAGTAAGCACACTGGGTAACAAACCTGCAGACATGAAGTATTTACCTCAGGGTAAAAGTATAGGATCATGGAATGACACATAGTCATTATTAGAAAATATTGTATTCAAGAGCATTTTGGCTCAAGGATTGTGCTGTTACTGAGTGAATCAATTTCTTCATTTGCTATGTCTGGGATTCTTAACTCTTAAATATTAGACAGGACATTTCCAACAAGTAATAAAAAGTGCAAAGAAATTGAATTTAATTAGAAACACCTCCAGAAATTTGGTTACATGTTGCTTACTTCCTTAGTAATCCCTTAATGGACAAATTGAAAATGAAACTTGCTTTGTCATCCGCTCAGTCCTCCAAAACATTTGGATAAGGTTTAAGCATTTAAACACTTGGATAAGGTTTAAAGTGTGCTGTTTCACAACTGCCTTAAAGGAAAAGAAACAGTTTTCAGATATGAAAAAAAAGTAATCTGGAGAATACCTCTGGAGTATTCTGGAAATGCAGAGAAACACTGAAATGAAAAAAAAAAACAAACAACAATTGCAAAACCAAACACAAACAAACAAAAAACCCCAAATATTTTCAGAAGCTTTTAGCTTGGATATAAGACAATATTTGGAGCGACCTCAGCACAACATAGTAAGACCTGTAACAACATTAGTTTTTAAATTTCAGGTGTGTTCGGTTTTTTCCAGTTTGTTTTGGGTTTGTTTGGTTTTTTTTTTTTTTTTTGGGGGGGGGGTAGCATGTCTTAGATATTTTGATTCAAACAGAACCTTTCCTCCTAAATGACCGACCTTTTTTTTCCCCTGTGTCTGCTTCCATTGTGAGATGCAGGGCTGGGGTGAGATGCTCCTCTCAGAAAGAAATATCTACAGACCTGAGAAAAGCTTGCAGCCAGTAGTTAATTTGCTCCTGTTAGTGCTAGCTGCCCTGAAATATTTGATCAAGGATTTATATGATCAAATTGGCATCCTCCACTCCTCTGTTGCAGACTGATTCTCTTCACCTAATGTTTATTGTTCGTAATTAGCTGTTCGTTGATGTTAATTAGACACACATTTTCTTGCTCTGTAATCTATGTGTGCATGAAAATTTGTTTCAGTTTCCGAAAAGGGGAAATAGATGCGTAAGCATTTGCTATCAATGTGAATTTATGGGGTAAACCACAGCTATAAATTGAAATAAATTGAAACATATACTTGAATGTTTTCGGACTTTACACATAGATTTTGTTGGTTCCGGATATGTAATACGCACTTACAGTTGGTCTTCCCTTAATTAATTGGGTTATGGAAGCAGAGTAAGAAATGGATTACAGGTAGAGACAATTACAGGAAGCCAGTAAAGAAATGTGAGAGGGAAGTAAGCAAGTTGGGTCAGTGTGACACCAGTGGCCCCCTGAGTGGCACCTGCACAGTGTGCATCCCTCCTGTGTCTACAGACTGCAGGGCTGGGATCCTCCCCACTGCACAGACACCCCGGAGCCCTGCAGGAAGGTTGAGATGCGTGGATCAGTGGCACACTGTAGACGAGAAATGGAGCAAGGCTGCCTGGGTTTGATGAGAACATGAGGCTGGAGTGATAGATTGAGCTGATATTACTGAGGTAGGGAAGGCTTTATATCATAACAGAATGGGTAGACAAGGAGATAAAACAATACTATGCTTTGTGTCAACAAGAAATGTGAAATGTGTGAGGAAATGTGTGGAATTATAAAAAAGAATGAATTAATTTCCTTGCCAGCACAGTAGTCTTTGTATAAAATCTGTTGTCTACTGCTTGTTTCAAGACTTAGAATATATTTTCTTAAGCTTTTCATCTATGCTTTATTTGGGCATATGGAGACTGATTGAAACCTCAGTTCTTGAAACACTTAGTGCATTGTATCATGATAATGATGCCTGCAGTGGGAATACCAGCAACATTATGAGCAATAGGCTTGAGGAGTAAGAGATTCCCAGACTTCCCTGCACTTTCATTTAAAAAGTTCATGCATCTTTAATAGTGAGGATCACATTGCAATTAAATACCTTACCAGTACCAGAATGACTGTGCCGAGAAGCAGTGCTCGCTCTGCAGTCTGCACAGAATTTTATTTTATGATTGATAAGATGCATCAAGTTACAGCTGTCCCTGGGTTCTCATCACAGGAGATTAGACCTGGCAACAGCCTCAAGAGATCCTCCAGTTCATTCTTTTAGCCCAAGATCAATTACTAAAATTGTCCCTGAATAATATTTGCCTAATTTTAAGCTCTGTTTAAAAGAAAAAACAAACAAACAAACCCACAAAATAATAAAAAAGAACTCCTATTAACTCAATTATATATATATGTCAATGTTTATTTAGGGGACAAGAAGAGATAGGTTACATTGTTTTTTAATATGAAACTAACCTGAAATTTATCCTTTCCTCTTTCCTCTCTCTGATTTTACCAGCTGTTTTGGAAATCAAATTTACATGCTTTTGTATGTATATCCATCCTCCTGTGATGTTCTGATATCTTCCACACCAATATTGTGTGGAGGATACCAGAACAGTGAAATATTCAGCACTTTGCTAAGTCAGATTTTGTTACTTTTCAGATTTTTTGATACTTCGGTGTTTTTCTTAAGCTGAATTTTCAAACTGGACTTACGTATTATTTTTACTTCAAATCTCCATTAAGCCATTTAGATATTGAGAAATATGGATTTAAATATCCACTTTAGTGTATTTTTTGTAACATGATGAATGAGAAAAGAAGAAAATATATTGGTTTACTCAACTAAAAGATGATCTGACACCTCATAATACAATATACAGATATTCCAAGAAGTAGATAGGAGGAAGAGTAGCTGTTGTATCCAGAGTCATATTTTTGAATATTTAATATGAAAATCTGAAGATTAAATCCACTTTTAAGCTGTCTGTTAAGCTTGGTTTTCTCAGATTTCATTTGTGCACTAAACTCTGTAGAAGTTCTATTCACAGTGGGTAAGATCCAGCCCTGGAGCTAAACAAGGCTTTTCCTGCAACTGAAACTTTTGATTGTGTAGGTTTTGTCAGGAGAGAGTTAGAGCACATGAGCAGGGAAACCCTCCCTCCTGTATCCTCCACAACCCCCAAGCAGAGCAGAGGAAATAACTGAATTCTCCTGTTCTTCAGTTATCAGTAAATATCTGAAACCCACTGTGGAAGTTCTGGATCTTTTTTCAGAACTGTCCACAAGGAAGTTTAAAGCACTTGCACCCAGGCAACACTTGTAAGAAAGTATATGGCATTAAAGAAGATGGAATGTAATTGGAGAATTTAAGGGGATTTTTTTTGGAGAAAAAAAAAGAAAATGCATTCTGGGTTAAAGCAGAAGGGGCTGATCTGTCCCAGTACTCTGTGACAGGTATCTAACTACAGGGGATGCTTAGGGAAAATCAGGACAGGAGAATGTTGGGATGGTCATTGAAAACTTTCCAGTGCTCCAGAAGTTGGTGGCCTCATGACTTCCGTAGAAACTCTTTCAATCCCATCTCATTTATTTCTGAATAGGATTGAGTGAATGAGGCAGGGTGTTTCAGGAAAAAAAATATGTCCTCGTGCTTGGTGACCTGGAGAATTGGTTTTCTGCATGCTCCTGACACACAGTAATACTATGCTGGTTACTAAACCCACACTTGATAAGGGCTTACCTGAGCTGCGAATATCCTGGACATGTGATTTGGGAGTGCAATATACACCAGCTGCAACTGAAGTAAATTCTTCTGCCTTGGATGTATAAAGTACAATATAGCACTAAATCAGATTTTGGGTTTCTGGCATTGCATCTGGTGTCTCTGGAATAGGAATATCAATATGCACTTATCTCAGATAGTTGTTATGAATGTGTAGTGAAGGAACTAAATACTGCACTGATGAATGTCATAGAAAGGTTCTGAAGAAATTAATCATTTTGTCCAGTCAGGGGCTTGAATAGTGTACAATAAACAAGGCATAACACCATACAGTAAACAGTGGGGATAAAACTGATAATATTGAATAAGTGTCAGCAAGTGATTTATTTGCATCTCATGCCCTGATTAATGGTAGTTTTTTTCCAAAATAATGTGGGGCTTTATCACATGAAGACTATGACCTGAATTGGGTATGTGAAAGTAGTCTATCTGAATCAAGAGGTTTCCTAATTTTCAGTGCCCATTTCTGACATTTTAGTGATTTGTGCAGGTTGTGTCTTTGTGGGACACATAATCATTTCATATGCCCTTAAACACCTCTGGTCCTTATTATCTGAGCTGTTTCTATCATCTTGTGTACAAGCACATTTTTTGACTTTAGAGAGCAATTTTACTGGATAATGATGTGGACATGCCAGTCCTATAAGGCCTTACTAGTCAGTACAGCAATTTCAACATCATCATCGGCATCAGATTTTATTCTCGGTTATGGAAAAAGAAAAAAACAAAAAGAAAAAAACCCAAACCAAAACCCTAAAATTAGAAACACATGAACTTGGAGCAGAAAGATAAAAGTTACTCTCTGTTATGACTCTATTGCAGTCAAGCAGTAACAACAGAGGAAAGTGTGATACTCAATCTGTACATAGAAAAGTGACTTTCTCTTGTGAGTCATGTCTGGAAAGAGAACTCAACAACTTACTGGTATTATCAGTAAAGCAGCATTTTATTGAATGAGTCTGTTGGCTTTTTCACACAAGTAGAAGTGTGAATTTCCCAAAGGCCTAGTGGTTTGGACAGTGCTATTTAGATTTATTCTTATCATTATGTTAGACTTAGTCTGCATCAAGCAGCCAGGTCCCAGGTAAATGGGAGCTCTCTGGGGGGAAGACAGGAGCCTGATGAGTTTCAAAGGCTAATTTGCCAAAATACTCTGGTGAATAGGCATCTAGAGCTGCAGTATTTATTTTGGTAAAGTCAAAAAAAAAAACCCTCAACCAAAGACCCGAGAAAACAAGAAAAGAAATAGCATTTATGTTAAAGTCCCTGGAAGGAACTATCCACTGGCTTTACCTTCATTGGCACTGCAGCACAGCACCCTGTGGGGATCTGTGTGCATTTCTACCTTTTCAGGCCAAGTTTAGTGACAAGAGATGTGGGGTTTTTTCACAATAACATGGATTTTTTCAGAAACAGCATAGAAATTATATATTCACCAGACAGAAGTTTCAACAGTTGTAGGCATTTCATTTTGATCATGTCTGCAGCAAGCACATAAGTTTGTTTCTATGTTGTGTTGGCTAACATTTCTTACTAACACAATCACCAAGAACCTGTAGTGAGTGTTCTAAAGCATACTCAGCTCATTGGAGTCATACTAATGTTAATAAACTCAAAGAAAATATTACCACCCTTTCCAAAATGACCAGTACAAATTAGGAAAAAGGAAATAATTACATCACTTTATTTGAGAGGCTGCACTTTTAATAATAGAGTTTTATTGCATTTATTTAATGGAATGTGATGTGGCATTTAAAAAAAATAAGTTATTGAGGCCTGGTTGAAAACCTGATGAAATGAACAACAATTTCTATGTTGACCTCTTTAGGCTTTGGTCCTTGAGAACTCTTCAAAATTATATGAAATGCAAAATAAAATCCATGACTTCCTCTTAAATTCTTCTGAACCCTTCCAAGTGAAAGTGCATCATCTCCAAAGTTCTCTTTCCAGAGCTCAAAGTGGGAAAAGCTTCAATCATTATGGCCTAAGAAAAGCCAATTCTTATTTGCCTCCTTAACAAGTAATGAGGATCTAGGCTGATTTTTTGCTTACTTTGAGAATCACGTAATTTTCATATAAAACTCTGGAGTGAATCAGAGCAGCTTGGAGGCAACACCATCTGATGCTGACCATCAGTATCGTAGTGAGTGGTTCTCAGCAGAAGCAGCTCCTCTGCCGAGCAGCCAAGGAAGGGATGCAAAGAAGGTGGCTGTGTACCCATGACAGCAGCACACACCACATCCCTCCCCATGAGGGTGGGCAGCAATCTGCCTCTGGGTTCAGTATTGGACACCATGATCTTGGTGTGAAAATGTTGTGTTCCTGTGTTCAAAGCTATGCAGTGAATATATTGGGCAACATGGAAAAAAATATTGATAAATTTCAATGAGATCTCAATCTTTTGTTACTTTGCTTGTCATCTGACTCATAGTTTAATCACTATTGTCTGGTCTGAGATTTTTATAGGTAAAATGCTGTTAAGAGTTTAGAGTGAAAATTGATTTGAAAAATTTGAATCTCCACGGATTCATAATTTTAAACAAATTTTGAATAGTAATACTGACAAGCACACACACACATGTATATATAACTCGCAGTATGCATTAACCCAGCCTAATTATGCCCCCCTCCTTCCTTTATCCACTGATACTGCTACCTAGTGAGTATATTCCACAGTTAAAATGAAATAGTTCAGATGTCTAATAGTAATTGTGAGTCATTCCTCCTCTCCATAATGTGGAGTATGGAGAATAAATATAGTTTTCAGGTTTGGTAGTAAACATATCATGTGGCTCTAGTTAGAAGACCATGCTCTGTGGTTTTATGGCCAGTATAAACTCTCTCTATTGATTAAGCGCAGTAATGTTGTTGGAGTACCTGGAAAGGCATTCAGTCAGTACCCACAGAAGTGTCTACATCTGGCATTGCATTTGTCTCAAAGAAATTCTGCAGCACTCTGCAATATGTGAAACCCTTGGAGTTATTTTAGAACTGTGGTAAGCCCTTTCTGCTGTCAAGGAACCTGTATACAGCCATTTCAGTGATTGCTGCAGCGAAAGTTGTTTGTTACTGAATGCGACAAGGCCAGTAAATAATTTAAAGTAATTAAACTAAAAAGTGGTTTCTTTACAAAATATTAGTGTAGAAAATACTATTTTGTTATACAGTAAAATTTCAGTAGCAAAGTCTTACTCTAGCATCTTTTTCTTAAGAAGAAAGAGAAGATGGAATTATTAGTTTGTCATAAATTAGGAAGATGTGCTAAAAATGAAGATTTTCTGTCATCCATCTCAAGTTCTTCCCATACAGAAATTATCTGCTAGAGATGAATAACTTGAACATTTAAAAACAGAATGCCTACAGATAAAAACTGTTGGAAGAAAGCAATTAGAAAAAATAACATTAGAATATTGGCAAATCTCACACATTGCAGCACACATTGCAGGCCTTCTGCACCACTCTGGGCAGGAAAGACTTCCCTAGGGGCAAAGATTTGCCCTCCTACCAAAAAAGCAGGAGGTAGAGCTCTTGCCAGCTTTGAAAGAAAATTATTTTTAAAAATAGTACAGAACTGCTGGAGCCTATGAGCAGAACATCTTCCTGTAATAAGCTTCTTGGACATAGCCAATAATTTTGTTGTTTCCTCTACTTTCTTGGGTTTATTTCCCCCTAGATACCACTTCGTTCACATTCCTATAAAAAAAAAAGAAAAAAATTGAATAACTGAGAAAAGAGGATATTTTTCTTCTTTTCCTCTTTCTTCAACTATCCAGTAGATTTTTCTTTCTGTTGAAGAGAATAATTTGTGAAGATAGACAATTATCTTCAGTTTCATTAGTATCTGCATGAATCTGTGCAAGCTCCAAGGATGTCACTCATGCTCCAGTGACAAAACAAAATGCATAATTTGGTTTTGGCGGGACATATTAAATCTCAAATTAGGCTGACAAAGAAAGGAAAAGTAAATAGCACAGTATATGTGGCTGAAAGGTTCCTCTAGGGGGGCTGTGTGGTGTGAACAGAGGGAGTATTGACAGAAGCAGCATGTTTTGCAGCACAGCTCAAGATTTGCTTAGCCTGGAGGTGAAAGGCAGATTCCATTCCCTTTTCTGCCAAAGAATATTCAAGTTTTCAGCAGTAACCTCACAGTGGCATCTGAATATAGACTATTCCTTGACAATACACAGTGATTCACATCAAGGTGCTTTCATTCTCCACTGTTCTACTATTCTATGTTGTACACAATATTTAAATATTTAATAAAACAGAGACTGGGATCATATCCAGTTGCTACTGAGTAAAGCAAGTCCCAGGGTGACCATTTTTAATTTCATGTTATAAATTTTAATTTACATTTATTTGAACTGATTCTGCTTTTGTTAAACAGAGTCAGAAATATTTCATTTAATTTGAATTTTCTTCATTTTTTTTTATTTTAGTGGAAGGAAAAATCATCCCAATTTGGTTCAAAATGCCCCTATTTTCATAACAACAGGATAACTCTTTATTACCTCTGAGTTAGAGCCTATTTTTTCCACTATCCAATCTGCCAGTCTAATCCTCATTTTCAGAATTGCTGATTTCAGGTTATTGTCATTAACAATTAGTAGTCCTGCTCAGAATAGGAAAGTACATAAGATGCTCCTTCTGAACTTTGTCATCTGAGTCACCATCCCTATGACAAAAAGCCCAGAGAATCAGAATTGTTTAGCCTGCAGAAGAGAAGGCTCCAGTGAGATCTTAGAGCACCTTCCAGTACCGAAAAGGGCTACAAGACAGATGGAGAGGGACTTTTTTGGAGAGGGTATCTTTTCTTTTACATACAGATTTCTTTAATTTTATGTATTACTACTTCAATTAAAAATGCTCAATGATTTCTCAGTATTTTTAATCACCAGATCTAAGATTTCTACAGTCTTTAAAAATCTTTGAAGTCAGTATACATACATATACATTTGCAAATATTACCATAAGCGTTTCGTTTCAAGTGCCATGTAAATATTCTTCAGTTATCTTTATTTACTTCATATCTTTAACGACTAGTTATAAGTTTGCCTAACATCCAAAAGTGTAGAATATATATAGCAGATCTTAGAAAAGCATTGGGAAGAATAGACACTCTTCACTAAATAAAACAATTTGCCAGTACCTGGAAATTATTTGCTTGTGTTCAACACCTTGCCTCATACTTTGATTTCATTTTCTCAAGATATACTGTGTCCTGAATGCATTTTGGGATTCTACATTGAAAAATAAACTAGTGCTCCTAAACAATATTTAAAATGACATTTTTATTATGTTGGCATGAAGCACGTTGCTGAATTGCTTTTAATATGATAATGTTTTGCAGTTTACTATGCCATAAGTGCAGTTTGGCAGTTGAGTTTACATGAATATTTCATCCAGAAAAGGCCATGAATTTATAATTATAAATAGACCTGTTCAACAGAAAGAGATGGATGATTCTATAGCTACTAATTTTCCAAGGAAATGATATGTAGTTGAAGACCAAAGGCAAAGACTTCCAGCTGCAGAGGGCCATCTGCAGATCACTTTAAGCAGTATTACAGAGGTCTAGCTATCTTTCCTAGTGGATTAGTTGCAGTTGTTTATGATGCTCAGATTTTTATGTCTTGGCTTCTTCAGCTGTGTATTTGCAAAAGCACTGGCTGATCAAGGAGGTAAAGCTAGGCTGTCTTCCTCTCTCCTTCACCCTTATTTTGTTCACCAGTAGCTCGCTCTGGTTTACTGCATCCCACATGACATGTTCATTGTAGTGAATAGCTATTGTGTAAATTCTCTGAAATCCCAGTAGTGCACTAAGAAAGCAACACTAAAACACTCCATCTTTAGTGCATTTTTGTATATTCTTAATATGATTTAATTTCATCCAGTTTTACTCAGTTGTCAGCATTGCTCCTCTACAACTGCAAAAATATATTCAAATTCCTGTCTGATTCTATTGTAATATCCTCTTTTGTTCTAATGTTTTTAGTTTTGTTTTCCTCTGCTAGTGTGTTGAAAGCATCTTCAGTACCAGATCTTCCAAATAGGCACTGCAATGACTATACTGATGAGAATTCAGCCCACTCTAGTCAGTGCTGCACATCAGCAATATGAGCCCTGATGCCTTTGGCACATTCCTAAGACATTGGTATCTGCATGAATCTGTGCAAGCTCCAAGGATGTCACTCATGCTCCAGCGACAAAAAAAAATATATAATTTGGTTTTGGCGGGACATATTAAATCTCAAATTAGGCTGACAAAGAAAGGAAAAGTAAATAGCACAGTATATGTGGCTGAAAGGTTCCTCTAGGGGGTTCCTCTAGGTGGTGTGAACAGAGGGAGTATTGGCAGACTCCTAAGACTAAAGGACCTGGTAAGAGTTTATGTATGTAAGATACACTGACAGAGAGAAGCAACATGAACATGAAGTAGCACAGCAGCTACTGTGATTATTGATTGGGGGAAATGATTTATCCAGGTCAATTCTATCTGACAGCTGTCATATTAATTGCTAGGGATACAGACAATGAGAGATAGGGATGTTCTACTGCAATGTTGTCTCTTATTATGCTGTATTTAGTATAAACTACTCTACTGTGTTTTCCAGCTCTGTTAAAGCCTAAAATTTTGCCCTTTGTTGTACCTGTGCAAGTCCCTAGAAGTAAATAGAGCTGTCTTGCATTAGCAGAGAAGTTTCTCTGTGTCCATATATGCCCACAGAGAAATGAACAGCTGTGGCACAAACATGTTTTGGTGTTTTGGATACATATTTTGAAATATTAAAAAAAATAAATTGGAAAGAATGTATAATATGGAGAAAGAAACTAGGAGAGTATTTGGAAGGAAAATGGGGGGAATACATATAAATAAGGAATAGACAGTTAAGAATTGAATTCTTGAAAGAACTAAACAGTGTAGAGGTTAGAGGCTAATTCTCCCTCCATCAAAGTTAATGGCAAGGCATCCGTTAACTTTTATAGGACCTAGATTAGCCTCAAAAGTACTTATAGCAGGATAAAAGAACGAAATGGTGATGATGGTGATGATGATGATGCAGAAAACACAGTGGAGATGGGTATAAATATGTTGTTATGGAAAGAATGGGGAAAGGACTACACTGTATTTTCAATTATCAGTCCTGGGCTTAAAATGGAAAAGAGGAGAAGGGAAGAAAAGACAGGAGAAGAATGAGGAGATTGAGGTTTATGCTGAAGGATGATACATAGGATTTATACTGAAGGTTGATACAGGACAGGCAGAGTGAGATTCAACAGTCTCAGGTTGATGTCTAGTAGAAAATGTCTTTGCAAATACCTCTATGGGACACTTGCATTAAAGGCCAAGAGAAAATTGGTGGACTCACCCCAAGAACAAAAATATGAAATTAATTTAAAACATACAAATAATAATTTTAAAAGAGTGGAGCAAACCCACACACAAGAAACCCCACCAAACCAAGGACTCAAGAATACAAAAATTTTCAGCTTAGGCTTACTTTCAAAATACTGTGGGATCTTTAGCAAACATAACCTCGCCTTATCTTCGATCCCTAACATTTATCCATTTTATGCATTAAATATTAATGTTGTTCAATGGTTTGAAAAGCTTCTAGAAATATTTGTAAGCTTCTAGAGTGCTGGAATAATACTTGTTTATTTTTTGATCATATTCCCAAACCGTGAAGAAAGTGGGACTCTTCAATATTTTCCCTACAGACAAAGCATGCTGCTGAAATATGAAATGGAAACAAACAGCATTGTTCTGTTCAAATAACTGTTCCCTTTTAGTTGTGTTTGTAAATCACATGAGTTAATACTGATACAAAACAAAACTACAGAGAATTATTTTCCTATTTTCTATCCGAAATAAAAACATTGTGTCTTGAGTTAAAATTTTGTCCCATCCCAAGAGATGTTTCAGTATCTATATCTATTCAATTACCTAGTATCTATTTATATACTTGTTAATTTTTCTTGAATACTTTTTCCCTACATCTCTTTTCCATTTCAGTCACATTTATGGCAAATGCTTGATTTCAAAGGCAAGGAGACGTTGCATCCTGTCCCTTTCTCTTACCTTCTTAATTAATTTCTCAATGTATTTATAGGCAGATTTTCTTTATCCATAATGAATATGCACTTGATATAATCTTCTTAGAGTGTCTGTGCTATCATAAATATGCCTCTTCATAAATGAAAGGGTTTGTCTTAAAGATTTTACTCTAAATTTTCTCAAAAATGTATTGTGAAAGCAGCCTGTCACAAATGCTGTGGAAAGGTTTTTTTTTGCTGTATCTACATGTTCTTCTCCAATAAATATTTGCATTAATAAAACTGGCAAAATAATATCTTAACTTTGACAGACTGGCTCCATGAAAAAAAACAAAAACCAGTTATCTTCAGAGCAATAAGCAAAACAAACTTGTCGTGTAGGTCAGGAGTTCTCAAATGACTAATTTTTATTTCATTGAAGAGTAGGAAACTGTCAGGGCAAATTCAAAAAGATTTTGAAATGGAAGGGTTGACTCCACTTTGATTTGCATTTTACAAAGCAGAGGCTTTAAATTAGGCAGGAGGAGGGAATTCTTTGTGTCAGAAATACATGTTTTGGCATTTCTGTGAAAATCCATCCATACTTGGTGAAATAGTAAGTCCTTGAAAGGCTTCTTCACATGCTTTGAAGAGATTTGCTAAATGTGAAAAGGAAACATGTGGCTCAGAAGCTTCTTTTTGGGTTGTCACAGGCAACTTTTGCTGCCCTACTGTCAGCTGCTGTGGCCACTGACTGTTCCTTGTCCCTGAGCTGTTGCTTCCAAGTGCAACATGATGCTGAACTGGTCATACTTTCCTGACAGCTGCTCAGAAAGTCAGAGAAAGGCAGTTCCTACGTGTGTTTTGTGATATTGGTTTGGTGATTCCCGCCTCAGAGCCAGGAATCTGTGGTGCCAAGAGAACGGTGCACCGAGGGAGCGCGCCGCACAGTGTGGCAGGGAGAGGAGATGGTTCTCCAGCTGGCTCCTTCACAGATGAACTCAGTAGGCTGTGGACAAGAGGGGTTGAAGTCCTTTTAGCCAGGAAAATTAAATAATATAATCTTGAAGCTTTCTTAGCACTTTCTAGTGATTTTTTTGTGGCAAAGTCAGTGTGAGCAAAGGTGACGCACTCTTTAAATAATAATAGTGCATTTTTTAAAATAATATCCATAACTGAAGAAAATTTCAAAGTTTGTAAGAAAAGTAATGAACCACCTCCTCCTTCAAAATACAATGTGCTTTTCCTGGAGGAACTCTGAAAAACATTTTATGTTGCTTCTTTTCTAATGTCTTTTCATTGTTCTGTGGTCCAGAAGGTGAAACTGTGGTCAGTGCATTAGGCTGGGACTTGGCAGGACTGAGTTCAGGTCACTACCATGCTGATGGTTTTCTGTGGGAACCTGGACTCTAATTAGTGTTAGTTTGGCTTACTGTCCATGCAAGAGAGTTAATTGCTTGTTACCTGGTGGACTAATATGAGATTAAATACCTTAGATATAATTATATTCTCACAAAAAAGTATCAGACAGGTCTTTAGATGAAAAACAGAGCTAATCAACCCTTTCATAATCACATGAAAGACATTCTGCAATAAAACAGACATAATTTTTACAATCAACTGGTTTAAGAACATATTCTAGTTCTACCATGAAAAGAACACAGAATATGTCATGGAAAGTGATTATACCACTGAGCTGAGATCGCTACTCCGACTTCTCAAGAAGTGTCTGCCAACATGGAAGGAAAGAACAAAGTTGCTGGTGAATTATCACTGATGTTGGTATGAACATACTGTGTTTTAGTGGAGTAGATAATGCTCTCCCAACTCCAACAGCACAGGAAAGGCTTCCACAGTGTGGGTTTATGGTTTGCTCAGCCCTGCTATTACACCTGTCAAGCCAAGACAGCACCACTGTCAAGCATCATTTCACATTGTGAAATGTCAGAGCCCAGAGCCAGGGAGGCATAACTCAGTGGAAGTTCACCTGTATGTAAGTTCACAGACATAATTATGAGATCTTATAAAAACATATCATGTACTTTGAGTTTGTGAGAATTCCTAGTTCACATTCCAGAGTCTGATTTTAAATCTCTGACTTGCCATGCTCTCATGTCATTTGTTAAAGTGATCCAATAGTTCATAGAAACAAACCAATTTTTGGTGGGGTTTTTTTTTGTTTTGTTTTGGGTTTTTTGTTTGGATTTTGGTTTTTTTTATTATTATTCCTTTAAACCAATAACCTATTTTGTGCTTCTCTCTCCTTGTATCAAAGGGCAGGGCAATATGTTGTTTCAGTTTCCTATAGAGAAACCAGCCTTCCTGTTATCTGTCCTCATCACAGTCGCTGTTCTAGACATGCAGCAGTGGATGTGTCACTGGCTTCTCCTGAACTGCAATGGGCCCAATCATGTGTAACAGATTCCCTCAGCTCCTTGGCTTTCACTCAAATCTAGTAGCTAAACCTGAAATACATTTTAGTGTGCTGCTTGCCCTCCTGTGTACAAAGAACTGACTGCCAGCATCTGAAATACTACATTTATTCTGCTGCCAATCTAAACTCATGCTGGCAACAGCTGATGGAAATTTCCTTATGTGTAGAGTTTAATTGAATAAACTTTGGTTTTGATTTTTAGAATGCTTATGAAGTTTGGTTAATTGTTAAAACCAGAGAAAAACTCTCCAGGGACTGCTAATATTGCTACTAAAAATAAGCTTAACACTAATTTCTTTACAGGCTCCTACTCTGTATAAACTAGGCTTTCAAATGACACTCAAGGCAGAATAGAGTACACTTAATTTTTTTTATGCTATTATAATTATGTATCCTGAGAAAACGGGCATCCTTGCAGCATCAAAGTCTAGAAATCAGTATTAAAAACACACCACATCCCACCCCCCGCCCCCACCAAAGTCTAATAATAAAGCTAAGGAACAGGTTCTCTCTGTTATCTGATACATTCATTTTCATTACATCTCTTCTCTTGCCTTTCCCTGCTATTGAACACTTTTGTGATTTAGCTGAATGGGGTGCTGGGCCACCTTGCCTAGGCCATGCTTTTGCCAGGAAAGGATGGAACAAATAATCTCTGCGGTCCCTTCCAACCTGGGAATCTGATCCTGTGATATTGAGAGATTTCTGTTTGGTTCATTCTACCAGATAGGGGGAATACAGAGGGAAATACAAGGCAAGTGTTTATTCCTTGGGGTTTTGGCCAGCCTTGGGTTGGATTAGGTGGGGTGTACAATTTACCTTCTGGCCAAAACACTCCTCTTGGAGCTGTTGGCTGCCAGTGGGCATAGGCTGGGTCACAGGCACTTCAGTTCTGCCTTCTCATATTCTCCTCATCAGCCAAGAAAAGGTCTGAGATAACATTAATCCCCACAGGCAGTTTATATCCACTGTAAATATGTTACAATAGGGAGGGAGGTGTTGCGTGCAGAGTTCTGTACTCGTAGCTCATGCATGTACAGAGACATCTAAAACTGTAAACTGGCACTCAACCACACTGATGTTCAACTCAAAAAATGTGTTTAGAAGTCTGTAATGTGTCACTTGATAGTGATTTTTATACAGGTTGATGTGTGTATGCCAATTCTATTGATGTGTGATGGATTTATTAAACTAAAATAGTTCCGTTCACTAGGATTTTTTTTCAGTGAAATTATTTTGCTGTCTTGTCAAATAGGAAATTTTGTTTGAAACGAGAGATCCTGCTTCTTAGTATTCCACAGCTACCCAAACAATCTAAGTCTATTATAGCTTATGTATCCAACAAACTGATAGAAAAATAAAATATTACAACATTATAGAAGTCAATCCCAAGCTCACAAATATTACTTTGTGTTTGGGGAAGTGTTCTGTGGCAGAGCTTTCAGACTTCCTGGAGAGCTCAGCTGTGCTGAAGGACTTCACATCATCATTAAGTGAGGAGAAGTGCCTGAGCAAAGTCAGCTGAGGTTCCTTTACATTTATCTGTATTCATTGTAGGAGAAGCAGCTCCATGTTCTGCATACCAGAACTCTCTTGCTGGCTCCATGTAGCAGCAGAAGGAATAGAAGCTGGTCCTGAATCCCTGTGAGTGAAACAAATTTTAGCTTGAGAAGCCTCACAAAGTTGTGGTTTCTACATTCAGAAATAGGTACTTTTAGTGTGTTCTGCAGGCAGTTTTCTTTACTAATAGCTGGACTTCCACTTTATATAAGGAAATTCTATGTTGAATTATTCACATTATACTTACAGAGCTGTAATATGAAAGTTGGAGCAGGGTAGAGGTAATAACATCTTTAAGAGGTTAGTGTGAGGTGTAAGATTAATTTTTATTGCATTCTTTAGCTGAATTTTAACGTCTCATGGGGAACCTAGAGATTCTGAGCTACTTGTTTACCTGTGTGGATATGGAAAACTGTCAAAATTAGCAAATGTGAAAATCAGGAGATGGGGGCAATGTCATATATTCAAATTCAAGAGCTGCATTTATTAAAGAAATGCTTTAGAAAAAGGTTTCATTTGAATGCTTTCCTTGTCAGGCTTCACCTTATGATAGTGTAAAATCACCTTTTTTTTTTTCCTGATCTCTGTTGTAGAACAGTAATTGTGAAAATTATATACAAATGAATGAAAATTCTCTTCCTGATTGAACATATCACTGGCTTTTACTTTAGCCCTTTCTACTTTTGTATTTACTGATTTCAATTGTTCTAGCATTTTTCTTGGAAAAGTTGTTGGAAGAGTCTTACGTGTTTTGTGTTTATGTAAATTACAGAACAGCCAGGAGATCCTGCAGCCCCAAAGCTGGAGCCAGGCTTTGCTGGGCAGATGCTGAGTCTTTTCTGAGGGATATTTTTTGATTAGACACTCTTTAATATTTTGTGATAAAGTTTCCTTGTAACATGAAACAATATTACATGGTTTACTAATGCATGTTCAGTATGTTCTTTATTGCAGTAAAAATGGAGAGAAAAAAACATATTAATTGCTTTATGTTATTCCATTCCAGAAATGGGCAAGTCGAGTACCTTAATGGAATGATAGACCAGTATACTTGTGGTTTTTAACAACCCTTCCATTTTCATTTTTTCTTGCTAAATCTTAGGCTAAATAGGAAGTTTTCAGAGGGAGAGGACCATAATGAGCTACATTTTCACACAATAGGGCCTGAAACGAGTTTGTGGTCTTCCAATATTTTCTTAATATAAATGTAAATGGAAAATAATTAAAAGTGTTGAGATTTTAAGATATGGATGTACTATCCTATAGAGGATTTAATTCTTTTTTATTATGTGGATTCACTTCTGAAGATTCCTTTAAAAACATTTAGTATTTAGTGATGCTTAGAACAGATCTTTTACCTCCTCTCTAAAATAGAGTTGGGTCTCTTAATTATGATTTTCTTTTATAATTTCACCATATTAAGGCCTCATATCTGGGCGTGGCTTTTCAATAATTTTCTCCCAAAAACTTGTAATAAATGAGTTTATCATTTAACAAAGGAAATAAAGATTTAAACCTCTATTTTTCTTTCTCCCATGTATGTATCATGCTTTAAGTATCAACAATTTTTCTAATGAGAGCTCCTCACTACCACATTGATAGTATGGGCAGTGTTACTAATTAGTTTGAAGAAAGACATAATAAGGGAGAGAAAAAAAGAATATTTAACTGCCTTTGACTTGGTCTCTGACTTGATGAAATTTCTCTGAGTGCAGGAGCAGTAACAGAGACTTATTGCTTTGATTTTAGTTTTCTGAGAGTACTGCTTCAGGATATTGGGGAGAAAATTAATGAGAATGGAGGGGACAGGGAGAGAGAATGATCCCAAATTCAACTTTGAAGGCCATTTTTTCCTTGTCTTTCATGGTAGATTTCAAACTTCATGGGTTTAAAAGTAGACTTAATGAGGCTTGTGGGTCTCTTCCAACTGAGGAGATTTGATGGCAATGATGAAACAATCTGAAACGAGACAAATTTTGCTGAACATTGTAAAGGGTGTAACACATAAGATTTGAAATTCAGGTGTAACCTGATGCCAAGTGTAACACTGATACGTGCTTATATCAAAGACATCTTGTATTAAATTCAAAATCCAAGTAACAATTTTTAAGAGTAGAACTTGATATTAAAATGTTGGCAGAGTTTCAGTTATTTATGGTGCTGAATTACTCAGGGTATTCTGTAATCTGTACAATACACTTAAAAAAAATAGGGAATATGCAGTCCATTAAGATCTTCTGAAGAAGTAATGAAGAATGAGAATCACTGAAGGCATTAATCTTATTTTGAGAGGTAGGTACAATCTGGTCATCCTTATTCAAGAAAAATGAACTTAAATGAGAACAGATGGAAAGAAGTGCAATTATGATGATTAAGTGAACAGTGAATCTATCATATGAGAAGAAATTAAAGTGTGTTATATAATAGGACCTATTTATTTAGCCTGGTAAAATGAAGACAGAAGCACATGATTCGTCTTTGTAAATAAAACCAAGGGTTAAACACAAGGAAGGGAGTAGAGGTTATTGCCAGCATTTAATAAAGTGCTTAAAACCTGGCATGAATGAATGCAAACTGGATGTGTCAGAAGTCCTTCAGTAGCATTTCTTAGATGCTGGAAGAATACTCTGATACTGAAAAGAACCTGCTACAGGTGTTCTCAGTTCTTCCCCCTATTTCCAGGCAGAAGGCACGGCCAGGGTTCCTCTAGCCTAGTGCAGCCTGTGCGAGGAACTTGTCATGTTACAGAGACTGACACAGATTTTTTAATAATGATATGATACTTGTTTTAATAAATGTTGTCTTTACCCTGCTTTCTTATGTCATGGGAGAAGTTGCAGGAAGGGGTTTGGGGGGATTTGAATATTTTTTAAAACCTTACCAATATAGAAAATATTACATCAAATACTTGAAGAAGCGCTGGTAAGCAAGTGTTAGGACACGTGAAAATTACTTGAAACACAAAAACATACTATGTATATCTTAATATGTGACAGTGAAAATAAATTGCTGATGCCATTATTATTTTTTAATGCATTTTAATACAAAAGTCTCCAGGAGACTGAAAGCTGTGAATTTAGGTACTGTTTTTAAAATGACAGCATACATGAAAGCTTGAAAATTAGAGTCCTGTTAAGCAAAATATTTTCACTCTGTTGGTAGAGAATTCTAATTCATGATTGCCAAAAGGACACATGTAGGAAATTATAATATAAGGACATGAGTAAGCGAGGATTTCTGAAAGGTGAGTCATGTTAAACAACTAAGACTACCTCTTTATAAGTGAATGGCAGAAGAGAAAATGCAAGATTTAGTATTTCTCCATGTCAAAAAAGCTTTTTCTTTTTACCAAAGTTTTATGCAACAGATTTTTGTATAGACTGTCTGAATAGGGATTGGATGCTTGAGATTTTTAATACTGATATGTAACCAGAGTTGCAGGGAATTAGAAGTGCATTTTGGTGGATTGTTGAAGAGTAGAATTCTTTTGCTTTCTTTGTTGGGATCATTTCTCTTCAATAATTTAATTACTGATTCAGTTTAAAACATGTAAGGTAATAAATATTTCAGGTGGTACTAAAGTAAAAAGATGGTTTAAATGGCAGATGGTTGCAGTTGCTTTACAGGATAATTTCTGATAAATTGAATGGACAGACCAGGGGGTGGAAAATTAAATGCAATAGATTTAAGTGTTAAGTGATGCTCCTGGGTCTGTATATTACACAAGTTAAGTGTAGTTGAACTTGATATTTAATTAGGTAATAGTCAGGAAGAAGTGTTCAATGCATGCTATTGACAGATTTAGTGTTAACTGCTTACTTCATTGTGCAGCAGCAATGTAGGCTAATGTGTCCAAATGGACTTCTAACACAAAATTGATCTTGTGTTATAAACCACTTCATAAAGAATAACCATTAGGCTGAATTTCCCTATTTTGGTAATGAACTTGTAAACACAGAATTATCAAGGAATAAAAGGAGCACATTCAGTGAAGTTGATAAATCTGGAATATATGGTCTAGAGAGGTGGTAATAAAGTAAAATGCAGAGAGGTTGAGAGCCCCTGTTAATAGCATCGAACCTGGAGGAAAAACTGCAAATCCTGCTTTGATGATAGAGTCTTCGAGGCAGGACTGGAGGGTTTTTTCCTACTTTCTCTTCAATCATGTTACGTTATTTGACATTTCAAAACTTGACACCAAGTCTTTGGCACCTTCCAGAAGTCCTCAGAAACGAATCCCAAGGAAAAGACATTGCTGCCATTTCTAATCCCCATAATATAGATGCGGTTAATTTAACGCATGAGTTACCTCACTAAGATTGCTGCAACACCCTGTATATCTTAAGTTAATAGCATGCATATGTGTTTGCAGGATCAGGCTTCACTGATCAGCTTTATATTTAGATAGAGCTAATAACCCCTTCTTGAGTTGGGTGGAATTTTCCCTGTCTCCTGTAAAATTTGATGTGCATTAGGAAGTCAGGGGTTGCTGCTCTGTGATCACTCTTTCTTCTGCAGATAAAAATGTAGACTCTTTTTAAAGTGGGCATCTTTCTCATCAATCTATTCCATTTGCCAGCCTTTGTATCCCATAAGATGTATGGCTTTAACAGATTCTGACACTTGACATGGCTTTGACTGAGATGCTGGTCCAGCCTCCCATGCAGGTGGGGAGGTGGCCACTGGCCCTGTGGTCAGTGGGAGGTGTGCAAATCAAACCTGGCCATTACCAAGAAATTACAAATACATATCACAAGATATTTGCTGCAGCTATAGGCACCATTATTCCAATTAATGCATGTATTCTCTTTTAAACATTGTTTGCATACCTGTATCCCTTGTATGCTATATATTATTCAGTTCTGTACAGCAGGAATGTATGATGAGATAAGATCTTGAGGGTAGGATTGTCAAAATAATAAGTGTGTGCATATGTAGCTGAAGATAAAAGAGGATGTGGCTGCACTCTATCTGAAAATCAGATCCCTAATTATTTCTTTATCCACATGAGATACAAAGGTGTTTTGAGCTGAGCTGTTGGCACTATCAATGGGAATTCTTTGTAGGTCTTTTCTGTCTTATTTAAGCTTTATTGAAGACTGTCCATAATCAAGAAATTCTTGTGTCTTACTTTTTTGTCTGTAATCTGTTCTTCACTGTTTTCTCGGGGATTACTGATCATTGCAGAGAAACAGTAGAACAATGTTGTGAACAAAAGCTGCTGGCATATCTAAACATGTAGCTTAAACACACTGTTAATTTTAAAATTTTTTTGCAGTTGGTGCTGCATTCATTATTGAATGCATTTCTCCTATTTAGATTAGGACAATTTTTATAACACTTTAAGAATGAATTATTAGAATTTTTTTTAAAGATGGCTAGTATATTCAGTGGCAAGGGTAAACATTGTAAGCATGTAAACTTGTCATTTAGCCTTGATTTTTCAGCCACATTTTACTGTCCACTGGCAGAAAAACAAGCAAAATGCATCACGGCATGGCTTTATTGTACCACTGCTCAGCAATTTTTATATATTGTTTCCTTTTATAATTTGAGACATGATAATGATTTTTGCAATAAATTTTTTCGTAAGTATTCTTACTGATGGATGATGCATTTATTTAAGCATCAGTGGACAAATAAAGTTATCCACGGATAACTAACAACCTTGAATAAATACCATTTCACTCAGCAGCTATCCATAGTACCTTAGCAATGCAATTACATGCCAGGACCTATTATCCCAATTAATGGACTGTTTTATATTCACTGTGCATTATACTTGAAACTCTTCAGAGGCCTGGCCTTCACTTAGCCAGAGGCAGAAAAGAAATGTATAACAAATCACCAGGAAAAGGCTTTCATTTACTTTCCAAGATATGTAGCGTGTAATTATACTTAAAGCATAACAAGGATGGTCTCAGAAATGCCCTTTGATTAAAGTTACAGTAAAACTATATATTAAACCCATGATTATTAAATATAGCTATCTTGTTTTCCAAGATTATTGTTGCTAACAGCAAATGTAGATATTTTGCTATCCTCTTCCTGCATCATCTTTTCTACAATTATTTTGCCAAAGGCTAAGTCTGAGGGTTATTTGCAAGATTCATATTGCTTCTCTTTCTAAGCACAAGAAATAAGAGCATCAATTCCTGGGGATGCTGCTTTTGCTGGATGGGTGAGCAAATAAAAGTCTGCTAAGAAGTAGGCAGTGCACTGTTGTGTTGCTGCTTTGTAAAATGCCAGCCCTGGGCTGTCTTTCTCAGGGCTGGAATTTGACCACCGGAGTTTCCCTCTACTCCCTCTGGTGGTTCCCAAAGCTGCATTTCTAAAGCTATAAAATAAAACACCGTTGTATTTCTTCTCCTCATTGTAAGGAGCATTGATTGCTTCTCATTGTATATTATAGCAAAGGGGCAGTCTATTACATGAATTTATTGCATTTTCTTCATGATAATTACTGGAAGTTATTGAACAAGGCAGGGAGTTATCACCAGTAAGTTCCTGCTATAGCTGAGGAAGCAAATCCACAGATATTTAGTGGATCTAAAGCTGTAAACAACACATCCTGTTTACAGTGTAGTAGGATTTTACAACTTACAGTGCATCTGAGGATTTTTTAGGAATAGTGCTCCAACTACTACAAATTCAGGCTTGAAATATGAACTGCAGTAAAAAATTGTCTTATGTTGTATTGTGTAGATACCTTTTGTTGAGCCATTAGACAGCAGTTAAAACGACCACTAGATTCACCTTTTCCCTTATTCAAGAATGACATTACTATTTCATGAGCAGCTGGTTAGGGAGTCTCATGAAATCTGCATTCATACATTAATGCAGGATTGCTCTCTTTACATTCGGAAGAGGAATCTATCAATGGGAAAAATCAATAATGTAAGTGTCCCAATAGGTCTGCGGATTCCTGTAAAATACAATCACTGAGTCATCTTTCTGTAATTTCTTTCCACAAATAATTTTTCCAGTCCCAGTTCAGTAGTAGCCAGAGGATCACTAGGAAAGAGGATAGCTGTCACAGCCAGAACCACAGAGTGCTCTTCCCAAATATCCTGAGTGGGCCTTATTGCTTCCAACTCTTGCCCCCCATAGAGCTGGATGTGTCCTTGTCACACCACATAAAGTAAGCCACAGGGAATGCAGAGAGATGGCCCAGGGCTGCTACAGCTGCCCTTGGATGCCTGGCTCCTGAGAGCCTCAAGAAAAAGAGGGTGAGCAAGTGTCTGCTGCCCACTGGATACAGCTGGAACCTACAGTGGCAGCTGAGCATGATGTTAGAAGATAAATGCCAACAAATGCAAGTGTGTGAGCTCCTATGTTTCTAATAGCTTCTTCTGTCCCTGAAAGAAAAGGGGGCCTCATGTGTGAGGTGGTTTCAGGTCCTGCTGCTCTCCCCTCCTTTCTGTCACAGATTCTGAGACATCAGTGAGTACAGTGCTTGGGATAGCCAAGATATTTAGATTTATTTCCAAGTTCAAACAACCCTCAGATTCATGCCTGGATCCATTCCATTCCAACCATCAATGGAATCACCTCTCAAACCACCTCCCTAATATGGTTATCATATAATTCTTCCATAAACATAAAGCAATTCTTTATAAAAATATGCAGAAAAGGTGTTTTTACTGACTTTAAATGCCAAAATTCCTAGATTTTTACTTATAATGCTTCTAAGACATGAGAGGGGGTTTGTTAACATACAGATCTGCTGTGGGAAGTACTAATGCATTTAAAGAGCAGCCCAGCTGTCCCACCAAAGGAATGGTACAGGTGTAATCCAAATGCACATTTATTTAAAGATGGAAGATAAAAGCCAAAAAGAGTTAAGATAAAAGCCAAAAAAAGTTAAAATCCAGTAAGTTTAGCACTTTAAATATATGAACAAACTAGTACAGAAGAAATAAAAAGGTAGCATGTATATTAACTCCAATTAAATGTTGATGACTTTGATAAATGCTACAGTCTCAATAAATATAAGTGATCTTCACATTACTCTTCATTTATTGACACCCTCGTACTATTTTGAAGAAGATTCATCTTCCGTCAAAGACTTTTATTGCTATAATATTTCACAACTGACTAGCCAATTTCTTCCATTATCTTAATATTCGCAGTTAAAATAAAGAACTAACATCATCCCTGATGACTACCTATGTCATATACAAAGAGAGTGAGGAGAAAAACCATAACTTCAGAAAGAAAATTATTGGCCACTATTCATTGTTTCTTACTTCAGTTTCAAATATCACACTGAAATAGGCTCAGAAATACTTTTTTCTTCTGACCTATTTTTATGGTTTTCTTATCAGTCTTTTTGCTTTTTGAAGGCAGAAGCTGTAGATGGCCTTTTTAGAGTGTTTAAAGTAGTTTAAAATCTTTTACTCCCTAGGTAGAAAAATTTAATCACTTTCATTTCTACCATTTCATTGAGAAAAGAACATTTTACAAAACTAAAGAAATTATTTTTTCGTAGTTCGTTGTGGAGCTGAAACAAAGATTTAGGAAGTAATCTGTGGCAACCATGACAGAATTGGACTGGAGAGTTGGTCTCTCTGTTTAGCCACCAGCTAGTGAAGAAAGGAAAAGGAGAATAATGTGATAAGGCTTTTGATTCTGCTTCTGTGTTTAAATAGTGCCCTTCTGCCAGGGGAAATGGGAGGAGTCAAGCCCTTAGCAACTGGCTCCAGCACTGCTGTGAGGACAAGTGCCCTTGATATGTACTCTGATTGTGGCTGAAGATCTGCAGGATCATAAATGTCATCCCTTCTTCCTGTCTTGCAGCAATTCATTGCTTTCCAAGTGTCTTAGTTACGACTGTCCAGGCAGCAAATATATTTTGGTTGTCTGTAAGTATTAATTACAGAGCACCACAAATGATAAGAATATTTAGTATCTCTAATGTTGGTAATTGTCCAATAGAAAAAAATCAGTAATAATGGCAGAAATATAAAATCGGGGGGGAGGAAGAGGGGGGGAGAGGAAGGGGAATGGACCTTTAAATAAATCTGATTTACTTTCTCCCTTCCACAGAATTAACAGTATTATTGATACAGAAGGAATGGCAGTCTCCTGTCCAGAATTTGCTGGAGACTTACAGAGCAATGAACCTCCTTCTAGGCCCCTACAGTCTTGTGATGTTGATAAACATATAGATAAAGAATGCATCTGGTAGCTATTACATATTATTACATTACAGAATTAATATATTCAATAATTCAGTGTGAATTTCTCTGCTATACCTCAGAATAGCAGGAAGGTTGGGTATTTGGTTGGGTTTGCTTGAAGTTGTGTAAAAATATTCATACTATGTGGATGAACACAGTTTTTCTAGAACAAAATGAACTTTGGTGCCATTTCATTATCACAATAGGACATTTCCAAGAGGGTGGTATTGTAAGATAGTCCTTTTATGGATCATTTTAAGGCCAGAGGGGCATGTGTTATCTCACTTTAACACACACCTTGTGGGTTTTTTTTTTATTTAAGTAAATGATGTTTCCAGTCCAACAGCTTTTTTGTGTACTGAACAAACTAAAGAAGGTGAATAATGTGACCATGGGAATCTTTTAATTTAAAAAGAAATGTTTCTTAATTAGAGATAATGGTAGAAGCTTGGCAGGAATGCTCACCGTATCAGCAAACCTCAGCAGCTCTACTGTGCTTGTATAGAGAAAGGGCTGTAAGTAACACTCTGCTCCTACTTAGCTCATTGACTTTTCCTAGTGACTTCTTCTAGCTACCTTTTCCAAACCTTCTAATTTTATTTTTTTTTTTTAACATCTATGTTCATTAAGGTTTGGGTGTGGGATCTGGGGCTTCTTAAGTATGGTAAATTGAAGAAGCTGTCCCCTCATGAGGGGACTGAAGCTGTATAGCCTGCCTGTATGTATTTATTTAAAGCAAAAAAAAACAAGGCAGCAAGTGCTGTGCTGCTGGGAAATTAACCTTGCCTCAGGGTTCCCACAAAGACAGGGGCAGCAGTGAGGAAGAGCTGAGTTTTAGTCCTGAGTTGCTCTGAGAGCCTGGGTACAGCTTTGTCTTCGCTTGCTCTAATGTAATTCTGCTCTAGAACTGCTCAGAGAATTTTTGTTTCTCCATTCACCTTCTACTTAATAGTAGAACAAGTGCTGTTGCAAATAACGTGTTCAGGAATGGCCTCTGATTTTCCTTCTTGCAGCTGCACCATTCTTGTTTAACATGACAGAACTGCAGCTTTTCCACAACTCTGCTGCAGAGCTCATTCATTATCCCAGCCCTGACTCTATCACTCCTCAACACGTGTTGTGGTTTTTTGGATCTTCCTCATCAGATATAAAACTTTATCTTCCTTTCTATCCCCTCTCTTAATCAGCTACAAGAATGTCAACTTTTGCCTCCGATCAGCCTGCCCAGCCCCGTGCTTGCCTTTCTGCTGGCAGTTGAACCTGGGAGGAGCTCTGTCTGCAAACATCTGTCCAGCCACGTTGTTATTCTGCCTCAGCTCCACAGTGCTCTCTTTCATGCTGTCCCAAAAGCCTTGTCCGTGCTTTGCTCCTGGTATTCTAAACCCATCACCTACTTTTTTGGTCTCATTTTTCCTATGACTCTTTGGTATATTTTGTCTCATATTCAGAGATTCTTCCCCCCCAGTGGAAATAAAAATAGCATAGTTTTTATGTGTTTCCTATTGGGAATTGCTAACTTTGTGTGAGGTTTATAAAATGTAATCATTATCAGTGGAACTTGTAAATCATGTAAAAAAACAGGTATGTACAATCACATTTGGATTACCATTATAAATGACATCTTTCTTTGCAACACTTGAATTATCCTTTCTCCACTTTATTTTAGTACTTCCTTATTATATTCTGTCAGAGATTCAAAGCAGAAAAATGTGAACTACTGTAAAAGGAAATTCAGGCTGTGAGTGGAGTCCTCCCTTGTTAGTGGTTCTTTTAACTATTCTGATTTGTTCTGAGTATAAATGACTTTGAAATTATTCCTTCCACTTGGCCATTCCATAGTAGTGAATTGCACATCAGCTTCAAATTATAAGGAAAATAATGGAAAAGAAGATATGATGGTCACAGAAGCAGGAATGCTTTATTAATATATATATTTTTAGATACAGCTACAGTGCTAGTCAAAACCTCTTACTATCAAACTTCTCACTTCAGATAGAAAAATTAACAGAAATGACTGCACATAAAAAATGTATTGCATAAGATAAATTCATCAATGGATAGAGCAGCTGAACCCAGTATTAATAAAGATTGCTATTCATTTTTTGAATTTATAAGATCGACCACTTAAAGAAATTACTAGTGCTATAGAAAGTCTTGTGACTAAAAGGGAAAAGTCATTTAGTTCAGGGAGGTCTTGTCAGCCTCATAAAATAACTGTTGATTATAATTATACAGTAATCTCTGAAATATTCTCTTGGGAAGTAGAGAGAAAATGAACAGGGAAAAAAATTACCTCCAAGTGATACACATTACTGATACCAAGAATACACTTTTGCAGTTTGTTGCATGCTGTGAGAAGCTTTCCAAAGCTTGTTTCTTTTGCTAACCTGTCATTTCATCTGTCTAGTTACTTACACTATGTAAGGCAGAAAATGTGCGTTTTCAGTGTCACTTATATAAACTAGCCAAACTACTTTTGTTTCCCCAATTGTCATGCTCTAAAAAACCCTCCAGTTTTATGTGAGTGTTTAGCCCTAAGATAAGGAACATAAGAACAGATCTGAACTTCTCCAGCATCAGACAGTAATTTTTTCTGTGACTTACAGTGTCAATTTTCCACTCTCAACATTACTATAGTGAGGGAAATACTACTGGTATAATAATTGCTCTTGATTTTTAGCATGTTACAAATTTGCTGCTTTGCCCTGCTGCTTTACAGAACAATAACCAGAAGGGCAAACTTATTTTTGTTCTGGTTTAACAGAGAAGCAATTTTTCCAGTTTTGACCTGGAAAATTTGCAGTCATGTTGAAAATCCTACTAGGAAATGGTCACCTCCTCCTGGTCTGTGTTAGCTGTATTGGCATGTGGAAGGCATGTGCTTAATTTCTCACTAATTAGAAAGTGTTTTGAAAGAAATGAAGGCAGTGAACACTGATAGATACCACTGTCTGGTGAGTTGTTGGAATTTCAGGGTAATATAAGGCACATCTGGAACAGTATAAAAATCTTGTGTGTTTCTTGCAGAATTAAATCTATAGTGGAGAACCATGGACACATTTAAGATATTTCACATTGTTATAGGTGTTTTTATCCTACGAGGCTGTAGAATTCCCCAAACTTATAAATACATAGCCCATTTAAAGCAATGAAACTTCCCATTCATTCTTTAGCCTGAAGGATTGTGTAAGCACAGCAAAATGCATATCCATGTTGATATTTAAATTATTTTTAGTATCTGCTTTAAGAGTTATTGAAATGAATGGCATTCCAGGAGGACATCACTGTATCTCTCAGAGCAGTCAGGTGCGTCAGGTCTCTGGCAACTAGGAACCTGGTTTTTTTAAAGAAATTGAAACTATCTGGAGAGCTGTTGCCCAATCCTTTTAAGCATGGTGCTCTGTGTGGGGAATCCCACAAATGATATCTCTTAAAGGCAATAATAAGAAGCTCTAAGCTTGATCAAAGTCTCTGGTATTTATCCTAAGTGAAATCCCAATGGAGTTCACCTGGAGCAACTTCATACTTCAATGAAAACTTCAGTTTTGACACCACTGACCTCAGGACAGCAATTGTGAGGATGAATCTGGCCACTTTGTCAGACCCATTGTGATTTCCAAAGGGAACAAAGAGCTCCAGAAAATTAAGTCTTCTATTAGAAAATTTTCTAAAATTAAATATCTCTGCTGATTTATAAACATCTTGTACATGTTTATGTTGTGAATCATGATTACCTGTATCTATAGAAGATCTATATGAAACTACTGGAACTATCTGTGCATTTTATCTATGGTGAAAGCCTGCATCAAAATCTGATATTACAGAGTAAACAAGAAGTGTATGTCTAAAAAGTTACAAGTCTAGAAATGTTTTAGTCCTTTTTACAGGTCAAGAGTGATTGGCCACAAAAAATAGCTAGAAACAAACGAAGATTCACCAGCACCAGACTGATATGCTAGGGGTGAATTTGCATGTGTTACATGTGTCCAGATGTTATTTTCAGCTCATTACTGGCAAACAGCCCAATTTGTCTAAATCACATTTAATATACAGCAGTTTGTGGCAGCAGTTTGTGGAAAAAAAAAAAAATATATATATATATATATCTTGCAAATCTACCATGATATTCTCTATATAATTAAAATTGGTTTTGTACATGACCTGAATAGTATTTTAAAAGGGTAGGAGAGAAAAACATAACTTGATAGTGAGCAATTACTAACAAATTAAAAAGCTATTGCATGTAAACTTCCTGTTTTCAACTCTGAAAGATACTGGCCACACAGATTAAAGGAGGCATTTCTATGAATATTATGAAGCCACTTTTTTGATACGCCCCTTCGTGGTTAGCCTGAATTCTCAGTGTGGATAACTTCTTGACCTTAATAATCATTGCCAACAATTTAAATAGAGTTTGTAGGATGAAGAGTGAGTTTGGGCAGCAATCTGAGAGTATTCTTTTCCTGGCATAACTGTCTTGCGACAGTATCAGCAAAAGCACTCCATTGGAAGAGCACTGACAGCTGGAGAGGACTCAAATGCTCATTGCCTGTGCAGAGACTGCTCGACCACAGCAGCTCTTACCAGAGCTCTGCAGTGGGAACATCATGTGCTTTAAGAGATCTCTGGCTTTATCAAAGCTGTTGTTTCCAGTATGCACAATCCACAGTATCTGTTTCCTTGGAAGGCAAGTTCTGTTGTCTCTTATCCAGTTATTCTTCAGTGGTGTCCGTGGAAGGTAATGGACAGAACACTGCACCAGGTCTCAAGGGACTTCTTTGTGCCTTGGCTGGGGATACTGACACTTATCTCTTTGAGATATGGAAATGTAAACCTCCAGACACTGGCTAGTTGCAACCATGTTGCTACCATCATTCAGTGAGGGGATGAAGTTCCTGATACTGAATTCACAAATATTTAGCAAATTTTACTCCAATTTAAGAATATAATTTTCTATTTACTTTAGAAATCCTCTACAATGTCTCATGCAATATAACACAGTGTATATTAAAAGTATGGAGGTAGCTATTGTTAATATCTCAGTGAATGTATGAATACATTGTGAGATAGTTTTTAATCAACTTAACATTTTTTGATCATTTTGTGAACTCACCTTATGCTATAAAGGGAGATGAATTATATGTGATATTTGTGAGAGGTAAGAGATTGAAACGGAGGCTCAGGCTGATGGTCTAAACACATCTTTAGTCAGCATTGTGTTACTCCTTACAACTGACATTCTCTTGATGGCTTTGAGACAGATACCCAGTACTGAACTAGACAGAAGTGCAATTAATATTGAACAAATATAGGGGTTACACTTTGTCTGTTGATTAAACCTGTTTTTCTAGAACAAATTATTTGAGTTTTTACTGCATTAGCACCAGCAAACTGTTTGGAAAGAGATTTTGAGGTCAGACATGCCACCTGGCAAATGATGAAGTTTGTTGGGAAAATACATCAAAATTGCAGAGAATTCTTTTAATGAGGACAGGATATCACACAGAATCATAGAATTTAAAAGCACTCTTGTTTTGTTTATTTAGTATTATAGTGGTGTTTATTTCCTATAATGCTTAAATAAGAATAGTTAACATTCATTTCAAAAGAAAAAATACCTTTTTCCTGTAATTTTCAGTGCAATAAGCTTAATATTAGAGCCTAAGTGCAGTTGTACTGAAATCTGTAAAGAGCTCCTAGGTAAAAGAGCTTTTCTCTGATGGCCAGTGAGCCATCCTATCCCCTTTTGTGTACAAGATATGAAGATATTGTCTCTAGAGCTGTCCAGAAAATGAAACCTTTGGCAGGGAAGCAGATATTCTGCTCTGAGTTTATTGCTCTGGAGCTCTGAACTTCCCAGCCCTGCAGAGCTACTGCAGAGAAAGTTACACTGTGAGTAGAGGCTGCATATATCATTCACTGTCTGGACTTCTACAGGAATATTGAATATACTTTTTCTGTGAGAATGTCTGGATATGTATTGATTTATGCCCTTTTTCACCTACAGCCCAGTTAATTTTCTCTGAATTCTGACTTAGGAGTATTTTTGTATCTGCACAGAGTGAAATACATAAATATATTTTTTGTTATGCAGTTTTAATGACATTTTTCTACAGAAAAGAAGAATATATGCTGTTTATGAGCATCTGTTACTTCTGGAATCAGCGTGGTGAAGGACATTTTGTGTTTAGTAATCCAGCAATTCCTGTAGTTAAACTTTCAGAAAAACATAGTTATTTTTTCCATGCAAATAAAGCAGTGAAGGGGTTTTTTTTGGTCAAAACATAGTTGTTTGTTATTCCTTTTACAAGATATATAGTCTTGTTTTGGTCATGATTGCTCATGCAACCATATGGGAGTTTGTTCATATTCTAGTTGAGCTAAAATCTGTTGCCATGTGTTTGACTACTCATAGTAATTTTTTTAAGGCTTGTCTATTTTTCACAGCTAAACTTAAGCTAAATTTGTTGGTTTTCTTTTTAGAAAGGATAAATTATGAAGTCAGATGTTTACTGTTTAGGACAGTAAACAACAGAGAAGTTAGTTATTTTGAGGTTTTGCTTCTCTCAAATGAAGTTCTTAAATAACAAGTTCCTAAAATTATTTTTTAAGCAGGAATAATAATAATAATTATTATTGTTGTTATTATTATTATTAATGAAAGCCACTGGTAATGTAGGCAGCTAATGATGAATCTGGCAGGGCCAGAGATATTCAGGCTTAAATATCCCACGGTCATTGAATTTCCCAGTCTTGAAATAAACAGCTGATTTCTCACATGCCCTTCAACCTGTCTGAGCTTTATGGAGAGGCATGTAGGGTCCATGGAGAAATGTGGAAGGCTTTAAGGGGATAGGGTATTTACAGCTATGCAACAGTCAGACTTGCTGATGGTTCCATGCTGTGGAAGAGGAGGTATATACCAGGATCATGATGAAACTCAGCTCTTTTTCTGTCTTTTTTCTTTTTTCTTTCTCTCCTTTGTGTGTGTGTGAGTGTATGAATGTCCTATTAATATTGCTCTATTGGGTAAATCAGTCAATTCAGCAGTGAGAAAAAACTGTTCAATTCTTGGTATTTTTTGTTTGCTTCCTAGGAGCTGCCTAACAACGCCCTGTAGCAGACATGCCAATTTTAGATGTACATTGACTTCATTTACCAAACATTCTCTAAGAATAAATCTCAACTTTTACAATTTAGTTTTGTTTACTTGTATTCTTACTTACATGTATATGAAAGAAGAGCTTTGTTTTAAGTAATGTATTATTGTTCTGATACATTGCTGTTGCTCAACAAATCTGGTAGAGTTGTGTGAGGGCTTTGTGTGGCACGTAGGCACCCAGTTGGAAGAGCCTGTCTGTGTGGGAGTGTTGTAGTGCTCATACTCATTAGTTTCCTTTGCAATTCAGTGAGCTCAGTTAGACTGAAAATAAGTCTGTCAAACAAAACATGAAACTGGTGACTGACTGAGAAACAGTTTGAAGGAAGGAAGGCAGAATAAATGATGTAAATTCCCAATAAGCTACCAAGCTGACTATATTACCCCATATCTGCCACATAAAAATGTAGTATCACAGTTCTCTGTTCTTTCATAGGCCTAGGATGAGACAAAAGTACTCCAAGCAAACCAAAATTATAGATAGTGAACACAACTTTGAAAATTTGAAAATGGAACAGAAGGATAAAAATAAACACTAAAACAAACAAAAACCAAGGACCAGATCTTTAGCTGTCAGGAGTCTTGGGATCTAGTAAGTCCTGCTTCTGAGAGCAGAGGGTGTTTTGAAGTTTAAATTTATTCAGGTTTTATAGAAATGTTTGTCAAGAGATTATACAGATATTCCTGTATTAAGCAGCACTGCCGTAGATGCTGGTTCTTCCAATCCCTGATGGACCCCAAACCAGTTGGAGACCTACACCTAAGTGTCAGTGCCATACTTTATGAATAACAAAATTCACTTATTCCAACCAGTCCTGCTTGGGATTTTGGAAGAGTCAGTTTTTCCAGTTAGGAGACAATAATTTTGAAGAGACATGAGGGGAATTTGTTCCTAACGTTGTTTCTATTTAGCTATTGGAGAAATTTAGCCCAAAATTAAGTATCAGGAAGTCAAGTCTGTACATGCAAAAGGTGTTGTTGTTGCAATGCTTTCAGCTGAATTTTCTCTTTTTTTATTTCAATTAATCCTTCTGTTCTCAACACCTTTGGAAGCACAGGGAGCTCAAAGCACTGGTAACAATAAGAAATCACAAGTTAATGACTAAACTATCCCTGCTAGTCATTGCAGCTCCACTACACAATCCCTTGACTTTTCTGCCACAAACTTGTCATGAAAAGCACTGGAGGGCAATTGACCATTGTGATTTTTTACAGCATGTCACAACTGCAGAAACATCTGTGCACATAGAGCTATTAAATATTGGCTGACAAGACCATAAATCATTGAAGTGCTAAACCCTGAAATATCAGTTTTGCAGTCAGTCATTAAACAAAACTCATAATCTATGAAATTATACATTCCAGTCCAAAATGCAATATTTCACCTCACATATATAAAGCTAGGTACTCACCTTTCCTTCTCTTTTGCAAAACACAATGCTCATCAACAAAGATATTTCTGTCAGGGTGAATAAAGGGGCTCTATCCATCATTCTCTTGTCAGAAACAGATACGTTCCTAGTTAAACCTTATTTTTCTTATACAGATTGTCAAATCTAAGGGACAGAGTCTTTGTTCTGCTTATGAGTCCCAAGAACATCAGTAATAAGTCTGTACAAGGATGGTGTGCAAAATATTTTCACAGGAACACATTCACAAGCTACATTTTTCAGAGTGATGGAGGACCAAGTTTGAGCCTGTGCTCAAGGCCACATTCATCCCACTGCTCACATCCTTTACCTGTCATTGACATCCTCTAGCCTACAGAACAACTCTCCTAGTACACTCCTGGAGAAAACTTGGGTACAACCTCTGGTTTAGAAAATCAGAGTCCATACTTCCAAGCTGATCATCTTGTACCTGGCTTTGCTGACCTCTGGTATCTTTTCTGCTCTTGGGTCAATGACATAGGAGTGCTCAAAAGGAAAGGTCTGGAGGAACTCTTTCCGAGAAATGTGTTGTGATCTTATCTGCCACAGGAACAGGTCACATCAGTATCCCACTGTCAATTGGATCACTCTCTCTACAAGGGCAGCATGATTTTAAGGAACAAAGTCTCTCTAATGCTTGTGAGATGGACATGAAATATGTCATCCATATGTATAATGTATACAATACATTCATTGTACATTTTTGTACACAAGACAATCTGTGCCTATTAATATATATATGTATTTTCATGAAGTACAAAATTATCAAACAAATATTTTTGCTAAAGCTTTTATTTTTTCCAAATGTGTTTTCTAATTCAAGCCTAGTTATCTACCCAGAGGTAATAAGTCATAGTCTGACTGTACCACACAAACTGGAAAATTATTTAATTTAATTAGTAAAAAGCTGTAACTGCTTCTTGCAACTCATCTCACATGTCACAGCTGAGGCCATTTTAAACAGAAATTACCTATTTGCATATTTTAACTGGAACTTCACCCTCTGTAAAACAGGTTTGAGTTTTGGATTGGGTGTCAGAAGGTATCATTCTGAAACAAGAAATGTAGAGAGTATATCTGAGTAACTCTGCAGACTTTCCATCCTGGCCTGAACATCTCATGTGATTTCACAGTGTAACTGTGTGTCAGTTTGGTATTTGCTTGAAGAGAAACTCATTTGAAGCTGTGGACGAGGTTTGGGGCTGTAACAACAGGAGGTGAACTCACAAGGGAGTTGGCTCAGCCTTCACCTGTGCTTCTCAAGCATTGCTGTGAGGCCAGGGATAAACTGTTACTTGGGCAAGTTCCTGAATTTCATGAAACTAAGCAATTATTTCTGTTACTGCAAGGATCTTGAGAGAAAATAATTCGTTTACATGTAGGCAACCTTCTCCTCTTCTTCCCTCTGTTAAATGTTCCCCTTTCCCCACTTCAGATAGACAGGCTGCAAAGTGTAATTTTACATGAATAGACTAGAGGAGAGAAAGTTTCTGTAAGACATTTGTCTTGCCTCCAGGGCAGAGGGTTTGGGCAGTGTAAAAGCTGGGATTCTCAACAGATGCAGTCAGCAAGTTTTCACTACCAAAGCTATGTTAAGCTAAATATGTTCTTCAAATTCCAATGTGCACTACTTAGTTTTTGGTGTTGTTTCTATTAAATGCAGTCTTGTGCTGTTATGGACCCCATACTTTCCTTTCATCTTGTATATAGTAGTACTGAAGGAAGTGGAGGGAAAATTATTTCAGTGTCTTTGTAAATTTAGCCTTTATGATGGGATATCCAAGTTTAGATACAGTCTGTCAATGGGAATGAGGCATATTTTAAGAAGGGAAATTTTTCAGTCTTAGTCAGCAATCTCACTGTTGCATTCATTATGTAATGTCTCAAATTGTTCCCTAAGTAAGAATAACTGATGACGATGAATCTAATATACTAATAAATCAAATAAAGACTGGTAGAGAAGAAAATGCATATTCTCAAATGCTTTCTTCTTCATAAACTGAAAGGAAAGATATAGTATAAACTTAAATGAGATTGCATTAGTGCTTGTGTAAGATTCATTGGAGGAAATTCTACATTCTTACATATTTTTTAAAAATCCTTATAATCTCTGGTCATAATCCTGGTTACAAACCTGATTATTGCTGCATACCAGTTTTGTATCACAGATTCTTTGTGCTCTGGTTCTTTGGTTTAACCTCAACTTGTAGATTTACACATAAAATAAGTAGTGGAGTATTTCTGAATCCCTTGCATACTGGCATAGATTTTAATGTTCTGAATCAATAGGAGAGAGGTGTCTGACATGATAAAACAAGAAAATAAATCACTGCAGTGCATTCAGATTAGCTGCATGTTTCCGTGAGGCAGAACAAAATTAACAGGTATCTATCATGAAAGTAAACTGTGTCTTTGTTGATCTGTCAACTAGGTTAAAATACAGGAAAAATGAATATACATGGCACTCATGGAGTGCATTTCATCTTGACGGACTTTATAATCATAAAGTGAAGAGACTCCTAGAAATAGCAGGGTGATCAAAGCTGTTCAAGAGGGTGTTCAGGCAATATCTGAGTTCTATTAAACCTTGATAACTGAGTCTACTTATCACTCATCTTAATTATTCTTTGTTGTATGAGTAGTTCCTGTTTTGAAACCAGTTTGAACATGGAGACAAAAAGTGAAAG
Organism: Corvus moneduloides; assembly: GCF_009650955.1. Lineage (NCBI taxonomy): Eukaryota > Metazoa > Chordata > Aves > Passeriformes > Corvidae > Corvus > Corvus moneduloides. Next base: position 11,179,175 of record NC_045489.1, on the reverse strand, counting down.
GATGGTAGGTAGGATCATGTTCAAAGAGCTCAGGAGCTCACACGCTGTCCACCTTCCTGCTGAGAGAGGTTAAGGTTCAGCCAGGCAGCTCAGGGAGTTTTATTGTGGAGTCTTGAAAACCTCCAAGGACAGAAACTGCACAAGCTCTTTGGGCCCCCATTCCCCTCCTCGACTGTCAATCCCATGCCCTGAATCTGTCAACTGATCTTACCTTTCCTACTTTCCACTGATGGAAAATTCAGACTGAGAGTGATGTGATGAACCTTGTTCTCCTTTGTTTTGTGAGTAGGTTTATATACTATGCAGAATAAATGCATGAGCTTTCATTAATTAGAGTACTCCACAGAGAACTGGGGAGTTGTTTGTTTCCAAAAAGATAGATAAAAGCTGAAAATCTGTAGCTAGAGCCTTTGACAGCTGGCTGGAGCCTAGAGACAGCTAGCTCTGGAAAGGAGATTTCGGATGTTGGAAAAGGTGTCCCTTCCTTTAATTTCTTTAAGATAGAGGTTTTAGTGGTCGAGTTGTCTGAATTTTAAATACATATTAAACAAAGCTTATGTTGTCCCAGCACGTTTTTCTAGATAGCATTTTCTGCTCTTCCTCACTCTAGTATTTGTCACTCTTGCAGACTGCAGACAACTTCAGTAGTCAGACGTCTCTGTGAAAATGCTCTGAAGTACAATTATTGACAATATTGATGTCTTAATTGTTGTCATTAAGTTCTTAAGACTTTGTTGCATTAAGAAAGTGTGGAAAGCTCCAAGGCATTTTTTTTTTACTTTTCAGACTTAAAAAAACCAGTCTATTAACACCTGGTTCCAAACGGAATGTTTCCCTCATAATAGGAAAGGTCATTTAAATCTATATGTACTTTCATGTGCATATACATATACACACACAATATTTAAAACTAAATAGATAAAAAAGGTTCAGGGTTTTGTCAGTCCCTTGAAGAAGGCTGTGCTATGTGTTAAGAGTTGTTTGAAAGCAGTTTTGATTTTTTGCAAGTCACAGCTATTTGTTCTGGTTCACTTCAGTCTAAGGAGCAGCTCTCAGCATATCCAGGGTTGTTCTCTTCTTCACTTCTATCACAAGTGTTGTCTCCTTGTGGTTCAGTTGCAAATTTGGGTATTCTTACATTTTAAAAAAAGTTCCTGTAGATATTTTATATATTCTTATATTCACTTTAAGTGATTTGAACACATGACAGACAGGTAGCACACTTGGTTGGAGAAGCTCCCAGTATTTTTAATAAGTACCTCCACAAATAGCCCTCCTGTGTTGCAATTCTACAGCAAATTAGCTGTGTTGGGAAGTTCTAGGTTATGTTCTTAACCATATTTCCTGACAGCATGATTCTGCTCTCAGTGCCACCATCATGAGTTAGTTTTCCTAGGAAAAATTCAAATAGTAAACACCATTCTATGCAGCATATTGTAGTCAAAACACATAAACCCCATGAATGGTAAGTGTACTTGTGTGGTACTTAATTTCACTCAACACCAAGAGCTATAGTCATTTTGTGATGGACAAAAACAAATCCATAAATTTAGAGTGTATTGCAGTGTTGCCTTCCCTTGGTTTGTGATTATCATCTACAAATAACATTTCTGCTAAGCACCCAGTTTATTTCCCCTACATTACTTACAGATTATCAAGGTTTAAAGAGAAAACGGACAATACAGTGATGAAAATTATGCTGTGCTGGAAAAGATGGATCAGGTGACCTAAAAAAATCTTTTACATTTCTAACTACACTGATCCTGTGAATTATATATTTAAATCTAAGCAAACATATGAAAGCAGTAACTGAAGAAGTTAATGTAACATTCTTTTTCAGTGAACAGCTACCTCATTTTGTTAATCTTTTCCCTGAAACTGAATAGAAAAGCATATTTTGAAGTCTAAACTTTGAAAATCTTTTCAGCAGAGAACTGCAGCTAGGCTGGTGCTCTTGGAAAGAGGTATCAGGGCCCTCCTGGAGAAGTCAGAGCATTTGTATGTCCTACCATGCTTATACATTAGTGCTGAAGCCTTGGTTACCATCTAGACCTAACACGAGATGTAACTGCAGAATACATGGCAATCCATGCAGAAAGCTGGTGCTTCTGTCTCCTTTCTTACATGACAGTGCAGGCTGCTCAGCTGGAATGGTGGTGTTTGAGCAGCTGTCTCCCTGGCTTTGCCCTGGCTCATCCTGAGCCCACTGAGCCACCCTGCCTCCTCCCTGACTGGAATCCAGCAGTTCTTGATCCAAGAGTGAAGCCTAAAAGCTTCTGCTCCTCGGCATGGATTCCCTAAACTCTCCAGTTTGGATCTGACTTTCATGTTTTCCTATGGACTTGGTGATCTTAAGGGTCTTTTCCAACCTAAATGATTCCATGATTCTGTGCCTCAAGTGGTGAGGAGAAAAAATGATTAATTTCCCACCAGTCTGAAACCACATTAGATTTTGCTTCATGTCATGCTGGAATTAATGACTCTTGCTGAATGGTTTTACAGGCACAGGGCTATTCCCCACCCAAGCATGCACAAAAAAGTCCTGTCTCTCAGAGCTGAGCAGTTAACTCCTGTCTACAGCTTACCTAGAGATGAAGGAGTGATTACTCATCTATATCCTAAAATATTCCCCATGCATTCATGCCTTTAAGAAGGGACTTTTTTCACTGACTTGCCATTTTGCCAGCTTAATGGAATGGAGTTGAAACTTTAAAAACAAATGTCCTGGTTTTGAACAACAGTAGTGGAATAGCCCATTGGGGTGACTTTGCCTCAGAGGGTCTGTGTTCAAAGAAAAGCGACAGCAGCAAGCTCAGGCAGCAGAACAATGCTATCAGCAGAACATTCAAATTATTTTATAATGAAATAAAATTTGCAACTTATATAGAAGCAGCAGATGCTTTAAGACCTCCAAATTCACTGTCCCTGAATATATGCAGAATTACAATGACAAAAGGTGGCAAATGTTGAAATTTTACAGACACCCACTGCACTTGTAATCATGTAAATTCCACTACTACTGAAAAAAAGTTCATGTTCTATGTTCTATGTTCTATGCAGTTATGATTTTTAGTATCATATTTTTATGCTATTTTTCTATTTTTATTCTATTCTATCTCACTTTAATTATATCTTTATGGTATTAACAGGTATTCTAGTAAAATCGAGAACTGATAAATGGTATTAATTCATTCTCACAGTATTTCAGCTGAGGCATGTGGAGGAGCACACAGAATTGTTTGTTTGGATTTTGCCATGCAAATAAATACGTATTAGAGCATTTTAATTGATTGACCAAACTATATGACTTTATAACCTTTTAAACTTTACATTCCAGATCATATAAAAAGACCAGGAAGGTTTCAGATCGGTTTGTCAATATTCACTTGACTTTAGCACTGTGTTTTAGGATAAATGTAAACAATAGGTGTTCACCTTTTTTCATCAAATTTCTGTTCATATGAAAATAAGAATTAACATCTACTGTTGCTATAGTAAAGTATAAGAGTCTTTTGTAAGCTGTATCTGAAGACTTCTGTAACTAAGTAATGTTTGAGGAAACCAGAGTAATGACCTTATGTTTTGTAAAGGTACAGAGGCTGTCTCATCAGGAAAGTGAGCGGTCTATCCCTTAGAGTTTACAGTTTACATACTTAATTAAAAAGAACATTAACATAGAATTGTTCCCTCACTCTATTGCTCTGCTGTGTGCATGTGTGTGTGCAAGAAATGCAGCATTTCCAGGCTTGCTAAGCAAGCACAGGCTCAATTTTTGCTGCTGCAATTAGGGCTGAGCACAAGAATGCAAAATATGGAGGTGATCCTCTGTTATTTTCTGTCTATTAATCAGCCACAAGCTAAATGTGCTATTTTTAAGTTTACTTACCAAGAGAACAATTAAAACATACTAGTTTCATTATATGTGTAGATTTAAAAGCAAAGTGCTTTTGGCTATAAAACTATTACTTTTATTAATGTTGAAGTATGTTTGCAAGGATATATATATATATTTTTTTTTTTTTTAATATTACTTTGAACATCAGGAATGCCACATTGAATGCCACAGGCAACAAAAAGGATTTTAGTAAAAAATACTAATAACTCCTCTTCTACATTAATTATGTTTCCTTTTTGGAAAAGAAAAAAACCCCACCCCTCCCTTATCATCCTTGAGTGCCCTTTAAATCAGGATACCGTTGACACTTTGTTTCCAATTAACAGTAAAAACCTTCTTTGATCCTTTGACTTTTTTATGAGATGAATTTATATTTTCTAGACTAACATGCATGACAACATAATTCTTCACACTCATTAATATTCAACTTCTTTGCTTTAATGAGGGAAACGAAGAGGAATGGAATGTCATCTGCTTATCTAAAGCAGCAAGGGCTTTGCTAATATTCACACACAAAACATCCCACATTTAAATAACTTTAAAGTTGCGACACATTTGGCAAAAACCAGGTCATTCAGAGTTAAGCCTGACACACTCAGAGGTGAATTAAATCTCTATCTTCCAATTTTAAAAGTTGGGAAATCTGTGTTTCCACTCGATTTTCTTTCATATTCTTTTTGAGATATGATTTGTGGAAAGATTAGTAGGTTTATTCCTATGAAATAATGAATCTCTGGCATCTGCTGATTCCAATGCGATTCACTGTTGTGTTTCCCAGATAAACCTTAGTGGGATCCTTAGAACTAAGAACAGGCACGACACCTTAATCCAGCTGTGGTTTTGACCCTATATATCTCTGCGGCAGAACTCCAAGGAGAATCCACATTTTGGTTTTGACTTCATTAAAACTTCATTGATACTAATATAATCCAAATTTTAGTAAGTTTTACTGCTACAACTGGGTTCAAACAAAACATATGTATATCCTGTATTCATTCTCAAGTGGCATAAAAGTTTGCATTCATAATTTTGCCTCTAGTTTAAATGCCAGATGACTTTTGCCAAATTCAATGTGAAATTCCCTTTTGAAATACTTGGATTAAATTGAAAGAGTGTACTCTCCTTCCCCATTTCCGGTTTCTCACTATTATTAAGAGATTTTATAGTACAAGAATATTAACTTTATGTGATATGAGTACTTAAAGCTCCAGCTTAGAAGGCTGGGTATCTAAAAATATCCCCTAGTTATTTCTTAAAATAGCTACTCACAGCCTATTTAAAGTCTTGCAGTAATACTTCAATAATATTTTAATAAGATTTCTAATAACTTTTGCACTTCTAGAAGGACTTTCTCTTTTGCTATAGGAACATGGTTGTGTAATTTTTCCACGACTTTGAGATTTTTTTGGCACAGATTATTATGGATCTTTACAAAGAAATAGAGATCTATACCTGCAATACTTTTTAGTGCATGATGGAAACTCTTAGGTCAATAGCATTACCACTAAAATGGAAAATGCTGTACAGAATGTCCAGAAAAACTCTCCATTAGCAGCAAGCTTGAAAACCTGAAAAAAGATGTGACACTATTAGTATACAGATGGAGTTTAGAGGAATACACAAAGCTTGCAGTCAGCTAAGAATAAAATAAAATAGTGCTGAGGTATAGTTGAACAAAAAAGAAATAAATAAAAGTTAAGTCTCAATAGCCTATCTGAGATATTGTTAGTGAGCTGGACTTGAAATAAGTTTCTTTAAAAAAGCATTCTGTATTTGAACAATGTATAAAAAAAAGAAACTATTTTTTTCCTTTGCAATATATCCTTTAGATCAGTCCCTTTTGAAGCAATTTTACCTGATACTGGATGCTCTTCATCTTATGATCCTGATATCAGCTTCTGATATCAGCAACATCTGAATGCTTCTGGAAAAAAAATATATACAGATTAAGGCTAAGTGGAATCACAGTTTTTCAGATACTTTGAAATCTAGTCAAGTCACTCATTTTCTCTCTTCAAGCTTTTCTGTACAGCTGACATTTTTAGTATTGTAATGTTGGAGTCTTACGAACAGTTGCAACCAAATCCTGCATCTTTCACAATGGTTGAAGTGAATGGAAGCATATTAGCCATTGACTGATACACTGAAATACAGTCCCTGAAATACCATCTGATGGATAGAAAGACATGGCTGAGAGTGATGCGGGAGAGGCCAAAGCACATGCTGCAGACGTAGTCTGATGTGTGTTGCAGATGGGGTTTCTTTGTATATGAGAACATCTTCATCTTGCTTCCATATTAGTGACTTGTAGAATGTTTTGTGCTACACCTGGGATGCTGGGATAGGGGAGAGGTGAGAAAGTACATGAGAGAGCCTGGAGTTGGAGGGGGAGGAGATTCCAGAAGATTCCACTGTATGTGTACTCTGCTGGATCGTGTCAGTCATGGGATTTTCATGTCTATCTATAGAGATCCATTTCTCTTAAATAATAAATATGAAGCAAGACATCAAATGCTAAGTTAGTTGTGCATCTCATACCTGTATGTGTGGTTTGCTTTAGATTGTCTTAAGTCCCAAGACACTTTTCTACTGTGCTCGGTGCACAGGAAAAATTTGGGGTGACTCAAGAGGCCAACCACAGATAATGCTGTGCACATATATTGCTGCAAAACAACTATTCAGTAAGTTCATCTTTTAACTCAGGGTGGCAGTCTTATATTTTCCACGAGGTTGACAAATTTGGGTGGGGGTAGAAATAGATGTAACAAATAGATTTTAAAATTGGACTTACCAAAATGCTGTGAATACTGGAATACATCCATTCAGTAAGGGTAAAGGCATACAGATCAGAATTCTTAGATTAAAAAAAGGAATAAACTGAGTGTAGTAATGGAAAGATATTTACTTCTCAGCATTCATTGGTGCTATATCAAGCTAAAGGACTTATTTATATTTATAGATTGAAACATATCTCAGATGATATAGTAATCTAAAATTTTAGTGCTGTGAGAAAAGTCTCACATTCATAGCACCAAAAGATCTGCTTGCTTGGGGAGCAGACACGGCACTGGAGTTTTCTCAGTGCTACCACGCCATGACCTTCAAGTGTCATTATTTAAAAAAACAGGATAAAGTTTCTCACTGTCCCCTTTTATATCCTTGCCTCGTTCTCAGAGCTGCTAATGAAGCCTTCTCTTAATAGTAGCTACTATGCTATTAATGATGTGGATATATTCATTACCAAGCATAGCTGTGATACAATTGGTTGTGGCCAGCTGGGGCACTTGCAGTGAAAATTATGTGTATTTGACTATAGCTGAACTCCAGCGACAAGACTTACTAATTTTCTTTACACAGTACAATCTAAACTATTTTATTTAATAGTCAGTTATTTGTCTACCACACAGTAGAAAAGGAATGTAAAGGCAGTCCATTTCACCCCTGAGAAAGCAGCTTTTATGGACAGATTATTTGGCACTATTGTTGTTATGGGAGCTGGTGGCATGCCATGGCTAGTGGTAGTGGGGAGACACATTGTTTCGTGGTTTCAGCTGCGTGGTTTCAGCCGCACTTATGTCTGATGTCAGCATGGGGCTGCTTCTCTGTATTTGAAATGTCCTCTGGATAAAAATTTCCATCACAGCTGCCTTAACCAATTGACAGAACATTCTGTCTGAAGGTGCAGATGTGTGGCTCCCAGAGCAGAGATGGATAGCTTCTATCAGTAGCAGAAGAAAATGAGCCTGTCTCCCAACCATAAACTGAAACATGTTCTCACGATCAAAGATGAGAATCAGCGTTCACCCTTAGGAAGAAGGAGACTCCTTTTTTTTCATACTGTTTTCTTATTCTGATGTAGTCTAAATACCTAAACACACCCTATTGAGAGTCTCATGCTACATGGGAATGGGTTTTAATAGCTCGTATTGTAAGGACATCTTTTTTCAATGGCTCTCAGAGAATAGTGGGAAATCTTGTAATAAGCAGATTAATGTCTGTAGAACATTAAAGAATAAAACAGCATATACTTTCCAACAGACAGCTGCCAGTATAAACCTTTCCCTGCTTGTTATGCCTTTTCTTTTGTCTATCATCTCAGTCAGAGAAACCCCTTGAAAACACAGAGTAAATATTACTCAGACTAGCAGAGAACTTGACAGAGCTACTGAAGGTCTTTGGTGGCAGCAGAACTACTTACAGCACGAGCAATACACCAGTTAAATGTATCTGTTCTGAGGATACTGCAGATCAGCATTATTTTTCAAGAGGATTGCAGACTGCAAGGCAAACCTCTGTTCAAAAGTTAAAGGGAAACTGTGATACATGCAAGAAAGTCACTTAAAAAGTCACCATTGTTTTGGTGAGCTGTACAGTTTATTATGCACCATTTATCAATCTAGGAGCATATCCAGGTCATTACAAATTTGATGTTTGCTTACTGTCTTGGTTTGAAAGACAGGTGTCTGCTAAGGAAGGCAGGAGCCTCCCTTGGAATGGCAGATGCAATCCCCCTTCCCTCCGACTTATTATAATTTTGAAACCAAGGGGCTTTTAGGCAAAGACGTGGGAAATAGGAATAACAGTTCTTTACTATTATATATCTGTATGTGTATAACCAGTCAAACAAACAGCAATAACTCTGGCAGTAACAGCAAACAATCACAAACCCAGTCCCAGCCTTCTCGGCTGTCAGGCCCTTTCCCCTCGGGTGCAGTTCCGCTCGCAGCCGGCAGGGGCGCTGGCGGCTCCCGGTGAGCAGGGCAGGTGCGATGGTTCCCCCGCGGCTGCAGGGGGCGCTCCGGAGCGAGCTCGGGGAGCACGCGGCACCGGTGCCCCGGGATCCCGGGGAGGGATGGGACAAAGGCTTCACAAACCCCTGGGCCGCCGATCCCAGTGTCCGGCCGGACCCTTGGGAACAGCAGGCTGGAACGGCAGGGACGAGCACAAATCCCGGGTGGCAGAGGGGATGTATCCAAACGGGGAACCCCCCGGAGGTCTGGGCAGGCAGGGCGAGCAGGGCTACAACGCAGCGAAGGCTCAAAGCAGCGGCGGGGGCAGGGCGGCCACAGCCCAGCTCCCAGCGGGGCAGGGAAGGCGGGCTCGGGATCCCGGGGCTTCTCCAGCAGAAGGAAAAGCAGCCCAAGAAGGCAGCCTCTCTCTCTGTCCAAATGCCGGGGACCAACTGTCCGCACACCCAGGTGAAACAAAAGAGCAGCCAGATGCACCCCACCCCCAGTGGCTAAGTCTTTTGTTTTTCTGAAGTACCCAGAAATTTGTCCCCCTAGCAACATATATGGGGAAAATTCCTTTAACAGAAAAAAACCCCAGGAGAGCTCCTAAAAGCCCAACACTTACTCAGTCATACTGCTCCCTGTGCATATTTCAGTGATAAAAATAATTTTCCTGCCATGTTTCTCCCAGTTAGACCAACAAAAACGGAAGAAATGGAACTGAATTTTATTTTGGATACTGGATCAGAAATGCAATTGCAATTTTTGATGAATTCTTTCCAATTACAATTTCCAATTAATTAAGTTAATTCACAGCTGAATAGCAACACAAAGGCCAGAATTCTAAGCAAAATACAGAAACTCAGAGAATGAAAATTCAAGACTTAAAGATGTTTGTATAATATCTTCTCAAACTTAGGCCTTCATTTGCAGTTCTGCAGCCTCCTGCCAAAGTAAAAGCCTTAGTAACGGTCATATCCAGATGCTATCTTAAAATTTTTAATTACAAATTATTTCTTTCCTTATAGTGTTCCTTAAGAGAAGATAAAACTGGTGATATAATTTTAGAACACTGGGATTATAAAAACCAATAGATTATGTAATTTTCTTACTTGAAAATCTTTGATTAGATTATGAGGTTTGATGTTGGTCTTAGGTTAATTTTGACCATGATAAATACGCAACATTTTTTTAATTTTTGCAGTGAAGTAGGGTAATCTGGAATCACAGTGGCAAGATATAAAATGCCCCAGTGTTACTTAGGGAACCATTTTTCAGTGTCTTACTTTCTCAGATACACAAATTGAAGCAACTCCTGTAAAGCATAAACCAGCCCAAGCAAACAATGTAAGATGAGGTTTCAGAGATTTACCTGCTCTCTATTGGCCTTTATCTAGTCACCTGCAAACAAGGCTCCTCAGTGCTTATGGATGTGTTGCTATCTAATTTGTAGGCTCTAGATTAGTGAAATGAGAGGATATTGTTTTCTGTCATTCAATCAAGTTATTCCATTGACTTAACAGAATTTGTATGATTGCAATTCCTCTCGTGTTTCATGAAAGCAGAATAATTTACACTGTAGTAATATATTCAGCCATGGTTGACAACAGCATTAAATAAAGTGTTGCTTCCTTTAACTGAGGTATCAAAAAGAACCAGAAAGAAAGGGCAAAAGAAAAGGGAAAAGTAAATAAAATTATACTTCATGGAAAGAAAAAGCCCTTGATGAAAAGAAAATAAATTTTTACATTGTGACAACTATCTGAATAGGAAAGCACACTAGAATCAGATGAATCAGAATACCCTGGGCAAAACATCCACAGTGTGTACTCCTTGAAGAAGAAAACTCTGCCGAAATAAAGAAGCAGATAAAGAGCTGTAAGAATCAAAGCACATATTAACTATGTTGAAATCAACTTACAGAACATAAATCCTAATTCAAAACAAGTGCATTTGCCATTTATCAAACTGCTCGAAAAACAGGACATTTTTAGTTAAAACATTAATGCTCCAAGATATACTGCAGAAAGATAAATATGTGGCTATTCCTCATCAGAATTTCATTTGGCTTCTAAAGAAAGAAACAACTGGAAAACTGACGGGATACAGAGCTAAACTTTTTATTTTTCCCCCCCCTAGAATTAGCACACAGTAAAATACAGATAAACCATAGAGGCAACTTAGGGTTGTGATCATATATCTAATTTCCTTTGTCTTCTACTTCCATAGAAGTTGTGTGAAAAAATGAAGGTAACACATAAGCTCCTCAGGACCTTAATACCGGTACATTAAGTTATTAATAAAGTACAAAAAAATCTGTTTTTCCCTGCCATGCTATTTATAACATAATTGCTTCCTAGCTCAGCCTCTGTTACTAATTCTAAATGAATGTTGTCAAATTGCAAAGTGCATATTGTTGTCAGTATAACCTGTTATTACACGCTAATACTGTGTGTTAATGAAGTGTTAAATATCCAGAGCTGTCAACACCTTGATCCAAGGGAATATGAACACTATGAAATAGATGTGATACATGGCTAAAATGATAAAAATTATTGATCATTGCTTGAATGCATTTTTAATATAAATTAAACATATCTTTCTAAATTAAGATATCTAAGTAATCTAAAGGGACAGATATTGGCCTTATGTAGTATCTTGGCTTCCACCTCTGTATGTTAATTTCTGTGAACTGTTAATCCTCTTTGTTTGGGGTTCAATCCCTAAAGCACTGCAGCTACATTGAAAAGGCTGCACACTCTTGCTTTGTACCTTGATAATAATAGTGTTCAACGCTTTGTAAGCTCATGTCTTGAATAATCAAACTTATTGATATCGGTAGCCTTATTCAATATTTAAAATTGCAGTTTAGGAATGTATTCATTTTTCATGTGAAGAAAGGAATATGATGGAAGTCTACAGGGCAGTGATGTGCCTCAGAAATCATTCTACTGAAATGAATTACTTTTTTGACTGAGTAACTTCAGAAGGCATTCACATCAATATGGTTTATAACACGTGGAAAGGAAAATTGACAAGAATTCTTTGGAAAATAGAAGCAGTACTTTCTCACCACTTCATAAACACTGAAATACACATTCTTTTATGTAAAGACGAGTGGAGGGGTTGAGATGTTCCTTGCCATCCAGCCTTTTTAAAGGAATCAATCTTACCGAAAACCACAAAGATGCAAAGGTATCAAATGTAAAAGGAAATTACATTGTTGAGTTTGGACTGTACTGTCACAGAAACGGGGGAGCACATTAGGACAAGCAATACTACTTTTATTAGTAGCTGTCCTTTCTAGGAGATTGCTTAACTCAGCCTATTTAACAACCTGTTCCTTGCCTTTACTTTTGAAAATGCACTGACATTTGGCCTTCTTATTTCTGGAAGCAGCCACACAAATCCGATAGACTGGGTCCAAGTATAGAAAACAGCAGTGTCATAAAGCTTAATTTCAATAACAAGCTTCAGCAGCTCAGAAAATGCATACTCTTCATTCCTCTTACAATGGAAAGAAGCATCATTTAGCCTTTAACAAGGAAAGAGGTAATGAGATAAAGATTTAGTGCTTGTGTTTATAGGAGGCCTGTGTGCGATTATTAACTGGAGCAAAGTTTGGTTTTGTTTGATTGGCTTTTGAAGGGGTTTTTTTGGTCACATTTGAAAGTAAAAATTTAAATTTCTTGAAATTAGATTACTGACAATTTTTTTTCCAAAAAGAATAGTGTATTGGTTCAAAAGAATCTATGCAGTAACCATTATGTTCATGTCTTCATGCAGCTAAATCTCAAAAGTTATTTTCTACACTTGTAAAGTTATTACATTTTTCTCTTCTGTTCTTCCACACAACAGCAGTAGAGATTTTCCACACTCCCGTAACATACTTTTCATTAATAGAGACTAATATTCTTTGTGTCAGTGTTATTCTAAGAGATGAAAAAATAAGGTCTGGACTATGGTCCAGTTGCCAAACTGGGAGCAGGACCTAATTTTCACGGATCTAACTTGGTGCTTGATTCCTAAGTTAGTGATTCCCAAGCAGTGACACACAAGTCTTTACTTATTTTTTGCATTACTCCCACATCATCAGTCAGGAAGGAAGCAGGAGCTGCAAGGTAGGTCAGACTTTTTTCTATTTCCCCTTAGCCAAGATTGATTCTAGCACCACTGGCTGCAGTAACTCCTTTGACCCTTGCAGTTTGCATTCCATCAGTTCTGGTCCTTCTGCTTTTTAACTCCAACAAGGAAGAATGTCAGCAGTGAATCCATAAGGCTGAAAGCCATCGCATTTATTTGCAGTTACTGAGAGGCTTGGCTAGTTGTCACTTTTACTAGTTTTGAGAAAAAATAAATGTCTGTAATTCTTTGCTCTCCACAACCACTGAGAGTTTTATGGAATAGAAGCTCTTTCTGCATTTGATAGGTTATCCAGCAAAAGGATAATTACCTCTGATGAAGTCTCTGAAAAAAAAGAAATTACTTTTTTGTGACAACTTATTTAAAATTATCAAACAATTGAGAAGTGTGGCATTTATAGTAATGCAAGATCTTTGAAAGAGAAAAAATAGTAATGCCTTTAAATCTGCAAAATATTATCTTCAGCTGTAAAAGTTTGGTCAGATAGATACTATTTAGCTATGTTGCATGGCAAAGCACAGTTTTAAGAAGTATTACTGCGCTTTACAATTTATCTTTCAACTCTGCCTATATTTCATTATTATTTCTACTCATGACTCATAGTATTTCTATATTTTTCTGCTAAGATTGACATATCTCATTTATTTTCACACCGGAAACCTTTCCTATGCATTTCCACAGCCAGATATTAGGGGTTTTTCTTTAAAATAGTATAGGTGTAATGCCCCATTTTCCCAAACTCTGCAGCTCAAAGCTCTGGGAGCTGCTGTACTATATGTACAGCCCATCAGTAGACCACAGGATATGCAATAATATTTCTATACTATGTTAAGGCTCCCTATGATATGTGTGTGTACATATACATATATCTAAACACATATGAGGGCTTATCAGTTTGCAAACAGCTGAACTGCACGTAATTCACTCATTTATAAACAGACCTCTCATCCACTCATTAGTTTTTATACCAAATATTACGTTAGATTGTTTGAAACTGATTCTCCTCTTCCCATCTAATACACAAACAACATAAAGAAGCCTTAGGAGAAAGAAGAATGAGGGAACTCTCTGGTGCTTTTGTTCTCATTCCCATGAGAATTATTGTGTTTCTGATCCATTGCTGCACACTGAAAATTCAAATTAAAGATTTTGCACTTAGGATGAGTAACAGAAACATTAAAATTTACTTCAAGTATAGAAAAACTGTAAGTTTAACATACTGTCCCATATCCCCATATGTTATTCAGTCAGGTTTACATACTCAATACATTTTCCCAAAGGCTATTCCAGATTTACAATGCATTCTGCTTTTCTGAAGTACTTGCTTGTCTACAAAGTACTACTGATAAAAATTAGATATCAAACAAATGAGATGGGTGTCTGAAACTTAAAAATAATTAATTAATTAATAATTAAATGCTAGTTTACTAATAAATATTACAGAAAAAAACAATAGGTTCCAAAAGAGTATTTCCTTTACAGCTTATTTAAAGTGCAAGGGTATGATGCTGTTTAGGAGGCTGAATTATATATATCTGGATTTATAATTAGTCCAGCTATTAACCTTTTCTCCAGTTTCTCTCTTTGGTGATATACTGTACTATAAATTCCATAAGAGATTACCTTGCAGAAAATATGGTTTTTCATAAATGTCCCAAGCATATTTCATAATCACTTTTAATTTATTTATTCTCGGTCTGATTCTCTTACTGTCTTGTACTGGTGCAGTTTTACCTGTCCAGGATGGATATGAACAGAATTTTGTGATCATTTAAAGCAAACATACTTTATTTACTTTTTAATGGATATGGATTACACAGCTTCCATAGGGCTGAGAGAGGTCAGAACTTCAGGTGTGGAGTAATGTGCCTAGCAGAAATTGCAGGCAGACCTAAGGCACTGAATCACTGTGTAACAAAATTATCAAGTCTTATTCATCCTGAGCCCATTATTGCCCAATCAGATGTGTGTGTATATATATATGTATATAATTTTGTATACACACATATATGCACAAATACATATATATATGCAAGGACTTCTGCAGGTGACTGAGACTTCTGCATCCAGATCTCTAAATGGGTTATTTTTAAAGAAGTTGCATCAGAACCTTCTGCTCAGAGCTGATGAAAGCCAGTAAATGGGTGCCCATTAATGCTGCATTAGCATTGTAAAACTGCTGCACTTCTCAAAAGCCTGCCAGAACACGACCCAATCTGGACTGTTAAAATGGCTGCACATGTATTGTAATTTGCCATCCATTCAAAAGCTGAAAAAAGGAGAGATCAAATTATCTAACTCTTCACAGGAACTTCTGAAAAACCAAACACAATGTTGTTGGGCTGTAACAGTTTCAAACATATCTGTAGAAAGAGTGTAAACTCAAAATGCTTGTTTGAAAGATATTTTAATTGATTATTCTGTTACTTCATGTTTTTTAGAACAGTAGGTTTATGTCTATAGGGATTTCAAAAGTCAAAACTGACAGTACGTATTTAACTATCATAACCACCCAGCAATTACGTTCAGCTTCTGCATTCTCATCTAACTAGCCTTGCAATCTAGGAACTTCTGTGCATATTGGGATTTCTGTAAAAGTTAGCATTAATGAAATAGAGTTTTAAATTTCCCTAGGCTCAATCTAGACATTAAGAATATAAATGTAAATTAGCAGAGAAGAGCAAGCAGCCTTGAATACTAACATTTTCATCACATAACTTTTGGTTAAAAATGTGCTACAGAATGGGGGAACCAGCCTTCTGCAACTGGTACCCTCAAACTGCATTAATAATTATCAGAATACTTCTGTAATTGTCTATGTGCTTGCTATAGCACTATAAGACTCAGACATCCTCCAGTTACAGATTATTACTGTCTGTCTGATAAATAATTCCTGTCCAATTCCATTTTGACTTGAAGACTGCCTCTAAAAAGATTCTTTTCTGCTTAAAAAAAATCCAGTTATAGAACAAATGTGGCCACAATATTCTACTTATTTCACCTTTTACTGGCAAGACAAATCTTGCAAATTCATTGCCTCTTCCTGACATTTTTATAGCCACCTGCAGTGTTTACTTTCATTGCAGTGTATTTTGTATGATCATGGGTGTCCACACTCTGCTTTGGTTGACTCTCTATCCTCATCACCACTGACAGTATGTTCTGATGGTAAGCAAGTGAAAATAAGATAAATAGTGAGAATATTACCCTTGTACATAGGCTCTTACTCCAAACTATTGACATGGCTAGTAGTCAAGCACCAAGTCTAGTTATAAAACCTGAGTTTTTTATACTTGAAGAATGGCTCCTTTTAAAACTTTTCACAGTGATTAAACACTCACCATTTGTTATGACCAGCTGCATATTCTAACTCTTTACTGACGCAGAATCACTGATCTCTTTCAATACATGCTGATACCAATGACCATAACTAGGAGACAGTAAGGACTAGAAGGACAATGATGATGTAAACCTCACTTTTCAAAATTCAAGTGAAGTGCTGAAAAAATGTTTGTGTTTTTTGTGGCTATTCAGGACTACTATCTTCTTGGAACAATGGGCTGAATCAATTAAAAGGAATAGTTTGTTATAAATAGAGTGATTGTGAAGGCTTTATATGAAGGTATTTTTATCGTGTTTTCTTTTGCTGTAATGAAAAAAGTGATCTATCATAGAACTAAAAAATAAGCTGAAAGAGATCTCAAGAAATTTTTGATCTTACTCCCACTTGGAGCCTGGACCTTTCAAGTCTGAATATTTCCAAAGATGAGACCCTCCAGGCAACATGTTCTAGTATTTCCATGGTGAAAATGTTTCTCATACTATCTAGCTGGAATTTCTCACGTTCCAGTGTGTGCCTGTTCCCCTTTTTCCTGTCCCATCCTGCTGAACTCACTCCAGAAAGTTGCTGTCTGTCTTGTCCTGGGGGAGCTCTAAACCATCTGTCAGATGTGGACTCAGACATCCCACAGAGAGGCACAGCATGACTTCCCCTACCTGCTGGATACAGCCTGGCCCGCTGTCTTTCAGGGATATTTTGCTAATTCTTGTTCAGTTTGTTCCTCAGGAGCCCCAGGTGCTCCTGCTGTCTTGCCTTGGCTCTGCACTGTACAGGCACATGACTCCTCTGCACTCACATGCAGGACTTTGTGCTACCTCTGACTGAACTTCCTAAGGGTCCTGTGAGCCCTGGGCTGTGCACAGACCACTCCCCTCAACTTGGTATTATTCACAAACTCACCAAGTTTTTGGAGAACACTCTTTACCAGTGTTCAGGCTGTTAATAAAGGCATTATACACTCTTCTGACATCAATGTGCAGTAGGAAGATAAAGAATCTGACAGGTATCTACATGGATGGATGGATGGATGGATGGAGGATTGCTGTGTGTTCCTGTTTTTCCAAAAGGAACCATATGAATTGACAATATTTTAAAAGATTAAGAACCTTCTCAATGAATCTTGAATATGCATATGCATATTTTCCTGAACACCTGCATGATAACTATGTAAGCCTCAGAAATGTTTGTATGAAATATGGTGTCTTAATTTACTATCTCAAAAAAAATCCCACATCCATCAGTTTCAACCTGAAGTTTTTGTGGGAGCCATTTGAGAGATTTTGCTAACAATCACAAAGCTGAAAAAAAAATGGAATTCCTTTGTAAAAATTTTAAATTCTCTATTTCTTCCAGTGTAAGTGATCTAAGGGATGAAGATATCTGACAATCTTCTACACTGACCTTCTTAATTTACAATAAATATTCCAGAAATTTGCTAATGGATTGTATCCTAAGTTTTGGGTCATTTGGTTTGTTTCATTTGGGTTGGATTTCTGTTCTAATTTTGTTTGGTTTTATCTCCTAGATAATATATATTTTAGCACAGCATCCTTTTTTATGTTATTTATCAATTTTCTGACAGTTTCAGCCTCAGTTCTGAAGACAGTTCGGTGTCTTCCTACCAGGTGAATTTCAGGTACAAGATTTGAAGTTGTTAGAGAACAGTAGCAAATTAGTCCAGCATGACTCTTGATTACCTTTGTTATAGGACAATTAGGATACTAGCTTAGGCCATAAATTTTATTGCAGTTTCTTACAAAAGTGAAGGTGAACAAGAAAATTGAAGGCATCACAATTTTCAGTGAGATGGCTCTTAAAAACCATTTGGTTTAAAAGCATTTGACATAATTTAAAAGACATTTTTTGCAAGCTTTCCTCCAAGGAAGCACTTGGGAGCCTAAGTAAAATTTGAATGTTTATGTTTTAAAGCACTTTTAATGCAAGAAATCTGTGTATAATTATCTCTAATTAGTCATCTCTTCCACTGAGATTTATACTAAGCATTTATTTTTTCTCTACAGTAGCTACTTCCCAGGCTTCTTTAATAACTAGGACTGTTTGACAAGCTGATCTCAGGATCAGATTTCAAACTCATCTTATTCCATTCTACCTGTTGCTTCAGGACATTTCTTAATGAGGCCAGAGTTACTTTCATGTCTAATTAAGCTGAAGAGATTAAGATATTTAGGTCTTGTTTTTGTATACTCTCCTAAGGGAAAAGTAAATACATAAGCAACAGAGATCAGCAGAAATGCAAGAAAGAAGAAAAGCAGCAGGAACACAGGGGAATATTATGTAATATAAGGGAACAGCAAAAGGCTGCGTAGATTATCCTTCCTAAAGTATGTTCACTTGCCTCAAAAAACAGTGAACTGTGATTCAGAATTCTCCCTAACATGATAATTATGTCTTTATCAGATGAACCTGAAAGAGAAATATGGAAGAAGGGATTTCATGTCTTTATAAAATATATTTGAAAACAGATCCTTATTAGGATTTCCTTCTTATACAATAAATTAAACTGGAAGCTAACAATGAGACAGATGAAACAATAGATCCAAAATACTCTATCAAACATGCCTTTGTTTTTTATGTTCCTTATCTTCTCCAGTTTCAGCTTTCAATGCAATGAGAAGTTTATTATTTCATTTGGAAAGAAACGATCCCTGCTATGTGGAAGTTTAATCTCTCTTCAAAAGTGCTTTAACCTTAGTTCCACTCTAATGGGCAAGTGGATAGACTCAAACCTCTTTTAGCATGCATTCATATTCCGGAATAAACATTTCCATTGAATATTTTTCAACAATGTTTTTAAATCATCATCTTTCTTAGTAAAAGGCTTCTCAAATCTTCTAGTTAAGGTACAGCTTTCTGCAGTACCAAAGAATTTCCCTCTAAAGGCAGGAAAGCACTTAACTAATCTTTTCATACCTCCAGCTCCTTTCAATTACCTGGGAGTATACTTATTTATACATTTTGCATGTTTCTTTCATGTGACTTTAGGTTTTTTCTTCATTTTTTCTTAAGCTCTGAAAAGATACAGATGCTCTTACATCTTTTTTCCTTTTCATTCATGACCTAGAATTCATTTTTATTTGGGTCTTGCAAGGAAGCTGGGAAACACAACTGGTCTGTTTGGAGGGTTCTGGAGTTCAAACCAAAATAATGAAGAAAACAGTTTTCTATATCAGTTGGAAATTGATTTTTTTTTTCAGTTTATCAAAACAAAAATATGAGTTTAATTAAGGCAAATGAAATACATGGTACCAGCTACACATCGGCGACCACCACCCAAGTCAGGCTTCCTGGAAAGTGGAGAATCAGCCCCGGTGCCAGGAGCATCAGCACCACCTTGTGTTCATGGGATAGGAAAATCAGTCAGGAACACGCCTCCCCAGCCATCGAAACCGCAGCGCTTCCCTCTTCTCCCCATGGCACGTTAACGATGGAGCCATATTTGTGGAAAAGATTCATAATTTCTGCTCCTGTAAATTTAGAATAATCGATATATCCAGGTACTTAGGAATTTATCAGGAAACTTGCTTGGATTTTTGGTCAATGTGTTAGACAGCAGTCGCAGCACATGAACAGCCCAACTGTTCATAATTGCCAGGTTTTTGGGCAGGCATCTTGGAACAAGATAGCTTAGAGGTGAATTTTGCAAGAAGATTTGCAGTTATTTACAGGAGTTCTTTCTGAATGTGAGACACGACACTGGAAAACCTATTCTTTTCTTTGAAAATTTAAAAAGGGAGCAAAGGAGACGGTGTCATGTGGTGATGGAGCACCTTGACAGAGAGTCAGTATAATGTTTTGATTCCTTTTTCATAGCCTGTAAACATCCTACAAGGCAGTGCTGTTTCCTTCAGTCTTTTGCACAGTAGAAACTGTTCTGTAAACAAATCTATTTCTGGTACATCTTTCACCAACTTGACTGTGAAAATACATCCGTTTTCATTTCTTTTTCAAAAAATCAACTTCCCTCTATCCATTTGGTTCTGGGAGTGCAGTTTCTGGAAAGACATATCCCATCAGAAATTGCAGTTACTTCTGTTTTAGCTCTACTATATGATGTACACTTTCTAGCAGAAAGTCTGGGGCAAAACCGGTTCTTTCCAGGAACTGCTAATAATATGGGAGTGCAATTTAATAGACAGTTTTCTATACCTAGGTGTATTTAGCCTAGCTTCACAAAATTCAGGTCTTCTCTCTAAGAGGGAAATAGAATAGCAACTTTCCCTATTTTTTGCCCCCTTCTTTTGGTCCAGAAATTAAAAACTTCTGACTGTGTTTCATAGCTCACTTTCCCCTTTCTAATCTTTTAAAAATTTGAATATTCCCAGACTAAGTGCAAGACTGTGTGTCTGTATGTCACTTTAGTGCAATGTATCAGTTTTCTTTCCAGTACACACATAACTAGAAAAGCATATAATGACATGGTATACTCATAAGTATTTAAAAAATGATCCTGATTCTCTTCTACCCTTCAGTTTGTGCATCATTACAGAGAATTTGCATTGGGGACAGTTAGACTTCTGTTTTGATCATTTTTTACATCCACACCTCATATGTGCCTCTATCAGACTGATGTAAGGTATCATTTTAAAAAATGGCAATTTTCCAAAACCACTGTGCAAACTCTGAATGATGGATCAGTCTCATTAATTTTATCAAGTATAAACCTGGGTTTTAAAAAAAAAGTTCAACCTTGTGGAGTATGGTTGGGATCCCATGTTGGTGTACACTACAGGATCTTGCTCAACCGTGTCCTTTTAGAGGTTGACAATGTCTCTAATGTCCTTATAATTTTTCTCCCTGTTCCAAAAGGGGCAGGGCACCGTTATTAGTGCTACTCAGTCCCTTCTGTCACTTTCTGTCAGACAGCTGGGATCTCAATGCCCTTTATATTTGGGTAGTTTACTACCAGTATTAAGGGACTCACTGTAAATATTTCATCACCCTTTTGAAATAGTTTTCTCTTTTTCTGTTGAAAAGACTGAAAGAAACAAGTCTTTCCAGTACCTTACAGGGCAATAAGAGAGCTGTAGAGAGACTTTTTACAAGGACATGGAGTCATAGGACAAGGGGGAATGGCTTCAAGCTGCCAGAAGGCAGGTTTAGGTGAGGTATTAGGAAGAACTTTACTCTGAAGGTGATGAGGCACAGGCACAGGTTGCCCAGGGAGGCTGTAAATGCCCCATCCCTGGAGTATTCGAGGTCAGACAGGATGGAGTTCTGAACAACCTGTGAAAGGTCTAGTGAAAGGTGACCCTGCGCATGGCAGGGGGTTGGAATGAAATGGTCTTTAAAGGTCCCTTCCAACACAAACTATTCTGATTCTATGAAGTTGAACCTTGTATTTTGTGTATTTAGCACTAGGATCTGGCTGACCTCTTGCCTCTGTGTTTTGAAGCCTGTTAACTGTATGAAGGAGTAATTTCCACAAATGGCAAATCAAACAACTGCTTCAATTATTTAGCGAAGTGTCTTATATCTTACAGTTGTCAGGAAAGCAGTCTAGTATAAAATAGGAAAATTCCCCAAAATTTCAGAGACGTTTTTGAGGACTTCATTGGATTGAAACAATAGAGGCAAAAAGAGGAACTTTCAGCATCATTTTCGGAAGCATAGGCTGACAGAACTTTGGTGAGTGGTGATATCCTACCCCAGATGGGTTGAAAAGTTCCTATTCAGCAGTGAGACCAGCAGCTGTGTCTTGGGTCTCAACAGAGATTGTTGCAATGCAGGCAATGATCTCTATTCCCACAGGAGGCATGAGAATAATTTAAAAACAGTGTTTCAGCATAACTCACTTACCAGGTAAAGACAATGACTCACTCAGGAGGCTCATCTGAACTTGAGCGAGCCAGAAGGTGCCAAGCCAGTCCTCACCATCAGTGCTGCAATAAGGAGTGTTGCACCGGTGCACTCGAGATACCATCCTTTGCTACTTACAGAGAAAATCTCTAGTGCAGAGAGCTGCAATACTATACAAACCTACATGTGTAAGAAAACTTCATTTGGCACCAGCACATCTAGCAATATTTTTCTTGTTGCTTTCTTTTAAACTAGTTTAGCAGGCTGGCTGTGAAATTTGAGGGTCAGAATTCTTCTTGCTAAATGCATTTAGGCTTGATGTGCTCAAGGACTCTTGTTGCCAGGTATAAAAATATTCATCCTGATTCTTGGAAAGCTCTCTATCTGTGTCTGTTCCTTCTACTGGAGCAGCTCCCCTTAACGAAGCACTCATTATCCAATGGCTCTTGTCTTGCACTGGGATCTGCTCCTATTTCTGTTGGAGCTTGCATGTAACACACCTGAAATTCCACACCTTCTGCATCTTTCTCATGGAATAATATGTAGTATCTGTGTGGTATTCCAAGCAGACTTTTTGAGTTTCCCTAACCCCAACTCACTAGGGAGCATCCATGGGTATCTGAAATTACCATATATATACACCAGACACTTCACTTGATACCTGGCACAAATTTTCCACTGCTGGGTTTATCCACTGTTTCATTTACTTCAGCAGTGGCTGAAGAGACAGAGGTAGGATTGACTGTCCACCTCTACTGGTTATCTTTTTATGACTTGATGAGGCTACCATCTTTTTATGACTGCTATATGTTAATGACTACAACAGGCAATTCCATAGAATTGCAAGAAAAATAATTATTATAATTGTGTGTTCTTTGTCTGCCCATAGCAGAGCAATATTTACTAGACTTTGGTACTATCTTAAAACCTGGAATCTAGATGGGTCAGCTATCTTGGTTTATGTTTCTGTGACTAACATGGTGACTTCATTCTAGACCTTTTTATTTCTTTGGCTTTGAGTTATTTCCACATTCAATCCATGGTATCTATTTTTTGTGTTAACGAAAAACAAATGTTAAAGCCTATTCAGAGAGAGAAGAAACCAAAACAACCATGTCTACTGGGAAGGAAAAATTAGCTTTTGTTTAGGCTCAGAAGAGCTCAGACTGATCTATACTGCTAAAGAATTACTCCACCTACCAGGACTAAGTCACAGAAATTCCTGAGGACTGTTTTGGCTTAAAATAATAAACTCTTAGAAACAGTTAATGATGAGGTTTGTTGAATGGCTTCAAGATTAATGAGAAATAGATTTGGTTACTTCTGGCTTTTCTGGGCTTCCTATGAAAGTAATGTATAGAATATCAGAACGCTTTACCCAATTTATTTTTTTTTACTTATGCATTTCAAGATATTATATAGATATCTTCAAGATGTCATTTTCCCCAAATACTAATGTAAATAGCATAAACTAACTGTCTGAACGAAGTATGTTCTAGGCACAGTACAGAGTAAATAAAAGGACTCCACTTTGGGTGGTTTATGCAGAAACTTATGAAGAAGTAACAGCAATAGTGAATTGCACTTTTTTCCCAGTGTTTTCCTGGGACAGAATGCACAAGATAAATGACAAATAACTAATATGGTAAATAACTGCAGTGATTTTTAGAAATTGATAGATATGTGTATGCAGCATCCATGTGAACAGAGACCAGGATGGAGACAGACTGATGAGCCAGGTCCAGCCTTGGAGGCACACCTTTTCCAGTTCCTTGGATTTCTTCAGCACAATAAAATTTTTACGAATAAGTGCTGATGCAGAATTAGCTGTTAAGAGAAGAGCAGGTGGTAATCACCTTTACGCCTCTGTATGTCCTCTTGAGGATACCCAGTGTAGAAGTGATGAAATTACAGAGATCATCACTACCTGATGAAGTTCCCCTCCACTAAGACCCGGGCCTGTTAATGGAGGTGGCCCCCACCACAACAAGCTCGGATCGCGAAAGGAAAGCTGCTGAAGCACCTTGTATAAATAAGCATCCCTCTCCCAAGCCTTGATTCCACTATCGGTCTGATTTCCTCAGCAAGGTAAATTATTTAGAAGGTGTTCTGCGCTACATCCCGAGGCAGAGCCTCGCCGGTGGGGCTTTCTTTCCTCCCTTTCCCCGGGACGGGCAGCGGGTCCCTGCGGAGCCGGGCCAGCATCCCTCCCTTCGGCGAGCGCAGCCGCCTCACCTCCCCGCAGACTTCCCGAACTCTGCCTAAAGCTTCCACCACCACGGGCGGGGGTGGCTCAGCCTCTGCCGGCCGGTCCCTCCCTCCCCACCCGCGCTCCCCGGCGCCCCCTCCCTCCCGCCTCGGGGCAGCCCCGGCGAGGCTCTCGCCCCCTCAGCCCTCGCCCGCCGCGGTCGGTGCGAGGCGACTCGAGGCGCGGCGGTGGGCAAGGCGCCTGCGCAGCTCTCCCGGGCATGCTCATTAACAGCGGAGGAGCCAAAAAGGGGAAAAAAAAAGAGAAAAAAAAAAAAAAAAAAAAATCCCACCCTGAGAGCGAGCGGCGCCGCTGACACTACACCCGCCGGAGAGCGGCGGCGGCGGCAGCAGCAGCAGCAGCGGCGGGGCTGCGCTGTGCCGGCCCCGCGTCCCCTCACGCCCCGGCTGCCAGCGCCCGCCGTGGGCAGCTGCGGGGCGAGCCGCGGGGCGAGCCGCGGCAGCAGGAGCCGGCGCGTCCTCCCGGCGGGGCGGAGGGGCCAGGGCGGGCTGCGGGGGCGCCGCGGGCAGCGGCGATGTGGATTTATATTGGCCCGCGCCGCAGCCGCTGGGGAGCGGGGCGCGGGCACCGCACCTAGAGGCGATGGGCGAAGCCGTCGGCGGGGCTGAGCCGGGGCGCTGCTGAAAGTTCAGCCGGTGGCCGCGCTCGGTAAGTTTGCCGGGGAAGCGGGAGCGGCGCCGCGGGCGCCCGAACTTCGCTTTTCGTGGGGGGCAGCGGCGTCCGCGCCGGGGCGGCGAGGGCAGCGCCGGGCGCCGCCGGGGGTGCCTTGCCCCGCCGGAGCGGGAGCCGGCGGGCGCTCCCGGAGGGTTTTTGTGGATGGCACTGGGTGTGTACGTGCGGCTCCGTGTGCGCTGCGCGGGCGGAGGGTGCCGGCGGGCGGCTGCCTGGCTCCGGGGCGGTGCGTGCGGGCACCGCACGGCTGCGGGAGCGGGCGCCCAGCAGCGATGCCGCGCTCGGGGCTGAGCCCCGGCGCCCCGCACGCCTGTAGGGGGTCTCCTTCGCCCGCGGTTGCCGGGCGCGGGGTGTCGGTGCGGAGCGGCGCTCGGACCGCCCGGGCGCGGTGCCAGCGCCCCGGGCGGCAGCGGCTCCCCATCCCCGAGGCGGAGCGGGGCGGCGGCGCGGGTGCGCGGCTCTCCGCGGGGCGCGGCGGCGGGGAAAGGCGGGGCGCTGCCGGGGGCCGGGCTCCGGCTCCGCGCTGGCGTTGCGGGAGCGCCCGGGCCGCTCGCATGAAAAGCCGCATCCCCGGTGCGCTCAGGGGTGAGGTGGCTCCGCCGGGGCAGCGGGACCGCGCTCCCTCCCGGCGGGAGGATGGAGCAGCCTGATTTCTCACCGCTCCTCAGGCATAATCTGCTAAACGTGTGTTCGGTGTATTCTCCTGCCACTGGTTGTGGGATCTGGTAATCTCTTTTAGTCAAGGCGTGTATACAGTCTTTATACTGCTCTGCTGCTTCTAGCTGGCTTTTTTCCCTAAAATACCTTACAGCTGTAGCCCGTGACTGACGGTTTAAGCTTGATGAATGATTAGACCAGTTATGGATATGATTGTGGTACACAGTGAGGAACCTGCCTGTGTGCTATTAACTGTGTGCTCTTACCGTGTTGAATGTCAACACGTTTACCTTAGCAGAGCTGGGCTTTACGTGTTTTAATATTGAAATCAATGGCAAGAACTCCCCGCCTCCCCCTTTATTTGGCTTAAATATATGCTACCTTTTTAGGCTGTATAGTAACTGTCTTTGTGATAGTCTTTTATTGATTGCTTTCCCAATATCCAAAGGTTGTAGATACCCATCTTGATTGTGCTGATGCTTCCCTGATAATTAACGAGTCAGATACACTGTACTATGGAAATAAATACCAACTGTCCGTGTGGTGGGGCAAGCATCTCAGACATCTACTGTGTCTCCAAATGGTTTTGCAGTAACAAACCCCCACCACTCCTAGTGCCTGGATTTTAGCTGTTAATTGTGAAGCTTAACGTAAAACAATTTGATATTTAAAGTATGGAATTCCTGGTGTTGTCGAGAGCACTTTGTGAATCACAAATAGCAAGATAAACTGTAGTGTGGGAAGAGCTATACATCAGAAGGTGAGACACAGCCCAATAGCTTGCTTTCTTTCTTGTCCATAGTTTCTTTTCAAAGCTTATTTTATACGTGACCCTTAATGCTATGGGCTAATCTCAGAACACTTCTTCACAGACGAAATGCAGTCTTCTTAATAACCTAACTGCTACCCCTATAGATATCCTATTGATATTACAAATTCATCAGAAGTTGATAATGTAGTTGTATGTAACTTGATAATGTAAGTTGTATGTAGTTGATAATGTAACTGTATGTCTTGGGGATTTTGGCTTGTTGGTTTGTTTTAAGAACCCACATCTCTAAATTGCTGTGGAATTTAGGAACCTCTATGGGTCTTGCCTTTTTTTTTCTTTTTTTGTTACATCACTGTTTTGTTTCAAAGAATGATTAGAAGTTTTCTGAATAACACATATCCAATAGGATTTTTCTCTGAATATCTGATCTTTAAAAAACCCCAAACAATTAAAACCATATAAGACCCCCAGTAAATTAAATTTCAAATACTGAATTAAAAATCCTTTATTTTAAACAGAACAGTTCCTTTCAGTTGCCAAATTTTAAGTATTTAAATGACGCGTATAAAGAGCAAATGAGAAAATTCTTATTAAAAGCAGCTTTTGAGAATGTGGGAATGCAAATTACTACTCTCAACACTTCAAGTAGTCAGATGTGGAAATAAATGAACATATTGTATTGATGGCTTATGTGTAAAAAAGCATTGAAATGTATTCAGAGTTCTATAAAAGCAGTGTCATCTGAGAAAAATTGTAGCAAAGGAAATCTATTACTCATCTGATGCGGCATCATAATTAAAATGGTAGTTTTGAAAACCGAAGGAATTACCCGTTTGGTCACATGTGTGCTTGTAGTCACGTATGGAGGTGTGCAACGTTATGCTCTGCAGTAATGGCTTAGGAATAGGTAAATGTATACTTCCTTCTTTCCATTGAGATAGGAAATTCTGAGGATTGGTGTTGATGTTAAGTGGAGCAGGCAGGACATTTCATGAGGTCTAAATGGTATGTGTTTAATTTTTAAATTATCTTAATCTGAGAGATGTAAGAATAATAATGCTGCTTAATTTATCACTATCTCAGGGCTTTGAGTATGGGAAAACAGTCCTCTACATTTGGTTAGAAATATTTTTTTGTTCCCATTTTACAGACTGAGAGTCCTGTCTTTGCTTCAGTCACAATGACTGTAGTGGAACTAGATTTTAAAATGATTTAGAGACCAGATATAAATTGGTGATGGAACTCTGTCTGAAATTCATGAGTTTCTGTTTTCTTGTCTGCTGTTTCTTCATCTAGATGCCCGTTGATTATGTTCACAGTTCAGCACAGCTGAGTTAATGATAAATTTCATGAGATCAAACAGACTTAATATAGTTTTGCTTTTTCTCTAAAGGCCCAGTCCTGAGTCTGCTGATTTGAGGTGCAAAATTTTATGCCTTTAAAGTTAGTGAAAAGAGGGTCAAGTCAAACTGTAGTTTGGTAACTGTTGGTGTAAGCAATTTTACACATTGTAGTCACTAATCTGTTTAGCTTCTTTAGTATTTTAAAGCGGTAGATTCTGGAAGTATTGTAATACTTTTGCAGCTTTTATATGAGTTAAGGAAATACAGTGTTTGCTTTGTCACCTTTCCTTTGCTCACCTTTGAAGTTCGGTTATAATCCCAGTGTACAAACTTTGGATTTCCCCAGATTTTTGTGCATCACATACACAAGTTAATGACACCTTATGCTCTAAAACCTGTGCAGAAGTTGCCAATAAATGTCACAATATTAAAACAGTAAGGAGAATTTCATGGAGTCATAGAATAGTTTTGATTGGAAGGGGCCCTTAAAGGTCATCCAGTCCAACTCCCCTGCAATCAGCATGAACATCTTGAAGAGATCAGGTTGCTCAGAGCCCTTTCCAACCTAACCTTGAATGTTTCCATGGATGGGGCATCTACCACCTCTCTGGGTAACCTGTGCCAGTGTCTCATCACCTATACTGTAAAAACTTCTTCCTTATATTTAATCTAAATTGACTCACTTTCAGCTGAAAGCATTACCCCTTATCCTATTTAAGCCATTGTTGTTGATATTGGTTTTTGACTACAGTCCTCTCTAATGAATAAATAAAAATAATTCTTGTCTCACAAATTAGAATGCTTACTGTGCTTGGGGAGACCACATTGAAGCTAAGACTTGTGAACGTTTTGGTTCAGAGAAAAATACTATGTTTAGAAAAAATTTCTGATTTTTATGATGTAAGGTTGTGTGCAATCCTACGAGGACACATGTTAAAGTGATGGTGTTGCTCTCCTATAGAGGTTGATTTAGTCATACACTCTTCTAATACAGAAAAGTTACAATTGGTTAACCAACCTTCTATTCATTACCAGTGCTACATTTCTGTGAGTATGATGCTGGTTTGTAACCGGTATGACTAAATTAAAATCCCTCTAGAGAACAAAAAGCTCTGAATCTAACTTTAGTCTAGGTAGCATGCGGATCTGTAGTCTGTGGTGACAGACAGATCAACCAGCTATCAACTTTTCTGATAGTTCTGCCAGACCAGCACTGCATCATTGAGCACTTTTGCATCGTCCCAGTTTCTCACTGATGCTCACCAAGAGCTCCATCATTGTTTTACTAGGTAGATACTTATTTTAAAAGACTGAGCATTTTGCTGCACTACTGATAAGTGGCATATTCAAAATTTATTGAAATCAGTTAGAGGTAGACTCTCTACCCAGTTAGAGGTAGTCCCTCCCTCACTTGCCATTTTACTAACTTACTTTTTATTGTTTCTTGACCAAGGACACAGCACAGTAATATTTGGCTAAGCACAGAATTATTCTGTAGTACAGCTGTAGCTATAGGTTTTAGACTATGATAGAATTGTCAGTGGTAGCTGCCTCCTTCAAAATGAATATCCAACATGTTGTATCTTACTATTGTTCTCTTTTCCATGAATCAAACAATTAATTAAGAAAGAGACATAAATGTGCTAAGTGTCAGTTGATCTCTATGAATGAAGTAAGAGGGAAATAATGTTAAATGGTAATTCTGTTGGATGGAAAGTAAGATTTTGATGCTGCTTAAGTAAAAAGGAGATATTAGTTACATTCTTATCTTGGCACTTTGATAAGCCTGTTCTTGAGACTCCTCTGTTGCATTTCATGATGAGGAGACTATGCTTAAATGACCAGATTTCAGTCCTCATCCATCTTTGTCTATGGCTGAAACCAGATAAATATTAATTCCTTAAAAAAAAAATCTTTACTGGTAGGCTTAAAAATCAGTTCGCATGGATGAACCTAAAGTCTGCCATTGCCATCTAACTTCAAAAAACCTCTTATCTTTTTTATTTGTTGATGTTTAGGTGGTTTCTGCTTATTTGCTTGAAAGCCTTCATACATCTTGAAATTTGATATACTATAGCATGAAAATCTTTGTGTATAAATTATAGCTGTAGTTAGCATTATGCAACACAGTAATGTCACTAGTATTTATACTTGACAGGAGAAGTAATTTAGATGCTTCTCTACTTTTTTTTTAATAGCTTGTGGGTGTTACCTGTTCATTTAATTCACTATATTAAATGCCATTGGTTTTACCTTAATGTACCTTTAATAAATTTAAAAACCTGTTTGAGAATCGAAAAAGCACCAGAAATACAACTTTAGTAGAAATTGAAATATTAATATCAGTGATACAGGGTTAATTGAATGTCAGGAAAAAATACTAGCCAGAGGATGAAAAGTCCTTTACTTGTAACTTCTACATTGAGAGTAATTTCAAGGTGTTTTAAAAGTTGAAATGAGTCCTAAAATGGTGGGGGAAATGCATCCTAAAACTGCAGTTTCTAACTTAACTGTTGCTGTTATATTTGAACACAAAATCTAAAGCAGTTTCTCGAATAATAATGAAACGAGGCATAAAAATTAATCTCCATAAAAAGTCCCTAAGGGGAAAAAAAGATAGATGACTTTGTGAAGAGCATTCTGGTATGCAAGGAGATGAGGTATTTCTCATATTCGTGTTGCTGAGTAATCTTTATTTACTTATATGGAGTATGTTTTGGTACTTCTTTCCCTTATTTTCTCGAGCCAAGGATGTTTGACTCTACTTCCCCTTTCCACAGAATTGGAATTGGGCACATGAGTTGAGTGCTCTTGTTGCCAGTCTAGCTGGATTCTGATTGTGTGTCGGTAAGTAACTGCTTTTTCAAAGTTTCCCTGTTAAAATTCCAGTTAGTCTGAAAAAAAGGAAACTCTTTTCCTTTCAAGCTTTCAGAAGCAGTTCACTTCCTGATAGCCCTAAAGCTTTGTCTCTTCTGTGGCTTGATGTTGAAGGTTCTGTATTGAGCTCAGCTTGTTTCCATTTTCTCTTGAACTGAAGAAGAGTCAAAACTTATTATAACAGATTCATCAGCTGGTAATGAGGATGGGATTTATTTTGGAGAACTGAGATGTTGAAGACTTGTGTATTCTCCTCTGCTGAATTTGGAACTTACATGTTGGATTTCTTGAGTTCATTTGATTGGGTATTGGATGGAGCAGCTTCTGGAGTCCTGTTAGGTATTGCCATGTAACCTTTTGTGCTTTCAGGCTTGTAACTGTATCTAGAAATGGCAGATGTATGGAAATTGAGTGATGCTGGTAGTCATCTTGTATATATATATATACACACATGCTGTTACACTGAATGTAGACCATATGCTCAAATTAATAAAAATAATCAAGATCCAAAAATTAAATAAAAAGCTAATTTTATTTCCTAAGTCTCAGAAGATGATTGCTGGATTGTAGATGTCTATGTTGCTTATGATTTAAAAACCTGTCTTAAGTTTTCCATGTTCAGAACTTTTCACAGACGTACAATTATATTGTATTTTATTATTGCTTGCTACTAAATCATCAAGCCAACACAAACAGGGCCTTTGAAGTGTTGTTCACTCCCATTCTTAATGAGTAACCTTTGACATTTCAGTAAACATCAGCATGTTGGGTGCTAAGTGTACTGTCTACATTGTTACCAGATGGAGACAAGTTTTTATTTTTAAAAGAAATTACTCCAAGTCAAATGCAGGAATGACACAAGAGAAATGTGTATTGCTTGCTCCTTCTCCACATGTGCTTTTGTTTGTAGATAAGTAAAGGGTATGAAATCTTTCTAGTGTGTACCAGTTCTTAAAGAACAAACAGAAGCTGTGAGCAAGTGTTTGCAAGCTCTTATTTAATCATAACAGTTGTGGTCAGCGTGCAAGGTGTTTACAGGATGAGCCAATGTCTGAGGGTAAGGACCAAGAGCTCAGCTGTGCCAGGAAAGTCCAGTACCTTCATTAGAGCTTGAAAATCTGGAACCATTTCTGCGCAACTAATGTGTACGTATGTAACAACAAAGTGATAGTGGGTGAAGCATAAACAATTTAGCACAATTTGATGGTGGATTTCATACCAGAACATGAGAAGCAGTAGTAAATCAAATCATGACTCTTCATATTTTAGTAATGTTTTACCTTATTGATTGGAAATGCAGAGTAAATGAGTCACACATTTTAGGTTAGCAGATCTTTTTCTTTGCTCATCATCTTGCTGATCAATGGTCTGATCTAAAAATAATAAAATATGACTCTGACATCTGTTTGAAATAGATTGCTTAAATACTGTGTTCAGCTTTTTTGTTTTGCTCTGCCTTTTTAACAGTGGGGATTACCACACCTAAGGGATACGTGGAGGGCTGCAGATTAAATCACACATGCGATGTAAATGCATCAAAACATTCTGCAAGCATAAGCACCGTATCCATTAAAAATATTTCACTGGAAGAATATTAAAGATCTGGCATGTACTCCTAAATAAAATAAAGCTATTGAGAGGCAAATATTTTGTATGAAAGGGCATGGTTATAGTACCAGGGTACTCTTAGTAGTTGTCTTTATCTCCAAATAAAACTGAATGTTATCTAGATTTTTGGGGTTTTTTTAAAATTGTATTCTATTTTAGCACTTTTCTACATATGAAAATAAATACACTTTTCTGGAGGAGATCTATCTCTAAAAAGTAACCCAAATTGCCTACATCCTTAAAAGGAAAAACCTCAACCAAGTATCACTCTTCTATTGCATGTTATAATACAGTACAAAAAATCTACTGTGACCCTTTCTCCTCAGAATTTATAAGCTACTTTTAAAATGTCAATGGAAGTAAGAGATGGGAGTAAAAATCTTGGAATGAAATCAAAAGGAAAAGGCTCTTAATGGAGTCCTACTGTTTGGTGTCACTCCACAGAGGGACCTCCACCTGTTTATTTCGTGTGATAGTATGATACCAGAGAAAAGTTGAGCGTTCAAGAGTTTAGGTTGTGCATCCTTTAGGGAAGATCTGGGAAGAAAGGATAGGTGAGAAATAAATTGGAAGGGAAAGAAACCAGCTGCACTCCTAGGCCAAAGCAAAACTGAATATGCTCAAGATGATTTGAAACGTGTAGAACGAGGAGTTGAGGTGAGGTGGAGCAGGAGAACGAAGCTGTGTTTATGGAGCAGTAAAAAGGCCAAGGGTGTTCCCCATTTGCTGCTGTGTTTCAGGTAGCCTGCTGCAGGCACACTCCTGCCACTGATATCTCTTGTTAGCAAAGTGCTTTTGGCAGATCTGAACTATTCTAAATTTGCCTTGACTGATGTAATCAAACACTGAACTTTTTGTTTAAATATTTGTAGTGATGTGTACGTGCGCTTCCCCTACCTCTGAGCTTGTGTTAGACTACAGCGAGGTCCTGTATAATTAACTTCTGGTATATTTTCTGTTTATGTCAAATCTCACAGGAAGATTCATGGCAACAGAGTCAGTAAAAACCTTGACTTCACAACTTTTCTGGAAGTAGCATTGAATCCTGATATCCACTGATAAATCAACAGTACACTGCTCCAGCTTGGAGTTGTGCTTCTCTGTTCTCTTCTTTAGACGGTGTTGCTTTGTCTTGGATTTTCCACTTGCATTTGGATGTCACTATTTTTTGTAGGTTTTAAACCAATTGTTTTGTTCTGAGAAATGTTAAGAAGCTTGAGGATGAAAGGGAAAGTGTAAGGTTTGGGGTTTTTTTTCTTCTTTCATTACTGGATTATCATTAGTATATATGTATGTCTACATCTTTTGTAAGTATTTTGTAAAAAAACCAAGCACCCTTCCTAATTACTTTAGATCTGGGAGGTAGGTAGAAAAATATTTCCAGTTTTCTCCCAAAAAGGAAAGCAGTCTTCTTGGGCTGAAAAGAAAGGGCACTGATGGCTCACCTGTGTGCTCTGTGGTTTAGGTTCTCTTCTGTAGAACACAGCTTGAGATTTCACAGGTCTCTCTGTTGTGTCCCATTTGAGTGAAAACTCAAAGGTATGTTGGACACCTTAATAGCATGGAGGTGTGCCCTGGAGCTGGCTCCCCAGGTCACAGCACCAAGTCTGCCAGAGTTCAAGAAAGGAACAGTTGGGACAGTGTTCTCAGACCCATGGTGTGATCACTGGGGTGTCCTGTGCAGGGCCACAGGTTGGACTTCAATGATCCTTGTAGGTCTCTTCCAGCTCGGGATATCCTATGATTCTGTGATCCATCTTCACATTGTCCACTGAGATTGGTGTGATTGGTAAGGGGAAACTGTGTTTTGGTGTGTGCACAGGTTTTGTTTGTTTTCAATGAACTGTAACCTGCTGCACAGATTTCTTTTGAAGAGCATGAGAGCAGTGAGGCAGGGCAACAAATCTGTAACCAACTTTCTGCATTATTTTTTGGATAATGTATTAATGGGAACCTTACAAATGACAAAGTTTGAAATAAATTAGAAGTAGAAATGCATTTTTCAAAAATCCCTCCAGTAAATGTTTATCTACTATTAACTGATACGCAGAAACAACTTCAATACTAATTTCCTACACTGAGGATGAGTGAGATCAGTTCAAGGCTATTATGCCCTGAATTTGCAGACAGCTTGTTGTAATTAAGAAATAAAACTCAGAGTTGTTGTTTTGATTTTTCCGTGATGCTTTGCCTGGGGGTCAGAAATATGTTCTTGATGCCTGCTGTCTATAGGCACTAAAAGACTTAAATAGCATTGTGCCTATTAACACAAGTTGTTTGCATTTGTGCAAAAATTCCCCTCCAAAGCTGATTTAGTGTTCCAACATAAAAGGGCTGTGGGATTACAAGGCTGTTAATAGATGAGAAAACGACTATATGTACCATGAAGGTGATTATGACCACAGGAAACTTGTATCAAAATTGCTTTAGGTCATAATGTTATAGTATGGAAACTTTTAAAAGGTTATTTCCTTAAACCGTTGACAAAACTGGTCTTCTGTTACGGTTTCAGCTCCTAAGGACAAAAACTTAAGTATGGTATCTGCTTTCTCTGCCGAATAAAACAGGAGCTCTTCTACTGATAGTTATTCTGGGAGCTGAGCATCTTGTTGCATTTGAGTACAAAGGCACAGTTCATTACTGATGGGA
This sequence comes from Corvus moneduloides, assembly GCF_009650955.1. Lineage (NCBI taxonomy): Eukaryota > Metazoa > Chordata > Aves > Passeriformes > Corvidae > Corvus > Corvus moneduloides. Next base: position 11,144,403 of record NC_045489.1, on the reverse strand, counting down.
AAACAAACTTTCTCTACCGTAGCAATTCAAATTGAGCTCTCTGCTAAGTAGTGCTCATTAAAATATCTATCATTTACAGGAATTACTATTTTAGCCCTTTTAAATGTTTTAGTGCTTTTTCTTACACTGGATGAGATTTGTATATTTAAAAAAGAAGGGCAGAAAAGGACACTGTTTCAAAAAGATTATTTTCTGGGGAAGCACACAGCTAAAACTGGACAGTAGATGAGCTGTATAGGCCTAAGGGCGAGGATAACAGAATTAGTAGAAATAAAGATTTGTTGTTTCCTGCTTGCTGAAATAACTCATCTGATTTGGGGAACATGTAGATGATACTCCCTGAAGTGTAATTTATTATCTTCAATTTCTGAGGATTCCCAGATTATATCCAAATTCACTTTACCCTTCTGGTAGACAGTTAATGGGGAAATAAAGCAGCTCTGTTGTATCTGCTTCTGCTGCTTGGTCTTAGAAGTCTGTGAGATCTGTTCCATTCACCTCTGAAAGTGCATTGCCCTCTTTCCAGTGCAGGACTGTTCTTCCTTCTTGGGTGCCTGTTTCTCCTATCCAGTTCTTCCCTCCTTCCACATACCCATCAGTGATGTTTGGGAAGATCGCTTAGGTCCTCTTAGATGGATAGCCAGCACCGGCAGAGTCAGATACCTCTAAATAGTCAGCTGTCAGATTGTTCTAGAAGAACAAGAACAGTTTCTGAGGCAGGACTGTAAAGTACCAAGTGCCTGTTGCACATTCATATGTAGGAAGCTGTGTCCTGCTTGGGATCTTATGCTTCTATGTTTTCAAAGCAGCAGTATTTACCTAAATCTGTGCTCAGGCCATGGTTTTTCTATTAGATGGAAACTTTCTTTATAAACAGAATTAAAAAAAAAAAACCATAAATGCTCTGAAGCAATTTTAAACTCTTGGGTCAACTTGTAAACTTCTCCAAGAAGATTGTTGGTGGGTGGGGAATTATTTTTAGAACCAGAGGTCTGCAATGCCAAGTATGCATCCAGTTCTGCGTTTTCTGAGTTATGACTAAAGGACTAAAGATACCCCTTTTAATTCTTTCTCTTGACATTCGCTGAGCAGCTTAGATGAAGTTCTTTGCTATGGACAAGCAGTTTAAAAGTTTTACATGAGTAAGGGGATAGTATGGGGGTCAGATATAGGGTTTTCTACACCAGATCAAAAAAATTGATATTCTAGTTCAGTGTAGTGCTTCTGGACTGCAGTTGTCTAACAAACTCATAAACAAGGAATGTTATTTTGACTTGGATGTTTTTCAGTTGATGGTAGAGATGGTGGCTAGACACAGGAAGGCTCACTTTAGTGTACAGGTGTACACTAGTGTTTTGTTAGTGTACCTCTGATCTGAACAAAGGCATAGTTGTAGAGTGCAATACATATATTTGGAGAACGTGCCTGTAAATAAATGAGCATTCATTCAAATTATGAATCTAAAGATGGATAGCATTAGCTAAAGAATATAACTCTCCTAGAAATGAGTGCTTTGTAATGAATGGCATTCAAGATGACAATTGTCTGTTTGAATTCTCGATACTGCGGACTTGCTGGAATTTTATTTCACTGAAAAAAGAAATTAATTAAAATCAGTTCATTCCTCCTTTGCAGTCATATATATGAAACAATTTCAAAGGATATCAGATAAAAATTGTTTCCATAGTAAAAGGTTCTAAGGTGTTTGCAGAATAATGAAAGGAACTTAGCAACGAGTTCTTCTGAATATTTAAAAAAACCTAAACTTGGAGTTTGGTTTTTGCACAACAATTTCACCTATTCTTCAACTTGCTTGATGGAACTGAAGCTATAATTTGCAATGATAAGGTGAATGACTGGGGTTTAAAGCTTTTTTCCTGAATGACTTTTGAAGGTAAGTCAGTCTTATCTGCATAGTTCTTGAGGGAATGGACTTCCGAGCTGTTATTCTTACATATAAAAATGTTGATACATTTTTCAGGTTTGGATAAGAGGGAAAAGTAAGTATTTGTAGCCTTCAGCCATGGACTGGTAGCTTTTCTGGGAGGTGAACTGAGAAACAGCAGGTCTTAATATTACATTTGTTTATTATGCACTGTGGCTCATATTGCTACTCACACTTCTCATATCTGATTTTTTTTTAAAAGGCATTTAATTAACTGTCTTTAGAAATATGCAGGAGAACAACTGCTTTGTGTTTTGAGGGTCACTGACACAACTCCCCTAATTTTTCTTCAGCACCTAATACTTTGTGTGCTATGAAGAAAATAGTTCCTATGCCCAAACTTCAGCTTATGTTACTGTACTTCTTCAGCAGAGGAAGTATCCAACAGGAAATGCTGGTTGTGTATGTGTGCCATCCTCAACAGAATCTGCTGTTGTTTCCCAACTTACTTTTACTGTTCATGAAATCATTCATGTAGTTAACTTTAAAAGGGTGCCTTGTTTATTCCACAGAAATCTAGGAAAGTCTTCAAACATAACTCTTACCGTTTTCATCATGGGCTAACTTTCCTATTAATAGAAAGTTTTCACAGTGGAAGACCAGTGGAGTCTGTAAAACTTCTTTCTTGTTCTTTCTCATATGTAAAGAGGTATCTATACCAGTATTCAAACAGCATATCCAGAGACACTGAATATACTGCTATTAAATAGTGAAAATTAGTGATCATAAAGTGAAACTGTGTGTACTTGGATATACTTAACATGAGTCAAATAGCTGGCATTGGTACTGAATCAAGTGCAGTATTACTGTGAAATGATTGATATGTTGCTTTTATAACAACATAACAGCTGAAGTGATTTTTCAGCATCATTTGGAAATGGATAGAGACTTTATTTTCAGTTGTCATAATATTCCACTTTAGAATAAATGTACCACCCAACAATGATAAATGTAATTTGTATTCTCTTTTTGAATCAGGTTGATAATATTTTTGTATTGCTTGTGCTCTAAGCTCCGTCATAAAACTGAAGTTTTACTTGCCTTATACTTGGCTTTTTAATTTGGGCAATCTTTTGCATTGAGCAGTACAGTTTGCTGGTCACTAGGAATAGTGTGTAAGAGTAGCTAATGCCACATTATACTGGGTGCCTAACTTCTAATAGTATATTTTGTGTTTTATTGAGTTACAGTATTACTAAGAACCATTAGCTGTAAATCCGTAAACATTAAATGAAATCTAGAGACTTTAGTTTTGAACTCCCTCTGAAATGTTACCTCTGGTATCCTTCTCAAATGGGGCATAGACAAACCAGCACAAAAGATGGTTAAGATCAACACATCAACAATTTCTTCATTCAATCTACGTTGACAGTTTTTTAATGACACCTTTTTCAGATCTTTCTACACACTTCAAAGAAACCAATACAATTGCTGTTTTGGAATTCAGCTCTTCAACATGAGCTTGTGAGCAGAGGGCAACTTCATATTTAGGAAAAAAAGCCAAGGTTGTCAAGTCTAGGATGCAGAGAACAGCACTGGAGTTCTTCTGGGTGGCCTGGTCTTCTGGGCAGCCTGGCAGGATGGAAGGCAGCTACCATGGACAGTGTGTATCTTTAGAGAGTGTGCATACACTTCTCCATACCAAATAATCGAGAATTTAGGAATTGTCATTCTCCCCAAGGTCGTATCTGTTTCCTGTGACTTTCTTTTCCCCAGCTGTATTTGTTGTTTAAGTTATAGCGATTCAGTAGTAGATATTTGGATGATGTGGAAGTAAAGAGTTTTTACTTTTCCTGCTCCCAAATCTCCTATTTTGATTTTTAAGTGGAGATCATCTAGTCCATAGTCCATTTTGAGTCTCTCTTTTCAACTCTAAAGGCTGATGTTTTTGCAAAACAGAGTTATTCATATGAGCTTTCATTCCTATTTCCTGATTCCAGTGGGAAGAAAATGTAACATAACAGACTTCTTTTAGGCTGAAAAAAAAAAGTTTTATGTGCATCTTAAACATTTGTTTCTATTTGCATTTTAGAACTGAAATGTATGAACACAAATGCAAAGCGTTTGTCATCTTTTAAATTTGCTAAAATGTCAGTAAAGTAGTAAATATTTGGTTCTGTTTTCTGGCAGACTGGGGGCAGACAGTACGTGCCTTCTAATTAGTAAAAGCCCTCCTACAGAACTGTAAAAGGTATTCTCAGTCTTTATCAGCTTTTAATTTTACATTATGGAGGTGACAATGGCCCATGTCCTCATTAGCCTTCTGCTTGTTTGCTTATAAGCATCTCTCATCTCATATTCTTTTCAGTTTTGTCTGAGCAATAATATCCTTTTTTCTACAAAAACATTTATTGTAATTTATTTCACACTTGGTGGTCATTTCAATTTTTTGTTTCATAAATTCTCATAACTTTGCAATAAGCCTTACTTTTTCTCCCAGCATTTGGTTTTGTTGGTTTTTTTTCACCTACACTGCGAACATTGAGGAGTTTTATGTGGTGTTTCATGGACACAAGGGTTAGAATTCATACAATGATTCCTGTTTTCTTTGTGCACATGTTAGATATTAAGGTTTTGACTTACTGCTTAGTCTGCTACTATGTTGCAGTAGTAGACCTCAATGACAATTATAGTTTGCATTCTAGTCTTAGAGTCAGGCAAAATATTTGGTTACTTTGGTCTGAGTAAAAGCAAATTCTCCAAAATGCATTTGCCTAAGATACTGATTTCCTAACACTGCTGGTTAAGTGAAACATCCTAATACAAAAATTCAGTCTTGAATGGCTGAGCTAAGTTATATTGTATTTAACTTTATCTTTAAAAAAGAACTTACTGAGAAGTTGTAAATATGGTGCTGCATAAGACTCTAATACTCTGGTGGTTTTAGAAAGAGATTTAGAACTGTTTGCTTTTTGAGAGGAAAATATTGTGACAGCTGTGCTTAAACATGTTTTATGTGCTTAAAAATTCTTAAGGCAGAGTTAGAGGGGAAAAAATCAAGAGATGCCCAAAACCAGTAGTTGGACATTAGTTCAGAGGAAGCTGAGACAGCTCTTTGAAGCTATATAGATGTAAATCAAATACTGCCCTAGATCAAGACACTTTCATGTTTCCTGTAACTATTTGCAAATTCTAAATTTAATAGCTTTGTTTTTCTAAGAGTAGACAGACCAGACTTGTATACTTGTGGTGCCTTCAAGCCCTTCAAGCATTTGTGTATCCAATGAATTGTACTCAAATGTCACTTTCCACCCCTCATCCCCCAACTCCCTCCTGACAAAACACAGTGCCCTATAAATACCTTGTCCTTTGTCAATATTTGCAGTTGTCCTTAAAGTGACAACGTAAGAGTCATTGATGATCATTTGTCTCTGGTGAATTCCTCTTTTTCTCATGGGGTGGGAATATAGCATTAATAGAAAAAAACAAAAAAATGGTATTACTTGCCATAAAATGTTCAGTATTTCAGGACTGTGTACTAAAAACTCTGTGTCTGCTTTCTCTGCATTACTTTTCAGCTTTTGTTTTAGTTTCTAACTCAGTCTTGAAAAGCAGTATCACAGCCAATGTTTATGCAGAAGAGAGACTCATGAAACCTGTATAACCCCTCAATAATTGGTGTGAAGACCTGGTAATTGCTTTATTTTGTAGATAACTTCCCACACAGGGAATCTAAATCCTTTCTTCCATTGAGTGTGAGAAGCTGCTTTGTCCATTAAGGTTTTTCATTTAAGTTTGTAATGCCACTTTGTATTCAAAGACCAGTGGTATGTCTTGAGCACTCTCTGGATAGTTGAAATGAAAGGAAAATGAATTACAGAAGTTGCAAATCTTGCAAAATAAAAATAAAATCTTGCAGAAATAATTTTCTCCATCCTTTCATTGAAAAACATAATCATCCAGTGTTCATGTTATCATAAAAATCCTAATTTCTAGCCTTCTTTTTTTGTAATTCAATCATATATTACCTAACCAATTCACAAGTGATCTGGTTTGAATGTAATACCCGGGCATCAGGAGTGAAGAAGGTGCCTTTACTTCACTGCTGATTATCAGAAGTGCAGAATGGACAATAGAGGGCATGTTTGAAACCCACATGCCTTCAGATGGCAAAATAATTAATCTCTGTTCTGACTCTTTGTCTTGGTTTGAAAGACAGGTGTCTGCTAAGGAAGGCAGGAACCTCCCTTGAAATGGAAAATGTTACCCCCCTTCCCTCTGAATTATTTTAGTTTAGAAATTAAGGGGCTTTCGGGCAATTATATGAGAAACAGGAATAACAGTTCTTTACTAGTCTCTATTACAAGGCAGTAATACAGAAACACTGGCTTAACCTGACAGGATACAACCTGACACCCTGTCAGGCACGGTGGTGGTAGCAGTCCGATTAAATGGTGGCTGCAGTCCTGTTGAAGTGGTAGATGTGGTTCTGTTGAAGTGGTGATCCTGTAGAAGGGTCTGGTCCTTGTCTGAAGGTCCAGTGGTGGTTCCGTAGCTCTTGTCCTCTGGGAATCCAGTAGGTAAGGGCTGCCTGTGGTGTTCCAAACCTCAGATTATACCCAGGTAGGAATGCTTGGTTCCTCCCCCTGGGTGGAGCATCTCACAATGGGATGATGTAATTTTATGAGTCCGGCAGTGAGCCTTGATAACCCATTAACAGGAGATATCTCTGTTACCAGGGGTGTGTCACGGAAGAGATAAAGAATCCTGCCCCACCTGGTTTCAACAGATGGTGATGGAATACATACTTTTGGTTACATCTTGCATTGTAACCTAACACACACTTCTTGTATAAGTCTTGGGCTGTTTTCCTCTTTTTGCGTGGTTCATCCGTAGGGCCACTATCACATTTGTATCATAGATGGGGACATTGCCAAGTCAGTGTGTTGCTCAGTTGATAAATGGTTTCTTTGGCAGTTGTGTGACTTCTTGCTTGCAGCTATGTGGAAAGGTAGGACTGCTCATGGCATCTGTGGAAAACAGAGCGTATTGAAAATGCAGTTTCTTTATCGTTCCATGTAGTGGGTCACTGTGTGGCTTGTATGATAAAGTGAGCCTTGATTTCTGGCCTGAAGCTGTGGTACCTCTTAGATCTTCAGGCATCCAAAGTCCTGTGAAGAAGCAAGTTGCTTTTGATGCAACAGCATAATTTCTGCGAAATCTTGCTAGTTTTAGTATGAAATAGCTGAAATGCATCTGTAAGAACCGTTCTTAAATAGAAGACAATCCTGTTTTCTTACACAGTGTAGAATTTTTCTTCTACCTGTCACCGACAGCTGGACTGTGCAAACTAGACAAACTTTTCAGAATATTTGAAAATGTGGGTCAACAACTCAGAAGAACAGATTTAGGAAGACCATCACAGCAAATCTAAAATACACTGATTCAAGTAACTATACACCAGATGATTGTGAGGAATCTTAATTGAACTATTATCCAGGTAAACTAATTTGCTACTACATAATCATCAGATCTGCTGGAATAAAGAATTTATTATTAATTCAGTGTTTCCAGCAAAAAAAAATATTTTCACAAGAAGATTTCAATTATTTCTCTTGGGCACTCTTCTGAAAAAGCTTGAACAGTGCCACTGCTTGGGGGTTTTTTTCTGTATTGTGATACATTAACATATGATGGTATGAACATAGAATATTATTTTTAATGTTCAAATCAGGAAAAATACTTTTTTTTTTGCTTTTATTAAAGGCTGTGAAATTTTTTCCTTCAGACTAATCCACCTTGACATGGTTGTAAAAGTAAGAAACAAGTGGCCTAGAGCAACTAAGAGTCAGGGTAACATCCTGCCTGGATGGCCTTAAAGATATAGTAAGCATAATTGGTGATTCCATGGCAATTGTGTAGCAGTGCGTCAGATTTCATTTAACGACCAACTTTTACCTTCATGTTGAAGGGTATCATATAAAAGAAGTTTAAACCATTAATGTTTTGCATTTAGTTGATGATAATCTGTTTATTACAAATGTGGATAGATATATGTATGTGCGCATAAGCATATTGCACATGGAAACTTTGCTGTGTAATTTTTTTTTTCCAGTATCCTTTAGAAATAGGTTGGCACTTCCTTCTTCTGAGGGTAAATGCTGTGTACTGTGCTAAGAGTAATGCTTGCTTAGCTTTTTGTAGGTTCAGGCCTAGATGCAGAAGGCTTAAATACAGGTTAAGCATTTTTATTTTTTGTTCTCTAAAGACAAAAGAAATAAAGGTGATTTCCTGAAGATTGTGTCTTATCCACTGTTACATCTGAGATGCTTGATCTTCTCTCTATGATCTTTTATTCATCATGAAAATACCCTGAAGCAGTCCGAGTTTATTCCTGTAGTCTCCAGGGTACCCTTGCTCTTTTGTTCTTTATGTGTCTTGGCCCTGACTTGCCAGATATGACAGCAGTTTTTGTGGCTGGTCTGAATGCATGTGCTCGACAAGCTGGCCAAAGAGAAGGGGTAGGTGTGAAATACTCAACTGTTTTCTCCCAGAACTCTAGCTAGCTTTATCTTGTATCTGGTTCTGGACATCTGATACAATAATTTCAGTTTGAAACCTTCGAATAATTTTAAGCAAGTTTCACTCTGTAAGCTTGGTAATCGTGGGACAGAGATAAGGGAGGACTGGGAGTGACAGAGTAAGGAACTCATGCTGGTCTCCAATTACTTGCATAAATTATTACCCTGATTTAATGTCCAGTAAGCACAGGAGGAATATCTGGTGGCCAATATGAATAACAAACCTCTGAATGCAAAATTTGAATGCTCATGGGAACAGACTGACTAAAATTTGTGTGGGGATGAGATGATGTGTTCATTTTCTGTCTGTTTTGCAGGCTAAGCTCTGCAGAGGTTGTGTCATCATAAAAATAATATTTGCAGTTAATTCTAAGTACTAATGGCAATCTGTATAATTTCCATTGGTGAAGGTGTAAAATCTTCTTAATCAAGTAATGTTAAGAAGAAGTTTTCTTTTTAAGGAGCTTGCATAAGTGATTAACATAGTTTTACTGTGCGTCTTTAATTTTTAGTGGTTTCGGTTTTCAAGTTCTTTGTACCTGTTCAGTCTTCAAAAGACAATGATGTGACACTAGTGACACTCTGGTGTGTGCTTTTTGCTTTTTCCTTTGTCTGCGTAAGCTATTTAATCTTAAATTAATTTCTGGGGTTTATCTCTGAGAGTCTCTATATAATTAGCAATTAATATATGTAACTAGTTATTTGGCATATCTATAGCAGATGAGTATAATTCATACTAATTCCAGGTGAATTGATAGTTTTTATCTGCATTGTGGAAATGTGGTCTTTATCTTGAGTAATTTTTCCTTTGACTTGTATATAATGGTCAGGATTTGCGTGTATGTTTGAATAGAGCATAGACATACACATCCTCTTACTGCCTCAGAGTTGCATTGCATTGTCATGTTAAGGAAGGAGTTGAAGAAGCTACACGTCTTCAGTACTCTACTGTAGGAAGAGTTGGTAGGTACCTATGCCTGTAATAAATTTACGTAGTCCCAGTCAGTCTTCTGTCTTACTGTGTTTGAGATGACGTATTAAGTACTAAATTAATACCCCCCCCTTCCTTCTCAAATTGCTACTTACCCCTAGATTATAATGAAAATGCTGGTATTAAAGATGAGAACGTTACAGTCCTGCTTGGCTGAGCCAACAGTGGTGTTGGGGAGGGAAGTGCTCCCAATTGAACGTTCTCCACCAGTGTCACAAAGTGGATGGTTCTCTCTGGGGGCTGGAGGCACTTGGGAGCCTGTTCTTCCCTGCGCTGTGGGGAGGGAGGCCCAGCCTGAAGAGGAGAGCTCCCTGAACTCCAGAGCTTGTTTCTCATGGCTGAGCTGCACTGATCAGTCAGCAAGGTGAGAGTCACAGACCGACATGACCAGAGAGCTGCAGTGATGGAGAGTAACTGGCAGCTAACTGGTAAAAGTTCAGTTTTTAATGGAAAACTGTATGAAGTTGGACATTTTGTGATGTTACACATTACTTCATAACAAGACATAGTGTAGTTTCATTCTTCAAAAAATGCCATTAGTCTAGATAGAAGATGGTAAAAAAAGTTCATAGGAGGGGAGATCACCATCTGAAGCCTTGAAACTATACAGAGCTTGATCCCCTTTTCTGATTGTTTACTCAGTACTACAGCTCCCTAAATTTAGTGTATTAGGTTGAAGAGCTTCAGAGAAACTACCAAATGCTTTTGGAATGCACGAGCTCCAGGCTGCAGAGCCGGAACACACAGCTGCCAAGCAGATGATGTGCCAGTTCTGTGATGCTGTCCTTTGCTCTTGCTGCATTGTGGGGTAGGGCAGGATGCCCTTCTACTGTGGCATTTCTTACTTAGAAAATACCAGTCTGGGCATCTGCAATGTCAGGCTTCAGCTGGTTTGCTTTATTCTGATTTTTCTGGGAAGTCCTTACATGACTTGTGTGGCCAGCTGCATTTTGTAAATTGTACAAGCACTACTTTTCAAACAGAGCCTTTAATAAATATATTTAAAACAAAAAGCCAGGAAATGTGTTTGTAAGAAACACATCATATACCATCAGAGATATTTACTTATTTACATATACATTGATACCTTATCTAAGGATATTTTAGATTTTGCAGGAATTTCAGAGTGTTGTTTAGTTGCCAAATGTCAGTGTGCACACATATACGTTTGTCTTTCTGCTGAGAACTGATGAAAGGAAGATGGTATCAGACCCTGATTCATGATTGTGTTAAATAATTGTTTTGAAAAGGCTTTCATTTCATGTATTTTGTGACCACCTGCTTTCACAGCTGATAAGATAAAAGTGACAGAAACTTAGCCTTGCCCCATGTTTTTAGGTAGCCCTTTCCTTTTTTTATATGGACTGATTTTTCTCTGGAGTTGTTTGAGAGACGTTAAGCTGAACATGCCATCCTTTATGGGCACTGCTGAAACAGCTAGGTGGCAATGTTCTTCTTGTTTCTTATCCTTGTACTAGTCCATGATTAAGATGTTTATTAATAGAGTAGTACCTTGTAGATTTCATCAGAGAATGAAGTTAATTAAAGTAATTTTTCAGAAATAGTGATCACATAGAGATATGAGAAGGAATATGTCTATAAAACCATTTATACTTGTTACACATACGCTAGCTAAGATAAATCTAGGACTAACATAATAATTTCTCATTCCTTCAAGTAGGTGTGTTGTATCTGGAAGAGAAAATATTTATGTATTTTAATGTTTTGGTTAATATAGTAAAAATAAATCCAGAAATCTATTCTACTAAAAATGTGTTTATTTTCTCCAGGTTAGTATTCTGATTGACTCGTAGTTGTCAGCTGAAAAATGTTGCTAATGCTTTATTATCTAGATGTAGCTTTACCATATGGCCAGGCAGATCAGTGGTAGTCTGGAATGCAGAAGACCAAGTCATTATTGCTTGTTACCTGTTCTATTTGTTCATCTTAAGTTTCCACAGGACCCTCACTGGTTTTGTTTGTGATAAAGGAAATGGCTCCAAATGAAGGTGGGAGTTGGGTTTGACTCCTCTGTGTGTGCTGGCTGGGCTCTGGTGTAAGTTTCTGTCTTCAGATGTCATCGGTTCAGGTTTTGGTAAAACCAACTTCTGCTGAAGGCAATGTACTGCAGCAGTTCTTTTACATTCTTATAGATGTCATATTTTACCAAATCTCCTATTCTGCAATGTGAGGACATGATCCAAATGTTGTGTTGGGTTTGAAGGAATATGATATGTAAAGCTTTCATGTATACTTACTGCAGCATAAGATAAATAAAACAATCCTTTTTGTGAAGTAAATTTCTTAAAACCCTGCTCTAAACAAACTTCTGTGGGTGAATTGTAAGTCTTTAGGAAAAGAATATTCATGTTAGTGTTTTTGTAGTGATTATAAGAGGATGTGTGTAATACTCTATTGCAGTGAGAGTAGAGAAAGATAGTTGTTCAAAGCAAAGTTATTTTCCTGTATTCTTCGATTAAAGAACTTCTTCTGTTAAAAAATATCAGCATGTTTTCTTTCTGTTCTTGTGCATCAGTTATTAAAACTGTTGGGATTATTAAAAAGAGTTGAGGCTTGTGTTAAGATTTGAAAGTAGTTAACATTGTACTTTTAATTTCCAGTTTCTAAACTCCCCATAATTTCTGAGTTACTACCTCTACTTATAAAAAGAGATATTAAACCAGAACTTTAAATATTGGTTGAAACATAGGGAGAAATCTTTGTGCAGTGACAGGACATAAAACACTCGTAATTCTTGCAAGAGGAACTACCAGGCAGGATGCTGGAACTTTGCAGACAGTGCTGCTGCTGCTCCCTGCCTGGAGAGGAGTAGGTATTGCAGGGGTTCCATTGCTTCTAGATGTTTCCTTTCTTTTGAGCTGCACCATTTTGATTGTTGGAAATTTTGAGATACAAACCCTTTCTTTTTTTTTTCTTTTTCAGCTAAGTTAAAAGTTTCCAAACTACCAGAGTTAAAATGGAATTCTTTCTGAATTCTTGAATTGAAACTGACTTTATCTGCAACCCTTCATATTAAAAGTGTGATTTGTTGTACCGGTTTTTGGCTACTTTTCTTTAGAGTAGCTGGTTTGGGGCTATGTTTTGGATTTGTGATGCAGCAGTGTTGGTAGCACACAGATGCTTTTGCTGAGTGGTGCTTGCATGGTGCTAAACACCCTTCCTGCTCCTCACCCCACTCAAGCCCTGCTGCCGTGGGGATTCTGAACACCTGCCCACCATTGGGACATGGGGAGTGAATTCCTTGTTTTGCTTTGCTTGTGCACGCAGCATTTGTTTTACTTATTAAACTGTCTTCATCTCAACCCATGCACTTACACCCTTCCAATTCTCTTCCTCATTCCACAGGAGAAGAGCATGGGATCAGCTGTGCAGGGGCTAAGCTGCCTATGGGAGTTAACCCACAGCATTTGTTTTGTCATGGACTATGGGAATCTCTTTCTTTTTATTCGTATTTATAGATTAAATTAAGTCATCAGTCAGCAAATACAAGTCTTCTATTTTGAGACCAGATGATTAAAAGATGTGCAGGTTTAGTATTTTGTATTTCCATAGAAGTGGTGTTTCTGATTGCAAGGCAGTGCCCTGACTCCCACATGAAGTTTTAAGTATATTCCAAGACTTTGATACTAGGAACAGTCTTTTTTCTTTCATAGAGGCAGGTGCTGCAACTTCCTTTCCATCACCCATCCCCTCCCTTTAAGACAGAAAAGTTATGTGGCCAGGATTTAAATCTTTCTTCAATTACAGAATTCATGTGTAATTGAAACTGAGCCTGCATTGTCTGGCTTGTGAAAGCATGCATACTTAGTGTGGCTTCTGCATTATTTTTCTTTTTTGCAATAAAATGGAAGGAAAATTCTAATTTCTTTCTACTTTCAGATATAAAAAGATATCATTGTTTGAGTTTATCGGTATTATAAGTAAAGACAAAGAGGATGGCGTGTATTAATATTGTATATAATTTAAAAGTATTGGGTATGAGCTTGTGTAATGAATTATAACCTAACATAGAGTGCCTAGGGGAGTCAAAACATGAATATGCATTAGGAAGTTGCATATTGTGAAAATATACCCATTTCCTTTTAAAGAAATCTTAAATACTGCAAAGAGGAAACAAACAGCTGAGTCTCTCCTTATCTGCAGTAAGTTCTTAGTAAGTAGCTGCTTTAGAAGGAATTAAGGCTGTGATGTGTTAGACTCGAGCATTTGGTCTTTGAGCATGAGCAATGGTCATAATTGGGCACAAATGTTGAGGGCAGTTTTGTAAATCGTAAGACTTGTCCAAAAAAGTTTCTTTAAGACATTCACTTACTATAATTTTGGGATTCCTGTATATGAAAGGAATGGGATTCCTGTGCACGTAACACCATGCCTGTGCTAAGTGAGGCTTGTAATATTTAACTCTAATGAGAAATAGAAAAGCACTTTGTGAAGATTTAATTCATCTGTTCAAGTATTACTACTAAATGTCTTCATTTATGATTAGAGTTGTTTTCTGGGCTGGACAAAGAAATGACTGGAAAACATGAGTTTGACTGTGTGTGATATTTTTCTTTTGCGAATGCCTGTATATGTTTCTCCACAATCATCTCCAATGATTTTTCCTTTTTTTGTTTTCTTTTGTGACCATATTGATTAGTTTCAAATATTTTTTTATTGTTGTTTTGTACAGATCCAGCAGTTGAAACAGGTTTCAGTGACTGTATATTGATTAATTCAGTCATCTATTTGGGCTTTATGGGATTGAAAAATTAGTGTAACACATGTTGTATCTAGTATACTTCTATTTCAGACAGTCTTACAAATATGCCATTTTGAAAAACAATGGGAGGGTTGTAGTTGTGGATGTTGGAATCTTTAAATGTGCCTTACATATTTTACACTACACCACTCAGTGAATATATGTGGGCTATCTCCTAATGCAGTAGATCATTACTGTGATTGTTTGGGTCTCTGTAGTAGCAGCAATTCTTTACAAATTGTGTGTTTCTTTTATATCATATTAAGTTACCTGAATACTTATAAACGTCCATTTATCAGAATATTGCATACATTAAATTTTGGAAGCAGTTCTTGACATTAAGGTATCTTGCAGAATATTAGGCTTAATGGGGACATATGTGTTTTGTTTTGGGATTTTTGTGGGTTTGGTCATTGGTTTGGGTTTGGTTTTGTTTTTAATCAACACCTGCTTAGAAGCTTGAAAATTCTTAGAATTATGTAGACTAAAATTCCATGTTGGATGGCCATGCCTGTTACTTTATTGTTCCTTCAAACTAATGGTACATCACAGTCCTGCTCCAAGTACATGTTAATACTGTTATATTCAGCACATCAATAAATAATAGCCTTTGAAAATCACTGTATTATGCAGCTGAAGATTTAGGCTTTACTTTGATATTCTTGAAACTGTTTGGTGAGTGTATTCTCTCCCAGATGAGGAATCCAAGGGAGGAAAATAAGCGCCTCTTTCTTTCTTCTTCCACATACTCGATTAGAGCAGTCAGTCCTAATAAGAAAGATCTGGTTAGTTTATTCTGCTTTTCAGTCTGACAATCAAAGGCTGTCATGGGGTTTTAAATTACCCAGGAACAAGCTTTAGAGCAAAGCTTTTTTTTTTCCCCCCAAATACCATTCATTATTCCAATAGACAAAAAAGAGTCTGTATTGAAACACAACTAATGAGCCTTTTAACAAAAAGCATAATTTATAATAAAGGTAAATTTTTTGTGTGACTTCTATGTGAATGCATTAAGAGTAAATAAGAAGGTGCACTGAAGTCCACCCTGTTTCTACTTACTCTTAGTAAGAAGAAAAGGAAGGCAGTGAGGATGTTTGCATTTTTATGTCATAACACTGTGCCCCTGAAACAAGAAAGGGTTTTTATGGAGAGCAGCAAGGCAAGGTTTTTGATAGAGGTCCTACTAAAACAAATCTAAAAATGAAGCACAAGTGAACTTGTGCTCCTGGGACCACAGGGAGAGAATCTGTGTGCTGTTGTACCGGCATCATTGCTGAAAATAACAGGTGTGGTGTGTGAAAAGTAATTTCTCAGTCACTTTCTGTACAAGCAGGGAGAGCTGTGAGCAAATGTGCTGTCACTATGTCATGGCAGAGTCATAGCACTTCCGAAAATGTTTGGTTGACTTATGTTAACAGATGATCCAATTGATAAACAGTGGATGGACAAAAACTACTCGTGTGGTAGGAGGAGGCATGGGTGTACTCTCTATGTTGGCTTGGTTGTGTTTTTATAGCAAGATTATAAAATATTAAGCGCATAAAATGAGATTGTGCAAGGAGGTGAGATGAAATCAGTTTCTTGCTTTCTTTTGAGTGGTTTGCACTAAATCCAGTCTTGAAGTCAGTTCACTTCAAGCCAGTGAATTTTCAGTCTTCCAGGTAACTTCAGTTAAATTACAGGAAGTGAAATGTAAAGTTAGAGCAGGGAGTTTCCTGCTTTTTTTTTTTTTTTTTTTTTTTTTTTTAATTGTCCATTACTGTGGAAAACCACAATGTATTTCGTTCCTTTCTGTAATTCTGTGGGGGCAAAAAAAAAGATATTTAGACAAATGTGTGCTAGATCTGTTTTTACGATTTAGCTACGTTTGGTACCAGTTGAGGTTTCAGTAGTAAGTTTCAGAATAACTTTGAAAATGCCTCATCTGTATCAAACAGCTACGTATTTTTAAAATTTTGGACCCAGCACCTTCTGTATGTCAATACAAACTGATGAATTATCATTCTGTGCAGTAATTCTGTGCAAATATAGACGTTCTAGAGAGGAGAATGTTAACATGACAGATGTACTTTTTCAGTTTGGAATTATTTCTGGGTTGGTTTGTTTCTTTTTTAATTTCTAGGACAGAGACTGGAAAGTGCTAGGACTTGCTGTAAAATCTCTTCTCCAAAATACTTCTTGCATTGCAACGTTCTTTGAACCTTACAGTCCAATAACTTTGTAAGCCTTAAACTCAGCAACATATTTGATTGCATATTCTTCTAAACCACTAACTGGAGCATGATGTCTTTTTTCATTAAATGTATATTTTGTCTAATTGATTTTATTAATGCTTAGGAGTAAATAACCTCAGGGTGTGTCTTAGTTTTAGAAATCTGTTACTTCTAGAAAGCTTGGAAGACAGGTCTCTGGGTATTTTAAGGAGATACTGTTTGATTTATTTATATATAATTGCTATTGTCTGTTTCTTGTTGACTGAATGTTTTTAATATATCTGAGTGCTTATGAAAATGAAGAGCTAATAGTATTAACAAGAGACTGGCATAGTGTATACAGGCCATCTTTACAAGCTTCTGGATTCTCTTCTGCCTGTGGTCTTCTGCCCAAGCCAACTTTCCATGTGCCAATTGTAAGCTTCTCTTTGAGCACATATTGCTAATCGTCCTGAACCAAGCCAAATTAAATGGTGTATTTTTAATGAGAAAAAGAGTTTGGATTCCTATCCATATGCTTCAACTGATATCAAATCCTACTTCAAACAGATGCTGACCTCTATATTACAAAGGCATAAGGGCTAATTATTCTTGAACAAATTTTCAATTTTGGCCACCTATAAGGAATCTTTACGTTTCCAAGGGTGTCGTTCAGTATAACATGCCTGTTAAATTTGTCTTAGCATGTCTCAGGCTTAAAATTCCAATACTTGGAACACATGCTGTTGAAAAGAATATAAAATGAAAAGTTCTTAGAATATTTTCACTTCATTCATCTTTACTGTCTTGTATTTCTGCCGGAGATTAAACATCAGGAAAATAATTGTGCTTTCTGCTTAAAAAAAAAATTATGTGGTCTTTTTTTCTAGAAGCTTATCTTCCAGCTCTTAGCCAGCCATTGCCTATGCACCAGTCACAAACGGTTCAATCTGGCATTAGGAACTGGGAGAGCTGGTAGCACTAGCTGTTATCCGCAGAAGGCTTTCTATGCAGATGGCCATATCCTCTTTCCTCCACTCGTTTGAGTTAAAATGTGTAAATGTAAATCATGCATGGTTAGGATTATTCTTTGAAATGCCTGTAAGTAGCTCTTATGTATAAATCAGTTAAGAGCTTGAGACATTTATGTGGAAAGGATATATGGAAAAAATTCCGTATTCTCTGTCATTTTTTTCCTTTTTTTTCCCCTTTAAGTTAAAAATATTCTGTAAAACCATGTGTACCTGTACAAAGTATATCTCAAAACAAGTGCAAAAGGCTAAATAGGTGACTGTGAATTATTCAGGGTGGTAGAACATCTGTCTTGTAACAAACAGTGGTTTAGTTCATATAAATTTTGGGTGGAAGGTTCTTTTTTTTTTAAAAACCAAGTCCGCTTTTCTGAAAGCGCACATATGGCTAAGTCAGAGTTCACAGATAAAGATAGTACAACATTAGGGCTTTAGCTGGCTATGTTGATAGTAACAGTAATATGGGTAAAGCCTGTCATACAGATCCTCTAACACTCCTAATCTGAGAAAATGTAGAAATCAAACTTGTAGAACTGAATTAGAGATCTATGGGTATTAAAATCCTCTATTCCCTCCCATTTAAACACAGACCATCTGTTGTTTCCAGATGTACCGCTTCCTGCAGCAGCATACTGGGAATGCAGTTACAGCATCAACAAATCTTTTCTTTTTTTTTCTCTCCCTGGTTCTGTAGTGTCATTCCCAGAAGCTCCAAACCATCTACCATTGGTGTTTCTTCCTTGAATGACAGTGTACTGTGGCAAGGGATGTTACGTTACTCAATGGGTAATTTGTAGTGTGGGTGGCAAAAATACCTTATGATGTAGATAATATTTTGAATGCTCCGGTGATATGTTTCAAACAAAGTATAGTACAACACCTTAATCTGCTGCTGTCTGTAAAGCAGTGGGCTGTCACCTCCCTCAAGACCACTGTTTGCCTCATTAATATCGATGGAACAAATTATCACTTCACAGCCCAGAAATCTTCTATAGTAGTTGCGGTGATTGATGTAACAAGGCTAAAAAATAATGATGAAATGCATGTTCCAGAAGACAGACTCAAATGGCAGGATCTTCATAGGCAATTAAATTCAACAAAGGAGGAGTCTTCCTGGAATAATGTACTTCTAAGTAAATGGCAAGATAACTATGATATTTTGTTGTTATTCTACATAAACTAGTTTTGTATGCAGTAATTATCTGGGAAAACTAAGCATAAAGGCATAAAATAAAAAATTAAGTTTTAGTATGTTTTAAATATGTGTTCTGAAGAAAGTGAAGTGAGAAATAATGCCATTGAATATATCTAGTTTTCCTCTGAATTCACAGAATCATAGAGTGGCCTGGGTTGGAAGGGATCTTAAAGATCAGCTAGCTTCAACCCACCCCTGCCATGGACAGGGACACCTTTGGTGACCAGACCAGGTTGCTCAAGGCCCCATCCAGCCTGGCCTTGAACACTTCCAGGGACATCCACCACTTCTTTGGGCAGTCTGTTTCAGTGCCTCACCACCCTCTCAGTAAAGAATTTCTTCCTAAAATCGAATGTAAACCATCTCTCAGATTGAAGCCATTCCCCCATGTCTTATGACTACATGCCCTTGTCCAAAGTCCCTCTCCACCTTTCTTGTAGGCTCTCTTTCAAGTACTGGAAGGGCACAATTAGGTCACCCTAAAGCCTTTTTTCCAGGCTGAACAATAGCAATGACAAACTTTATTATATGTAGGTACTTAAGAATTTATTTAAGTAAATCGTGTTGGTGCTTTTGAGCCTCTATTTTATAACAATCTATGTAGAGCTGATAACAATTCAGCTGTCTAATATATGGATGAATTGTTATCAAATAATTAGGTGATTTCATTGGCTTAAACTAATTTACTGCCTTCTGAATTGAAATACAGTTCTAAGTAGTAAACCTTGTGGACCAAAGAGTTCTGATATTTCTCCAAATGAGGTCAAAACTTAAATGCACTTATGTAAGTAACTCTATGTACAGGAATTCACAGATTAGTCTGATAACTGTGAGATGGAGCCTGTAGTTTTGCCTCCTGTGATGTCACAGATTTCAGGGGAGCTGCTCACGTAAATAAGAACTGCAGGACTGGGCACTTTTCCTTCCTGCTACTTGAGGATTTTTTTCTTACAAGAAACATGAGTTCTAACTCTTCTCCAGTGTGCCAGAGTACCTTTAATATCAGACTCACTTTCAGCTCAGTTTGAGGCAGGCAGGAGTTACTCAACTGGGATTGCTTATTGCAGTAATATTGTCTTGAAAATCAAGTGTCTCATTGCTGTCCCACTCGTAGCAATGCAGTGAAATCCAGGGTGCCTGTGAATCTACAGTGTGTGTGTCCAATGGGGTAGCCTTTGTATGTAGGACATCTCCATGCTTCTGCCTTCTAAGAGCCCCTGGGAAGGAAGTAACTACATATGGAGAGTCTGGTAGTGTTCTATGCAAATTGTTTTTCTATTTAATAGTCAAGCAGATAATTCTGAGTAACTGCTTTAATGAAGGTTTCTCAAATTTTATTCTTTTATTGTGTGTGTTTTGTAAAACTGAGAGAAAACTCACTCTTCTTGATAGCAGTGCTAAAAGTATATCAGTAGTTTTATTTTAAGATACATTTTACACCATGCTTTTCAGAATAATGAGATTTGTGCTAGAAAAATTGGGGGGTGCAGGGGAAGAGGAAGAACATTTAATTGACCTATTTCGAATTAAAATTCAGATTAGGAGTTTTATATTCTTATATTGACCATTTCAGCAGACGAAAGCTGTTTTTCTTACATAAACAAATGGGGAATTCTGTGTTGAGGTTTCCACATACAGATCAGCTTCTCCCCCAGCACCAGTGGACACATGCATATTAATTGAATTCAATTTCCCTGAGGTTTGACATTCTTTCTTTTGAATTCTAAATAGAACAGACTCTTACAAGTGGATAAAAATTTTAAGTTTAAAAAAAAACGCAAAAGTTAGTGAATTAGAAATGTTGATGAATTTTTCTCTTTGACTTGATTTTGGAAACAGCAGAATGCGCTGACAAGCAATGGAGTGCTGAAAAATGAAATTATCTCAAAGTTTTCAACCTCATTGTTTTGAAAACATTTCAATGAATGAGGTATTAAACATGAAATACAATGAACTCTGGAGGAGGAAAATGAACATAGCTGGGGTGAAATTTAAAATAGTTATTTTAATAATATAGGTGGAAAATGTTATTGTAAAAGCATCCCTAAACACAGCACCTATTCAGAATGTTCATTCTGTGTCTGACAACAGACCTGTTTTTTTTTTCTCCAGGATTCAGATACACACATTCATACAATGCCAGAAGTTTTGACTTTTCTTTTATGGGTGTTAGTGCAATTTGATAAAGAAACTCCACAGCATTTTCAATAACTGGGATGCTGTAAAATCCAAAATTGCTACAAAGAACCAGCCACTGTATTTTAGTAGTCCTGATTCTACAAAGAGATGTGGAATCACTGAAGCAAGGATCTGTCTGTGCAGATCTTTGCAATGCCAGGGTCAGAGGACACATTTTAAAATCAATTAAAAGGTTTCTGCTGACTTTGTTGGCCCTTAGGTCATGATGCCATAGGAATAGGAGGAAGTAAGTGGTGTTTGTGTTTGGAGTTTTCGTGTGTATGGTCACTGAAAAAGACTGGTTACTGTGGGATTCATTTAAATGATGCAGTAATCATAGGTCAGCTGGAAAGGCTGTCCCCTGCTCTTGAGGAGAGCTTAAAAGTGGAAGAAACTATTGGAGAGATAGAACTGAAAGCTTGAGAGTGTTTACTGTATTTTGATTTTCTTATGGCACAGAATGTTTGACTGACAATCTTGACAGAAGTGTGTGATTCATCATTCTTCTCATAGTGGTTTCAGATTTGCTGTCAAGGACTTGGTGCCTTTTTTTTTTATGTTCCTAGTGCTGATGAAGGATTCACTAAACAAGAGGAATGTATAAATAATTTTCTGAACTTGTAACTGTCTAGAAAATTTCAAGAATGAATTTTTCATCTATCCATGGCTGTTTCATTACTCAGTTAAAAATAATACTTATATTTAAGCATCTAACTAAATTTAGATTGTTGTAGTATGGAGAGTTATGGACTTTTTGGTTTTGGGGGAACTTAAGCCATCTGTTGCCTTAAAGCAGAGAGTTTAGTAATCAAGGACAATAGTAAAAAAGAATGTATCTAGGGAAGCTATTAATTAACAAACTTGGATCGGATTCAGCATCTTCTTGCCTTTAAAAACCAAGTCACTTCTGACATACTGGTTGGACAATTAGATTTTTAAGTGAGTATTGCATTAGGCATTCTTTACTTTGCATTCCTATTCTAGAAAAGAATATTTAAATGAAAAAGATACCTATTTTTAAAATAATACACTTTTTTATTTTCTGAAAAAGTGAAAAGAAACGTAACTTCATCTTGTTATGAATGCAACTACATTGCATGTAGTTATCTGAGAAAATTCAACTCAAGCAATGAAGTTATCTCATAAGTTTATGACATGCTTTCCAGCATCTTAAAGAGAACTCTTAAAACACAGACAGATACCACTCCTCAGATTTTAAATAGTAATGTTGTTCTTCATGTATTCATTTCTCCTTGTGTAAAAATAACCTATAAAGGTTAAAATACGTAACTTTCATTGCTGTGTGAAATTTCTGCTGAATTCCTCTTTTTGCAAAGGGCCAGTGAAGCCCACATTCTGTTGTGTTTGGGAGCCTCTATATCCTGTCAGTTGCTGATTTTTCATGTTGGTGCTCAAAGGAGCAGAAGGATGTTTGTGCATAAATATCAATGAAAAAATATTCCTGACCTTTTTTTCTGAAGTCTAATAACAATTTCTTGGAAGTAGGGAATTACTGATGGAAATTTTGTTGTGAAGACCTCAGTGACTTTTTGTGGCATATGGGGTTGTTAAAGGTGAGTCTTGGTGACCAAGCATTCTCGTAGCTTGTTAGGCTCCTATGACAATAGCTGGGGTGGGTTGCTGAATGACTTCTGTTTTGCTTAGGAAATAATACCAAAGAAAAGGTCAGAACAAAAGCCATTTATCCTCTGAAAGCCCTTGCATGCTTGTAACATTTCATACCATATTCTGTTCCTGAAATCCTTTCCTCCTCGGACTTTCCTGACTCAAACATCTCCCGGATCATTTGCTTGTCTCTAATCCTTTCTTGCTTTTCTGCCCTCCTCTTACTTTACAGATGAACTTTGACTGTTACCCCTAAATTTCTAGCACTGCTTTCTTGCCCACTTCTCCTTCTACAGTCTTCACAGTAAGAGCTGAATCGTTCTTGGTTCGGTTTGGCTTGGTTCTATCTGCTGTTGTATTCTGCCTGAAGGACTCTGGCAGGCTTTGATAGCTCAGGCTCAGCTCTACAGCAGGCAGTGACTTCTATGACTTCTGGTTGACCCAAACTGGCAAAGTGAGTGGGCTTTTTGTAATTACATTTTCAGATAAAATCACTCCTCTGACAGAAGAGTTAAATCTCTTAATCTTGTTCTGTCCTTCTTGACTGTGGTGGCCATTGCCTCTAGTCTTCCCTAAACACAGTCCTTATATAACCACCGAAAATTGTTCTATAAAAGCTAGGTTTCTGGCTTGGCACTTCAACATCTCTCCCAACTCACTTTCTCTGCCTTATCAAATATAAACTGGTTAAGTTTTCTCTTCTTGAATCTCTGTGGCTTACTTCCTTGTTTTGTAGCCTAGAAGAGGACAAAATTCATGGCCAGATCAGCCTGTGCCAAGCTTTGTCTCTGTCTAGTGAAGTTTTTGGATCACCTTTGTCCCATTTACTCACCAAAAAGGTTATCCATAAATGTCTGCCAAGTTCATTATCCTCAAGTGCTTGTGTACAACTCTGCATTTGTGGTATCTCTGGAATGCTTAATACCAGTCACTCCAGACTGTGCTCTGAGACCACCTTTTAACCAGGATTGTCTCATTTGCTCCCTTTTTCTTTTCCCATCTGGTTGCTGTATTCATCTGTTCTCTCCTGCCTTATTCTTGATTTGTAAACTGCTTGACTCAAATCACTTCTATTTTGCATGTGGGCAGTGTCTGCTGGAATAGGAGTCTTTTGAAGTAAATGATGGATCTAAGGAAAAGTTAATGCTGTTTGAAGCACTTGAGGCTTCAAGTGTTTCAAGTGAACATGCGGAAAAGCTGTTCCCTGTACTCCTTTACCTTTTCCTTTTTGCCCCTTCACTCAGAATTTATGTTTGATAACATTTTCTGGAGCTTAGGGACAAGTCAGAGTATAAAACTCTTGTGACTGGCACAGGAGCCTCTAAAGTTTTTTCTAACTTTACATGGCAGCAAAATGGAAGTGAAACATTCATCTCCTCAGCACTATATATTTAATAGTTTTGAACTAAGCTCTAATTATTCAGATATTACACACAAATTTACTCCATTCAAAACCATGGATAATTGAGGTAGCATTTATAATAATTGGTATCCAACTTCTGAGAATCTGAGGATGATGTTCGGGCTGCTGTCCAAGGTTGTGTTCCTGACATCATCACTCTATAGGCCTGCAGCTGGTATCTGAGCTAATGTGCCTTTTACTTTGAGTTATGTTTTATAGTATGTCTCTTACTAGGTTAAATGGAAATTGAAATTTGCCATGTTTCAATTTCAATTAAGAACTAATAGAAGAGTAGTAATAATTTTGTAGAGTAAACCATGTAGGAAGCTTTTTGGTACTTGACAGACTAAAATTGAAGTGGTCTGAGTAGCAAAGAGCTTAGATATGTAACCTCCTCTGCATTTGTGAGCTCAGTATTGTTGGCTGCTTTCTTTGCTGAGTGATACAAGTTTAAATAGACAAGCACGTTTGCAGTATAACTGCAATACTTTAAATAGGGAGAAGTCACACTATAGAGTCTTCCTGAAATTCAAGAGGTGGAACCAAATACTGGAGGGGAAGCAAATAAGGATTCTTAGTCTTCAATTTGCATATTTAATAACGAGATAATGAAATAAGGCTAACAGAATGTAGCAATAGGTAACATATATGCCAAGAGGACAAATATGTGGAGCAGTTGGATTTGTTGAACAAAAGCTTTACGATTCTGTTCTAAAAAGAAATAGTAACAGATTAAAAGTATTACTAATTGTGAAAACTTGTATAAAATACCTGTCTGTAGTTCAGGGAGAAAAGCCAGAGACCTTCTGTTTTAGCTTTCTGTCAAAGTAGTCCAGCTGGGGCAGTGTAGGGCCTGTTTGCAGGGCAGAGGGCAGCAGGAGGCAATCATAGAGAGTCATTAAGGTTGGAAAGTTATTTCAAGATGAAGTGTACTTGTTTTTTGAACACTTCCAGGGATGGTGATTCAGCCACCTCTGGGAAGCCTGCTCCAATGCCTAACCACACTTTCAGTGAAGAAATTTTTCCTGATACCCAACCTAAAACTCCCTTGGCATATTTCCCTCAATGTATGGCTAGTTGCTTGTGAGAAGAGGCCAACCCGCACCTGGCTACAATATCCTTTTAGGGAGTTGTAGAGAGCAATAGAGTCACTCCTGAGCCTTTTTTTTTTCTCCAGGTTAAACACTCCCAGACTTGTGCTCCAGAGCCTTCCCCAGCTCCACTGCCTTTCTCTGCACCTGCTGCAGCACCTTAGTGTCTTTCTTGTCATGAGGGTCCAAAATTGAACACAGGATTTGGGGTGCAAAGAAATGGATTTCAGAAGTTCTCACCATTGTTGCCAACTAAGTGGAAGCGCACATAGAAGCCAGGAGTGATTTCTTTGAGGAATGCAGGTAATGCTCCTCACAAGCTTGGGAACTGCTCAGGAGGCTTGGTTTCCTCAATACTTGTTCCTGTATATATACATGTCTTGTACATTGCAGGAGAAATTGTTTTCTGTAGAATATTCTGTACCTTTTTTTCTGCCCAACAATGTGTCAGGTTGTGATGCTTTTATAACTCTAGGCCTATACAGATGGATTTCACTAACAGCCACTCTTGGTGGAGACTCAGTTTTCTCCAGTTCTAAGGTGTATTCTAAAAGAAAGAGGAGGCTAGAAAAAAATTTTTAAAAATTAGAACTTTGAAGACATTACCATATCCTATTTTCTTATCATATTAGTGGGAAAGATTGAACTATAGGAATATATTTAAAGGGGTGGAGGGAGTAGGAGGGAGAACAAATATGCTTGTTGTGCATCTAGAACTGAAACTGTCTGGGATTGTCAGCAGTGTATTTGATACTGAAGAAAAATACAGCTAAAATGCTTGAGATATCTTAAAACCTGCATTTCCTCAAATGTTAAGTGTTCCCTGCTATCTGCTTTTTCAAGCTGAATTTTTACATATGCAATAAGCTGCACTGAATTAGTGTGAAAAGAGGTTCTACCTCTCTCTTCCATTCATCTCTGTACTCAAATGGAGAAAGATAAAAGCATGTGTTTACATTCCCTTTCTCTTCCAGCAGCATTGAGCAATTAGGCACAGCTCACAGCATTGCTGAGCTCTTCATTGAGAGTTTGGGAGAATGCATATTTTTAGTCAGGCTGCGAGGAACAAAAGTGGCACCACACATCTGTAAGGTACAGTATTACAGTTTGGAAATATTTGGCACTGGCTGTACAATAGGCTTTTATCCTTAACTGTGAATTTTTGATGCCTGAGCCAGATATTTATCTCTTTGAGTTTTATTTCTATCACTCATTAGGATTGACATTACACAACACGTTTATCTCTCAGCTGTCTTCTACCATATGGTACTGTGGGGTTTACTATTCAACTTGCCAAACTGATGGTGAGAAATGGAGTGAAGAAGTTCTTTGAATATATTTGAGTTAGGAGTGGTATAAGATGTGAATGGGAACTCCTCCTCTGCTGAAATTCAAAGAAACATTGCCTTGAACACATCATCTTGTTCTGACTGCTTCATCAGCCAGTGTGATTTCATGGCGAAGCATTTTGTCACATGTCTAAATCCCAGCAGGATCATTTAGAACTTCCAATCAATGTCAGTTATTAAGTATACTGCTTTTCAGGACTGCTGCATTTGTAGCAGTGGATTACCATTTTTTTGGACCAATTTTACTGAAATCTGCTGAACACCCCTCTGCCCCCCCGCCAAAGTATTAATGGAAATATGAAATAAAGATAGTATTTCCCAAGCCCAATGCAAATAAGAGTTGAAGACATTGTGAAAGGGAGAATGGTAGTTGGATCTTATTACTGGGTGTATACTTATCTTGCAGCAGTAAAAAAATACTTTCTTTGTCATACAGTGAATGTACAGCAGCTCTTAGGATGCAGTGTACACTTGTACTATACACAGCTTTTTTTGTAGACATGCTGAATTAAGTTCTTCAGGAGTTTCTACTTGTTTTCCTAGTTACTAAATGCTGTTTTGCTATTTTCAAGTATTAATTTTCTTAACTTTAAAGCTAGTAGTCAATAGTTTTATTAAAAATAATAAAATTTTGATCAGTAGTTTTTTTAAAGTATGTGTTGAAATGTAGCTAAAATACACAGTGACTAAAGAAAAGGTTCTTTAAGTATATGCTCTAAGCATCACTGGTGAAGTCAGAAAATAATTAAGACTGGATGGGCCTGTAGGATTCACTTTGGGTCTACCAGGACCCTTCATGGAAGTGGTCACAGCTAGTTTGGGAAAGAAGTGTCTAATACCAGGGCAGTGCTACTGGTTACTGAAAATAATGATCATTATGTACTGTGTCTTCTGCTTCTGGAGGAGAAAAGCTGAGATATTTTATCAGGATTTGACTACAAGATTAGTCCTTTTAAAGACTAAGTTTCTGTTTTACCTAGTTTGATTTACCTTATTAATTTCTTTTGTGTTTTTCTACAAAAGATTAATAGCCTGAAGGTATCATCTGGGAAGAGAGAGCAGGTGTCTCATCCATGAAATGCATGTGAAGTTACTTGTACTTATATATAAACCTACAAATGCACACCTTGTGTGTAACTTCTTTAGGCAAAAATCTGTTTGGTGCAAGAATTCTGTGATATGTGCATGATTTTGACCTTTTTTCTCAGAAAAAGGCCAATTTCTCAGACAGTTTGACAACATAGTGCATTAAGGATAAATAAAAATACTTTACAGACATTCTTTCACTCCCAGTAAAAACTGAAAGAAAATAATTCAGATGGGCTATAAATACTCAGCCTGCCAGGAATCACAGAACAGGAAGAACTTCGGTGTTTTTGCTCACAATCTAAGGGTTAATAGACAACAGATGGTACCTCCATTATGGGAAGTAGGGAAAAAAGAGTATTTTTTGGTCAGTTTAATTATTAATAGTATTTTCAGCTAGCAGGCTGGTATGCTGAAATTTGCATAAGCACTTGATGTTAGCATAGTAGTGGGAGCAGTGTGAAGTCAATACCAAATGGTTTTGAAACTCTCCCACACAAGGTCTTTCTCACTCTTAAGTGCTTCAGTGGGCTGAATGGGGGCTGGGGAAGAGGTGACCTTGCAGGGAAGGACAGATGGAAGGGCTGAGTTCATCCTTCACCTGCTCTTGAGCCTCCTGCATGTCCATGGATGGTGAGCTGCAGGAGCCAGGCTGCCCTCGGGGGTGCGCAGAGACAGGACAAGAGGCAACAGGCAGGAGGCAGTACAGGGAGATGCTGGTTGGGAAAACAGGAAAGTGAATTCTTAGTGATGAATGTTGGTATTGACCTCGGAATGCATTGCCTAGAAAAGTTGTGGGATCCTAGGAATGTCAAAATTGACTGAATAAGGCTGCAGGGGAGCCTTGCCTACTCTTGAGTTACACCTGCTCTGTGCATGGTGTTGGACCTCCACAAAGCCTCTTACAAACACACCTTTTTTAGTTTTGTGTTGTTTTCACTGGGTTTTGATTATTACCTTTTTTTTTTTTTCAATTATTGCTTGATTTAGACGCTAAAAATTGGGAATTGTTCTGTAAGTTTTTGACAACTTTTCTGTAGGATGTTGGTTTTTTTATTAGTGACAAGTTAGCTTAATGTCCGAGGTAGGTGTTTCTATTAGCTTATAAACCAATATCCTGTGGCTACATGATTGTTCATCTGTAGGATTCTTTCCTATTCCATAAAACCTAAATGCAGCTAGTGATTTTCTTTAAAAATAATAAATACTAAATATATCACCACTAGTCATTTGTGTTGGAGCATTTCTTGCAAATATCAAAATCCATAAATATCTAAAATATCTAAATCCAAGTATCTTAATCTTCTGTCCTAATCACAGTGCAGATGTAAGGAGGCTGACAGCTGCTGCTGTGTACCAGTGCTGTTCTTGAACTCCTGTGAGGAGACTGCTGCCTTGGACAGGCTGTGGCCACTCTGTCCCAGGGCTGGCCTTTGACTGCACATGTGCTCGCAGAGGAGCTGGGTCCTGTTTGCTCTATTCACCTGCCACTTAGTGCTGTGTACAGACCTCTGCCCAGGGAGTTAACCTTAGAGATTCTCTTCATTAGAATCAGATTAACACCCTTCTGTGTCCCACTGATGCCTATGCTTCAAATTAGAGTCCATTTGTTCACTGAAAATTAAGAATTTAGCTAAAACCGTTCAGTCAGTATCTTGACTTTGCTGTATACTGATTAAACAGCAGTGCTGTGAATGAAAGAAAGGTCATCTAAACCCCAGTCTCATTGGTTTTTTTATCCTTTAGCTCATACCAGGCACTTGAGTTAAATTTGAGCTGCTGGGCTAGAGCTGAAAGGCCTTGTTTCCTTTTTCCAGGTGGCCTTAGCAGTCAAAAAATTTTATACGTACTGAGTGCACGGAATTAGTTGTGTTTTTGTAAAGGACCTAACACAGTGTGTACTTTAATCAAAACACTGCATTGAAAAGGTAACATAGCTGTTACTTGGGGAGAAGGACTGTAGGTATTTTCCGTGTCTTAGGAATGTATGTGTGTTAAGATTGGTGTGAAAATGACAGTGGGAAGCAGCATTTGTTGATAGGGATATATCTCAGCCTGGCTCTCTTCCCCTTACTGAGGCAGTTTTCTCAGAATACAAGAATTAGGAATTAGTCATCTTCTGACTACTGTGCAGTCTGAGAATGTCAAGATTTGTTCAAAAACTTAAAAATAAGGGGAAGTAAATGCAGACTAAGGATAGAAATGGACTCAAAGACAAGCTTGTTGGTGAAGGCTGTGGTTATAATTTCAAGAAATCCTCTAATAGGGGCCTGAGTCTCAGTTGGATGTGTCTGAAGAGTCAAAAAAGGGTTGAAGGAAAGTTTACAAGGCCAAGAGTGTTTGTATGTGGAATGAATTAATGAAAAATCTCCCAGCCAGGCTTCAGCCAGCCAGTTCCGTTGCTGCTATTAAGGGGTAATACATAGTAGTTTGCTTATTAAACAATGGAGCATTTCCAAAGTAACTGAAAATCCAAGATTAATTGGTTTTGCAACCAAAATTATACCCAGTTGTTCCCTTTACACCTTTAAATTTAAGCTGGAATTACGCTTTTTTGTAAATGCAGCTTTGTATTGGACTTTCATAAATACTTGAATGGTAAAAGCAATGTCTTAACAGCTTGATCAAAGTCCTTGTCTGATTAAGTTCTATATTTTCATCTTACTTTTTGCCTCTGGATTCTAAGCTGGACAGTTTTGTGTTTATTTGCTCTAACTGTTGTATGAAGACAGGTCACAATGTCCTCCCACCTAGCTATCACTTAACTATCACAGGTTGACATGGTCACCCTCTGGGATTGTGGAAAAGGGTTCAGGAGGCTTGTCAGGTGTAGAAAGTTTTCCTTTTATTGGAGTGTGCCAGCATTGCCACAGACCAGACACAGCAGGGCTTGCCACAATTTTCAACCAGATGAAGATTTTTGGGGGGGACAACAGGGATGTTTACTGAACTTTGAGTTTTTTAGTCTTTTATTTACTCCTTGAAAGATATGGAAGGTTCTTTTATCATCAGCTAATTGTCAAAAACAAATGAATTTTTGAGAGAATACTGGTATGTGTTTAATGAAAGCAATTGAACTACCATTTTCAGGCATGCTTCCTTGTTGTTTGTTTTATTTGAAGATTACTTTGTAGTCTTGTTCAAAGACCACCTACTTATCAGAAGGTAAATTGCAAAGTTTTTTCATTTTTATATTGGCACCATAACAATGATCTATGTAGCTATTGCAAACCATACACAATACTACTGAGATTCCTAGTTACCTTTGAATGAAAACTCAGTTCATATTGTGACTGGGTTATTTTTATTTGCTAAGTGGTTTTGATTCAGTTTATTAATAGCCTATTCTTAGCTCTTTAAATCTAATTAGGTAAGCTAGTAATTTATTTTATGGGAAAATATTCTTTATCTATTTGCAGACATTACACACTTAAAATGAGCTGTTTTCTTCTTTTGAGTCATTGGGAAGCTGAAGGTTTGTAAACAGGACTTTGCACAGCAGCTAGTAACATCTTTACAGTTCAGAATACTGGGTTAATAACATGGCAGTAACTTTTACTTAGGTTTTGACTGCACCTGTAAGCTGTAGGAAAACTTAATATGAGGAATTTTTGAAGAATATCATATGCTTACAATTTTTTTGTCCTGCTGCAAAGATGCCAAATTATGATATTCATAGAAGATCTTTAACATGTAAGAGAATTTTCCTTAAAATGATTTGAATTTGCACAAAAACAAAGCTATGAAGATATTTTATACATAGTAAGGAGAGGATTTCTGGTTTGTTTAGCCTACCCCTAGATATAAATTGTCACAACAGTAATCTAAACATGTTTATGCCTTTTTGTTGATTATTCATTAACTATCAGGACACTTTCTGATACACCGACAAAAATGTAGTAGAGTAAATGTATTTTATTTCCCTTTTATATTTATGGTTATGAGGAATTCACAGACTGTAAAATCTTGATAATTTTTTGTTTCTTTACTTAACATTTTAATAAGGCTTTTGCTGTTCGTTAAAATTCAACACTGTATTAAAATGTATTATTCCACTGTGTTCCAAGGATCAGTGTCGTGAAGATTTAGTAGTTTTTTTCTTCAGGGCTTCCTGGCATAATCTCACTTTCTTATTAGAAACAAATCTGATGTGGTATTTTCTTTCTAGCAGTCTTTGTCTTTAAAGGCCTGGGGTGTTATTATTTATCCCATTACTCTTCCCCCCCCCCCCCCCATTGTACTAATCTCTTCCCTCCATCCCAGTTGGCTCCCTGTCTTAGCCTAGGGTTCTTTCTGGCAAGAGCAGGAGATGGAGTCCTTACAGTAAACAGTGGAGTTCAGGCAGCTTGCCAACAATATCCAAGCTAACCTTTCTCCATGTCATAGAGGCCAGTAGCAAATCTGAGGCATGGATTTGACATCTTCTACATCATTCTCAAATACATTTTTATCTTTAAGGAAGAGTTCTATCATGAAAGTCACTGCATTCGTATCCAGAGAGATGAGTCTGGTGGCTCTGCAAGGTGCTGAGTAAGTGGTCACCCACTAGAATTCCCAATTAGCTGCACTGAGGCACATACGCTGGAGTACTGAAATGCAGGAAAAATGCCCAGCACTCCCCTGACCCTGCCATGTAGGTGAAAAGAAATTAAATTCTAAGTTCAGTTGTATGTGTCGAGTTCTCTCCAGCACCACAGCTGGAGGCAGATTAATGACAGAATCCTCTGGTGTCCGTTGTCATCGCAAACTGAAAACAAACCCCATCTCCATGAATGCAGAGATACTTCCCTTTCCCAGAAAAATCTAGGATACTACTGCTTATTTTGTGTTACTGGGTGGTAGACCAGGAGCTCTAGTTTGTTTGGTTTGGGGTTTTTTTGTTTGTTTGGCTGGGGTTTTTTTGAATTCTCCTATATTCCATGGGAATTAGTCAGTAGGCCTGACGTTTGCTGGCTGCCAAGCTCTGACCAGTTGCAAAGATAACTCATTGTTCCTGGGTTAGTGCTACTGACTTTTGATTCTAGGCAAAATCTGGGGGTTGTTTTGTGTTGGTTTTTCTATTGGCAGTTCCAGTTACAAGTACAGGGATGCTGAATCTGGAATAAAATAACGAGTCCCAGAAACACTGAGACCAATAAAGTCACTTGCTAAGGTTGATAAACTGAGAGAGGGGGAAGCCAAGACCCACCTGGAACAGTCTGCCTCCCTTTTTACTGCTTGGTTTTGTCAGGTTTCAAGACATCAACAATTTGATTTCTACAAAGGAATCAACACAATCTCTATCTTACCAAATTTAAACTAGTTGCTATGGCTAAAGGCGCCTGAAAATCAAAGAAAATAAGTAATTCTCACCAATCTTCTGCGTGTTTCTGACATACCTGAATTTGACAATGGATTGTGGGATAACTGGAGACTAATCTCTCTCTCTCTGCAAAGTTATGATTGTGCCTTCCCTGCAATTTGCACTCCTTAATATACTTACCCACCAAATACTCTTGGGATGTAGGAAAGTGCTATTATCTCAGCCTTGCACCTTGACAAGTGGCCTGTGCAAGATCACATGGGCAGTTAATGAATGACTAAGCAGAGCTGAACAAGCTGTTCAAGCCCCAGGCTAGAGGGGTGGGTATTGCGCAGCTTTTCTTAAATTAAAGAAGTCAAATGAAAATAAATTTCCAGTTAAACTGATTAGGACAACTTTCATTACAGAAGTAAGCATTATTTCTATGCAGTTTAAACTACAGCTCAGATTATTACATGATGGACCATTTCATATTTGTTTAAAATTGGTGGAAAGTCATACCAAAATTCCTGCATACCACCAAAATTTTCTAGTGAACAGCAGCCATCCTTTTTAAGTAGAATATAAAATATTGCCAGCGGTCTTGATCTGTAGGTATATACTTAATATTGTAAGTATAACTTTGACTTTTTCTCATTTCTCCATAAAGCCTCTTGATCCCTTTATGAGAATCACTAGTGTATCAGTAGCTGGTCATTGCAGACAGCCTGTGCAATGGTTTACACTTGTTTTACTTACATGAAGCTCATGAGGTATCTTTTGGTCCGTATAAACTAGAATTTGTAGATACTTGTTTTCTTCTTTGGCATAGGTTTTAGTTCTCTTTGTTTGAATCATGGATTTCAGGTGCATTTCTGTTGGAATTACGTTGATTTAGGTCACTATTTTTTAGTTACCTTGGATGCTGTAATCATTGAATTTGTACAAATAACTTCTTTTTTAAAATATATTTAATGTTTAGATTGTTGCTACAGAACAATCAGATTGTGTGGTGAAAATTATGGTACTTCAGTCTGCTTTGCAAAATGAAAGTAATTAAATTCAGCTCTATTTTTAAGTGTCAATGTAGTGTTACTGCAGTGTCATTATAACATCATTTTAGAACTGCTTGATCCAGAAACCCTCCTCTTGTAAAAATAATTGTGAAATAGCTCAGGATATCTGCTTAATTTCATCAGGAATCTGAAAGAGTTTTAAAGACCCATTTTTTGTCAACTGTGTGAGCATTATCTGAAAAATAAAACTCTTGAAGTGCTGTCTAGATTCTCTTTTTAGAAACCCTTCTTGG
The DNA here is from genome assembly GCF_009650955.1 of Corvus moneduloides. NCBI lineage: Eukaryota > Metazoa > Chordata > Aves > Passeriformes > Corvidae > Corvus > Corvus moneduloides. The sequence continues at coordinate 11,110,444 of NC_045489.1, read as the reverse complement.
GTTTAGCTGACAAATTATGATAGATGAAATATGATATGTCAACTGGCAACTTCCTTCCCTTCCCTAGGTAGCTTGTGGTTATCCTTATGAAAACCAGCATTTGGCACTGGCTGCCATCCAGTCATGCTTGAAATACTAGGAAATAGAAAATAACTGCCATGGTGCAGTTGAATTATTCTGATGGCTTGTTTTGATTTTGCTGAAGAAAGAGATGAGTCAGAGATTGCTTTGAGGCTGCAAATTTCAAAACCACTAAAATAAATTCAAGTGAAGTTGACTCTAAAACATACAGGGTCTGTTTTCCTTGCACGGTACAGCTGGAGCTGTGTGCTCCAGGGATGCTTTCAGAATCCATTTCAGGTGACGTGAAAAATCACAAGTGATGACTTAAATACACAAAGGTATTTTTTGCTATGTATAAACAAGTAGTTGTATTAACAGTGAGAATTCTTCCTTTCCAGCTTCATGGTTAAAACAACTACAAAATGCTAGATCAGAAAAGTCTTGACCAAGAGAATGTTGTCAGGAAGGCTCAATGTTATTTCCCTGGGTTTGGAATTCGGTGCTAGGTTCATTGTTGTGTTCCACAAGTTGGCTACAACAAGCATTGTTCCTTCCACATCTGTGGTTTTTTAGACATGATTAAATGCCTCAAGATAGTAAAGTTCCTGATGAATATACCGAGAACAAAGCTTATTTCTCTTTGAGCTTGGGCATTTGGAAAAGCTGTTGCTGGTAGCCTTGTACAAACAATTCAGATCCCTCCCACAAGCAGTCTCTGACTTTGGAAAGCCCTGCTTACACCAGAGTAAGCAAACTCCTCTGTCTCAAGTCAGGAGATTAAACTCATTTCTGTCAAAGCATTTCAGAACTGTGAGCAGATTTCTTACTTTTTTTTGTCCTCTCACAATTGTGTTCATTTATGAGATACTTGCATTATTTTTCTTTACAATTTACTCAGTGTTCCATGTGATTCTATTTGAGCAAGCTGAAGATCAAGTTTCAAATTTTGTATTCTTCTTATAATGCTTTGTTCCACACAGGATAATAGTAAATACATGTTGTACAATAAATATTGACTTTTAGAAAAATAGGACTAGATTAAAATCTTTAAACAGTAAAATAAACTTCATTTAAATGAATTAATTTTTTGAAATCCCTATAGTGGATTGAAATAGAAGCTACAAGAAACCTAATTTCATTTGAATGATAGAACTGAGTATAAATAATGGAAATTAACTTTGGTTAAGGTTTAAAAATCTAAACCCATTTTCCATCTACATCTTCAGCTGAATTGTGCAGTGACCATAGACTGTTATTTGCAAAGTTGTAGTTGTTCTGTTAGAATACAAATTCAGGCCATCTGTAGCTTGTTTGTGGTAGTCACTTCCACTAGTTAGGCTTTCTTTTGCTGTGAAGAGCGTGAGAAATTGAGCTGAGTGGGAATTGTCCATTCAGTAGTTCTTTAGTTTTTCACTACAATTGGCATGATGTCACTCCTTTAGGAAGATACCCATATATAAGGCTTTCTGATAGTTACAAACCAGTATTTCTGTGCCTGGAAAGATCTGTATGGTGGGGAAGCATTTTTGATACTGTAGTACCGTTTACTAATTAGCTCAGACATTTGTGTTTTGTGTTCTAATTAGCAGATGACATCCAGTACAGCAGCTAAGAATGTGATGTTACAGTTGAACTACGTTGAATGTTTGTGTCTATTTATGTCCAATTCAGCTGCACAGAACCCGAGGAGGGGACATACATCGTCTGTATATTTACACACACGCACACAACCTGTCATACACTCCCTGCGTGGTGGTTTCTGTGCAACACGTCCTTAGCCCATATAGCACTTGAGTTTAAAAGGGAGCTTGGGGGTTATGCCAGCCTGACAACTGTCAAATGGCACACTTGAAAACTACTGGGTTAAGATTGTTTCAGATCTATTTAAATTTAATACCAGACTTTAGACAAATGCTTTCATAACAGGAAAAAAAAAAGGGATACATGATGGCTTAAATCTTTCTATAAAATTATATGTTTCTCAGAGGATAGCTGTAATTGAATTATAGAATGCCTGGAGAGTATCCTTGTCGGTGGTTAGAGAGATATGAAGGGAAACGGAGAGACTCTTTCACCAACTAAATGTGGAAGAGAAACCCTATAATTCAGCTATATGAAGCCCCCAGCAATCATATACTATAAATGCGGTTTGAGAGGAATGAAAAGCAGCATTTATTTAAAACATTAAGAAAAATTACTTCATTTTATGAGACAAGTATTTTCTCTTTGTTTTATTCAATCAAGTCTTTCTTGTCTGCCCATCTAACACCCTTCCTTCCATCTCTGTCACAATGCATTTGTGTGTGGGTATCAGCCTTCTAATGTGCGAGGAGGAGACCCATTTTGGGAGCTGTAGTAGAAGCCAGACTCCAAAATGAGGACAATGCTAGTAGAAGTGCCTCTATTTCTGCCAGAGACAACAGGTTTGGAGTTCTCCGTTTATCAGATTTTGTACAGCCAGCTAAAGAGAAAACTGGGATCCAAACTCTCCACTTGTGTAATGTAAGTGAATTACCAAAAAGGCAAGGGGAATTGTTAGTGGATATTTTGTGTTAAAAGTCACCTGAAGAATCGTTCAGTGTTCTAGAATTTTAGCTCAAATAATTTTATTTTCTGAAAAAGGAGTAAGAGAAATATTAATTGTATAACTGTTACCATTGTAATTGGCAACAGGAGGTCAAGGTAATTGTTACATTAAACTCAAGATGTCAGAAAACAAATAAGTTGACAGTATAGATTAGAATAGATTAGAATAGATAGATTAGAATATTTACAGAGTTCTTAGTGCAGTTTGAACTTCCCCAAAATATTTTATGTGTGAACTGTCGCAAGAGCAAGTGACTGGCTGAGCTTTGTGTTGGATTGCACCTGCCCTTTCCAAACCCCACTTTTGGGGCTTCTTTTATGGGTGCTTCTATGAATCTTACAGTTCCAGCATCCAGAAGTTGTAAGTAGTGGATGAAGTGATGCAGCCTCAGTGTAGAAATAGCAAAAGTCTTCTGTTTAGTTGATGGAAATGTGGAAGAGCTTTTCAAAGCCCACACAGAAGGATTGTCCTGGTGCTGAGAACAGATGATCTGATTCCCTGTCTTTTGCTTGATTATGTAAAACTTTCTTCCTTACTTTTGTACAACAGAAATCTGATGTTATTTTTGGAAGAGATCAAGCTGTAGATTTTGAGTGGAACGGTTCTTGTTTGGTTTTCAGTTTAATGCAGCATTAAGAGCATTGTTACTCTATAATACATACAGTATTATGGCCTTACCAAAAAGAGATTGGAAATTAGATCCATATTTTTATCTTTGCAATCTCATTGCTTTACAAACAATACTAAAGCTGTAAGAAAGCAGCTGACTTAGTGATCTCATTTAGCAGCCCAGACAGCTAACCTGGGCAGAAGGGAAATTGTCAGTAAAAACAGACTAGAGGCTGGTAAGTGTTCCAGGGGATGTGATACCCCAGCTCCAGGAGCTGGAACACCTTTGGGGTTCTTCTAATGGAAAGGTCTCAGGATTTCTGCAACAGATATGCATGTCTTAGCCTGAATGCAATATTGGGTTTGCCATAGAGAGGCATCAGATTCACATTAGGTGTAGCAAAAGGGCTGCATTATTTTAAGAATATATTTTTTGAGAAAGGAAGGTCTGCGAGAGAGCCAAATACCACGTGACTTTCAGCAACACACTGACTTCCACGGTCTTTTTCTATTTTCTCTCTGAAAAATTATGGTTAAAGGCTACTTAGTAGCTCAATACTACATTGATTTTTAAATCAGTTTTCTAATTAGGCTTACTTTTTGGGAGGAGAATGGTGACATTTTAGGGAGAAGTCTAAAGTGCATGCTAGCTTTGTACAGTCATAGTAATTTCAGATTGCTGGTACAAACCAAGAGAACATGGCAGCTAAAGAAATGTGGAAATTCACATGAAGATGGAGCATATCAGAACTGTTTCCAGGATATGCATCTCTGAGTGAGCTTAGAAAATTTTGCAGCACCCTCAGTGTGGAGGCACTTGATGGAAACACCCTGAAGGGCGACGGGCCCTCGGTGCTGTGTGTATGAACTGGTGTAGGGGCTCACATGTTGCAGTATCATTTTATATCCAAAGGTGAGTGGCTTGTGCCACACAGGGAGAATAAAGGAAGAGAGTAAATGGCGGGCTAGAGCACACTCAGTCATCGTGGCTAATTTGTACTTCGTGGCTAATTTGTCCTTCGTGTTTAAGAGTGGAGGCTGCTGCGTATGAGTTGATGCTCTTAAGTGAGCAGTACTGAGTGGCCAGAGGTGAGACTCGCCCTGCTTCTGAAAGAGATCAAAGTAGCTGAATTGAAACTATCCCACACTAATCAGGATTTGAATCCTGGGAATGAAGAGGTAGGGGAAAAACCTGAAAATCCCAGATGCATTTCTAGATGAAGTGATTTGAAATACACACCACTTTAAAAAGGACTTTTTTTTTCAGTGAATAAAAGGTTGTTAAGAGTGTTGGTTTTGGTTTTGTTGGGTTTTTTTACAATAACATCCCTTAAGTTTTCTTTTGATGATATATAGTGTTATTTCCAGGGTCTTTCAGACCCCACAAAAAAGTTGTTTGTTTGTTTGTTGTTTTCTCTGCTTTTTGCCACCTGAATCCTCTGTAGGACACAGATGACGTATGACTGAAGAGTTCTAGAAAGCTCCTTGACATTATTTTAAAACAATGATGAATGGGTTCAACCGATTTTTTTTTTTTTTTTTTCCTGCAAACTTCACAATGACTGCAAAATAACAGTAAAATTGTTTAGGTTTTCTCCTTCTAGAATACTGGCTGCTCTGTTATGTCCATAAAATGTTGAGATGCAGATCTAGATGCCACCTACCAAGCTACCTCCTCAGAATCTTTGTACCACTTACAAGCTAGAATTATTTTTGCATTTTACCATGAGCCTTAACACTGAGATGCCACCTTTTATATGCTTTGTGTGAGACCCCTGTGTAACTCAAAGATGGAGCGTGGCTGTTGCAATGTGCTCTCAGAATTGCATCTAGGCCATTGATTTCTCTCTGGCTTGTGTCTTAAATACATTACTGATGTGCACCATCATCTTCAAATTGCTGCAGATGCTTGCACTGTGCACCTGTACCTGGCATGTGTCTTTGTTTACTGGTGTAGTATAAGAAGGGGAAGATTTTAGGATTTTGTTTCTCTTTGGAAAATACTTACAGACTCGAGAGGCTAAGCAAGGTTGGATGTTCAGCTAAGCACAGCCTCTAAACCTTGCCATTGACCTTACTTTTGAATTTTTCATAGCTGTGTACCCTAATTTCTCATCTTCCTTCTTTAACTTGAACAGAAAATTCTTTTGAATTATTGGTCAAACCTTCTAATTATGCAGCTTTAGGGGTGAATCTTTTTACCACATCTTACTGTAGATTCTACTTTCTACAGTGTATCTCATGGCTTAAAAACTAAATATAAAACAATGTAATCAAGCATTTCCTGCTTTGGGCTCTTACATTTGATAAGCTTCTTTGGAAATCCACTTTCTATTAAAATCTGCAACATGCACTTAAGTGTATTCTTATTTGAATCCTAAAAGCTAGCTTTTTGTGCTTGCCCAAATGTTTTTTGTTAAATGTATAACGTTTATTTTATTTCTGTCATTCTTGAATGTTTGTGCTTGTTTTGTTTAATCTCAGTGAACTCAATACTTGAGTATGCCTGTTACATATCTGTTTTTGAATATGCAGGTTTGGGCAAATTTCGATGCTCTTTACTGGAAAGGCTGTTTCAGAGAAGAGGAAATTGTAAGCCTAATGACTTAAGGATACAAAAAAAGAGTTTTTATATTCTAGATTGACAAACTATGGTGAGTTCAGATAGAAGAAACTGAAAAGAGTAAAGCGCTTGTTGAAATTACTGTCTTAGGGAAAAAGCCCTAAATGGTTTTGTAACTGTAATTCACCAGAAATAATTTTGTACTCTGAACTCACAGAAGGCTCCAGCCTCATCATGCTCAGGGTTTCTATGGTAAAATGTTACTGCAGTTGACATAATGATGAAGGGAGCTATTCCAGCCTGTTTTGAAGATGCAGATTTTGAATTCTCAGTAGCAATTAATACAGATCAGCAGTGGCCACAGGCCCTTAAAGTATCAGTGAGAGAGAAATGACTTAGAGCTTCCCTTGTGGTAATATACACAGAAAGAAAAAAAAGAAAAGATAAATTAACCTGAATGAGGGTTTACATTTGTAATAGATCAGAGAAGCTTTATGAAAACGATTAATACCAAAAGAGGTAATATTAGTCATTGTTGCTGAAAAGTTTGCTCATGCAAATGCTGAAAGCATTTTGCTCATTGAAAACAAAACCCAACCCATAGAGGTGCTCTGCACAGTGATGTGACAAATTCAGCTGCGAGAATGACTTAAACCCAGGGATGAGCTCAATGACTGATCAGTCTGAGAGTGTCGTGTTGGCTGCCCTTAGTGAGAGGGGAGAGGGGGGTTAAAGCAGTTCATACATAATTCATTGCAGGAAAATGAATTTGCCAAAGCATTCAGTGTTTATATATAACACAGCACATGCGATAACAGACTTCTAAGCTGAAGCCGAGCCTTTCAACATTTTTTTGCTTAAGATCCCAAGAGATATTTCATTTACTTTGTTCTTTATAGATGTTCTAAATGAGAGTAAGTATGTGATTCACATTCTACATCTTGGTTTGCAAAAGAGACAGTTATGAAGTATGAAATTCAGATCTGGATAGAAATTTGCCATCATCTGTTAGATGTATAGTCTAAACTTCAATTTAACTTCTTAGTTGCTTTTTGGGAGTCTTGGGTCAGGTTTATGGCTCAATGGAGAATGAATCAGCTTGTAATGATTAATAGTCCAGTAGATCAATAAATGAGAATCCTCACTTGATAGCACCAGGTAAGACATCCACAGGGCATTCAAAACCTAAAGGGTATTTATTTTAATAATAATTTTAATTGCCCATTTCTGAGACTCTATTACTTTCACTATAAACAGTGTAACTGTAGTATTACAGTGGAGGGGTTCCTCCCCCCTGGCGTGGGGTCCTGGGAGAGGGACCCTGAGGTGGAGGCACGGCGTTTCCCTACTCCCTGGTCAATCTCATTCCCCATTGGTTGGTTTGTGTTCCGCTGCCCAGCAAGGACCCTCGGGTCCCGTGATTGCTGCAGTTCTTCGGCAGAGCTCCGGCCACACGGCTGGAAAATAAACATCTCTGAAAACATCTACCAAGAATCGGTCCTTATATTTCTTTTCCACGGGCCTCGCTGTATATACGTGTTGTAGGATTCCCCACTACAACATTACAGGAGAAAGCTTAGCTTTGGTCTCATGCCACATCACTCAGCATATTTAATGATTCCCTTTGTATTTCAATTTTTTAATGCAGTTTAATATTTTTAATTTGTGTTGTTTTCCAGGGTAGGGATATGACAGCAGTGACATATTCATTAAACTGTCCAGGGTAATAGTGAGGTTTTTCTGTTGAGTAAATGAATTTAGTTTAGATCCCAGTGGTGTGTATGATGCAATGAATGCATTGCCTGGCATTTGTCTGCAGTGATATTAATCTGAATATACTGACAGCTTCCCTCTCCTCCAAATGTAATTCATATGTTGCTTTTATCTTAATAATGAAGTTTCGCATTGTGCGTTTTTTTCTGAAATACATGGAGGTAACAAGTACTTTGAGAAATACCCAAGCAGAAAATGCAAGTTGAAGATGTATTCTAATGTATTTCAACGTCAGCAATAAAGATGTAGGTCTAAAGTTATTGTGTGTGTGTCCACTAAAAACTGAGTCAATCAGTATCTGGGTTTATGTTTAGCATCCACAGTAATTCAATTGGAACAGATTTTACAATTACAGAAAGTGAAGGTGAGAGCATTATCATATCTGTAGGAAATTTTTATATGTGTGGAAGCTAATTCTGTGAATGAAATGGGTCTGGTTTGTATGATAATTTAGTTTTTTAAAAAAGATAACTTAGTTTAGTTTCTGCTGTAGCCTTCATACGTTAAGGAACTGAAAGAGCTTAAAGTAAAACCAACAAATTCGGCATTTTTTCCCTTAATCTGAAATACACAATTTCATATTTTAAGTGTGGGTAAAAGACTACTTTTTCCTTTTTCTGTCCTTTGGTAAAATAAGCTAACTTGACAGATAGAGATATGGGGTGAAATCTATTAATCTTTACTTAATAAACATTTTTTAAAATGTATAAGAATGTTCTTATCTATTTTGTTACACTAGTCTCCAAATGTGGGGAAAAAAGGAGTGTATACCCCTTGCCTTCCTTGTATTCTTAATGACAAAGGCCAAGATCATGAGCTTAGAAAAGTAACTACTTCTTCAAATCAGGAAACTGAAAGGTAAAATTAAATTGTTTGATGCCTAGTTTAATAGGTACTGACTTTTCTGGTACTCTTCCTGCAAGGTTTCCTACCCTGTCTGAAATTAGACTGGCTTTAGTGATTTATGGAAAATACACTATGTTGTTAAGTGATGAGACTAAGAGAACTAGAAACATTCCTTTAAAATAGTCCACACTGGTAATAAGAAATCACGAGGAATGCAGAAACTGTGAACTATTGGCCAAGCATCAATGCCTGTGGCTGAAATTTGCCCTCAGTTGTAGGGCTGACGTTTGCATATTCTTCAGTGTTTCATCTTTGCCTAAGCCTGGGTTCAGATTCAGTCTTTATTTTGATTTCAGCTAAATATTACAAAATTGGGGGTTGGGATGTCTTTATGCTTACATGAGATAAGTACCACTTTGGCTTCAATGCCATTTGTCTGTTGTTGCTTGAGTCTGCATTGTTGTGAATACAAATGGAGAGACTGTGTCTTTATCAGTCCTCTGAGGAGAGGTTTGCACTGCTGAGATTGCCTTTTGCATCCTTACTTTCTGTGTGTGCCTTCAAAAAGGACTTAAATGACTTCAGTACAGTTCTTTGGATCCTTGCCATCTCTCTGATCCACAATGCTGAATGCTGTAGGGAAGTCTAGGAGTATGGGCACAGATGTCTGCTTACTATTCATCACTGGAGAGAGAGTTGTGCATCAGTGTTGTTGAGAGTATTTCTTTCTTCATACCTTGAGCAGAATCTTGACCTTACTGGGGTCTAGGAGAGTAGCTGGTCATCAGGCTGTGGCTACACTTCGACTTTCTAAATAGCAGGCTGCTGTCAGGCCCTAGTTAGAAACATTCAGAATACATTGATACTGTCTCCATTATCTGTTTGTCCAAGATATGCCTGAAAAACAAGGGAGAGGAGGTTTGCCCCTGCTCCCATCTGTTTGAGGCAGTGATCATTTCAGTCATGAGACAAGGCAGTCATTACTCTTCCATCAGCTCAAAAATGCATTGATCATGTTCAGATGATTTTGCACTTTTATTTTGTATGTGGAGAGGCTCTGTGCTTTTGAGAAGCTTTTTCAAATTTTTTGTAATCAGTGGAGTTCAGCTGCAGCTCTCACTGCACAAGGACAGGTTGAGTTAGGAGGGAATTTGGGTGCTGCAGCTCTCCCATCCTCTCCAGACACCACAATGGTGAGATCTCAGGGGAAGCCTTTAATTCACCCAGGTCCTGTGAAATCCAGGCCAGGCTGTCACTCTGGTGCCTGAAAATTTCTTCATCTCAGTATCTGTGCTCCAGAGCACCTTGGTGATTAAATTGTGGTGAGGAAAAACTGGAGCATCTTTCAAACCTGGATTCTCTTCCATCCATCAATGAGAATGAATGGATAGAAAAAAGGGTTGAATGTTAAATTTTACTTTTGCTTGTGTAAATCAAGCTGGTTGTTAACTAGGGGACCAAAGGTGTCTGGGTGGGGAGAGTGAATAGAGGAGAATTCTGAACTAAGGGGTGGTAATCATCCTTTTTGTGTGCTCTGTTGTAGCTCTCTTGCTCTACGGTAGCAAACAGCAATCACATTTCCAGTCCAGTGGTACCTGGAAGTCAACAGTGCCTCTGGGATCCTGCAGTGTGAAAGGGGCCATATAAATGTAAGGCAGTGATATTATCTTTATTATCAATTAAACTTTTAGTGCCGTTGACAATCTGGCATGCAAGGTGCATCAAATGAACTCTAGCTGTGATTATTCCTAAACACCATGTAAAAGCAGACCTTGCTATACTAATCAAATTGATAAGGACTAAGAGGGAAAATCAGTTATGTCAGGATAGAATCACTTCAGCATATTAGAAACTGCACAGGAATACTGCTACTTTCTTTTTTTTTTCAACACCCCTTGGTCCCCCTTCTCCTCAAGAGATTTGTCTCTGCAAAAACTGAGCTGCCACGTCCTTTACCTCCAGGGAGTTAGTATAGCAGGATTGTTGATGGCATTTTTGTAAGGAATTATACTGGAGTTAGTACAGGAAATACTGTGTGCTACTGCAAGATATACTCATTTTTATAGAGTAATTTTGTCCCTTCCCCCCAGCCTCCAGGATGTGTTATTTTAGGATCATTATACTTCACACTGCTATTTCTGTTCAAGGTATTACAATTAATGTTCTATTTCCAGGCCGATTCTCTAAGCCTGCCCTTGCACATATGCATGTGAGTGTTATATGTGTATTTTTAGGACTTCTGTGTATTTTATGTGATCACTGTCTATGTAAGTCTTTGTTAGAAAGTGTTCAGAAAACACACTGTGGTTTCTACAACATTAATATATTTTGCATAAACTAAGTTAACTTACTGGGTATATTGTCCTTCCTCTTCACTTTTAAATGGAGGGAGGTGTTTTTACCCACTGTTAAGTAAAATTGCCTTTCCAGTTAGAGATGGCTGTGCATCAGTGAAGGATGAAGCATTTCTGAGGTGTATGGAGGAAAACAGATTTTACATTTTTCAGTGTAGCAGTATAGCCAAGATGTATTTACTAGAATTGTTTTGCCAGGGCTTGCCTTTGGGGGGAGTTTCTTCTACACTTCATAACAGAGTATATTTGAAGAAAGTTTTCAATTTTTCTCTTTATTAAGTCAGCTTAAAAATGGCAGTGCAAATCAGGATTTTCCCCTGCAACGCTGTTTGTTAAGCCAAATTCTGTTAGGGAGTTCTGTATTTCTGAACTACCTAACAACTGCCTTGTCTATAAAATTAACAGCAAACTTGCAGAATTATTTTGCCCATCTTCTCCCCACCCAAAATGTGTGGGCAACCTGCAGAAATGGAGACATAGCAGATCCAATCAGTTCCTGGAACACTCGGGGGGAAAAAAAAAACCCTCAATCTACTGAGCTTTTTTTTTTTTTTTTTTTTTTAGCGTAAATTACTGCCATCTTTGTTTCTAGAGTAACTCTCAGGAGCATCTTCAGGTGGATTGCCAGTAAAGAGCTGTCTAATGATACAATATTTTGTACATTTTCAGGTAAGTGAAAGCTAGAAAGCAACAGCTAGCATTTGAGACATTGTGCAGGTTTATAGCACACTTGAACTTCAGATTCTTCTGTAAACTAATGACCAGATTACAGTCAGCATGTGTGTGGTTCTTTCTCTGTGAAGATTTTGTCTGCAGGAGTATTTTTATTTGATCTATGATCCTGCTGAATTACATGTAGTTCTTTGAGCATTTCTGCATAGATACTAGCAATATAATTTTTTTTTGGTCTTTTATCACTGGATTATGATAATTCTTACTCTGCAGGCAAGAAATAAAACAGAGAGGATGGGGCAAATATTTCTAAACATATGGTGAATTTAGTAGGTTTTCATGAATGATAAACCTATTAGGGTTACCTTAATAAGTAGTTACTACATGTTTTTCATAAATCACCACTAACAGCCCTCTGGGAAGGTGTAAACAGATATGTTGATCTGCCTATACAGTGAGGGTGAGATACATGAATAGAACACAAATATGTCTATGTGAGGAAAATGTACACAAGTCTCATTCTGCATACTGATTCCTGGCACAGTGTTTTGCCTAGGAGGCAGTAAATAAACAAATGGCCAGCCTAAAACTGTATAAATCTGAATTAATTCCACAAGGAATAGGAGGAATTTTGCAGCCTGACTGCAAGAAATCCCCTGGTTTCCCTGTGACAAATGTATTTTCCCAAAGCTTACTGCAGTACCAAGGTTATGTGTTTACTTTCACAAAGTAGTGTGGATTGCAGTCCTAGGGAGACATCATTTTTCATCATCTGCAAACATGAAAATAACTTCAGTAAGCACAGCAGCCTGATTTACTGTTATTGAAATGCTGCCATCTCAGGATGTGCATCATGTATAGTCATGTTTAAAAAACAAGTGAATAAGGAGAAAGCAGGGAGAGAGGGAGGAAAAACTTAAATCTGAACGTGTTGGTTTTTAAATAAAACAAATATTTCCCACCAGCTGGAAATGTAATTGACAAGATAATTGATGGCTACTGTTTTAAATCTAACTGTTATTGCCATGCACATATGCATATTTTGAGTTTAGTTTGTTTAACCTGGAGATGGTTACATTGTGCTATCAATAAAAACATATATTCAGTTTGTTTATTGAGTTCTCTTAGAATAACAATGCTGTTCCTGTGCAAGTTTGGTGGCAGTGCAGAGACAGTGCTTCTAATAAGAGTAACTGTGCTGTGTCTCTACGTGTGTACTGAGACACAGCAGCATTTATGTATGCAAATTTATAAAAGAGTTTGTGCAGTTTTTTTATATGTTAGTCCTGATAGATTTTAACTCTTCTCAAAACACTTGGAGTAGTTTAAATTATGATATCACTTTGAATGTTATCCAAGTAATCTGTAAGTTGCTTTTATGATATCTGAACCCTCCCCAGCACGTGACATTGCTGCTAAACTGAAACTTCATGGAGTATCCAAAAAGAGGTAACACAGGAAGCCTTTTCTGGGCAGCTGTAGCCATGATACCTGAAATGGTCCAACATAACCTTTTTGATGCCTTTTTCCTCCCACCAGAAAGATATTTTATCAAAATTCCTACAGATTTCCCATTGCATTGACACCAAAATTCATTTCTTATCAGTTGGGAATACACAGTTGGATTTTTCTTTAGTTAAAAAAAAAGCTCCTGCTGAAAATGGAGATGAATGTATTTCAGAAAATAACAAAAGCCTATCTGTGTGTTTTGAGCTGCTATCTCAATTGTATAATCTTGCCTCTTTGAAGGTTTAGCTTTTCTCTATAGACCAACAGCATATATAGAATTGTAGGTTTAGTAGCACTAGGCCTTCTAGAGCTATTCATGTTCAGTGTGATAGAAGCTTAAAAAAAACGTATTTGGAAAGTGAATTAATTAGTCCACTGTGCTTTGAGCTGATGTGAAGATACCTCAGCTTTAACAGAGCTCTGGCTTCACTGACTGTGGTGAGTACAATGTGATCTGCCGGGGGACACCTGCTCATGGCTAAAGCTCAGGATGGGGCAGGAGGGCCAGATTCTGTTTCTGATTACCTGTGGCAGCTCCTCTGACCTCGAGTGAATCTCATGCCCTGACTGTAGCTCAGGAGCTTCTGTGAAGTAGCAATTTTAAATCACCAACCAGAACCCTTTTTTTCCCCGCGCATGTCCAATACATTTGGGATGTGAGACTCAACATAAGACACGCTAAACAGATGACTGTGTTTAAAGTTTCATGTTCAAAAATTGAATTTTTTCTGCTGCATGTTGCAATATAAAATTTGGTTGTGATGACAAATGAGCAAAAGGTATTCAACACCCCTAAAATTCCGTAAGTGCCCTGGCAGCCATTTAGGCTTCACAAGGGGCAAGAGCAACTCCTCAATCTTCCTGAAAAATCTGTTGGTCCCCAAGGAGCAACCATGGTATTCTATTGATCATACACCAAATGTACATATTAGCCTCCTAATCCAACTGGCACAGTTTGCAGTCTGTCAGGGAGAACTACTAAAATAATTTCAAATATCCTGTTAATCCACACATATGTTCTATAAAAATCACACAAACCAGATTGGTTTTACTTGTACATTGTTGGAAAATGGTGTCAGGTGACATTTAAAATAAAATGAAGCAAAATGGGCTGGAGGGGTATAGAAATTGGGCACGTTTCTTCACACATGCTTCATATGTTACACATAACAGTGTTGCCACCTATTGATAGAAATTTAAACTTCATGTAGATGTTTATAATATATTTTTCGAAACACAGTGAAGGTCTCCTCCTTCTGATGAGACTGGCATGAAAAATGTGTATTATTTGTGGCAGAATAGCTCTTACAGGCTTTGATAATGCCATAGTGTTATAAAGTAATGGGTGCTGTTCAGAAACTAACAAAGGATAAATGTTATCAAAGGAATCTAAAGCTGCTGATGCTTTTATATTACTTAGATGTATGATCCCATTGTCAGTGGCAGCTCTTTGATGAATGAAGGAGTGAGTGTGTCTGGTCTGCACATTTCAAGTTTATCTCTAATTTTCATGGCAATAGAATGAACAGTGGAAAATTGAGGCAGTATTTATACACGTACGACCGCTTAAACTGTTCTTCAAAAATATGTTCAGAATCAAGGAGCTCTGTATTGATTGTACTGGAGAGGTGATACACTTTTATTTAGAAATTAAACATATAGTCATTGGCATTAAATCTGTTACTTCTGGTGAAAAATGAGTAATATTGGAGAATAAAAGGCTGTCTAGTTTACAGGGGGGTTTTTTAGGCAACTGTTTTGTTCTGAAGAAAAATGGTTTTGTTCTTGTCTTAGAAGACAAGTGAAAATTAATTAGAAGTTGCCCAATATATGTTCAGAGTATTTCCATGAAAAACTAATGGATAAATGTGAGTGATGCTTTATAGCTGGGGAAAAAATGACTAATGAAATATTGTTTGCATAGCCATAAAGTCAGATATACGTGTGTTCAGTTGTGTGTCATTCTTTTAAGAAATCAACACTTGTTCTAAATTAGGGTTCTTTTCAGTATTTATCAGTATTAGCTCTTGGATAAACCCTCATATTCTGGAGGTGTGCAGTAAAATGGATGATCATGTTTTATCTTCCATGACAAACACAGTTTAATTTCCTGCATATTGCTTTGCTGCAAATTAATCCAGCCTGGGATGTCTTGGCTGAGAGTGCTGTTCTGCAGAGGGCTGAGGTAAATTTCAGGGCTAGTGCAGAAGAGCTCCTGTCACACTTTTTTCCTTCAGTGTCCAGAGAAGAACACTGGAGCTGGGGAAAGGTCTGGAGCACAAGTCTGATGAGGAGCAGCTGAGGGGGCTGCGGGGACTCAGCCTGGAGAAAAGGCGGCTCAGGGACAACCTTACAGCTCTCTACAGCTGCCCGACAGGAGGGTGGAGCCGGGTGGAGTTCGGTTTCTTCACCCAGGGAGTGAAGAACAGGCCGAGGTGTGAAGTGACACCAGTGAAGGTTTAAATTGGATATTAGGAAAAATTTCTTAACTGAAACAGTGGTCAGTCATTGAAATAGGCTGCCCAGGGAAATTATGGAATTACAGACCTTGGAAGTATTCAAAAAAAGTGTGGATGTGGCATTTGGGGACATGGTTTAGTGGTGAACATATCAGTGTTGGGTTAACGGATGGACGGGATCATCTGAGAGCTTTTTCCAACCTTAACAATGCTATGATTCAGATGAAGCAGGAATAGAAATTACCCTCTCTTACAGACTGTGAGGGCTGAAACGTGGAACATTATCACATGTTCCAAACACTGAGTTTGGGTGGGGTAAACAAGAAGACACTGCATGTTAAGCTGCACGTGGAAGTGAAGCAACAGGAAAATCAGAGAAGTTTATTCAGAGGTGTAGAAAGCCAAGCAGGGATCATGATCTTAGAAAATACTTGTACTTATAAATCCAGGTATCTGTAATTTTATGTATTTGTTGTAAAATAAATAGATACATCAGTTTGGACTACTTAGGTGGCCCTGAAACTTTATGGCAAATGCCATGTATTAATGGCTTATTATTTGTGAAAGGAAAATGCACTTTCTTAGCTGCAAGCTATGTTGAATTCCATGTCAGACTTAACTTCTGCTTGTAGTTTTGAAGAATATGTCCTTACCTATCTCTCATTTGTCAGGAGTTGATGGGCAACATCTGCACAACTTGTTCAATCTGTTAACTGTATGTGCTCATCCAAGCTTAATTGACAAGTAAAATGTACAAAATAATATTGGACTATGAGGATGACCTTTGCTAATAAGGCAGTTACACCATATGTGGTGTGAACCAAGCCACTTCTAATGAAATGGTGTTTTGAAATGGCTCTGTGCTATTTAGTCCCGTTACTATCCGTATAGATAAAGAAGGCATATTATCCTGAAATATATTGAATATTTTCTTGAAAATGTTTCATAAAAAGTAATTCAAATAATAGATAATATGGGAAGAATTTTTTGATGTGCACTAATGTTATTTTTAAATGCAGCCTTAATAGCTCACTTAAAGATCTTGGTTAAATATCAGATTTAGCAGAGATGTTTGTTTCCTTTACCAAAATGATAGGTTTAGTATCTTGCAAGGAAATATTTGATAGAAATGCTTTGTGTTGAGTTATCCATTTGTGGATTAAGCATGCCAAGCTGCTGGAAAACACTGTAGTAGTCCAGAGTTCACAACCTTAATCTGATTAGGCTGTTTCTGATGATTAACTTGGACTCATTTATTTATTTATTTTAAATCTGGGAGACCTTAACTTCTCAGGAATCTGTGCATCTCTGCTGAGATCAACCTAATCCTGCTAAAAGAACTCTGAATTACAAAATCTAAACCAACTGTGGAGTTCGCTGCTTAATGTGGCTCAATCAGAAATAATCTTCCATGGGTTGGGAATATAAAGGTCTGGATACTGAACTGAAAAACCTGGCAGTCAGGAGTACTATTCTTTATTTCTTCAGTTATGTTTTTGAAAAAATATGGACCTGATAAAAAGGACCACATGATACAGGCTGTGCACTAACAATATCCCAATGTTGCGACCCTGTCAGTGGGAATTGGCAGAGAAATTTCTTCATATTTTGCCATCATTACTCAGGCTTTTTCTCAATCAGTCCATGTCTTCTGAGCAGGATAAGTCTCATGGGCAGAGTGCTTTACTTTTTACATGAATGTTTAATGTTTCAGATAACTTTTCACAAATATATTTATTATTCTTGCATTTTAAAGATTTTTTTTAATGAGTATTAGTATCCATTAGCTAAAATCTGAACTAGTATTTTAAAATACAGCCACGCAGATCACTAAATGTGTTGCTTTCTTATCCTGTCATTGCAGGAAATGCACACATTTATCCTAATGGGTTACTTTTTATTATGAACACCAGTATCTCTGGCAGATCTGTTTCCTATTTTCATGTGCTAATGAAAATGTATTCTGTGTTAAGTTTGGGTTGTTTGTTTTGCTATAAAGAGTCATTTGATCATTATTAAACATTCATTGAGCATTTCTCATAACCATTTGACTTGGAAAATGACGATCAGACTAGATTAGCAAGTTGAAATTTGGTAGATAAACACATGGTACTCATTAATTTAAGTCTTTAACGTTCAGTAAATATGATAATGTTGATTACATTCCAAATTCAGCCAAGATATTTATGGTATAAGAATTCAATTTCTCATGTCTTCTTTTATGTTTAAACTCATCAGGGACATAAATTTACCTGGTGTTTTGGTCAATTGATTAATTTGTGATCGATGTGCACCAATATTTGAATGTTACCGAGACAAAGTAATGAATACTTAAATCACTTTTTAACATTTTGTGTGCCGTGCACTTTCACTAAAGTATTCACTTGTCTCTTACTTCCATTCTACTGAATGGATAAAGGAGGATTTTTAATTCCAAACTCACCTAATACAGTTTATCTGAATTACTTCTGAACTGTAATACAGTTTAAGATGATTTAAAGCCAAGTTATTGAAGTAGTTTAGCCTCAAAACATCTGTGGTTGTAAAATGGACCTTCTCAAGCTGCTAATAAGACTTTTTTTTTTTTTCAGTGTTTCTCCCAGTGTAATGGTTCTCTTAGTTGTCTTATTTGAACTGCAGAGCAGAAATCACTGGATTACATTGCTAAATCCATGGAGTTTGTGTTTAAACTCATTTATGCCACTGTGTGTTGGTGTAGCTCCCATCAAGTTTTAGAGGGATGCATGTAAATTCTTAGAAGTAATGCAGATTTAGAAGAACGTGTCTTGCCACCCCTGAAAAAAAAAATCACAAAAGTATTTCTAATTTTAAAAGTCAATGAAGTGATGAGGATTGCAACTCCAGCAGTTTCAGTCTATTTGCTCAGAATTTATGTTGAAACATTTAAGAGGACAATATTGAAGATGACCTTAATTCTGTAACTTTTAAGTTTTTTAATCTTAATGAGCTAATTTTTCCAATAGTAAATTACAAAACTCTTAAGACAGTATTCACATTCCTACAGGGTGATGTCTGGTTATTGCAGCTGCAGTTTGTGTTTTCTCTTTAATGTATAAAAATTTCTCTTGTTCCCCACTAAAGTAGAAAATAGTCTATTTGTTCATTTCTTGGTTTTGCTAAAGTACTGGTGTTGCAATATTTTGAACACCTACCAAGTTCCTCGACACTGTATTTAATCAAGAGACTTAGTTAGGATTGTCACGTTAAAGAACAAAAGGCCTTTTCACTTTACAAGATTTTACAAGACTCCTGGTACTTCACTTGACAAAAAAAGTTTCACAAGTGCTACAGGAAAATCGAGCTTCGATATCTGCAGTTTTAGGTGTTAAACAAGAAGGCTTCACAGAGAGTCACGCACATAGATGTGTTGTTGAGGCATGGCTTTTCAAATGTAGGATTTCAGTAAGAAAGAAATGCCTGGGCTATGGAACTGACCTTGGAGATCAATTGAAATAAAGGCGCAGAGGAATAATAAATGTGTTAGGAATTAAAGGCAAAGCAACTTTAAAAAGTCCTAATTAAGCTGGGGGAAATCAAAGTAGAAATACTTCTGTGTCCTTCTGTCAGAGATAGCACATTGGCCATCGTGGTATTGAATGTAGTAATGCCTGGAAATGGTTCTGGCGAGCCTTACAATTCTTAGTCCAGTTCTGTAAGTGTGCTCATCCTTGAATTTATTTAGAGGAATTGAGTGGTGTAATTGAATTACCAGGCAACAATATCTGTTACATAAAACTTGGTGTAGTGATAGCTTAAATTTTTTGTTGGGTTGGTTTTAGCTTTCTTTTTTTTTTTTAATGTTCCACTAACTGCAGAAATAAAATTGAAACTAATTCTCTTTTCTTTTAGTCTACTGATTACATTTTTTTCCTTCCTCCAACTATTCAGCAATTTCCAGTAACAAGTTCACTGTTTACTTTCTTTTTTTTAAAAATGATGCTTGCTCTGTCATGCTCATTCAATGACCCGTTCCCTAAAATGGGAATGGATCAGCTAATATAGATCAGCTGAAGCCACTGATGATTGTTTCCCCTATCAAGTGCTCCAGCTGGGATGTCACCCTGCAACCAGATTCTGCTGTTCTCAGAAAAGCCCCCATAGAACAGTGCATGAACCAGAGCCATTTCATTTCTGTCGTGGTTTTCTGGCAGCAGCGTCACCACATGTAATTCAAGGTTGACTGTTGTAAGAATTGTGTGTAGGAGCAGGAACAAGAGTTTGATTTTTATTTAACTGTGATTAGGTCTTCAATCCTGATGAAAACAGCTGAAAGTCTATTTAATAATGAGTTTGGGAATTGTTGGAGCTGAACTGAGAAAAAGGTCTTTTGTTGATTTTGGTATCAGATTTCCTGGTAGTGTTTATAGTTCAGACTACAGATTTGAGTTCCTTGTAATTTTACAAGGATATGATATAAAAATATAAGTAGATTCTATGTGTGTAAGGAATTTCTGTGTTTTTTCTAGGAGCTAAAAATTTGCCTAGTTTAAAACTCTTTCACATGCAGTATTTTTGAAGCCAGAAGATTTACATGTGTTTGTAAAAACCACAAACAAATACCACCACCCGAGAGCTAGGTGCTTAATACGTGATTGTGTCAGAAATTGTGCTCTGGGAGTATCTGCAGACTTGTCCTTGTGTGAAGAGGATCATGCTGTGCAGCTACAGTGATTTGGCGTGGGGTTGGGGGGTTGTTTTTCATTTGGTTTGCTTGTGGTTTTTTGTTGTGGTAGGTTGGTTAGCTGGGGTTTTTTATTTGTTTTATCTTGGACAATGCACTTTCGTTCCTTAATTTTATAGAGACTGCTGTAGGTGCGCATGAAGCTGTATTTCATTTGGTCTGCTTCAGAGGAATTAGTGCAGACATTTCTCATGTCTTTTTATCGTTACTGGTAATGGAGGTCCTATCCTTACTTCACAGTCAATTCCTAAAAGGTCTTAAACTGGTCTTTGACTGTATACAGAGATTTCTTTAACTACAGAACAAGAAATGACTATTTCATTTTGTTTTGAATGTTTGGCACTTTCCATTTTCAGTGTAATGTAATAGCAGAAAATCAGACATAAGCTTTTAAGAGAAGGATGATCTTCACAAGGTTAATGTATGTTCCCAGCCTGTCTCTGGTGCATGTCTGCAGTTAAAACAGAGTGCTGCTAAAATGGTAGCATTTAGGAAGGTATCCTTAGGCTACACAACTTTTCTTCTTAGAGCAGTTACATTAATATGAGTCATCTTTAATAACAGTTGACATAAACCTTGTCACATAACAAATTGCTGAACCTTAGAACTCCTCTGCACCTAAAAGCACTGAAATGCATATTTAGAATTGCCTCCAGATCAGCAGTGATGCCAAATGTTTTTTAGGGGAGCCTATTTAGTTGGCTACTTGAGATATGAGTTATGTGTGTAAGTAATGATTTGCGTGGTTTTCTTTTGTCTCTGAACTTCCTTAATTTTAAAAATAATACTCTGTGAAGCTGTACAGCATAATTTTCTTCAGCAATGATATTTGTCATTTAGCATCATGTTTACAAATCCTCCCCTGCTGACTTGTTCTCTTGTGCAGATCAGCACTGGCTTACTTTATTAATGTCACAGCTGCATTTTTCTGCTTCCCCCAGCATCTTGTGCATATAAGCCAAAGCACAGTTGAGATACCTGTGCTGGGAATGTCTCTCTCCTTTCATTACCAACCTGCCCATAAATGAAGACAGACCAGAAATGCAGGTTGCTTCACAGAATGGGGAAGAAATATGGGGACGGTTTCAAGGCATTGTCATTCTGCACAGGGTCACAGTGTGGTACACAGCGAGTGAGTATGGATGGCATATTTCTTCCTGACCTTTTACATGATCATGTCATGGGGCAAAATGCAGCAGCCAATAACCAAATTCTGCTGGCAGTGTCTTTGCAGCTTTGAGTGTTTTCAGGTATTTACAAATGTTGCAAAGTAGGATATGAAATGGGAGATCAGAGTTAACATCCCTCCTCAACTGAAAGCAAGTTTTTGGAAAAAATTAAATCACTGGCAGATGTGAAAGGCAGGTGCCCATTTCATAACCTCAGTATGGATGTATTTGATACGGGAGAATATAAAAAAGGATATCCACTGAACCAAAC
Source organism: Corvus moneduloides (assembly GCF_009650955.1). Lineage (NCBI taxonomy): Eukaryota > Metazoa > Chordata > Aves > Passeriformes > Corvidae > Corvus > Corvus moneduloides. The sequence continues at coordinate 11,088,867 of NC_045489.1, read as the reverse complement.
ATAATGCAATTCAGGCATAGGTTAAAGAAAGGTCATTTTCTTGCCTTGTTGGCTGGAAAGAGACAGCAGAGCTCTAACATATAATTGTGTTCTGTGACAATAAAAGGAGTCTTTTGGTGCTTTGGGAAAGGAAGGTGACATTTTCCTTGCTCGTGAGAGAAACACAGCTTCACATTAAAAGTACACTACAGTGCTCCCCATGTAAATAGAATTAGTATGGGCAGAATTGTCATCCACAAGGATAATGATTCTGTTTTTTTAAATGCAGCTAGTAGAGATAGATGTGTGCACATATGTGTATACATATATAAAAGCAACAGACAAGAGTCATATTTCAGTTTCATCCTTCTCTCTCTCCTTGCTGTGATTTCTCAGCTGAAGGAAGGGAGCTGAGCTAAAAGGAGTCATTGTACAAGTGCTAAGGAGACACTGTTCTTGCCAAGTAGGGTGGTCGTAGCGATAGTAATTATTAGATATATAAGAGCTCAAGTAGCTGAGAATTTTGAGTACTTACTTGAAAAACTGAAGTGTAGCATGGTTTAATTTTTCCTATTTTATGTACCCATGGTGTGGTTGTAGTCATGTCGTTCTCACTTGGCAGTCTGTGGGGATCAGAGACATTGATTTCTTTGTGAAGGTTCATGCCTGCCAACACTCAAACAAGAGAGTAGGACCGCTTGGTTTTTACACACCTCTGTTTAATTTCTTGCTTAGTTGGAAGAAGCAGTTGCAGCAGAGTCCCATTTACTTTTGAACTGGAATTGGTTATTGCAGAAATGCCAGTTTCCAAAAAAAGAAATGGCTGCTTCAGTCGCTCTTGAAAAGGATACTGGGGACAGTGCAGCCTGAACTAGGAGAAAGGACGGTATCTGTACGAGAAGCACTTACACTGAAAGACATGGGCAAACAGCTCTACCAACAGTAAAAACATAAAAAATTAGTATTTCAGAGACTGATGGTAAGAACAGGAAGATTATTTCAACTGCAATTTGCCTTATTAGAATTGCTTAAATGTAAAATCTTTGCCTCCCTGTTAGTGTTTTTCTGCAGAAGACACTATTTCCCCATTTTTCTGGGAAAACAGCTCACAAAGATGTAGTCAAGAAGCTATTCATAATGAGAGTGCAAAAACTGTCTGTCATGCTAATAGGCAGAATATGTAAAAATGTGAATAATGCTTAAACAATAGATACTCTTTGCTGTTCTCAAGTCTGAAAAAAAGAAAGCCTGAGCATAAAAGGCAGTAATCTTCCACAAACACACTAGAGGCATGTTTGTATGTTTTCAGTCTGTTACCATTCCCAGATGTAGCTGAGCCTTTGGGAATACAGCTGGGAAATACTCCCATTCTTCAGTGCCAGCACTACCTGCATTTTCTTTGTAGAGTACTAAAAAAAAATGGTATAATCAATTTGCAAAAACTGTGAAGTTTTAGATGGACAAATTAAAATAATCTCTTCCAAGAAGGCTTCACAAACTGGTGAAAATGGATGGATGCATAATATACTTCCAGTTTGCACTACAGAAGACTCTTGGTACTTGCAGGAGAAATTTCTAGCAAACAGTCATTACAAAGGATTCTCTATTGAAATGAGAACAAAGGTTCCACTAAAAAGATCTCTGAGGATTCAAATGTACCTTTTCATAGGTGACATGCTGATACAAGCCAGTTCTCGAGGGGTTGCATCAAGGCATAAATCAGCAGTAATTTCAACCCTGCAAGATCATAGCACTATCATGAACAGAAAGAAAATCAATCTGACACCAGCTCAAATAATAGCGGTTCTGGGAGTCACAGTATATAGTACAAGTCCACTGGGAGGGTCTGCTTGTCAGAACAATGGCACTTGGAGACACTGAATACTTTGACAGACATCAAAGCAAGAAGAAAAGGAACAGAAAGATCACTTCTCAGGAATGATGGTGTCAGTCACACGAATAGCAGCCTGAGTGATGCTTCAGATGAAGGTGAAGCAGATGTTGGTCCTGTGGTCAGGCAGTAGTCAGGTCTTCTTGCAAAAAGTACTTCAAATACTTGAAAAGCTTTTCAAGTTTTAACTTAGTGGGTGATGTCAAAACTGCATAATACTTGATGGTATTTCTTCCCAGAGTTAGAAGAGCAGAAGAAAACTATTTAGGAAAAGACTGAAAAGTTCACTTTCTGTGTGCAGTAATTAATGGTGGTTTCAAAAAATTTCTTAGCACTGCTGTGATAACTTAATTGAAAATCTGAATAGTTGCAAGACATTAAACTATAGATCCTATGCCTACTGTAAGTGCACCAACGTTGTGAGCCTCTGCTGGAAATAAAACAAGTTGCTGAATCAGTGCTGCTTCTAGAAATCCTAAAATGTAACAAAAATAAATTACTCCGAAAAGGTCATCAATCTAAATATGAATAAGCCACATGAAATCTGAGAAGTGGACAATACTAAAGAGATGCTAATAATATTTAAGATAATGTGTCCCATTAGCAAACTTCAACTGAGTGTGGGGAGCTGTTTTTTGAAACAAAAACATTTCGTTTCAGAGATTTTTAGTAGGTGGGTTTTTTGGTATTGCAAAGGGAAATGAAAATTGCTAAGGCTCCTTGAGATCTGACACAACAACTCCTAATGCTGGGGAGGGGGTGGGGAATCTACCAGGAAACTGACTTTGTTTACTGTGATGTCAATTGATGAAATCTTTTGTCTCATCAAATGTGATGATTAATATTAGAGTTGTTCATATGCTTTGATAGTCCATAAATACTCTGGTGAATGTCTAGTTTGCTTAAAGAAGACTTCCATTATTCTAATTAAAAACAGGGAAAGTGAACATGAAGAAAAAATTGTCAGCTGAATGTTTTTAAACACCATTGCCAAGGCATCCTAGTATCAGTGAAAATCTAATACTTGAACTGTAGTTTAGATGTTCCACGGTATCCATGCGTTGTAAATTACTCTCATGTGTTAAGCTTATTGTGATATAAAATTTAAATTGGTGCCTCAAAAAATTAATAGTATCTGCACAGAACATGTAATTTTCAATTTTTATGATCTCTGAGCAGCTAAACCCGATTTTAACAATTACTTTTTTTCTAATTAAGCCTTACTGGGTCTTCTTAATTAAGCACACAGTTGGAAAAGAGACATAGCAATAATTATCTCAATTTGATGGCTGTGCCAATTTGCATTATCAAAAAATAACCAAAGCACAATTCAATTTTCTTGTCACACACAAATGATACCACTTGCCAAGTGCCAGTGTATTTTAAAACAGTGCACCATCCAAAGTTACTCCTAGATGAAACAAAGAATCCATTTCTCCTACCTGCATATGCACAAGTGCATGTACACCTCAGTATTGTATTGCATTGTTAGACAAATTAGAGCAGTGCAGATATATATACACACACATACAAATATTTTTATAGTATTTGCCTCTTTAGTTCAGAAGAGCACCAACATTCAACTGTATTTTCATAGAGCTCAACTACTAAGTGGAGTATTCTAATTTTAGGTCTTTACAATGCAAAAATATGCTCTTGTCAACAGAGCAGTAATCACAACAGTGGAGAACAACCTGAGTTTCCACTGGCAAGCATTTTAACACTTCATGTGGATGTGTTTAGTACAAGGAAGTGCCTGGGGTGTTTTGGGAATGTCTGGTACAATGCAAGGAAACTCAGTTGTCCCAGGCATTCCTGAATGTGAGGGGGAACGTTCCTTTAGTTCTATTGTCTTCTTAAAATATATTTTACTAAGGAATTAACAGCTTTGACCACACATCCTTCTTGGAGTAAAAAATCATTCTGGGAGATCCATATTGGAATATCTGTTCCTGTAGTCTCAAACTACACTCTCATATAGGCCAGACTTTTTTTATCTCCTTCTGTATATTGTCCCTGCCATACAGTTAGGAATTAAGTTGAAAAGGCAGTAGATGACTTGACCATGTGTTAGGGACCAAATCTGTAGATATCAAGCACTTGGCTAGTTTCACTTAAGCCAAGACTTTTTCATGTTCTTTAGGATTCCTAGTTCAAGTGTTGAGATGGTGGGAGGGTGTTCACAGTGTTTCTATTTTTTAAAATGAAAAAATGTTCACACTATGAGTTATTCTGCAATGTAATTAGGAATTGTATTTCCTAAAGTACAGCTTTTCAGAAAGACTTCATGTTCAGGAGATATTCTGAACCTGCCCAGGATATATCGCCCTGCATCGTGAACATACTGTGTCCCACAGCAGTAGAACCTGAGCTTTTGTCCTTGAATCTCAGCAACATCAAATGAGTTTCCAAAGAAGACATTAGGGACTTGTGTGATTCTTACAGTCAGTGGCAATTCTCCAAGTAAAGTGAAGGGCATGTGTTGGCCAAGAATTCTGTATCACAGTTGAGTAGCTGACATAACTTATGTTTTTAAGATCACTTTCAGTCTTACCATATGCCACAAAATACTGCAACAACCTGACTTTCTTTGCAGTTTTATTCTACAGTTTTCTCTCTGAAACGTCAGATATAATGGACAACACTTAGAATTACTTTAACTAGAATTAAATTAGACTTTGACTAATTTTAAATTAAGATCATTAAATGTGAAAATGAATCTTATTCCACTTGCATCTATCACAATGACATGTAAATGTATGAGCCAGTGTAATCCATCCAAAAGTTAAAAGAGCACATTCTCTAGGGAGTGTGTTAAACCCATAGCATGGCCCTGAAAGCTCTAGTTTGCATCTACATATCTGATTTAGAAAGATACGTTAAAAAACATATTCTAAGATTGTCATCTTTTATCTGTGCATCTGTTCTTGTTAAGAGGTGCTATGTAGTCCACCTGCAGGAATAACAGTGTCTCAACATTTCACAATCTCACTCATTCCCTCATAAATACTGGACATGTTGTACCTACTGATCCATACATCCTTATTTCATCTTCAAACATCTTTTGATGTGTTAATACTTTATGATCCACAGAAAATGTTCATATGAATTTTGGAAGACTTTTTTTTAAATTCTGTTTCTTCATTCCATCTTCTAGGGACTGCGTTCTGCTACTCATTCTTGATTTTTAGTATGAGATTTTTCCTTCCACTGAAAAGTACTGTCTGCTTCCATCCTCCAGACTCCAGGCAGATTTTCCGTATTTCTTCATAGTATCTAATTCCATGTATCACATAGAAACATTGTTTCTTCCTGCTCTAATGCTGCTCAATTCCTTTAGCTGGTATCTTCCTTGCTGTGTTCTGTAAGACAGAACTTAAAGGGACTTCCTTTTGTTTATAATCTCTAGACAAATATTTGAGGGATATATTTTTTGATTTTTTATGTACAAGGTCAGAATGTTTTTACCTTTTCTCCTTGGTATTGCATTTCTCAAAGGTTTAAATCAAGAGTGTTTGCTCTGTTTTGCCTTTCATATTTTATAGTTTTGTATTTCAGAAAGACCTGCAGAATAAAGGTGTGCTGTTCTTTTTGCCTTCAGCAGTCCAGAGCTGATATTGCTGCTTAGCTGTTCATTTTCAGAAACTACTGGGCTGAAAAGGCAATAAGCAAATGGTAGCTTTCAGATAAGGGTATGTGTTGAAAGAAAAGAAATATAGGAGAGAAGGAGCACAGGTCTCTGGTTATATTTTAGCATTATAACTGCAATTACATTTTAATTCTAAATAGTCTGGAATATCTGAGTATTAAACATAATGATTAGCTGAGGCCAACAAAGGTTACACTTTCTCATGTTTTTGATCTTGTATGCTTCTGGAGGACCCTGTTCAGCTACATGATACTCATTAGCAATCATAACCTGACCTCTCTAAATAATTCTGGACTTACTGGAAACCGACTGGGTGTGCCACTGGTGATTTGATGGGGCTGATGGTGGGTAATCACTGAGGAAATTTGTTCATTAAATGGGCACCCTATCAGAGCAGCCTGTTAAGAATTTGTAAAAAGCACTATTAAAGTAACGTGATCTCTGTGGCACCGCTGTGTTTGAGTGCAGAGCTGAGGGCGTGATGGCCAGGAAAAACACTGCAGAAGCCCGGAGGTCTGGCTGCACCCTCTGGTTCACGGCAGCTTCACCCAAAAAGGGCAGAGAGTGAGCTCCTCACCCGAGGGAGCTGCTCCTGGGCTAGCTGTGAGGCCCGGAGGCAAAGAAGGAGAGAGGGGACTCCTCCTCTGGGTTCCACACTAAGGTTTATTCACATGCAGGGACCAGCGATGAAGAGACAAAAATATCGGCGCATTCAGGGATTTTATACTGAGGGATGGAAAGGCGGGGATAAGGGATACAGCCAATGGGACAAAGGGAAGGAGGCAGGGCTGAAGCCAAAGGAAGCAACAGGAACAACACATAGGTGGGAACAAGGGAAGTAACCAATGGGATGTCGAGGAGAACAGAACTTTCTGGAACTAATACATCGTTAACTAAGGGACATGAATATTCAGGACTTCATACATAAAACCGGAAGCAATCATCTTAAAATACACAAATCACTAAACCAGGGGGTTATGGGTTCTCACCCTAACCAGGAGTTGGTTGTTAGGCATTGGTGGCTGGGCACCGAGCTGTGGGTTCCAGAGTCTCCTCCGGAGTCAGGGCGGCTGCAGCCGCTTGTGCCGGCACACGGAGCCTCTGGGCAGTGTAAGTGCATACAGTGAGTTTTGTTATGAAATACCTGTTGATGGGCGCTGCAAACAGCCTCAGCACAGCCTTTCTCATGACCAGTTACCTTGACCTCACTGAGCTCCTGAGCAAGAAGGCTGATCTGAGCAGAAGAGAGAAGTGGAGTGGCTGAGGGGAGAGGATCTTGATGTAAGTGAAAGATGAAAATAGTTTGTAACAACATGTACAGTGTGCACATAGAAGGTTGCATAAATCATACATAAAAATCCCACATATGTCTGTATTACTTCAAGGGTGGTATTTTCCTATCCAATAGAACTTTTTTACTTTTTTGCATTTGCAAAAGTATTTTATTGTAAATTTAAGTTAATAGTCGTTCATTCTTCTACAAAGTCGACTGTAAGATGCATATGATATCTGTTTTAAAATATGGTTCAGAATTACCTGCTGTTCAGTGCCTAAATATATATTTTATATATTTATATGTTTATGTGTATAATCAGCGCACAATATTTTTCTATAATTTTTTTATTATATATTCTTTGAAACCTTTCAATAACAGAACAGTGATGGAAAGGGCAAAATAGTGCTACTTGTGAGGAGGAGAACATTAAGACACTTATAGAAAGGTCACTTACAGGAACTGTAAGCTTTTATGAGACTTCATCATTTTGCTGACAAGGTCAGCTTGATATTGATTGGCTGGGTGTTTTGTTTAGGTACTTGAGGGCCAGTTATTTGAAGAAACCTGTGTAAACATCAAGGCAATATGCTTTATACTCCTGCCCTATCTCAGCATTTTGAGTTGCTTACTGTGTTGTATTTTTCCAAGCAAAATATGAAATAAAGTATTTGACTGCCAGTGTTTAAATTCAAGTTATTGTACCATACCATCATTTGTTAAATTTAACTGAATCTCTTACTGTAGAAAAGCTTGAAGATTTGATCTGTTTTAAATCATGTGTTTCTGGTGCATAAAAGCATTTTTTGATGAAAAATTTTATGTAGTATTTTTCCAGTTCTTGGAAATTACTTACCACCTGCTCTCATGTCAGACCCAGGTGGGTGTGGGTTTGTGAGACACTAATGCCCTAAGCAAAAATAAAGGAAGCACAAGTTTGGTCCCTGTGTGAAAGGAAGCTGAGGTTTCCTGTGACATTCCAGGCTCTGGTGCTGTATCTTTAGTCCTTGTGTGAGCCTTTAGCACTGCTGAGTTTTCGACGGCTGTGGTAAAATGGATTTGGTGCGGGGAGGGAAGAGTTAGACAGGTGAGTTGGGATGTGTCTGCATTACGTCTGTGTCCACATCCCTCTACCACAAAGGGTATAAAACTACATGCTGGGTCTTCCTGGTCTGTGCTGAGCGCACTGAAGATGATGGGGATTCCGACCTGGTGCTGACGTGGCTTGGTGGTCAGAACTACAGTGGGAAAAGTTGAGCTGTGGCTTCACACACATGTGCCAGGGCTTTGCACCCCTGCTGCTGCAAATGTGGGCACCTGTGGCAATGGCAACAGTAGCATCCCTGAGCAGGTGCAGTGGAATGTTGTGATATTCATGTTGTCATATTTTTAAATCATCCTTGTCCTTATATAACAAGGAATAATAAAATCATAGTTTTAAAGTACATATTTCATTAATTTAGAATTGAAAAAATGCACATCCTTCACATGAGAGGGCAGCACAGTGAAAGTACCACAGTGAAAGAGAAGACATGGAATATGTAATTAATATTAATTGCTTACATTATTTCATCTGTCTGCTGCCTTGGTTAACATCATTAAATGTATTCCTGCTACAAACAGTCCTCACAAACTAAAGAGTTTAGTTATTAAACCTTTTTTTGAAAGAATATAAATAAATCTTCCTTAAGTAGTTGTTTACTGCAACTTAAGTTTTATGGGTTTCTGTGTATCCTAATAATTTTTTATTACTTGTTTAAAAAAAAAAATCACTTGAAACCTCCCACAAAATAGATGCACAGCATCTTTTATGGGGAACTTCTGTGTTTTGGTTTTTAGGGGGTGAGGGGGGGGGTATTTGCTCATTTCAGTAATGAGCTAAATTTGTCAGATTCATGGGTTTACACTTTTGAAAGCAGGATGCACTGCCTGTATCCGAGGCTGCTTGCACTTGTTGCCTTGGTGCAAAATTTATTTCTTCTCTACTGCATCTTCTTAATAGAGGCCCTTAATTTCTCCTTGTTTTCCTCTGGCTTCTGTAGCTTTGTCTCCATTTAGTCTGTCAGACAGAATATATTGGAAGGCTTTTTCCTGTCAGTAACCATTTCTACAGAGTCGTCAGTTCATCTTTTAAGCCAGCTCTGTGCTTGTAAGTCACGGCCCCTTTGCGTTCTTCTGTCTCTATTAAAGCAACTCACAGAATAAATACTGAACTGAGACAATAATAGGCAGTCTTGGCAAATAACAGTAAATTATTTAAGCAAATAGCTTTGGAGAAGCAAGTATTACTTAGTAGTAACTTGTCTACAGAAGCATCTTACTACCAACTGGATGCAGTGCAATCAACCCAAAGCGCAGTCCCTGTTCAGGGCTGCAGCCCCATGACACACTGTCAGCTGGCTTTGCTCTCTGGCAGCTCCTTGGTTCATCTTTTTGGTTCTGTCTCTCTCGAAGAGGTTTTTTGTTGACTTAGGTGCTTTCAAGCCTGCTTTGTTGAGTAGGAGGTATGAGTTGGTTTTTGTTTGGGTTTGTTTGGGGTTTTTTTGATACTAGAGCTCTTTATCCAGGTGCCATTAGTTTCTGAAGGGCTATAACTCCCTGAGATTTAGTGTTTCAAGCAAAGACATGTCTTTAACCTCTTTCTCCAGATAACCTCCTGAAACCTGGAGAAAGCAAAGAAAGCAAGGCATGCACTCCACAGTGTTACTTCTGCTGTAATGGTCTGTCTCACTTCTTCCCTCCAGGGGTTCTGAGGGTCTGGATTTTGTTTTTCTCTCCCTTTAGAGAAATGTTAGATGCCTTCTTCCCTCTTCACATCATGTGTAGTGTTTTCCACTCCTGCTCACGAAAGTGATTCTTTCAAAAGCATTGGGAGGACACACAAGCAGGAGATGAAGTTTTGCTGTTCTGGAACACCTTGGCAGTACCACCAGCTGTGTCTCAAACGTTCAGACAGTTTCAGAAGTTGATCATCTCTTTAGCTCTCTTGAAAGTGCTTTCTGTGGGGTTTTTATGTTTACCTTCAGTGTGTTTTCACTTTTTATGTTTTGCTCTTGGAGATTCTGTTTTTATGCTCGCAGCTGGTAGTATATGGGGTTAAAAGTCCTTGTTGCAGATGGGAAATGGGCTGATATCAAACTCAGTATTAAACTTATTTCCCTTTGCTGCTGACCTTAAAATCATTAAGAAGCTGTGAGAAATTGCTTTCTAACTAAGCAAAATCTCTTTGAGCTTCCATGGGGGTTTTTTGTTTTCTAGCAATAATGTTTACAGGCACCTTTTTTTGTTACATTTGTTTTTCTAGGTTAATAATATCTGCTAATCTAGAAAGAAAACAACAAAAATGACCAAACCAAACTGAGCTCTGTTTGTGAGCCATGCTGCTATAAAAGCTGTGCCATAATGCCTGTTATTTCATCCCAGAGTTTGTCTTGAAATCGGTGATGAAAACAGCTTCATGAAGGCAGAGATACAGGACAGGTGCACCACTTGCACATGCAGCCACAATGCACTTGATTTTAAGGATATTGGATTTGAACATTGTCATACAAGTACATACACGAAACTCAAGCTGCAGTTTGGAAGCTTCCACTGAGGATTTGTATAGGCCCCGTGTGGGCAGGAGTGCAGATGGGAAATGGAGGGGAAGAAAAAGGGTTGTACTGCAGGGTAGAAGCTTCTTCCTGTTGAAATGTCCTCAGAATCTAAAAGAAAATGTCCTTTTCTGAAGCATTGCATGCTCTTCTAGAGTAACAAGGGGGTATATTTCTATTTTTAAAAAGTTTGGTGGTTTTCTAATGTCTGAAGTCTCTTATTCTTGATTAGATGCAATGTAATTTACAGGAGAATACTTTAAAATAGTGAACTTTCTGCTTTCTAGGCTTCATATTTTAAAAGACATAAAATCTTGTTTTCACTTAAGATGAATATGCATCCCTTTAGAGAAATAGTAACTGTTCCATCTTAGCTTTGATACTGAATAGAAGTTGCTGTAATGTATTTTATGCATAAGATACAGTTATTGCTTGGTCTAATAGGACAGTGCTTAAGATGTGGTTTTAATTTTTTCCTTCAAGTAGTTGTTATTTTAATTCTATTTTAAAAAGCTGAAACAGTATAATGTTACATGTTCAGTTTCTTTCCTGGATTATAGTGATATTAATGGAATTTAATTGGTTTATATAAATAAAAAATAAAATTGGACCCTTGTGACCTAAAAGTATATATTAGGTCTGAAATGGATTATTGTTGTTGTTTTTTTTTTTTCCAGGACTGTTTCCTTAAGGCATTCCAGTGGCTTGTTTTCATGACTTTGAGCCTATTTAATCAGAGATGGAGCAGATGGACTGCAAACCATACCAGCCACTGTCTAAAGTTAAACATGAAGTGGATCTAACTTACACAAGTTCCTCAGATGAAAGTGAAGATGGTGGAAAGCAAAGGCAATCTTATGACTCAAGAGAAACTCTGAATGAATATAGCCAAGAGCTAAGACTTAACTATAATAGTCATAGCAGAAAAAGAAAAGCCATTGACCAGTCCACGCAAGGTAAATAATTTATCTACTAATTGTGATTATTACTTCCTGATTGTGCACTATGAAACAATATCAGGAGTTGAGCAAACATTTTGTTCTCAAAGACTTATACTATCAACCCACTTTTTACCTAGTTTTGATCATACTGTAATATCAGAAATTTTGGAATTTTTTTTTTTTTGGCAGGATGGTCTGGACTGCCTGGTCTTCTGGAAATCATCACATGCTAGCTATAGACAAATATTTTCTTTAGTAGGAGCTACTCTTCTTACTTATGTTTATGACTGATTAATTATTTACTACCTTTGCATATGTTGGGTGCATTTTGCTATAAAATCAACATTGAGGCTGCAGGCTATCTCTGCATGTGCTTACAAAGCCTGTGAATTAATTCAAATACAACTATTCTCTTAACATTTCTAATCGTATAATCAAGTAATTTAAAAACTGAAGTTAATTAGTGTATTGTAAGAAAAAAAAAACAAGAGTTAAGTTTCTATTTTAGCCTTTTGCGTGATTAGGAGAAATATTTGAACAGTGATGATAGTTGAACTAAGGTAAGGAAAAGGTTGATTAGAGATAGAAGCTAAAAAGACTAAAGAAATGGAAGGAATGAGCAGAATTTACTGCAGCATTTCCTGACAGACTCTGTAAACCCACGTGCTGCTTTTATACACAATGAGCAGAGAGCTTGTCTGCTGCCTTCAGCTCTATCACCAGTCCAGGCAGGATGGTGGGACAGGGAGAATATTTGTAGGAATCAGTGTGTCAGAAGCAGTGAGAGTCCTGTCCCCTTAAAGGGCTAACAGCAACAGGGTTCTGGGGCCAGTCACTCCCTACTCCTCAAGGAAGTGGTTAAATTACATTAAAATGTGGCCAGTACTTCTCAGCTGAAGCTTATGGAACTTATTTAAAAACAAACCCAAAATCCTCAAACAAGCTACATCACGCACACCCTGCCCCCAAAGCCCCCACTGCTTACTCAGAAAAGCTTTCTCCAATTTTCTGAATATAAAAATAATTTTATTTTTCTACAAGGAAATGAAAAATAGGCTTTTTGAAGATGGAAAATTTGTCTCCTCTGTGATGTGTAAATTAATGTAAAATTTGGAACAGCTGTGCTACATAGCTATTGCAGCGTTTTGGTTTTCTTTACTGCAGCTATGCTGAATCAAGTTATGCCCATGATACTGGTGGTGTCTGAAAGTTCCTATAATTCATGGGAGTAATAATACTTGGCTGCCTCAATCTATGTGCATATATTTCCTCCAAAGAGTTACAAAACAACTATTTTTGGGAAGAAAAAGTCATGAACATAGATTTCAACATAGGATTGTTTAGAAAACAGATTGTTTGTTGTTTGTGATTTTATCTTGAACGTGCTATGAGAGTTTAATTAACTGAGATATGGCTGTATTGTACCTGGGGATGGTGTAAATGTTCTTGTAGGTCTCCTTAGAGCAACTCCCTCATTGTTTGTACCTGTGGCTGTGGAAGCAAAACCTCAGCATGGACCTGGGCCTTGAAGAACCCCGGGTCTGCAGTGCTTTGCTGCTATTGATATTCCTGTCAGCTGCAGCGTCACTGGCTTGGGCACATCTAAAAGGGTGGCAATCACTACTGTAGGCATAAAAAACCAGCCTCTGTGTCATGTTGAATTTATTCTTCCAGAACATTGCCTCTGAAAGCAATCACATTAATAATTTTGGAGAAATGTCCACATTAGTGTGCATTTCTGTAAGAAGTTGTCAGGCATGAATTTAGCTCAGTTATTCAGGACTGATCTGTAAGGAATCAGTTACGTGCATGTGCAGACCAGCAAGTATTTTACACTCATGTTGTATAATGATTTTATTGAAATTATATGCCCCAGGATTTTTCCATTCAAATTAATTTTTATGATATACTGTATGGATTTTCAGCTCTTCTGTTTTTCAAAGATCGGTGATTTTCTTCTTGGATGAAAGACATTCTTTTACACTTCAAACTGCAGGATGAGGCTTGATGTCCATGTTTGTAGAAAAATTACTTAAGCTTCTAAGAGTAGTTTTCCAATATGCAGGGCAGCTCTTTAATACTTCCTTACCTCTAGGCACCCTCTTTCCTGAATTGTGTAGGTCAGTATTGTTATTATTTAATATTGTGTTTTTCACGTTAAAACTTCTAAAAATCCTATTCATGTGCACTGATTTGTAAAGATGGAGTTGAACTTGTACTAGAAATCATAGTTTTCTCTTGTCTTGTGTAACAAATACAGTTTGGAATAACTGATGTAGTAATAGCACTGCTAAGTATATCCATTTGGCTTCCCAGGAATTCATCCTGACGTCTTTCTAGTCATTTAAATCATGCTTTTTCTCTGCCACAAATTGAACCTAAATATTTGGCCTGGCAAGCAGCACAGGTTCGAAATACAAAACTGGTGGCGCTCAAAATCCAAAGAGCAAAAAATTTTGTTAACCTGAGTGTAAAATTTCAGACTTCAGGCAGATTTGATTGCAGTTCTAGTGCAATCAATCTATTTCCAAAAGGATTCACAGTGTGGGACCTGGGAGTTCTTGGTGGTTCTTGGTGGTTGCTCAGTCAACACCAGGAAAAATCAGGTTCAGGTTTGTACTATGAATCTGGATGAATCCATAAAACTGTAAATGGATTTTTTTTTATTTTAATCCATTCTTTCCTAAAATGACTCATCAGAATCTTCAACAACGTTTTTCTTCATGTTTGGCACATCTTCGGAAAAAAGAAAAGAGAAACAGAAATTTAAAAAGCCAAACCAAAACCCCACAGCGCGCCCTTTTCAAAGGGGACTGTTCTGCAAGGAGTGCTTTATCATGCCAATGCTGGAGACTTGCATACAATAATTCTACCTGTAAAAGCTGCTGGGGCATCAAAAGTTGTATCCCCAGTTAGTGCCATAATGCTCTTCTTCAGTGGAATAATATTCCTCTCTAACTACAGCTGAAATAGTACCCTGTGTGTGGTGAATTAACAGGGTGCACAGTGAGGATAATACCCATGAACTTCATCCTGGAAAGGTGTGAGAATAGATGAGAAACAGACTCACAGTAACAGTCCCACATGGAGTGATAGTGATGACTGTGAGATGGCATTCCAAGGAGCTCTAATGATGGAATGTGAGAAGAAACGATGTCAGAATAAAATCATTAGTATAGAGAAACTTTTAACAGGGACAAGTGTAGGGGTGTGAGTACTGATCTAGTTAGTTTTGTGAGAAGAATCAGCAGTTCAGATGTTTATGGAAATTGAAAGAATTTGTATTGGCTACTTAAGCAAGATAGGTTATATAAATTAGACTGGGCAGTCATCTGAATTTAGTAAATAGCTTCAGAGTAAAATGTGATTTATTGCACAAAATACTGATCTCAGCCATTTCTGTCAAGATTTTTGTTATGAACCGTTTGTCTATTTCATTGTTGGTGTCAATAGTGAAGAATTATTTCTAGGAAAAATTTCAATAGAAATCTGAGATTATGTAAAATCATAATGCATGGGTAGTATATGTTTACACATATGGACAATCTGTATTAAACCAGAATTTGACATGACATGAACTTAAAGGAAGCATTTCAAGAGTTCATCCTTCAGAATTGAATAGTGCTGTTAGTGTTTTGCAGAACATTTTTTGTGCCAAAGTTTGAAAGGCCACATGATCATATAAATAGCAAACATTGAGAACAGTATCCAAATACAGAATACTTAATTGTGTCAGTATTTCTTATTCCTTAAGATTCCTGAAATTGTATTCTCAAATGTTACACTTCGAAGGTATTAACTGGTTGGTTTTGCAGGTCCTGTAGAAAAAAATACCAAAGGAAAAAAAGCAAATAAGTACAGAATTGATCTATTGATTAAGCAATTTTTTTACATGCTGTTCTTCAGGTTTAGTACTGGTGCCCATTCCAGTGCCAGTTGAATTCCATGTCTGGTGTTACTTGCATCAGAAACTTGCAGTTATCTGACAATTTATTTAACAAATAACACCACAGACTGTTTCAAGCCCAGCTAAATTTTACTGGCCTAACAACTTAATGAGACCAGGTACAAAAATCTCAGGATAAAGCATCATTGACTCCTGAAGAGTCAGTACTGAGCACATAATGTGTATATCTATAAATGCATTCTCTTAATCACTGGAAGGTTCAGAATCCTGCTTGTCTGAAGATACGTAAATCTGCAATATCACCCTGGCAAGATCATCTTACAAAGTAAATTCCTGGCAGACCTAATATTGTATAGTTTGGAGATATTGGCAAACAGAGTAAATTAATTCCTGGAAGAATTGGTAAACATACTGTTTTGTCCTTGAAAGAGATGGAGTAGAATTGGCAGAAGTTGTCAGAAGTGTTGCTCTTGCTAGGAAAATCATTGATGGACCTGGCTGTGAGGGAAAAAAAGTTCTTATAGATGCACCATACATAGATTGTATCTCAAGCTTATTTGTGACATGTTTACGTAACTAGAACTGTTTTCTCCCACAGTTTTCTCTGTTTCCACCAAAGCAAATATGAAGGGAGATGTATTCTACAAATATTGGCAGTACAGAAAAGCTTTCTGGCTTTTAGGTTAATTATAGATTTGTTAGAAAACGCTAGTTTAGAGGAATGAATTCCTGATAGGATAATCATCTGGGATCAAGTCATTGGCATGATGGAATTTATTGATTGTTAACAATATGAGCATATGGCAGTAAATTTCTGATTAGACAAATGTTCATTTCCTGGCAAGATAAATATATTGAACTGCATTATGTGCAAGGCAAAATGGAGTTACTCCTCACAGGAGCATCCAACAGCAAGTAATTTCTGGTAAATCCATGTGAGAAAATCAGCACTGCTAGTATTGTAGGAAATGACAGAGTCCCTCACAAAGAATTGACCTATTCTGCTTTTAGCCCATTAAGAAGTAAGGAAAACCTTTTTGTGGACAAAAGCTCCAGGTTGGTGACACAATTAATGTTTTCTAGAAAGTGCATATAAAATTATCTTCAGGAGCAACAGGTAAACAGATCCAGCTAAATGTTCAAAGTCTTCCTCAGATGAGCTCCACTGACTTTGCAGAGAGGCCTGGGTCACAGTGTGAGACAGCCCTGCAGCCTAAGGCCGCTTCTGTCTCATCCTTTCTTTTTTAGCTTTCTGCTGTTGCCATCCAATTCCCGTTTCTGCCCTCTGATACATCCTAGCAGTAGTGAGGGTACAGAGGCAGTAGAAATGTTTCAGTTGCTGAAGCACTTCCGTTCCCGAGAAGGGAAAACTACTTGTGAGGTGCAGGAATAGGATGTCTGTTTTGCTATGCGTTAAAGTTCAGCAATTTTCAGCTTACTAGGAAGGAAGGTTTAAACACATGTAACTCTTAACATCACATGACCAGTCAAAACCAGTTTTACTGATCATTCTAGACATAAATGAAAGGCATGCTGACAAGCACTGGTAGGAAATTGTCCTGTCAGGAAAATGTCATGGTGGTGTTTTGTCATCTGTGAAGTAGCAAAAGCTTTTTACATAATAACCATTTTCTACTCCGATTCTAGAATTATGCAAATCCATTCAGGACAGCAGATCTGCTTTGTGTCAGTACCAGGGCCATGGAGAGTTGAATTTGGGCTCTGTGCTTTTAGTGCTTTTATGTGCTTTTAGTTACAATTACCTTATTTTTAGAGGATGTGTAAAGGTAAAAAAGCCTTTATTAGATTCTCCCCTTAATCTGTTACGTATAACACTAGAATAATAATCTAACAAACCACAAGTTTGTGGTCTTGTGAGCTCTCCCAGAGGAAACCAATGCCAGTAGAGTGATTTTTCATTGTTTTAATAGAGATTTGGAGCATTTATCTGGGTGAATTTAGGCATCTATGCTCATAAACTTCCACAAAAAGCAGTTAGTGAAGGGGCACCCCAAATCTCTTGTTATTTAGAAGGTAGAGCTCCAGTACTACCAGTGGTCACCTGGTGGCCAGTGGAACAGGGTATGATCGTTCACTGTCACTCTACCTGCCAGTTACATATCTGGGAGCCATTTAGTACTCGTGATAAATTCTATCAAAATAAAATATATTACAATGTGTATTTATTGACATGTAAACAGCACATGGTAAAATGCATTTTTTATGTTTGTAGCTGGAAGGGAGATCATTAGTTTTGAGAAGGACAAGAATAAGAATGTCAAAAGAAAAAAAATATGCTCTTAAGTGAACTACTGCTATGCTGCCTTTTCGAAATATGGTAGTTTGGAACTCTTTGGCTGGGCAGTTACTTCTCTTGTTCCCTGTGTTTTCTTTATGATGAGATTTGTTGGTTAATGAAGGAAAGGATTTTTTTTTTTTAACCTTTAAGCTGCATCATTTGTTCAAAGCTGTGCATTGAGCTGTTGTGGAAGGTAATTGTAGGACATTGGAATGAAGCATTCTTGAGTACTATAAGAGGAAGTTAGGAACAGGCTGATTAGAAATGAAACCAATTATTTTTGCAAGCATTTTGCTTGGAATTCTGTGATTTAAGGAAGAAAATTTAAAAAAAAATAGAAGACAATTGGTAACATGCTATTACTAGGTAGGGTTAGTATAAAAACAGTTGAGCTATTTTGTATTATTAGGATCATCTTTCTCTTTTTTTTTCTTTTAAAAATGCCAGATGCTTAGGTTTTAATGTTGTTTATTTGTTTTACTAATTTTAGAATATCTTCTGAGAACTTAAGCATGTTCTGTACCTGTGAGCTTTAGAGCAGAGACTTGAAGCATAATGAAGTGATGTCTGTGTAAGAGCACACAGTTTATCCCTTGTACTGTCTCCTGAAAGGGACTCAGCTCAGTAGAGGGTGATTTAGAGGTCCTTCAGATTTCTGGGCTGTGGACTAGCGGAAGGAAGTGACAGCTAATAAGCTCCATCTCCTGCTGCTGTATGTTACACCATCTGCTCTGAGTATTTATGAGCTTCATGTTGTCCAAAAAAACCTTACATACAAGGCAAAGTAAAAGACTCCACACTCCTAAGCTTTAGTGCATTGTCTCCTCCTATGTTCCTTTGCACAAATAGGGATTCCTGGTGTGCTGTGCTTTGTTTGGCTGGCTGTGTTCTAATCATGGTGGTGTTACCGTCTCCCGGAGAAAAACAGTGCCATGAGCAGTTCTCTGTGGCTTCCTGGACTGCAGCCTTCTGCTCTGTGGGGAGTATCTGCAAACTCTAAGGAAAGGAAAAGGAGCACTTAGGTTCAGACCCCCTCCAGATATTCTTTCTTGATTTGCCAAGTAATTGGAAATATCTCTCCCTGGAATAACTGGGGTGAGAAAACTGTATGTTTATGCCTTTATTTGAAATCTCATGGGGGGAATACTTTTCCTTCACTTCATCAAATCAAAATACGTGAGCAAAGTGAATATGCAAAGACACTTTTTTCTCCATGAGGCTGAAGTGAGTGCTCCCTTCCTAGACCACAAACGTGTTACAAAAGCTTGTAACCTGCTGTCACCATTCCTGTAATGCTGCTTCCAATCCTGTCTCAGCTGCCATCATCTCAGTGAAAAAAATGCCTCATAACATTAAAAATAGTTTCGTTCTCGTAAGTAATTCTTCTGATTTAAAAAGTGAATATCTGAGAGAGAGGGGAAAGTGAGAAAAAAATCCTACAGAGAGAGGAAATAAATTAGCGAAGGATCACAGTGCATTCCAATCCCCTGCTAACAAATCTCATCTAAAGAATAAAAAAAGCATTCTCCAAATGTTACACAAGCTTAACAATCCATTTGTCAGTGCACAGATACAAGCTATGCTGATTTCCATTCTCTTGTCTGAATCACCAGTTTTCCATGGTGTCAAATGCCAGAAATCATAGAAGTAAAAATCAAAAGGGCAGGGTAACGCAGCCAGTGTAAGAGAAACCAAGGTATTTGTGGAGGACTCATCCATGGAAGTGTTCAGTGCCAGGTTGGATGGAGCCCTAAGCCACCTGATGTAGTGAGTGTCATCCCAGCCCATGGCAGGGGGAGATTGGAACTGTATGCTCTTCAAGGTCCCTTCCAGCACAAACCATTTTATGATTCTATGAGATATAGCAACCTTTGCAGTAACCTGTGCCAAATATTAATGAAATATCTGTAGGAGAAGCCTAAACTTTTGAGTTAACGTTTTGGAATTCTGTTTGTCAAAACCTGGAACTGTATCTGTTAAATGTTCTTGCTATATTAACAGAACCTCTTCCAATAACATTTAAGAGTGTCCAAGAAGATGTCAAGAGTTAAATCAAGATAGGAACAAGCATCAAGGCAGAGTGAGGAAGTGGGTGTCAGAGCAGGGGAACCAGCACAAGGCTCTGCCCCTGTCCTACAGGCTGGTTTAATGTACATTCTCTTGCTGTGTCTTTCATGTCACTCTCTGAAACAAAGAAGAGCTGTCGTTTTCTGGAACTAGAAATCTGGTTTTCTTATCTTCATTTGTAGAGCAGATGCTGAAACAAAAAAACATTTCTTCCCCGGGTTTCTCATTTATGGATCTGTCAGAAGGTTTTGTACTTCTCAAAATAAAGAACTGTCAAGAAGTAGCTCAGTGAGTTGATGACCTTGCTGCATATCTGGATAAACAGTAGGGTGGGTATATCCTAACCAATATAGAGCTTGAATTAGTTTTTCTTTGGAGAGTGAGACTCAAATTCTTCTGAACTTAGGTCTTCATGTGAAATAAATTGTGAATGTGATTTAAAATCTAAGGTTCCCTTTTCAAAGTTTCAGTTTTATTGGAAGCTGTTTAAAATCAGTTTCCTGCTGTCACTCTTTAGGAAGGCTTTGCAACTGGATGAAGTATCTTTAGCTCAGATGGCTAAAACAGCATGGAAGGAATAAGGTAAATATTTAACACCAGCAGAACAATTCTTTCACTGCCCCTCCCCCCAAGCACCGGTTATATAACAAAACATGTGAATACTGAGTAATGTTGATAAAGTCACTTCCAGCTGTAACCCCAGGAAAAACAGTCTGAGGACCTAGGAAAGTCACATACCAAAATATAAACAGTTGCTGTGAAAGTCACCAAGAGAACATTAGGAAGCTAGCAAATTCAAATTATAATATTAGCACTGTGACTAATCAGATGTAAATGATAAGTTTTGTAAAAACCCTTTGCTTTATTCAGTACTAATGTCCTGGAATTGATGAGCATCTGTAAGGAAGAACATAAGCAACTGGACTGTCAGAGTACTGTACTCAGAAATTGGCTATTACAGAAATCCTTGTCTTTCTCTCTCGTAACTGAAAGCAGTAGTGTCTGATGAGCTGGATTCAGTGTTGCCACTGACTTAATCAATGTGAGGTGCTTAGCTCCATGCTTGATTTTTGAAGTGCTAAGGAAAGCCCAATCCTGTGAGCCAGGACTGTTCCCTTTGCTTTACAGACAATGGAGGGCTGTCAAGGAGACTGTTATTAGTTCTAGAGATCAGCATCAGGTTATGCTGCCCATGGCCTCTGGAAGTGAAATCAGTCTGAGACTGAAGTGCCAGAAACACCCCTCCTGCATACCTGGGAAGGGGGAGGAATCTGGACCTCCTGCTGTTGGCACTTTCTGAGCACAAAATATATTGTTGGTAACATTGTTGATATTTCTTTGCAAAGAAACTAAATAACAAAATTAATTATTCTATTCAGGTAGAGACAGGAATTATTTTTAAAATTTCTCACTAATGTTTTCCTTCCATTATTTCTGTTAGAGTTTTCATATTTGTTGCTACTATTATTTGTCACTACTAGTGTTATTACTAGGTATGTTTGTAGTGCTGACATAGTACAAGTTCTACCTGCATTACTTAAAGGTGCAGTCTTGTACCTTACACTGCTTAGTCCAGAAAAATAATCAGAAAATGTTTTGTGAGATTTCTTTGTGTATATGTAGATGCAGAACATTAAAGGAAAGGCAGAAATCAGAAGTGTGTGTGCACATGCTTGTGAACTTTGAACAGATTTGGGGTTGTTATTTGTAATTGGAGTCAATTACTAATAGTTTAAATAGATAAGTGCTAGAAATGTTGACTAATAGTTGTCCCCAGAGGTATTCACCTCTGCTGCTTGCAAAATGTGTCAGTAATTTCCTCTTGCTGATGTTCCTTTCCTCATTTTGTACTTGGGGACAGATTAGGAAGTTCATTGTCTTTTACACTCTCTGGAAGGACATACAGAATTCTTGAAGACAAGGGCATGGTATGAAAAAATCCTTTCATTTCAACTGAGAAAGGGAAAAAAGAAAATAACTGCCTGTTCTTACTGGGTAAACCTTTATTTATGTGAGCATATCTTGGATGACCATCGTATCTGTTACCTATTGTAAAAATAGTGATGGAAACGCAGTTTCCACCTGCATGAACAGCATTCCTTCTCCCATTGTTACTGCAACCACGTAAAGAATATCTTGGTTGCTTTAAATATATTTAATTTCTGCTCCTGTGTATCCAAATTTTCTGAGCCAGTTCTGTATTTAGTGATACTTAGTGAGTTCTAGTGAAAAATGTAAAATAAACAAAAGAGTAATAAATTGACTGGAATATCTATTTGCATGATGTCATTGAGCACAGCGTATTTAATGTCAGAACACCCTGTACTCCTGTCTGTGATGAAGGGCACACTGTGCCCTTCACCTGCCCAGTTAGCATAGGCAGAACTTGCAGCTTTACACTATTTCTGCAGGTAAAGCTAAAACTGAACATAGTAACTTCAACTTTATTCAAGAGTGCTTTATGCCAAGGTGGTGTTCTGATACACTGATGATGGTTTGCATTGCTTCCTCAACATTTAAACTTAGCTTGAGGAATTTTCTCAGATATTTTGGGATTTTTAAATTTATTTTAAAAATTAAGTTCCTAATTACTCAATTCCTTAATAAACTAATCCATTGATTTCTATAGGTTTGTGGTTTTAGTTATAGGAGAAACTGTCTGACACACAGTTTTGTATTTTGCTGTGGCCTTTGGATTAAGACTTTCTTTTCTGTAGAATTCTGCTGGGAAGATACAGGACAAAGTTAATTTTGTATGTCTGTTTATGGATTAAAATATGAAAAACCATGTGCCTGCTTTTAGTACTGGTTTTGTATGAAAATAGTCTTTTGCCTTCACTAGTCATACTACTGTAAATCACAAAATAATATTTCTTCTTTAACAACAAATGAGTACATTACAAATTATGTATTGTAGCATGTGTCAATACATAACCTTGAGTAGTGTTTTGTCAGAAGTGTGTAATTAGTGGCTCTGGAAAGGAAATATTTGTAGGATTTATTTAATTGGTTTGGTTTGCCTACAGATTCTCAAAGAATTAATTGAGCTGTTGGTTCTAGGCATATGATTCTTCTTGGTAATAGTGAGAATTATGCCTATAGGTGTGAGTTTAAGCTGATACTGTAGCAGCAATTACTTAAAAGTTTGCAGTTAATTGTTGAATTGTTGGCTATTGATCTGTAGAGTTTCAGTGTTCAGGGATGGATGCTAATAGTTTATTTTTATTGTATGCTTAGGAAACTAATCTGCTTTCAGACAATTAAAAGAAAAAGCCTTTCTTACTGAATCATTTGTCCATCTTTATGCCCTAGCTGCTGGATCAGACTATTGAAGATTCCACTCGTACATGTTTTTAAAGTACCTCTCAGCTCCTCTTCACACTTGTACCATTTCATTGGTAGCATTTGAGGACTTCTGGCACACATTTTCTTTGGGGTTTTTTGGGATTTGGGTTGGTGGGTTGGTTAGTTCGTTGGTTTGTTTTCCCCCCAGTCTGATAACATCAATAAAAAAAAGAAGAAAGAAATTAAAAATCAACAAATAAAGTGAAACTGTCCTACTTCAGTCCCACTGTGGAGGCTGTTGTGCTTTTGGGGCAGTTGCCAGGTGTTCAGCTGGCTGGAGGTTTGTGCCAATCACAAAGGAGTTGGCAGAGACAGACCGTACCTTTAGAAATGGTTGCCTCTGAAAAAATTTATTACTCTAAAGAAGGGAGGTGTTCTCTGACAGCGATTTTGGAATTGTGGAGAAAGGAAGGGCTGACATTGGGTACCTCAATGCTATTTACTCCTTGCAGAAATAATAGCAGTAATGTATTTCTTGGAGTAGGGGTGGACATACATTCAGGAATAAAAAAGCTATTTAGCTAATTTTCAGCTTGTATTTACAAAGTATCACAGGGGACAGCTCTGCCTGCTGCAGGCTGCATCTCCAGTTCATGAATTCCTGGCAGCCATCTGTGTGTCGTAACAGCTGCACTAGACCATGGTGCAAAGTGAGCTGTGTCAGCTTTGACCAACTTCTCCCTAACATTATCCCAACTCTCCGGTGAAATATTATTCAGCCTTGAATTCACCCGTGTGATGAATATTCATTTCACAGGTAATTATCATCATCACCGAACAGCTCCACTCACACAAACCGAACTTCTCCCACAACCCATCATTGCTGTCACTGTTCTGGCAGCACAGAGCTTATGATTCCTCCATGCCTTAATAATGCTCCATCATCTGTGCTATCAGATTTGGGTCAAATGACCATCATCATGGTTAGAAAGCTCTTCCTTCATACAGTGCTTTAGGAAAATAAAGAGGCACCTGCCATTCATCTTTCCATGTACCCTAAATCCCTCACTTGAGCTAACAGCACAGTGGCCACAAACAAGGAGCTTGTTTGCTGTAATTTGGTGCCCAAACTTAGATACCTAATGTGATCACGTAAGTGTTCAGACATTATATTTCAGTATTTTAAAGTTTTTCTCCAAGATTGTAGTTACTAAAAGAAGTCTCAGTCCTTAAATTGGATGTAGTAATGGCTTTATCTCAACTGAGTGGAATAATGTTGCTAGCAAGTACCTATACTTCAGTTTAATTTTATGATCTTTTTGGAAGAATTATATGCATAAAATATATTTTAATGGCCAATAAGTCCTACTAAATGATAAAAAAGAAATACTGTTTTCTTTTGATTCTCTAAGTGTTACTGTTATTATTAAAATGAATAAAACTGCTAAATAGCTACAGTTATAGTGGTAAGAGATCAGTATCTGAACTGGTTAGCGTTCGTTAGCAGATTGTTTGCAAATGAGGCGTTTACAAACTTGATGTCTTTGACAACGTTCAGCACAATTTTACAATGTTTGTATCATTATTTTTTTAAATTAGCCTCAAAACATGTTCAACAAATCTGTCCATTATAATTTCAGCAAGCTAGTCTAAGCAAGAAGACAAGTGTATTAAACAGGAAAATACTGACTTGTTACATTTGCTGGCCAGTGTCACTTCAGTTTTTCAGTAGCAGAGCATCAACAGGCTGCTTCTCACTCAATGTTTAGTTGTCTGTCCACTGATCCGTCATTTTGAATTGAAGAAAAGAAGGGAGATGTGGGAAGGGGACAGCAGTGAGGGGTGTACATACTCTTCTGAATGAGTATGTTGTTGACAAGGTAGTTCAAATAAATACTTTTTATTAGCCTGTTAAAAATAGTTCTTCGTCCTGTGTTCACTTCTCCATTGCTACACAGCAGATCACTGTTCATCCTGCTTGGGTTTGAATTATCCTCATAATAATGAACTCAGGGTTCAGACCCCCTGAGTTCAAGCCCATCCTTCCCTCCTTCTCCCTCCACTGAGAGTTCCAGCACTGAAAAATGTCTGCTCCTAATTCAGTGCTCAGTTCGTGTGCTCTCTGGAGTAAGGCTCAGACTGGTTTCTCAGAGCTCTGTCTGATTAGAGTCAAGGCAGTGAGGATCTTGCTTTGTTTTTAAAAATCAGTGGTTTAAGCTCCTACAACCAAATGTTTTGGGGGTTATTCACTCATAGTCACTTCTGGATGTGCTGCTTGCATGCTTTGCCAGTTGTCCTGATCAGCTGTGCTGTTTATTTCCCATTTGCTCTGTCACTGCTGTGTCTAATATTGGACACAGCACGAGATGGTGCAGCTCAGGAAATGGTGAAGCAGCTGGTAGGGAAATGAGACAATACTAAATGGAGAAAATGTGAAAAAAGGCGAAATCCACATGTGACTTGTACGTTCTATAGGGAACTGGTTTTTGTGAAGACTCTGCACTCAGCATATTTGCATGAAACAAATTTAATAGGAAAAAACAATGGAAAATGGTTTTAAGGTCTGGTTAACACGTAGAACTGTCTGCTAGAAGAAACCCTTTTACAAAGCTTCCTATTTTTTTTAATCTGAAACAAATCCTTGCATAACTGGATATTTGCTTGGGGTTTTTTCTGATACATTTTTTTTTCTGTAAAATACTTAAACTGAGAAAAATAGTTCTGTAGACTGTCACTAAGTATCTCTAGAATGCAGTGTTTATTGCAAGGAGAATATCCTGTATATGTTAAGATTGTGAAGTTTATAGTTACATACTATAGTTACATACTACATATAGTTACATGTTTTAAGTCTTTTAGTTTTGGGTTTTCTTCCCCCTCCTTGATATAGTGAGTGCATTAATACAGTGTGAGCTGGGCTTTTCAGTAGATGAAACAATTGCTGCTGCAGTCCTTCCAGAACAGCCAACGGTAGGGCTAAAATGTTTTTACAGAATAAAACCAAAGGAATTGAGACACTGAATGCTCCTACAGCATTCCTGTTCTTAGATCTCCAGCATGACTGAGAATCGCTCAGGTGAGGGTAGGGCCTTCTTTCTCTCAAAACACCTGTCACCTTGGTGTGCATTGAAGTCCATGAAGGTTATCTAAACCAAATGTATAGTGGTTTTTCCTGGTTATCTGTGGCCTTAGTGTTTGAATTCTGCACAGATTCTTTTAGTAGTACATAGCAGTACATTCTTTTGTTGAACATGGTTTAATACACAATTGCTCTCATTTTTGCTTGAATCTGGTATTTTCTCTGGAATCTCTGTTTTCAATGCTTTCTCCCTTATGTGTCCCCTTTCTGATCATGGCTTAATTACATTTTAAGTGCCTTCTGTGTTACTGTCTCCACTGCCTCAGTTAGTTCACCTCCAACTGTGTGAATTTTTTAATAACGAGGCACAAATTATTTCTGGCAATACAGAGTGTGAGCTCTGCTTATCAGCCTATAGCAAGCTTTCCTTTAGGGCATGGCAGAGGTTACAGAGGCACTGTAGGTTAATATGTTAGTGCCATTTGGGTTTGATTTATTTTCTTTGGGTTAGTCTCAGCTGCTCTAAACTTTGACTCTTCCTGATCCTCGTTGATCGAGCACCTTTGCAGAGCCAAGAATTATGAAGAGCTCATAGGCTCTCAGTTGCCCATGGCTATCGAACCCAAGGTATGTTAGCTATGAAGAAAGTCACCAGTGTGCAGCTCGTGTTCCACAAATAAAATGTCTGAAAGGCTGATGCTGAAAAGCTTCAGAAGCAGTTTTTATGGGCAGTGTAATACTGTGGGTAATTCCTCCAGTGTCTTTCAGTTTGTTAAGATTCAAACAAATTATTTCATTTTCTGATTTCCTTTTTCAGGATTTATCTAATAAAGTTGGTAACAATTTTGAGCTCTCTCATGTTAGGTAGTCAGCCTCCCAACCACCTTTCTACACATTAGCAGTACATATGTATCCATTTATTTGATGATGGAGGGGATTTGGTTCTACTTTTGGATAGTCAACACTACCTGTGATTTGCCTTAGAAAGAGCAGGTGCCTGCCTGCTAATTGTCAACAGTGAGAAATCACATTTCAGCATCAGTCAGTGACTTGTCCTTTCCCAGGTATCAATTATATGGCTGTGTCTTTGTGAAAGATTAAAACACAATGTGGTTAAGTCTCACACTGGAGGTTTCAAAATCAGAGACTAGAATAGCTGCTAAAATGAGTGTCACGTGTCTAAAGAAGCGATTTAGTATATTAAAACAATTACAGCTCTCATTAAGAAAGGGCGAGGAAATTAAAGAGGTCTAGAGCTGTACAAATTGTAGCCAAGTGCTCCCTCCTAAAGATAATGGAGTTGTTTCATCATGTCCTGACTGTGTTCCCAAAGTTTGGATAAGTTTTGATGCCAGATCATGGGATCTCACACTTGTTTAAACTTCATGACAATGTACAGAGGTCTTTTGATTTGGTCAGCTTTGGAATTTGCCTCATACTTAGTTTTGGAGCAGCACAGGAATGATGATGGCACTTCTCTCTTTGGGAGCTCTATATCAAGTCTCGAGATAGAAAATCTTGCAGATACCCGCACCGTATTGTATGCTTAGAAACTTTATTATGCTGACAAAAATATCTCAGATTTTCATCTCTCCTTGGTAATCATGATGTGCATTTTAGGATGTTTTAAGAAGTATTTATTTAACTTAATTAGTTGTGTGATAGTGATGTAAGATTACCAAAATTATTTTATGGGGAGGCACAGCTGGAATGGTGTCACCACTTTCAGCTGAGTTTCTTTGATGCATAAACCCCAAAATTTTTATGTTTTGGAGTTGCTGATACAGAATGTAGCAGTCTTTATAACTTCTATAATTACATTTAGAAACACAGAGTAGAAGAACTAATGTCTGGAACTATCAGAAAATCTAATAAAGGTCTCCTAAGAAAGTTAATTAAACAGTTGAAAAAAGTTACTGTGATTGTATGTGTAAAAATATGATATGCAAACCCAATGATTTCCATTCAATTGTTTTAATGTTAAACTGCAGCAGAGCTGACCTTTAAGTTTGAACTGCTGTTACTGAAATTTCTTTGGTAAACTGAACACCTGAGGAAAGTAGGGAGCAAAAGTGGTCAGAATTATGTGAAGGCAGTTAAATCTCCCATCTCTTGATCAGATGGAACATTTGATGACAAACCCCTCAAAGGATTTTGGGGGAAGAGGGGCTGTTTAATTGACAAGCTGTGTCCCAGTCGGCTGATCAAATGGAACGGACGTGCCAGGTTGTCTTCCATGTGTTCTCACTGATGTCAGATTGACAGCAGGATGTAATTGGATGTGAGTGGAAGCACTGAAGAGCTTGTGCACATGCTCATGCTTTCTCCTTCTTCTTCCAAGATTAATGTGAAGGGTGAATTCATTGGTATAAATGTTACTTAGTGGTTCAATCTAAATTAAAAAATACGCTGTTTTCATAGTAGATGTTAATTTATTAAATTCATGCCCCTTGTGTAAATTTTTGCATGATGTGGTAAAAAAGGAAAAAGAAATGCACATACCAGCACCCCTAATCAAAAATAAGTCAAACTGTTTAGCTGCCCCAAGTTCTATTAGGGGGCATCTTGAAGTCTGACTTGAGAGTTTTTTCCAGTAGAAAAGGTGATTGCACACTAAAAAGCTATTAGTAAATTTATGGGGAAAATGGAATATTTTAACAGTGAAAAATCAATTCATGGATTAGATTTTCAAAATCACAGAACAAAGCTGGGTTTCCAGTTTTATTGTTAGGACATAACCCAGTGTCTCTTGAAAACCTCACCTAAGAAGTAGTTTTAAAATGCTTCATAGTCTGGTAGTCTGGCCAGCAGTCATTGCTCTGTAGGAT
This sequence comes from Corvus moneduloides, assembly GCF_009650955.1. Taxonomy (NCBI): domain Eukaryota; kingdom Metazoa; phylum Chordata; class Aves; order Passeriformes; family Corvidae; genus Corvus; species Corvus moneduloides. Next base: position 11,060,076 of record NC_045489.1, on the reverse strand, counting down.
TCTGATTCTCTTCAGTAAGAGCCCTGGGCTCCCTGATCTGATTTTGCCCTTCTTTGAGCTGGGGATATGCTACTGACTGCCAAAACTGGTTCCAGTTTCAGTTATTTAAAGAGAAAAAAAATTATAAAATTAGGTGCAGTATTCTGCAGGTGTTAGACATCCCGCAAAGAATTCAATGGATAAAAATTCCAAATTTTGGCTTCATTAGACAGTCTTTTTAGCTGGATGCTTGGGAGGGGTATCAGATGTACTTTCAGGATGGACAGCATTTGTGGGGTTGATACCCAAGACCTGAAGAGGTTAGCTGGCAGAATGTGTGTATCTGCTTGCTGTGCCAGCTGACCTGGGGACTGGAAGCTTGCAGACTGGGATTTGTAAAGCTTGAATTGGACATGGAGGGCAAGAGCCTCCTGCTGGGCACATCTCCTTGAGCCCCAGGGCAGGGTGTTTTTCCTGTGTTCCTTGCTTCTGGGATGGCAGCACAGTGACAGCAGCTACTGCTCCTTGTGCTGTTGTGCACAAGTACTGTTCTATTCTTGTTCTCACTACACACACAAGGTGTTGCTGGGGGCTGCCTGTGCATCACCCCTTCCTTTAAGGGACTTTGCTTCTAGGTGCTTAGACCTCTCCGTGATACCTGCTCCCTTGCAAATACTTCTTCCTAATTTTCAGCATTTTTAACAATTAGTTGGAATGTGCAGAAAGGGGACTTGGTCAGTGCAGTCTTGCTGAAGCCTTTCTCTCACTTGTGCTGAAATAACTCATTCACTGATCATTCACTGAAACTGGCACAGGGGGATCAAAACCACCTTCCTCTGCTCCAACCTGTCTCCGTTTGCTGTCTGCCTTCCATTCATGTCACTTCAAAGGAAGATGGCTAGTAGTACCCTTGATACTCTCTTAAGCTACTTTAAAATTTTATTAGAGCTTTGTAGTTTCTGGTGAGAGTTAAGGTGAGGAGCTGAGTTACTCTGATGATTCTTTTTGAGCATTGTCTGTGATCTGAGTGCCTCAGGTCTGCTGAATATCCCATCAGTAAAGGAGAAGATTTCTGGTAAATCTGTGTTGATAGCAGATCTCTAAAAGTCTTTCCACCATCACAAAGTTATGCACTTGCCAGATACTTACTCTGAGATGGTCACAATGACCTAAAGCCTAAGTGCTACGCTGGCCACTGGCTGCTTAGAATTAACTTCTGGATTTACAGCACTGAAAATTAAATCGGATTTTATACTTCCGGATTTTTGCATGTGTAGCCTCCTAAAACTAAGTCAGTGAAGTTTATAAAGATACCTGCTTTGCACATCTTTTATTTAAAAGAGACGTTGGTGCTCATGTATGTAAAGTTATTGGTTCAACTCAATATAAATTGGTTCAATTCAATATAAATTTCAATATTTTGAGAAACAAATGGTGTATTTTAAACATATTTCATAAACCAGAGTCAAAACTGTTGATAGAAATTATTTCCATATTTTTGTCTCAAGTTTTGTTAAAAAGTGATAGCTGTCATGCTTAGATGTCACAGACATCTAAGACTGGAGTTTGAATGAAAGGGATTTTGGTTTAAATTGAACTGCATTCAGAAATTACTACCAGAAAAGCATGGCAGAGCTGAATTCAAGTTTGTAGGGATAGAGCAACAATCTGAGGGTAATTTCACTTGGAAGAAAGTGAAATTCACTTTGGTATTCTGTTTGCACTCTAATAATTTTGCCAGCCTTTCATCTCTGAAGTGCCATACAGAGTTGGAAGCAAGATAGAATCACAACATTAACTTTGCCTGTTGAGAGCTGTGGATGCACTGGACTAGAGGTAGCTGTACAGCATCCCACTGTTTCACACCCCGTGGTTAATCTTTAGGAAAACTATTTGTTCATGTGAAACTCCTTCAAAGAGAAAAGCTAGTTAATCTGCTCAAGATAGTTTGATTCATGGTTCTAGTGCCCTTCATTAAATTCTTAGTTATGGCTAGCTTTAATTTTGAAAATTTAATCACAAGAGGAAAGGATTCATTATCTGTTGCTTCCCTCAAACACATAGGCAAATGCCAAAACTTGTAATAGAAAAATATTTTAGAGCCAAGGAACCTTTAAAATACTTGAAAGAAAATTGGAATGCTTTTCTCTCATGATAGAGTTTTTGGAAACAGAAACTGTTTTTTTCTTGGAAATTCTTAACTTCTTAATAGATTTTTGCATATGAAGAATGAAATTACAAGTGAATCTATTGTAAGACAAGCTTTTCCAAACTCTATTTCAACTGTAATATTAGAAGAGTTTAATTTATCCCCACAAATGATATTGAGGTTATTTCTCCTCTGTGATAATTATATTTTTTACCCTTTTGTCTTTAATAGGGTAGAGTTAGTGTGGTCATTATTTGAGATTAAGTTGGTTTCCTTTATCTGAAATTTAGGTTAAATGCTAATTCCTGGCATTTGCTATGGTTTTATAACTCTAAAATTAATTAAAGGAGAGATATTTATGAGTACCTGCAGTAGAAATTTCTCTTTAACAGAATCCTGTGAATGGAAGTGTTTTACCTCATAAAGGCACACTTCGGAGTAGGAAAGGCCATAGCCGGCAATAATTCTGATGTATTTGAAGTTCAAGAATTAAATTTCTAATCAATCTTGTACAGAGAGTGTTTCTTCCTAAATTAAAAGGAGACCTGCTGCATCCACACTGTAACTCCAAAGATTCCTTCTCTGGCATCTTGTTAGTTGAGAAACTCTTGAAAAACAAAATCTCTAACATTTAAAATTTCAAGCGATCTCCATAAGAATACTCTGCTTCTGGGGACCGAGAAGGTTCATCTGTTTTCCCATAGGATCAGGATGATATCTGTGCAAAAATTCCTTATTTATGTTGTTTTCAGTAGTAGTAAACATAAAAATTAATACCTGAGAACTCCAGCAGAATATTTAAAAATAGGTTCAGTCTATTTCTGTGCTCTTTCTTTAAGCTTGAAGCAGTAGTCTGAAGAAGAGAGTAGAAAGATATTTGCCATGAGGCATGGGTTGGAACCACACTGGTACCTCTAGGGAAGGACCTGAAGAATAAAGACTTTTTCTTCCTTATAAATTTCACAAGCCAAAGAGTTTCCTGAAAGTGCAGCCTCCTTTCCTAATCCCTTAGCTGTCTAACCTGCAAATTTCATTCCTTAGTGTTGTTGCAGACTCTGATTCCTCTTTTATTCCTCCTTTAAGTGTTATTACTGATATTTTTAACTTTCTATCATCCCTGCTGGTAACTGTAGGTTAATGTATAAGAAAGTAAGCTACATAAATAAGGGAATGCAAGGAAAAGTTGAAATACAGTAAAATAAAATGTACAATAAAATGCATTTGCTATGTAAGTATAAAAATTCAAATGGTATATTTTATGTGGTTGTTATTTATGTGTAATATGTATATAAATTTTTATTTATTAAAATATATGCACCTGAGAATCAGTTTTGGGCTGTGGCAATAATATAATTGATGATAAACATGAGACTTCTGAAGCAAATTAATAGTCAGTATAATGCACTTTTGAAAATTAATTGATTTTTGGCTTCTTCCTCAATGATTTTTGTGCAGATGGTTACTGGAGCTTAATGTCTTTGAATTATATTGTCCTAGGAAAGATATGGTATGTTCTCAACATGGAAACAAGATCTTTGACTAAATTAAAAGCATATACACAAAGCATTCAAAAATATATGTAGCAGGTTGTGTTTCACAAATGCCTTTACGAAGCAGCTTAAGATCTCTGCACATTTAATTCTCAAGTCCAGCAACCAGCCAGTAAACCACAGTCCTCAGGTGAGAAATGAGAAATTTTAAGGGCCGTTGAACACATGAAATTTAGCAGAGTGCTCAATAGCCCTCAAAATTTCTCATTTAGGAGAATGCATATGTATTGCTTCCAAAAATGAAGGCGAACTTCACTTTCCCTGTTTGATTTACATTTCTTCCTGTCTCCTTCCCTCCCTCCCTGTGTCTCCGAGTCTCTTATACCACGTGTAGCTGGTCTGCCTTTCTGCTTATTTGGGAGCACATACAATACACCTACAGATTAAAGCACTGGAGTAAGTTCAGTGTGAAAAAATATACAACAAGTTGTGGTGTAACACTAAAGTCCCAACTCATAAACAAAGTGCATGTTGAGGATATTTTCTCCCTTGCATTCCCATTATACTCCCTCAGACATGAGCACAAACATGGCACTTTTTAGGTTAATGTGTATCATTTGCCTTTCTGGAGTTCCTTCATTGTTGTTCTTTTCCCCAGACTCTGATATTTCCAGTGTTCTCAAAAACCCTCCAGTCTGAAAGAGGAGACTAGGCCAAAATAAGTATCATAGATTTAAAATTCCCGGGCTGATGTTTTCTCCTTGCCTTTGAGCTCCTTAGGCTCTTTTATAATTTTATATTTGCAGAAAGAGCAATTTGTATTTTTTTGTCCAGATAATTGATTTTGTGCGTGCTTGGGCAGGGAGCATCCTCAGAGTAAGAACCACCTCATACTGAGAATAAAGAATAAAATTAATTTGTGAATCAGTGATGTTTAAAGACTTTTAGAATCAAGAAGCTGCAATTGCTTAATTATATGATGGGATTCATAAAAGGCACCTAATAGCAAGATGTCAAACTATTTATAGTTTATAAATAAATTACATTTTTTGTAAGCTCTTTCTCTAGTTCAACATATAGGTCAGTTAAGTAATTTAAATGAATATTATTCGTCACCCTGTTATTAATACAAAATAATATTTTTCCATGAGGGAATAGGAAAATTGGAAAGGAAGGTTCTTCATGCTCATCTCTATTTATACACTAGTTTTATGTTTCTTTTATCTTCTTTGTTTGGATAGTCTTTTTTGTATTTTAAGTATTTATTTATTGAAGTAAATATTTATTTACACTCCCAATTAGTTGGTAGAAATTAGTAGAATTCTTGGCAAATGGCAACAGTGAGGAGATCCTACAAGTCCTGCAAGTCCAAGTTTGCAGAATTAGTCGGTTGGAGAGAGGGGCCTCCATGTGCTTTCACTTGGGTAATTTTATTTTTTTTTTTTTACCTGAGCCAGACAAACTAAAAGAGTTGCAGAAGGAGTAGCAGGCACACAGTTATTCCTGACCATACTAAGGACAAGGAAATGCTCCTGAAGATGCACTGGGATTAGTGTTCTACATATGCAGGAAAATCCTGACTTTAGGTTTTTAACTTTACTGGTGGCTAAATTGATGCCATAGTAAATAAATCCTTGGTGAGTTGTCTGGAGTTTTCAGTTGCTTTGTCGTGAGCAAAGCTGGAGCTGGGTTAGAACTGCCTGGTCAGCTGCCCAATTCTCACATCAGCCTTAAATGGCAGAGGCACCACTGCCCAGTCGGGTCAAACTTCTCTTTAACTGCTTATCTCTGAAGACTTTTTTTTTTTAATATGAAATTGTGTTTAGAAGTAGAAAGAAAAGGGTCTGTTAACTGAAATGCTGATTTTTATTTTTTTTGACAAAGCTTTCTTTCCTTTTCTTGATCATTCGATATTTTATATTTCTTCATACATTACTTTTTGAAGAAATAAATTAGTCTCAGTGTGAGATAAAGTATTTGTTTTTCTAACAGTTGTGTTACAACAGGCTCCATGAGGGTCCAGAGGTGAAAATCCTTTCATCATCTTCATAACTACCACTTTTTTTTCTCTGTCCACTGTTCATGCAAAAACTTGAATTTTGTATTAATGTTCTCTTTTTTTCTCCTGTGACTTTGTGGTAATACTGAATCTATCATAAATCTACTTGAACTTTATCTCCTTGTGGAAATAAGTGGTATTTTAAGTAAAAAGGTTAGATATGCAGACTAAAAGCAGCCACTTCTGCCATTGTAAAAGCTTTTCAGAAAATGAATCCCATGGGAGTTAAAATACTGCAAAGGCTTGTATACTTAAGAAATAGACTATTAAGGCAATAGATTGTGTTAAACTTGAGTTGAACATGAGTTATAGTATAAAAAGTCACTTTCACTCCACAAAAAAAGAAAAAAAAGAAGGAATTAACATATAGACTGAAGGGTAAATTCTGTCCTTCTTAAACGTGTGTAATCTAATTAGCATATTGTGGGATTTACTGGGATGAATTTTCCCCTTGGCGTAAGCAAATGCAGACAGGGAGAACGTGGACCCCAGGCTGCTAATGGCAGACATCTGCCTGGAGGGACAGCCATGTCAAGAAATGCCTGCATCCTTGCCCCATGAGGACCTGGGATCAGCTGACGTGATTCTTGAAGTTATGAGAAGATTTTTAATTATGGCAAAGTTCCTCAGACGGTAAAAATAAGCAAAAATTTCTTTTAAAGGGGAAGAAGGATGAGATGATGTTTCTTGAAATCACACCTGTTGTAAGGTAGACAAAGTTCAAATGCCAAATACTCCCTACACAGCTGCTTCCAAATATTTTGGCTGTTTTCTCTTAGCCATCTCCATCAAACCTCAGAGTCAGCCTCAGTGCATCTGAGAGACTTGGAGGACAGGGCTCATAAAGGTGGCACATCTCAGCTTCTCAAGGGTAGGGCTGAGACCACCTCCTCCTCCTTTGTACAAGACAAAAAGATCAGAGTGGTGATGGAGCACTTGGGATCATCCTGGCATCTGTCCTGCTGCTCCAAAAGGAGCAGGAGCAGTGATGGCTGGTGCTGCTGGGATGGGCCACCCAATGCAGCGACCACACCAGTCAGACAGGGTGACCTTCCATGAGTCCTGCATAGGAAATTGAGGCCATGGCCATGCTTTTGTGTTTGCTGCCCACCTTCTTCCCTTGCCCTCCACAAATGAGGTTGCCATTCCCTGAGCTCAAAGCCAAGACTACAACCAAGACCTTCAGGAATTTTTGGATGGCAAAAGAAAAATCTATAGAGATAGATGACTTACAGATTGAACCACCTGAGGAAATTGTATCTTAGCATTTGGTTTGTAGGTTTTGGTTGATACCTTCAAGAAAATAGTAGGGCTTTTTGTTATTTCAGAGAGAGTGCTTAAAATCAGAATCATTCCTCTCACTAGCTGGTAAGTGGACTAGTTTGGCAAATTAAAGCTTTAGTTAGGATGACAGTGGAAAAGAGTATTTGTCTTTAGTCTCAATAAATGACTCTTGTCTCTAATGTTTCTTTTCTAGAAATTGAAAGAATACTGTATACATATATGATATTGTATTTAGTCTCTCAAGATGGCATCCCAGGTCTGATGTTCAATTAGGGAGTGCAGTTCTGTAATCCTTATTTAATTAGAACTCCCTGTCATAGTCCCCATAGTGAGTTGCATTTGTAATTGGATTCTCACAAGTGAGAATATGCAGAGGCTACCTCAAAGGGAAGTTGCAGTTTGCTGATGTGTGTTACTTACCTGTAGTTCTTCGAGATTGTTTCCTCTGCATATTCACATTATGGGTCCTGTCCACCTTCTGTTTGTCCTCGGATTTCTACTGCCCGACAGCTGCAGTGTTTAGTAAGAATAACTTGTAGCACTGTACAACTCTCAAATCTCAGATGGCTTGGTGTCATGAGATGGCCCTTGTACAGTCCTAGTAGTCACTGCTCTTCTAGGAAGTTCCTGTAGGCCACCAGCACTGGAGAACCCAAACCCACTGGTGTGAATATGCAAGGACAGCACTCTCAAAGAGCGAGCCAATGGTAAGTACCCTTTCTTTGTCTTCTGTGATAAACCAAGTATTTTAACTGTTATTTTGTAAGTTCCCTATTGGCAAATTTGCTACACTTTCCCTATGATAAAAACATACTGAGATTAATTTAGAGCTGTTGCTTTCCTGGCAAAACGTGAGAAAGTATCTGTGTTTGCAGATGCTCACTTCAGTTGTAAATTGATGTGCAACTATCAGTGTGTGGGTGTGTACACGTTTGAGCTATAATACGTATTTCTATCAGACAAAGGCACAATTACAGTGCAGCACTATATATTTTATTATATATTCTTCTAGTTGTATTACACTTAGAGTAGATCAGACAGCAGAGTGAGTCACTGACCAAAAAAAGTCTTCCAATAGTATGAACAGTGTTAATTCTCAAAACAGATTCTCCAAAAGAAGATCCAAGTTATATTGCTTTTCACTGCTACATTTTTTTCTGAACTTTTGTTTTTTGCAGACATGGAATTCTGTGAGACTCCCCATATCCTGTGCTCTGGCTATCAAACTGATTTACATGGTGTAGCTGAGCACAGTTACCCGCTGGAGGTGGGCTCGGATGTGGACACCGAAACAGAAGGTGGTGCATCCCCGGACCACGCCCTGAGGATGTGGATGAGGGGGATCAAATCAGAACACAGCTCCTGTTTGTCAAGTCGGGCAAACTCAGCATTGTCCCTCACTGACACTGACCATGAAAGGAAGTCTGATGGGGAGAATGGTAATAAAGAAATGCATCTAATATACTCAATAGTAGTAGTAATTTATTCAAAACTTTCTTTTTCTACTTATTTTCCTTTTTCCTTTTTTTTTCTCTTTTGTTTTCTTTCTTTTTTTCCCCCCTTCCTTCCTAGATCTCTGTACTGTAGGTAAGCTGAACGGATTGTTTGCTGTGTGTATTGTATTTATAGTTTAGACAGAAAATAAGACAAAAAAAAGAAACACTGATTTTGTTAAAACATCATTTCTCTAGAGACTAATAACTTTTCCACATTCTTCATTTTTATGTCATTGGACATTTGTCATTTGTATTTGCTGGCCTATGAATTAGGTTCTAAAATAAATCTATAAATGTCCATTTATATCACGTTTTGCATGCAGTTGTTCCTGTGGCTTCTGGGTGTAGCTTTAAGGCTCTTCAGCCAGGTGACTTGAGAAAGACAACCTGGAGTCCTAAATGGTCTGTTTACCTCTAATCTTATGCTATACCTGAAGACCTGTTTTTATCAGTAGGACAGACTGAACTGGTCTTTGTCTTATCTCAGTTCTGTATTTCCCTGCATATGGAGAGTGAGCTTGTGGGTCGCATGGGTTTGGTTGTTGTGTGTGTGTGTGTTTTTTAAATATTCTTTCTCATTCAGAATTTTTTTACTCATTTGCTTTTCTTACAATTTAGTGTGTCACAGAAGGGAAAAATGTGCATTTAATTAAGTAACGTGGGGAATTAGTATTTTTTTATCTCTGCATTAAAATTGATTAAAATCTACTCTATTTCCTTACAGAGTATAGTAAGTAAACAAATTTATCATGCTTAAGATCAACAAGCTTAGCTGATATTTTAATTTCTGTGTTTAATAGCTGCATGTTATGGCGGGTCTAGATGTTATTAAATATTGACACTTTGGTGTTGACAGCAACACATTTTAGTGCCTCTGTAGTCATAAGGTGAAAGAGATTTCAGTTATAAATGACATTGCTATACTTACATGTTTGAATTTGTCAAATATGAAGCTTGTAATTACATAATTTCACCTGGCTGTCTGCCAGTACCAGTGATAATGTCCAATGTAGGCTCAAAAACATTACATTATCTGCTTGAGGTTAAAAAAGAGATTTTAGTGCATGGCTTGTTTCTAATTAAATACTGCTTTGAGGATTAAGCATTCTGTGCTATCACGTTTTCTTGTGTTGCTGGAATCAGTTAATTTTTAGATGCCACCTCATTTCCACCATGCAATTCCTGTCTTTCAGCTTCCTGTTTCTGTGGGATCCATCCTCTGTAAAGTGTTTGCTGCATAAGGTGTTTGGGCTTGAGGGAGGGTGTATGTTGGTGTGTTTTCCTAAGACATTGGGTTTTAGATGGTGGCTGAAGGAATTGAATCTGGTCTGCCTGGCATTGGTTGGCCCTTAAACTGTGGAAGAGGTTTAAAGGGAATGCTGCATGGAAAGGAATGTGCATTCTTGTTCCATTCAGACTAAAAAATACACATTTCTGTTGTAAGGTGCTGGGAAGCAGATGTATTGAAAGCTGATTAAGCATATAACTGAGTTCTGTATTTCAGTCTGGAGTGCAGTGGTACAGCTGGGTGTTGATGATATTTTGCTAGTTGTACATGTACTAAATAGGAAATCTTCTGTAGATGAAAATTACTGTAAGAAGTGCACCTTCATCATCTTGCATGGATGTAGCAAGAACCATGGGTTAAGTCATTAAGATAGGGACACATAATCATTGTGCTTCACCACCAAAAAATGGAGTAGTTTCTTCTAAAGGTTTGTCTCTGAGAATGATTTTAACTAAACTGGTGTAGACAGAGTAGTCTTTTTGCATGTGGCTTTAATATTTCGTTCCTTGTAAGCCTTGTAACCGTTTTTTAATCAGGGATTCATGTTTGAAGTGCTTGAGTACCAATTTTAACTAAATTGTTGGAAGAAGAAAACAAGGACAAGAGCAAGCTGGAAGAGAGAGAAACTGAGAGCACGAGTTCACTTGAACTCTTTAGATGTCTCCAGGCAGGGCCATATAAACAGGTATCAGTGCTTCCTGTGGTGTTGTGTCATTATAATAATTACAGTCATGAAATTTAATGTTGAATAAATTTGAACACCATGGTTCAAGCTACATTCGTTTATATTATCTATTATTTTACAGGTAAGTTCATAGCCTAGATTCCTGATCCAGAGAGCAGTGTATTTTTCACCTGGGTTGGCACTCAGCAACAAAGCACTCTTTGAATACAGGAGTCCATAAATCTCTATTTAAATTATGTCACAGATGGCACATCTTCCTGTTTCTTTGCAGTCCTGTGTGCCTGGGGCTTTATCAGAGAGCCACAAGTGTTGCATTTATCCTTGTCAATTCCTGCCATGGAAATGTATTTTTTTTTGTGCCAGCCAGTAACTTCTCTGGTGTGAAACTGGAAGAGTGCATAAGATCTGTTGCTGGAAGTATGTGAAATATTAGTTTCCATGATACTTTCTAATTGCTGTAAAAATATTTAGCAATTCTGGATTTCAAGGGGTTGACCAAATTGTATGCGAATGCAGCTATCTGTAACTGGAGTAAAATTAATGAGAAAGGTACAGTTGTTGCATGGTTTGAGAAAACATTGTTATTGTTCATATTTTGAAGGTCAGTAGGGTTTTGGGTTTGGGTTTATTTTTTTCCTTCCTCTATGAGCACAATTTTTGCTACAAATGCAGAACAGCTCTTTTTGTGGTAACATTGGGACAATTAAGTGTGTGGACTCAGTAGACGTGCTTTCAAGGCAGTTTTTTGCTTTGTGTTGATCTGAAGCTAATATACTTCTTAAAATTTTCCTCTTTCTAGCTATTTCTTGACATTCTCCTATTCGTTCTGAGCTCTAGAATGAAGTTCCCTGGCACAGGATATATTCTTCTCTGTTTATTCTGGGTAGCCCAATTTGAGAATTTATTTGAGGATTGTTTTCCTTCATAGACACACCAAGTCTGTCATAATCACTGTTTAAACACACTCTGGTTGTTTTGGCAGCATTGAACAGATTGTATGAAACACCAGCGTTCCCATTTAGTGTTGTCAACATTAATGGCAACTAATAATAGCCTATTAGTGCACAGACTGCCTTCAGCTTTGCCTGAGGCTAAGCAAAATATATATTAACTGCACGAAATGAATGACCAGTTTCTTGGGGATCATTGCTTATCTCTGCTATAGTATAAATAGCTCCATTTAAACACAAACAGCGTTACTCTGCAGTATGTGAATGTAAATTTCAGACAGCAACACCACAGAATAACTGTATCAAAAATAGTTCCTTTATGCCATTGAAGAAGACTGCACTTAGCGTCAGTACACTGGTACAATGGTATCTGTCGATGCAGCATGTCAGAACATCAAGTTTGATGCTTTTGTCTGCCAGATTACTGAGCTGGCAAATTTATTTTTTTATTTTTTTATTTTTCTGGAGTATGTGGTCCAGAAGAGGATACAAACCTCATCTACAGAAAGGGTGATCTCCAGATCTATCCCTAAAATTATATGGCTTGACATGGATCTGCCTCCCACACTAAGTAGTGTACTAAAAAGCAGCCCACAGTCCATTTTGTGTCCATATAACCTCCCTCATTGTTCATTCAGTTCTTTTGTATTCCTTTACAGGATGTCAGTGTGGCTGTGACATGATGAATTTGACCTCAAGTGCATTTATGCTGTGCCATAATCCATTTTTGAGCCATATTTGACACATCTGCACAGCCATCAACTCTTTTAGCTGCTACATCTCATCTGAGAGCTAGTGTGGAACTTCAGCCATTCCTACAATAACACAATTTTTAACCTTTTTTATTTTGTCAGAATGCTTTGACAAGCTTTTAGGTCTGACTTGTTTGGCTCATTCCTGACATCTACTAAGATGTTTTTATGCAATTAGTTACTCTTTCTCTACACCATATTGACAACCAGTAGGAGAGTACAGGATTCCCAGTGCTGGAGGAGTGAAATGCACACTCGTCTTGGAGCCAGATTCCTGCTCAATTTCTTTGGCTGAATTATTTTATGACAACTGGGTATTAGCTGTAGTTCACAGTGACTTCTTTGAGATTTGTAGGCAAGAAATTAGGGTGTTAGTACAGGCTGAAATAGCACTGGTCATGCAATGTAGCATTATAGTGCTTGAGATCTGGTCAGGCAATGTTTTTAAATAACATACTTGTTTTTAAAAACAAAGCAAGAGGGGGGAAAAAAACCTGCCATGGAAAAATGTAATTTTTCCTTTTTGCCTACATAAATTGTTGGGAAGATTCTTTCTTATCAGTGTATGGGATCAGTTTCTATTTGAAACAATACTTTTAATAATAAACATTTAAACAGCAGACTGCAAAGACGGGGTAATAATATTAGCCATATATTAATAAGTAGATGTAGTAGAGAAATTAGTAGGTTACAGATCAAATCTGAGTTTAATGAGCTAGAAACATGTAAGATTATTCTTGTGTAATTCATCTAAGAATTTGGTTTATAGCCTGGGAGCAGTGATCCATTTAACAGAGCTTTTGACTGTCCCTAAATCTCTGGGGCTTTTCATTTTGCTTGCTGGGCAGATGGGTGAGTTTTGGACAAGTCACCTTCGTTCTTTGCACTGCAGATTCAGTATCTTAACAGTATCTGTTAAAGGGATAAAAATAGTAAAAGAAATACTGGAATGGCTGATGCTGTATGAGAAGCACAACTTCATGAATGCTGTAGTTATGCAGACATGGAGAGGATTTACTAAGGACAAGGCTCTGATTTAATTTATGGTGTGTGTCAGTAGACCTACTGTGAATTCACACCTGTTTAAATTAGACTTGAATTTGGCTCTTCATAAAAGTCTTGTGTTTAATGTAAGGAAGTGAGAGCATTGTGATTAATGTTGCTGTTATTTAGTGTTATTTTGTAAACAAGTCAGGCAGTAAGCTGATCTCTGGCTTTCTCATTTCTCCAGGAAATTATTACCAACAGCTACATTACAATAACAATACATGCTCTGAGAAGTGAGCATGTGACTGCCTCTCTATGCAGGATTGTGTTTGTAATAATGATGGCTGAAGTATATCCATTAGCTCCTGTCCTGTCACTCTTTATTTACAGTGGTGCAATTAAGAAATTGAATTACTTATTTGCAAGTAGACCCATTAGGTCAAATATGTGTAAGTAGCCTTGAAAATATAAAGGTAAATATTGGTCTTAATCCCATTCCCCCTGTGTCATTTAATATTTTTCTCTTTGCTCCTTGTATGCCTTATTTTGCCTTTTTGTTGTGGCATGGATTGCATTCTGTTTGTACACTCCTGCCTATCAGATCATTTAAGGCACCTAACAGACTAAGGCAACCTCATCAATAAAATGCAAAAGCCCCCATGGTGAAATTCCTTCAACTTCTGTAGTTTACTGTAGCTTGTCAGATATTTGATTTATGATACTTTCAGATATTTGACAGAAAAGGGCCACTTATCTTCCCTTTATAAAAGACCTCTTTTTTCTTCTGTTATGGAGGGTTTTTGATCTTTTAGTATTTAGATGGTATTTATGTTGGTTACTTCTGCTGTTGTTTCAAAGAAGGCTCCTCAATGTGAAAGGAAGTGTGTGAATCCCTGCAGTAACATAGCAATGCCTTTTGGGGAGCATTGGCATATTCACTGACATGGTAACTGCTCTGCTGGAGTTGTTAAGAGTGTAAGATGCTTTTGTTGACCTTAGAGTGGTTCCTTTGGAAATGTTACTGTCTCAAAGGCAGCATGTAAGTTACCTGAATTGCTTTGGATAAGTGTGAGATGCTTCTCTAAGCACTGTAGCATCACCTCAGCTGTAATATCATACAAGTCTTAAGCTTGTGCCCCCAGTATTTAAGCCACTTATGAAATTGTTTGTGTATGGAAATTCAGCTAATGACTTTTTTGTCAGTATTGTGGGGGAAATTCTGCCTTTTAAAATTACCATCTTTATTACTTTTTTTGACTAACAAGGGCATTGCATCTGCATGTCTGCGATTTTAATATTTACAATTCTCATGTGCTGTATTAAAATCAGTACACAGCGTTAAACATTCCCTTTTTTGTGGTTCTCTTTTAGGCACAATGAACACTAATTTAAAGACAAATATCAATATTTAGTGTCCTACATTAAAGATTATGAAACAGTGTTTAGAATGTAACAGAAATATGTTATATATTCCAGAACCTAAATTACATTTGCCCACAGCATAGTAAAAACTATCAGTGCATTTGCACAAGGTTGTGTAATATTTTTATCCCTGCAGTTTTGTTTCCTTTCGTGGGGGCGGGGGGGTGGAGAGGGAGGAAAGCTTGAGTCAGGTCTAATTTTTATTCCAGAAATCAGTAAATTGGCATTAGAGCTCAGAAAAAAATCTCTTGGTTTCCTCCCCTGTGTAATACAGCAAGTATAGTGGATGTGGCTTAAGGAGCCAGCAGCAGTATAAATTATCACTCCTTCTTTCATTTAAATCCTTTTTTATTTTCTCAGTATTCTGGATATGAACATAAAGGAAAATTATCTCCAGAAATATTTTACAGTGCAAAAATATGTTGCAGTGATTCTGCAGTTCTTGGGATCTCAGTTTATCTAGGCTGCCACAGGGGGGAAAACTGAGATGGGATAGACAGGTAAGTGTCTGCTTTCTTGTCAGGGTGCTGCAGTGCAGAAGGGTGAGGATTATCTGACTTCTCATTTCACAATCTTTATGAGACCAGGGAAACATTGAACAAAATACTTTTTCTCTTGTTAAGCACTTACTGTGAGTCTACAGGAGGACATCTCTGGACAAGTGTGTTGCTGGGAACAGTTCCATTCTTAACAGTCAGCATATCTATCCTGCTGCTTTATTTATGTTTTTTTTATTAAGTTTACAGCATTCTTTATTTCCCATCTCTTCTGCTTAAAATTTAAAATGTTTTAGAAGATCAGCAGTCTGATTTAAAGAAACAACCTAGTAGTCATATTTTATATGTACATCCTTTGGGACTATTTTGAAATACAATCAATTTTCCTTATATGTCTTAAAATGTAGATGTTTTTACCAGTTGGAACCTGTTTTTCATCAAAGTTTTGGATGTTCTGCTTAAAGCTGAAAGTTGAATATCATTAGTGCAAAATAAGGCTAAGGGAAAACTTGTGAGCTCTGATCATGGAAAATTATAGTTAAGGCTGCTAGGTAAATGAGATCAAGTTAACTCTCATTTGGTTCCTTACACTGTCAGCCAGTATGGTTTTAAATACAAAGAGAACTGGAGCTTTTTTCATCCCCATAGCAAAATGCTTTACAGCTGCCACATCACAGAATGGTTTGGGTTGGAGGCGACCTTGAAGATCATCTTGTTCCACCCCCTGCCGTGGGCAGGGACACCTTCCACTATCCCAGATTGCTCCAAGCCCCATCCAGCCTGGCCTTGGGCACTTCCAGGGATGAGGCAGCCACAGTTTCTCTGGGCAACCTGTGTCAGGGCTTCTCCACCCTCACAGGGAAATAATTCTTCCCAAATCTCCACTAAACCCACCCTCTGTCAATTTAAAGCCGTTCCCCCTTGTTGTATCACTCCATGCCCTTGTCAAAAGTCCCTCTCCATCTGTCTTGTAGCCCTTTTAGGTACTGGGAGGTGCTCTGAGGTCTCCCTGGAGCCTTCTATTCTCCAGCCCAAGCCTGTCTCCTTAGCTCCAGCTCTCTGAGCATCTTCGTGGCCTCCTCCGGACTTGCCCGAACCGTAATACCGTAAGTGAAATAAAAAGAAGGGATCTAGCAAATGAGTACAGGATGGATACAGAAGTGACAAATACTGACAAATTACCATTTTAGGGTCTAGCGAGGTTTAATCTAAATACTATTTCTTCTTGATGATGTGAGATCTAAGAATTTATTGTTGTTCTGTGGATGAGAAAGGTTGTTCATTCTTCCTTTCCAACCTTTTTAAATTTTTACTTATTTAATTAATTGTGTGTTAAACTACATGCAGAAGTATTATCTTACATTTTCAAATTTGTTAGTATTTCATTTCCTCCTGGGCTTGGGAGGAATATGAAGATCAGCATAAATCTGTATTATTCAGGGTTACAAATATTAGCATATCTTCACCTTACAAAAGGGGAGTATTAATAGTAGCAAGTAGTTTTCATCTAGAAGAAACATAGTGACTGCTTCCTATGGCTGCAGTCTTTATAGTCTTCTAAAAGTGAAAGCTAAACTAAATGTATTAGCCTATTTCTAATTTCTGCAATAGAAAATAGGTTAAGACTGAGAAGTTGTATATGAAATTGGAGTTCATTTTTTCAGAATAAAGCAGATTTGAATGCTCCTTGTTTCAACTTGCTTTTATATACAGGGCTTACAAAATGAAATTCAGCATTTTCTATATTAACTTCATTTATTTAATCATATCTAGCTCTATACCCTCACTTTATACTTTGTAACATGAGCATGAGAGGAAATGTATATAATTAGCTCTTCTAGAATATGGGTCCAGGAGCACTGAATAGTTCCTGCAGGCTGCTTCGTTTCCCTAACAGATGTTTTTGAGTAATATTGTAATCAGATTCACATATTCTGATGACTAATTATATTGCCAGTGTTTTTTTGTTTGTCTTAAATTTCTACCCCAGATGATCTCCAATGTAGATTTTATACCATGTTCCCAGGACTGACTTTCAGCTGAGCAGCACATGTCAGCTTCTGATCATGAGCTGCTGGGCGGGAGCTGTTCTGGCAGCACAGAGGAGCAGCCCTTGGGGCATCACAAACCACGTGTTGTAAAGTAACCGTGTTCCTTTGCCTTGGGTGATCCAGAAAGGGAGCTGGGGATGGTCTTTGATTCCATAAAACCACATATACTAAAAGATATCTATGTGGGAGGAAATACCTGCAGGTGAGGATGGCTTAGGACATCAGGTTAGGGTTGTTCAGCTCTATTGCTGGAAACTTTGTTAAAAGATCTCAAAAGGAGGTAACAAAGGGACAAAAGGGTATTTCTAGACTGTGTACTGTATTAATTATGGTTCATAGCACTTCTCCTTCCCGTTTAATTGAAACGGTTTTAGTCACATCTTTCAATGTAGCTTTTAAACTTTTTGCCTCTCTGCCTACAGTTTTTTTTGAGTAAATGTATATTATGAACCATTACCTACCTTTTTTACATACCAAAGTCACGGTAAGTGTTGTTCAGACTTGTCTGCCCTTCTCATTGCTTTGTTCAACGTCAATGTCAAGTGGCACTTTGGGTTTGAGAACATCCTATTTGATTAATTTTTCCCCAGACAGTGCTTTTGAGACAGCAAACTTTGTTATTGCCCAGTCATGCTAAATTCTTTTAGAGCGAGTATTTTTACTGTGGCAGAAGTGGCAGGGCCATAATGCCTGCTTGGAATTTATGTTTTTCTGAATAATTTGGTATAAACATACCTCCAGTTGCACAATCAGAAAGTATCTGACGTAATTTGGTTGAATTGACTCTTACTTGAATCAGCTTGAATTGTTGAGTAAGAGAGCTGCTTGCAAGCTGTGTACTGTCAGTGGGACCTGATGAGTGATGCAGGATTTACAGCTCAGCACTAGAGATTTCTCAGTTATTTTCTTTATGACAAAACAACTTGTGGATGCTTGCAGCTTTTGATTACTGTGGAAAGGTTTAGGTTGTGCTGCTGATCACAGATAGGAATGGAACTTTTGCTGTAAAGCAATAAAGCTCCTGGTGAAGGGAAAAACTCCAAATTTATTTTTATGTACTTGTAAATTTTTGTTGAGGCCAAAAAGTTTCCCAGAATATTACGTAGTTTCCTTTTATAAGGAAGATGATAGTGATATATATTTATAAGGAAGCGTATGTGACTAGAAGTGAGACTTCACATTTTGTGCCTTTTTCAAAAATCCTCAGCCCTTGTCTCTCCCAGCTCAGTTGTTTCAGTGCTTCTCTATTGCTGTGATAAAGGAAGGCCTTCCCTCCCATTTTGTGTGGGTTTGTGGGCAGCATGTGCTGGTGAGCATTTGTGAAGGTGGGCACAGTGGCTGCAGGGGCCAGGGCTGCTCTGCCAAAGGCACCAGAGCCCAACTGTGTTTCTTCCAGAGCATCTGTAATTATTCACTGTTTAGAACTGCAGTTCTTCCTCTGTAACAAGGGGCACTGCCCAAGTGCTTTTCTGTGATGTGCTCAATGTGTCTGCAACTATCTTTTATGTCTTTGCCTGTGGGGAAAAACATAATTGAGTCATTCTTCCTGAAGCCTGTGTGGTTGTGTGTTCAGCCAGTACAGTGTTCATTTCAACATTCCTATTAATGGTTGCATTGATTATTTTTATTTTAGCCTGTAATTCTGTCTCCAATCTATCTTTTTAATTTTTATAGTTCACTACCTATTGAACAGCAAATTCAGCTATGTTTGGTTGTGTGCATATTTTTTTAGAGATACAATCTCCTGAATCCAGATTTCTCAGTAGTAGCTAATAGCCTACAGTACTTGAAAGCTCCTTTTTCTTTTTATAACCTATCTCTTTTCCAATACATTTTCTGATTACTGCACTACAGTTCGATTTTTATTGGATCATTTTAGGGCGTAATAATTCATTTCTGATCCCTAGTACCTCTTGTCCATGTCTGAAGTACTCCACATTATTTCAGTCACTCATTTTTGTTGACATCTTTTCTCTAAAGGCAGTCTTCTGCAATTTCTCTCAAAATATCTTTCTGGCATCACAGTTTTAGGCTTGTGATATCCAGTTTTTTTAATACAAAATCAAATAGAAAGCATTTTCTTTACTTCACCAGCCAGCTCTAGTGGAATTTTTTGAGCTTTTTTCTAGCTGTCTTATACATTGCTTGGTGGCTAATAATGGCAAAAACAATACTAGAGCTGTACATGCAATAAAATAAACACATTTATTTGCAATTGCTTTGCAACTCAGTGCTTATTAATGTTAAATAAACAGCCATAGAAAGTAGAGTCTAAATCAACTGAGTTTTTGCATGAATCTGTATAGAATTATTTGTTCATTCATTGTTTCTACAGCAGTTTAGATTGAATTATCTACGTTCTGTTTGGGAAAAAGAAAAAAAAAAAAACAACACACATCCCTTCAGGTTTTGCAGAAAGCTGTGTCAAATCCTGCAGTTTCAGTTGAGTTTCTCTTTTGGGCTCAGTAAGAGCTCTTGAGATGCTGAATAAGGGCCTCTCTTACGGCAAGAAGCCTCTGGTAAGAGAAATGACACTGAGTTGCCATTTTCAAGTGGTTTCAGATTATTTTCTTCCAAAGCTTCATATTTGTGCAGTCATGAAAAAAAAAATAGTTCCTGTCTGTGGACTCATGTGGGTGGATCCGGGCTCTGGACAGCTGGCAGGGCTCCGGTGGTAGGTTCCTGCTGGGGAAATTTGCATTAGGAGTAAGAATGTGGAAACAGACCCTCAGCCACCTGGGAAGCAAGAAGGGCAGTCCACAAAGTGGAGATGTTTGACCGTTGGCTTTGCCAGCTCAGATCGTGTTTGGATGATAATCTTTGACAGAAGTTTTCTGTATCACAGAAAACCCACCCACAGTCTCCTGCTCCACTGTCTCTCTTGTTGCTGCCCTTTCAGTATGTAATGATGGAATTTGAAGTTTTATATGCCCATGGAAGAGAAATGAAAACAGCAATTGAGTACTCTTCAGAGTGTAGTTGTCTAGCTCAGGTGTACAACATAGTAGCCAAAAAATACATGGCAGAAGCTTTCCATCCTGCTGCTTTCCCTCCTTCCTGCTGTAATGTTCTCTGGTTGCTTGCCTGTCTTAAAGACTTCTTATGTCCTTTGAGGACACCAACATACTTTGGTGATGGTGCTAGTAAAGTCTGTGACTGGTAATATTCTGAAGCTTGAATCCTTAGTATCAGTGTACTGATAAAGCTGAAAACCCAAGCTTAGTCAAGTGAAGAAGTGGAAACCTGAGGTGTCAAATGAATTTTAAAATACATGTATAATTTTGCGAAGCAATTATTCCTAGAGAACTAGAGGACTTTCTAAGACTCCTGAGATGTGGAGAAAGATCTTTTAAAATGCGTGTCAACCTGTTCTAGGATGCAAGTTTGGAGGAGGCTGCGTTGCTTATTCTGGTAGGTGGCAGATGCACACCTGCTCCGTCTCGATACAGCTGCTTCTTGTAGCAGTTTAAACAGTTTGAGGCCTGGCAATATCTTTATGCCTCGTAAGTGTGAGTGGTTGTGCTGAAATCCATCGCTACATGAATTAAAAAGGTAAGCAGGTAAAAAGTGTGGAATTTGTTTATCTCTGTAAATTTGTTGTTGGTTTTTGGATTGGACTGTACAACTAATACATCAAAAATTCAGTTAATTTGAAAAGTGTTGCAAAATTCCTCAGATTAGAGACTTCCTTCTCTTGGTTTCATGTATCGGTCGATGTGCAAATACAAGAAAAGCAAACATCCCAAAAAGCAGCTGACTGGGCAGTCAAGCGTTTCCTCCTTTTAATATGAATGATAATTGTACTTGGAGGAGTTCTTCAACTGGCTTCTGCCCAGTAGCTTGTGCTGGTAATTTGAAATATGGGCCCTTCTTTGGATGCTTCCGATGGGTCACCAGAACAGGAAGAAGACAAACAGGGACAATTCTCTACTATAAGTAGGTCTTTCCTACAAACTCACTGTTTGGCTGATTTAATTACTTCTAAAAATATATTTCTCTACATGTGTTTTAGAAGTAGTGATATGAAAACAGATGACAAATATTTTAATGTTGGTTTCGGGTTTTTTCTTATTGGCTATTTTATTCCCTTTAGACTAGCAGAACAGGAAATAACCTTCCACTCATCTAACCTGGTTGATTTTAAATACCTACCAAATTCAGTGGCATTTCTTAACTTGTCATCTTCAAATTAGTTTCTTGACTTTTCTCTTGAATGTAGCTTGTTCTGCTAACATGAGGGCACCCAGGGGATTAGTTAGAGACATGCTTCTGTCATGCTTCTGGGTCACCTCAGTTCTGTGATAAACTGGTAACTGGGACTGAAATTTATGGTCATCCTAAAAGAAAATATCCAAGAAGTAGAAAACCTGTTTTCATTGAGCTGTTATTTCAGAGGCTGAAACATGACAAACTTTAGTGAAAATATAGAGAAAGCCATAGTTACTCCCATTCTGCTGGCTGGAATTTAAAGCATTTGGAAATACTGTGTGTTCATTACACCAGGTTGCCTCTTCTTTGCAGGTTGTCTAGTATTACTAGGAATGCTTACCTATGTTCAGTATATGCAATGAGGTTTTATCAGTTAATGAAATAGTAGGAAAGATGCAAAAAATAAGCCTAATAAGAATAACACACTGTCATAGAGACAGGACATAAGCAAAGAGTTAACTGTGTTAACCTTATCAGTTGGCAGTTTTCTGATCTCCCAAACAATACTTGCAGGCAGTGATTTCTAATATTTGCATTTGAAGAAAGCTAACAGGTTCTCATCAAAAACAAGACTAATGTTACTTCATATTATACAGATACAGTTAAAAGATGAGCCAGTCCTCTGAAGAGCCCAAATTATATAGATATATTTTTTTATATGTTGATTATTTTATCTCATCTTCCACAGGTTCATTCTAAGCCTCATGTAATATGCATAAACCTCTTCAATAAAGAATTTTGTTATTAACTGGGAAGAAACTTCTTTATTATTCTTATCTGTTTTTCAGGTGGTATCAGGTCAGACTTTGCACAACTGTTTAGTTTCTGCAGAAGAAAGCTTTTATTGTGTCAAGGATAATTGTTTTTTATATTTTTAATTTATTGGAACCTTTGTTTCCCACATAGCATTTTGTAGCATAGAAGTAGTAGCAGTTGAAACAGAGAAGTGGAACAGACCATTAAAAGGGGTACTTGCTGCCTTTATTGCTGTTGCCTATGTTTTGAAACATTAATTATCAAATATACTTAAATATAGTATTTTCAATTTTTAAATTATAAAAAATGTAGGTGTTTATTACAGTATTAAAATTTAGCTGGTTGGGCTTTTAATGTCTGAAATGTGGGGATGGTAGCATGACACAGTATTAGGGACATAAAAATCTTTATGAGAAATTGTCATGAAAGATGTCAAAAATGTGATTCTTATCTGATATTTAAACTGCAGACATTAAAACATCATCCCTGACATACAAGTCGATACTGAACATTTCAAAGATCCAGGCGGATACACAGCAAATTGAATGAAATTCAGTGGGGGAGATAGTAACCAAATATAAAATAATTAATAGGAGCTACTTTGGAAAGCAGTAATGCTGAAAGGGACCTTAAGGGCCAGTAAATTAGATAAATGGAGGCAACAAGTCAGATGCTACTTTGGGCTGCATGTGTACGTGTGTCCTGTCAAGGAACTATGAAATATAGCAGCTGTCACTAAGACTTCTCTGATGAGTCACTTCTGAGCATTTCAACACTGGGGATGTATAAAATCAAAGAATCTGAGTAGTGCAAAATACAGTTGTGTCTTTGGGACTTGTTATTCAAGGAAAGGTGTTTTTAAAAGGCCTGAATCTGTAGAGAAAGTCGAAGTTGTTACTCAGATAACTGGAACAAGTATGGGGTGCAGGGAGGGAGGAGCTCTGTAGGTCTCTACCATCCGGGGCGATGCTGTCATCACCAGGAGCACAGTGCTGGCAGGCACAGACCTGGCAGTGCTGGTTCAGGAGCTGTAACTGGCAGTCTGAGGAATTTAAATATGAAATCAGAGACAGTTCCTAAACAGTGTAGTCATTCAACATGGGAATAACTTGCCAAGGGACTGTAAGTCCTTAGTATTGGGAGCCCTTGTGCTATGAGGGTTAATGTGAAGGTCGCTGGTTGAAACTACTTCTGACTGTGAAGGTGATCAGACTGGATGGGTGCATTGACTCTTTGCTTCTGTAAACCTCTTATGTTTCTACTGACTATTAAATTTTTCCAACTTGCCTGTTTTAAAGTAGTATGAAGCAATAAATGAAGTGTGGTAGAGGTTTTGTGGCTGCAATTGTTTAAAACCAGCCAACACATTTGAGTATATACTACAGAGGACGTGACTAGCATGTGATTACTGATTGCTGTTCTTCATTAGTTTGTAGTCAAAGGAAATAACCCAATAGATCTTTCCATCTCTGACTCGTGTGTATTGTCTATAGATGTAACAGCTGCCCTAAACATTTGGCAACTGGCCCAAGCCCAAAAATTAACACTAAAAAATTAATTTTGTATAAGCTAATAAGGACAAAGGCCATTCAATTTCTTGTTTATGCAGAGAGCTTATTGAATCTGAAGATGATACATCTGGGAGTAAGCTGGTGGAATCCATTTGTAAAATAATAATGCCTACACATTACAGAAGGACTTGTGTAATAATCAGTTAGTCATTAAATAAAGGGGATTTTTGGTACAATATTGGTCAAGATATTTATCTATGGTAACCCAAACAGACAAATGTTTATTAAAGATTTAAGCAAAGAAATTGAAGAAATCTACATCTAATCAAACTGTGCCAAGATTAAAGGAGAATCTTCCCTTTTTTATCCTACTGCATTGCTGCCCTCCGCTGACAAGGTGTTAATCACAGCTTCTTTGTCTCCTGTATAGTTTGCACTTCAGATTCCAGGTGTAGCAGGGTCTGTTTCTTTTAAAGTTTTTCATCTATTCCAGTGTGTTGGCTTTTCTGCCTCAGTTGGAGTTTGTAGTCTTTTGATGGGTCCAGACAGATCTAATTTTTCGGTTCCTAGAGCTCTTGATTAAGGGTGGACACTGCTAATTAATCCACTTTGCGTTTTGAGTGGCTGATCTGCAAAGTCTCTGTCAGTGCAGTGTGTTTCACCTGTAATTATAGTTCATCTTCTCTGTTAGAAGCAGGCTTTGCTGAGTACTACTTCTGGAAAATTTTGAACTGGGGATGTGGTTTATCTGTTGAGCATTGTCTGTATGTCTTGCCAAATGCATGATATGGAAATTGAAATAAGACCTGTGGAACTACAGGCTGGTCAGTTTTCCTTTGATGTTGGGCAAGATCAGGAAGCAAATCCTCCTGGAAACTCTGCTAAGGCACATGGAAAATAAGGAGGTGATTGGTGATAGCCAACATCACTTCACTAAGGGCAAATCATGCCTGACAAATTTGATGGCCTTTCATGACAGCGTTAGAGTGTTGGTGGATAAGGGACGAACAATTCACATCATCTACCTGGAACTGTGCAAAGCATTTGACATTGTCCTCATGACATCCTTGTCTCTACACTGGAGAGCCATGGATTTGATAGACGGACCACTTGGGTGGATGGTTGGCCTCAAAGAGTTGTGGTCAACATCTCAATGCCCAAGTGGAGGCCAGTGAGGAGTGAGTGAAAGTCCTCAGGTCAGAAATGGAACCAGTGCAGTTTAACATCTTTGTTGTGACATGGACACAAGTGGGATCCGCCCGTGATCCCAAGCGGGATCAAGGGCACCCTCAGCAGGTTTGGCAGTGACACTGAGCTGTGGGGTGTGGGTGATGATGGAGGGAAGGGATGCCATCCAGAGGGATCTGGATAGGCTGGAGAGGTGAGTCTGCACAAGCCTCATGAAATTTGACAAGACTGAGTGCAAAGTTCTGCACCTGGTTTGAGGCAAACCTTAACTAAAAATTAATGTGAGGAGAATTCTGCATGTCTAAACCTTACCAACTGTTTCTTTAGAATAGAACTAACAGTGATTTTCTTATCCATGGGCTGGAATGTGACTATTTTGAGACCATTGTAAAAAGTTAAATTGCTTTGAAACAAATGTAAATCAGGTGCTGTCATTGTTCATTGAGAACCAGAGAAATTGGACTTAAATTTGAATATAAAACAGTATATCAGCATTACTGCATTAGATCAGTGTTCTTAAATACGTTTACAAACGCATTTGGGTGTGTGAAAGGCTGCCTTCCCTTCCATTATCTGTTGCAGTTGTGTGCTACTCTTCTTTTGTGACTGCTGCATCTAGTGAGGCAGAGGAATGTACTGAAGGCATTTTATTATCTCACACTGGAGCATTATACTTCATGACTGCCCTATCAACATTAAGGCATAGGAAACAATGACCCTTGGCCTAGAATTTTTATTAACAAGGTCCAGAACTCAAGTTATATGTCAGTCTAGTTTTGTTTTAAAAGCACAGCAAGTGAATGTGACTGCAGCGAGCTCCAAGAGCAGTGTGTTCTGTGAGCTGGCAGTTACAGGGCATCCGAGCAGCTCAGTCCAGTTCAGCACTGGTGGCAAAATCCAGTCACAATTTGTTTTGTTTAAAAAAGTAGCAGTAATTTTATTTGGCTTCTGACTGTTTCCTTGGGCAAAAACATTTGTTTGAACTGGGAGTTTTACCTGAGGAAGGGCTGCATTTTTTGAAATTCATTGAGCCAGTTGCCAGAATAGGAACATGATCTTATGCTCTAGAAGTTTTAAAATTCAAGCACTTTGCTGGCATCATCAGACTTAGTTCTGCTATCTCATTATGAGTTAACCTATGAGTGCTAATAATAGCTCATGGCAAAGGCACTCATTATGTGTAAATACATATGACTAATTTAATTATTGCTATGCTGACTAATCCATACATTTTATGAATGAGAAGGTTTCAGCCCTGCTGTATAAACCCATTTATATGGGAGCAGAATTTGCTTCATCATGTTGTTACAGCAAATACTGAAATCTCTACCTTTATTCTTCGTATAGGCAAAGATCACAGAGAAGTGAGCAAGGGAATGAAATAAGAGTGTGTGTATATTTTGTATATTACTATGCCATGAAATTAAACAAAACATGTTCCCAAGAAAGTTGGAATAGTGGTCTTCTGTATTGTGAATAGAAATGTGCCAAGGGAGAGAGGTCTGGAACAAAGGAAACTCATGTTCCTGTATTCTTCAGTTAGTATAAACATTCACTGGGAAATTAAAGGCTTCTAGCAAAAAGAATTTAACAATGTGTTGCCATCTCTGTTAAACTTGAATCTTCACAGCTCTCTGAATATCACTATGTGCCTACAGGTGCATTTTCAGTGTTGTTTAATTTTTCATGTGAAACAATGCTGCTTTTCTGTATTTATTCTCCTTCTCTTACAATAATCTTCATTGGTCTAAGAACATCACATCTAGCTGTCAAAAATATTTCTAGTGTCAGAATTAAAGGTCTGTATGCATCGTGTATACATCGTGTTATAGGGACTAATTGCATTTTCTGCCTGTGACCTCTCCCTCGGGTCATTTTGAGTTCACAGAATACACTGTGCCACCACGATGAGGAACTATTTGATGTTTTAGTTCATTTTAATTGTTCAGTGTATAACCTTAAGCCTTATATGTTACCACTCTTCAAACCTTGTTCTTACAGTAGTATTAAATTCCTGTTGGCAATTCTGTGGTGCTCATCACTGTGATATTCAAATACTTCATATATGTTTATGTATTTCTCTGGGAAACGATGGGGGGTATTTACCTCCATTTTATGGGTAGGGATTCACATACATATAAATTAAGGGAAAAATACCTGCTAAACTTGGGCATCTGGTTTGAACTGCTCAACACCTGATTTTTTTTTAGAATACTCCAAATATTAACTTCAAATATTAGTGCAATATATGACTAAGAATAGCTGTCACTGATTTAACCTGCAAGTCTGTAGATTTATAAGAAAAGCAAAATAAGAAGTGTAATTATCATCTGGCATCAGTTGGTTTTGAGCAGTTTCTAACATCTAGGTTCAAGTATTACCATTTACTCTACTTGAACTGGCAGAGTTTGATAGCAGTAGGAAGCTGTCATCTTGTCTTTGAAACCAGCAGTGAAAGGAAAGGAAATCCATGTATTGATGTTGGGTTTCACAAATGTTAACTGACAGCTTTTTTTTTTTTTCCTTTTTTTTTTCCTTTCCACTCCTTTCGTTGAAGTTGAATTCTTTCCCTGGTCTTGTCCCAGGCACTTTCTTTCCAAGTCTGAGCTTTGCCCCAGAGCTTTTCTCTTACTTAATTTCTTCCTTATGGACTTTGCATTCAGTTTCTGGTCATGGCAGCAGTCTTCAAGAGATCTGATCTCACTGTTCTGCTCAAATTGTTCTTGTGTGTTCCCCCTTTCTCTCCTTTTCCATTTATTCTGTTTTAATGATTCCACTCACTTCTTGTTTCTATTTATCCGGTTTCTGTCCAGATGGTTTCATCATATCTTCTCTCTTCTGCAGTAGTTTCAATCAGCTGTCTGTCTTCTCCATCATGCTTAAGTGCCTTTAAGCAGAGGGCTTTGGGAGTGCAGAAGGAGGAAACCTCTGGCAGGCTCGTTCCCTAGTGCTGTCCTTTCTGGATGAGTACAGGGAGCAGCGAGAGCAGAGACCTGAGCACTACAGCCCTGGGCTGAAGTCTCCTCAGCCTCTCCACAGTGTGGTGTGAGCATTTCCTGGTTACCCAGAGGCCTCTGAGGACTTGTGTGCATTCAGTTTGGATGCAAGACTGACATAAAGGCTAATGCTACCACAATTTGCAAATCTCCTGTTCCAGGAACAGCTGGGGGCCCTGGAGCATTTCAGAGGAACAGTCTCCACTGACATATGTAAAACTCATCATCCCTAACATCATCCTCAGGGTTGTCCAGGTGAATCCAAATAACCCTCCTGCTTCCCTGAACACCCTGAGGTAGGGACCTGGTATGAGAGGTTTGTTCCAAATGGTTAA
This sequence comes from Corvus moneduloides, assembly GCF_009650955.1. NCBI lineage: Eukaryota > Metazoa > Chordata > Aves > Passeriformes > Corvidae > Corvus > Corvus moneduloides. Next base: position 11,031,992 of record NC_045489.1, on the reverse strand, counting down.
AATTTCAGAAAAAAACAACCAAATGTCATATAGCAGTAAGGAATGTGTTAAGAAGATAAGACAAATAGGTTAAGTGATAAACCAGCTCCTACAACTTTCCCCTGAAGATAATGCTTTCAAAACTACTTCACTTTTTGAAGTTCTGTAACATTAAGCTAGTGATCTGCTCCCTGCCCTTGTTCTCCATAACATTCAGAGCTTGTTGTACTCTTGCTTTGTAAATCCATACACTGGTTAATGTAATTTGTGCACTGAGTACATAATAATTGATTGACAACATTAAAAATATATGTATGCACACATACAGATCTCAGCTCGGTGAAAGATGTGATGTGTGGCCTGAGGCTTTTTTAATTTGCAGGTAATGTGATGGTTGTTTCCTGATTTTCAGCTGTGTAGTGATTATCATGCTATAATTTCAGTTTAAAAAATAGCCAGTGAACAGTCATATTGCAGTGTTTTACATAAGTGTCTCATTCTTGCAATATTCCAGTAGCCTAAACACATTCACCAAGAAGTCAGTGTGATTGTATACCAAATAATTCACCTGCTCTGCTGGAGAGTTGAGACAAATCCTGCCCAGTATCACCTGGTTTCTGCATGAAACATTATCCAGAGTTTGCTGAGTTCTGTTTTATTAATGGGTGTGGATGACACACATAATCTAACCAGGGAGTATGAATCATTCGTTTGGACTGCTCTCATTCATTCTGATACACATTTGATGGTTTGAGAAGTGCAGTATTCCAGGGAAGCTGTCCTAACAGTTGAGGGAGAAACAAAAAAAAAGTCCCTTCCTGGTGGAATCAACTTTATTTAGGAGCACTAACAAGAGTGGTATCCTATCAAAGAATGCAAAAGCCTTTCTATTGCTAAGATGTCTGGATTTATCTGTAGTTCTGTTGCAGCACGTCTCACCCTAGTTCCTTTCTGAAACTGTGATTGAGTCAAATACATTTTTCCATGCAGCATCATGCATAAGTTGCAAGAAATTCTGTGCCCTAACCTATGCTTATCTACACTGATGTCCTTGAAAAATATGCATTTAATGAATATAAATGTAATTATTCCCAAGAGTACAAGTATTTGTTTATGCTGCTGGTTGTGCTTCCTATACAAAGCACTATTTTTGCTAATAATTACTTTAAAGTTAATATTTCCTATTACTTTGAATTATTTATGAAATTAAGCATGTGCTCCCACTTAGTGACCAGACAAATGGAGAAAACATCCTTGATCTTCGGTTTTATTGGTTGAGTTACACTCTTAGAAAGTGAAAATCCCACATTCTCTGTGTTTTTTGGTTACTAAAAGCTACAAACTGATACTGAAAGGAACAAGATTTTTCCTCTGCAGATTTTAGTGCACTTCTAAAGGCTTAGCTAGGGTTCACCTCAGCTATTCTACAGGGCCTTGGCACACAGCCGTGGTCCAAGTGGGATAAGAGACCCATTGCCACATTTCCTCCTCTGAAAAGCGAGACTGTGGAGGAATTTGTTCTCCTCCTGTTTGTTATTTCTCTTCATCATCTCCATGCTTTGAGAAAGGAAATACTTCCTCTTTGTATTTCTACCTAGGGCCTTCTATCATCCCTAAATCTACTCACTTCCTCTGCCACACTTCAGGATAAGAAAAATTCTCCTATTTCACACCTACATTTTGTCCTTCTGTGGTCTTAAACTCTTTCCTGACACTTTTCCTCAAGAGGAATGTAGTTTCTGAACATAGACCCAAGTGTAGGCTCTTGACATCTTTGTGTTTCTCTAGAATATGAAGCTCAGACTTAGCAGATGTAGTGCTTTCCTTCCATCCTTCACAGCTCTCTGAGCTAACAGGTTTGTGGTGGCCCTTCAATCCTTTCAGTTTATACTTTTTTCCTCTGTTTTCCAGGCTGCTGAAATATTTTATAAGAGATGCATTGCAAGAAGTGTTCAGTATGCTGTTCCTCTAGAGGGTCTCCTCCTCAGGAGTCTTCAGATCACTTTGAGGCCTTCCTAGAGGTCACACATGATGTATTAATAATGCCAGAGAAGGGCAGATGAGGCTACCAGCAGGCCTATCTATACAACCATTATTAGTTTTAGGAGTTTGTGCCAGTAAAACTAACAGAGGGGAAAAAATCCATAAATAGAAGCAGAATTTCTGCAGCCTTCCTCTACTTGAAGATTTTTCCTATGGCATTAAAGTAAAAGAAACTCAGTATTGTAGTCCTGTCATAGAGGCAGTTCCATAATCTGTTATGATCCACTGGGGATGGAAATGCTTGCTTTTTAACACTGGCAGGAGACAATGATTGACTTTTTGGCTTGGAGGGCAGACTGGCTTCCAGGTTAAGAGGGAAGAAGATACTGAACTTGAGAAAATCTGATGATCTTCTCTAAGAACCATATATTTTGTTTATAAACCAGATTCAAGTATTTTAAATTAGTAAAAGTTAATCATTGAAAAGCCTAAATTATTAGAAGCAAAACTGTTCAGCTCAGGGGTATTAACATCCTTATATTAGCTTTATGTTAATTAAGGAGTATGAAATTTTTCACTTGGATACTAATTTTAGATACTATTGCTGTGTTTTTGTGCATAGGAAAAAACATCTGTCTTCATGGAGAAGCTTTAGAAATAAGATCCTGTTGCTAAATTGTTATTTCAGAAATTGTGGCAATGTCCCTCTGAATGCTTTTAAATTGTCCAGGAATTGTTCAGTTCTGTATCATATGGCTTGAAAGCATTGACACAGAAGTGGAGGAGTGGCCTCAACTCTGCCCAGAGTGGCTGTGGTTAACCCCAAGCAGCTCAGTTGTGTGTAGGTGCCTACTCCAGATCAGAAATACACTTCACTGGCGTGATGCAGTGGCCTCACGCAGCAGGAACTGTGGTGATGTGTCACAAGAAGGTGACAGAGGAAACAGGGATAGAAGGACAATGTACAGTAAAATAAAGATGCACATTAAAGCTGAGAGAGAGAGATGGGGATTACCCAGAAACAAATTTCGGTGGGAAGAAGAAAGAGGGGGGAAAGAGAGAGAGTCTTTAAAAAAAATAATAAATAAAAAAGGTGTACCTGCAATCTCTGTAATTGTGGAAGGAGGTTGCCAAGAGAAACTTGTATGAAGAGCATGTAGCTGGTAGAAGCCAGGCTTTAAAAAGAGTAATGAGGTCCTGAAGATGTTGTAGGAAACAACACACTCATGCTGGGCACTTTGAATCCTAGATAAGCTATTGAAGTGATTTATTCTTTTTCCATGGATGAAACACATAGGAAATGGTTTTATTCCATCCAGCAGTGAATGCAGTCCCATCAAACAACCTCCTTAAGGAGCAGTTTCCCTGAGCTGACACCTGTCTCAATATCCACAAGAGTACTTAAAAATGCTTCCAAAAAGAGAGAAATATATTATTAACATGGTTCTCACAGAGCATTTTTCAAATGGATGATAGGTCAGGACATAAGAATGTCTTTCTGCATTAGAAAGTGCATTACGTCCATTTTGCTTTAGCACAATTCTACAATGAAATAGTTAATAAGGGATCTTGGCATTTAAGTGCTCATAATCAGCCATCCAGGTTTCCTGTCAGAAACTACAACAGGCAGTGAGGGTGCCCTGGTTGTCAGAGTCCACCCAGGCCAGCCCTAAGCAGAGCATGGAGGACATCAGCTGGACACACCCTGAGGCACCTTTCATGATGTCTCCAAAGTTTATTCTTTCTTTAAGAAATTTGGCAGAAAATAGAGCCTATTTCAAACTCAAAGTACAATGTATTGTATTTGTGGAAGGTAGAAAATATGCCTGAATCATAACATTATGAATTTCATGTGTTCTCTTGTTTCATGGATTGTAGGAGATTTTTTTTTTCCTCTTCCTGGCTGTTTGCCCAGAATGACAAAAATACGTAGTGAGATGATTAAATAAAAAGAAGTCTTCTTGTTTTAAAATACTTTCTTTCTGAAACCATTTCTACACAAGAGTCCCTGTCTTCCCAGCTAACACTCAAAGCTGGGGTTGACTTCAGTGACTGCACTACTAGGAGGAAACTCTTACAGGATGGCTCCTCCTATTTCCTTACATGTTTGCATTGGGAATGGGATAGTAGAGAAGAGACAGCAGGAAAAGAATGTATGACTGCCCTTAGGAGTTCTTCATGGTTCTGATTCAGTCAGTCTGTATTCCACAGTCCGTAGCTCAATTAAATTGAGTTTCTTTTCTTGCTTTTTTTTTTTTGTAAACTCAGTCTGAGGTTGAAAAACTAAATGCATAGGTATGTGCCAGATGACTTCTATGTTTTCACTTCAATTTTGTTTTTTAAATTCCGTTTTGAATACTGTGGGCGTTAGAAGTCAGTTCCTATGTGTTGGCAGGTTTTGGAGTGGAAGCACTGCAGGGGTGGGAAGGGCGCTGTTCCTTACGTTACCCTGAAGCTGTTCTTTCATTCCTGTTAAAATGCACTCAAACCATAAATGACCTTGACTGCCCCCAACCTGCCATCTCTGTGAAGGCCCAGTGACCCTGCCTCTGCTCAAGATCAGAACTGACCTATACAAAAAATAGTTCTTTTCCTCTGTTAATTCTCAGTGCAGAACCCTGAACTAGTTCACAATGCAGTTGTACAGGGGGGCCAAGCCAGGTGAAGTAACCAGAGGAGGTCGAGCGGAATTGTGGTTTCTCCAACTTTTCTCTCACACATTAAATTAATTTAAAGTGTCCAGCTTGTCTGCAGATTTATTAATTGACATGTGATCAGTGAAGACCTGCTGATGGATAATGAAAACTTGGCAGGGAATTAAAAAAACCCAGCTGTAGCAAATGTGCTTGTAAAATCACATTTGGAAAGCCCACTAGATTTTGTTTTCAACAAGTTTTGTCTTCCATTTAATTGTTTTGATTAATATCTCAATTTATTTGTATTCTAGAACAGCTAATGAAATTACAAGCTCTTGCATCACAGGAAAGGCTGACTCTCAATAGATTTTCCAAGTATAAAAGGCTGCAAGCTCAATTTTGCAACATTAGTCTTTCTTTCACTTTTCCTGTACTGGTGGTCTTCTGTTCATGGTAAAACACTGTGAGTCAGAGGGTGGGTCTGAAGCTCGTGCAGCACCTTCTGGCTTGACCATGTTCCTTGCTTAGTAACAACTTCTTACCCTAAAAAAAGGTTCTTCATACTGCTGTGCTATCATTTCTCAGATCAACTTATTTGTTTGGATTCTGTTTGGGTTTTGAGAGGTGTAGAGGCAAGATCTAGCCTAATATGCTCAGGCTCTTCATGTAAGTTGGGCCTTGCCCATCAGTTCAAACTTGTTTGTCATGTCTACTTTCATGTAAGTTTAGTTTTCATGACTGGAACAGGAAAGAAGATATCATCTTACTTTTATTTGTGTTTTATGCTCAGTGGTTACTTTCATTGATGCTCTCTTCCTTTTTCCTCCCCCACATTGCCATTATGGCCGAAAGCTTGGAAATGGCTGGTGGAGGTTGACTGCTTGGTACCAGTTTCCTCAGTAGCACTGAGATTGTTTCTGGACACTCAGGAAGGTGGGAACTTGCCTCCGGGACTTTTCACTGCCCTGAGAGATCCTCAAGCTCAGCTATCATAAGGTCACAATTCTTCAGAATTATTTTAAAAGGTCAGTTGAGAAAAAAATCCTCTCTTTTCTCTGAGAATATATATCAATATCCTGTGAGTTTGTTCTCAGTTAAACTGATGATAAAAGAATGGCAGTTTCTGCTGAGTGAGTTGATCCATGTCCAGTTGTTTGGATAATATATTGTAAAATACCCATATTCCTTTGCAAACATATTTCTGATTTCAGTGGGGAGAGAGGCCTTGGTGATCTTATCGAGGGTGCTCTTGGGAATTCGACCCTACAGCTGGTTTTTGTATCTTTATTTTTCTACTTTGTTGTCCTTCCAAGAGTCACCAAATGCCGCAGCTGGTGCCTGCCTGAGAAAGGCCTCTCCCCCCTGCTGATGGTGATGCCATTGGATCTCACTTAGGCTAAGTCAGCAGAGCTGGAGCTTTAAAAATTGACATTTGCATCATTTTCTTCTGTGTGTTTGTGCATGCTGATCTTTTAAATCCACCACAATAGACAATACAGGAAAATCTTTCCCACTAGGCTTTGCAGTTCTGTTACTGGGTTGTGAAATCTCATTTTCTTCTGCAGCATCTAATTCAAAGATGTGACAGAGCTGACTCCTAACAACTTCGTAGATTAATATTTTTCCTAATAGTTCTACTAACTAAAAATATATCTAGCAGTCTGTCAAGGCACATAAGAGATGTTCTTCATACTCTTTGAGTACAACAGAAAATCTGAGTGTAGAAGACATATCCTGATCTCTCCATCTTTGTTCATAAATGTGAGGGGGTTTTTCTGGTTTGTTTTTTTTCCCATGTATACTAGTACATTTGGGAGGAGCAGCTTCAGCCTGCAGTTTACATTTAATAGTAATGATCAGCAAAAATTTTGATTCTTATAAAAGTCTTGAAATCAACTTCCTAGGGCAGTATTGCTGGGATTGGTGTGATCTCCCCAGTCACACCATTCCCTCAAAATTCCTGTTTGCTGTCGTGTTCCTGTTATAATAGATTCAATTATCCAGAGCTGCTTTATTTAATTTCCTCATGCCTGTTTTGTTCTGGGGTTTGGGGAAGAGGATGGAGGGGGGGTGTATGAAGCATTTCCTCTGTGGCCCCTGGAGCACGTGTGGGAGTGAGGAGAGCTGAGACAAGTTCTCCAGATATGCTTGGAGCACTGCCAGCTCTTCCCTTACCTCCACAGAACATGACAGCTCTCAAATGCAAATCATTCTCCAGTAGAAGCATGAAACCCTCTCTGATTCCATGTGTGTCTCATACAATACATAGGTGCCTCAGAAGTAATGGGCTATGGCAAAGCAAATCGTATTAATAACAAGAAAGTTACTTCAAACCTTATTAATAAACATAATTGAAAAAGCGCATACTAAATTTGAAAGTTTGAAATGTCAGACAAGGATTTCTCGTGATATTTACTGATGCAAGCTTTATTTCCTGAATCTCTGAAGTGAAAGAAAGGGTAATTAAAGGTACAGCTGCAAAAACATCAATGACTAACATAACACAAGAGGAAGATTTGGGCTCTTCAAAATGGAAAAATCTTACCCGTGCAGTGTGGCTTAGATGACAATATAATAGGTGCACTGGTTGTTTTCTGGTTGACAGCCCTCATTTCTAAATGCTAACCTAATTTATTAAAGATTTGCATTCAAAGGGAGTGGTGGGCTTCAGGACAACAACAAGCAGAGTTAAATCACTATGGTGGTGTTAATTGAATGTGGTTTTCATCAAAATCTGGACTTCTAGAATCATAACCCTCCAAAGAGCCAGAGCAAGAACCTGTGTGTTTGGGATTTTTTATTTTTAATATTACGTGATAGGCATTTATCTATTAACTCTTCCTGTGTAGGATCTTTTTCCTTATTCCATCAGTTTTTGCAGAGTTGAGGATTCATATTTGATGTTTTCAGTTGAGTTGTATTTTCTTTATGATATTAGGAGATTCTCATGTAAAGAAGGCAAAGACCATTGTTTGCCTTTCCAAATGTAAATCTACTTTAATTAATGTGAATGAGAAAAATTGCCATCAGATTTAAAGAAAAGGAACGGATTTCCTCTGTCAAGTATCACTTGGGAAAATAAGTAGAGGTGCTTCAGGGTATAAAACAACTGCCAGCAAGTTCTGTTGTTTATGGAGAGGAGGGAGATGAAGAGAATTTCTAATAAAGTGTTTTCTTCTCAGTGGAGGAAATATGATAGCTTCAAACCAGTTAGTTCAAAAGTTGGTTCAATATTGAAATTGTAGTCTTCTGATTGTCGAATTTAAGTCAATGTAAAGACCATTGCAAGCTCTTGTTTCCTTTGGGAAAGAAGCTACATCAGCACTTGTATTTGCTGATCTATGTTACAAATCAATATTTTAGTAACCACAAGTACAATACAATTTTAGCTTTCACCACAAGAATTCTTCAAAATGAGTTAGTTGTGATTTTTAAAATACAAATAAATAAGAGCCATAGCTTAAATTGATAAAAAGTGAGAAATTAAGTTCAAATACTAAACCTTTACCTAATTGTCCGTATAAATGAATTCTCTCCTATAAAATCTGGTCTTGTCAGATGTGAATTACAAAAGTCATTTGTTACAGAATGTCAGCCTTAACTGTAATGAATGTTTTGTCATTCTGTTTCACACTCTTGAGTGCTTAAATCACTATTTATTTTCAGATTTATCTTTCTTTATTGATTTTTCACAAACATTACTATTTTTTTCTGTGTCAATTAGATAGTATATAAAGTAAAGCCTCTCATCTCACATGAAATCTTTTCCTCCCAAACCTAAAATATAATGGGAAAAACCCACCTTTAGGAATGCCTCGTACGTTCTGCTGCAGACTTAGATTTTTCTTCCTGAACTCTCATAAAGTTGGTTTTTTTCCTTGGTGGATGGATGGGGCTCTGACTTTCATAAAGATTGCATTTCATATCTTCTGCTGTTGTTTCTAAATACTGTTACTAAAAAGCCAAGCAGGTTTAAAAGGGGGGGTTTGTCAACAGTTTAATTATTGCATGCATAGTATGGTATTTGCATGTGTTTAATGTGTGCACTTATTTTTACAAAGTTTGATACTAGATTTGGGCTGAGAAATAGATTGAGGGATGAGTCTTTTCTGATTCTCACAACATGATAAGTGATTTGTATTGTTCACTGTCATCTAGTGTTTCTATACTTTTCTATCCACATGTTCTAGAACTGACTGTGTGTGTCTATGTGGGCTTATCAGGTTCATTATTTTGGTCATTTCTAGCAAGTATTCAGTAGTGGGACAAATGGCATAAGAGATAATGGGAGGAAAAGGTAGTATGCAAAGAGATTCTTTTTCTTTTTTCTGAAGTATGTCTCTATGTATATGAACATTCAGTGTTTTATTGTGTTAAATGGCAATGGTGTTGAAGTAACTTTCCTATCATTAAATTACTGGGAAAATTACTGGTGTAAAGATTGTCATGGTTCAGTGGAAAGCTTTGATTGGTGTGAGCTGGGGTGGGTTTGTTACTTGGGAGAGGAAAAAGAGCTGATTTCAACATCAATTTACGCCACAGGAGGAATTATAGAGGGATGCAAGGGCCAGTGGAGCTGTTGGGGGGTGTGTGCACAGAAGAGGTCTTGGCTCATCCTGCTGTATGCCAGGGTTTGTTGAGACACCATTCTTCTGAGAGCATAATTCGTCTGTCACTTCATTGGAGAGAGATGCAGCTCCACAATTTGACTGAATTCATAAGTGTCCTTGGGAAAACCGTGCATATGGAATTCAGTGACCTTTTTCTAGTTAATAGGCTAAATTTGTATAAGCTATTTTTGACTTCAGGGAAACTTAGATCTTACAAAATTTTCTTTTATTCCATTTTGTACAATATTAAAAAGAAATTAAATTCTATTGTTCTGAACGTGCTTTAATTAAATGAGCTGAGTTTCATTATATGCAAATTTATTTTCTGACATATAAATGACCTCTGCATGTCAGTAACAGAAGTTTGGTGTGATTTATTCTTAGCAAACAGTGGATTTAGCTTTTCTGCATAATTTTTCTGAGAATATCATATAGGACAATAGTAATTTGATCTATAATAATGTTTAGGAATTTTCTAATTAGAGCATTAAAATAAACCCAGTAGTTGAAGCAATATTTTCTTAAACAATGTTAAATTAGCAACATGCAGCTAATTATGTTGTGTTTCTTTTCAAGAGGATATTACTGAGTTTCTGAAACAAAGCAGAACTAAAAATTAAGTCTCAAATAAATATTTCCTGAACATACTTACTACAAAAAAACCCCAGAATTATTAGGAAATCTGAATAGATAGCCGGAAGAGTCAGAGTTCACTACATCATATCTCGAGATTATATTTTGTATGATCTACAGAAGCTCGACAATCCTTCAGGCTGTGCTGTAGTGCAGTGTTAGATGGAAAAAGTTGGTGTACACTGGACTTGGATAAGGCACACATCAGTGCTTAGGTATCTGGCTTTCTTTGTTTTCAGGTTGCAAGATGACGAAGACTGAAAGTTCTGAAATGAGTTCTAGAGGTGTGCTGGTTAGCAGCAATAATTGAGTGTTTTTAGGAGCATCGGTACATGCTGAACTTGTACAGCATCAGTAATTTTGCTGAAAAAGAAAATGTTTAAAAGCGATAAAGTGAATTAGCTGGGGTTGTTTTTAAGAGCAGTTGTGCTCAAAATGGCTTAGTGATTAAACACAAGTAACGTGGTTTTCAGTCGGTTCAGGGCAACTCTGTAGGAAGGACACTCTTTGCTTACGAACTCGGTTGGCATTTTGAGCTTCACTCTCACTGTTTTATTCTGACAGATGATGTTTTCTGTGGGCACTTACCTTTTTCAGTGCAGCACTATATGAACTTTTATTAGAAGGATAATACAGCAGATTACCCATCCAGCTAGAACAGCTAACAATATTTTTTATCCTGTCCATGAGATAACTGCGTCTTTCTCTTTAGTTTGTTGGGGTTTTTTGGCTGGTTTGGGGGTTTTTTTTGTGGGGGAGTGTCACTTTCCTCTTTGAAGTCAGAAGACAAGTTCTTTAATCAAGCTTTGCCTCTTGTTATTATTTTTCTCCTGTATCTGTCTGTTTTGGACTTATTTTCAGTCTAATTCATTAATAATTCAAAATGAATGTTCACTAGCTTTGCGCATGATTAATTTTTGTGACTAAATTAGATTGCTTTCACATTTTCCTAATTATTGGTGCCTTATATTTGGCAAGCTGAGCTTTGTAAGACTGGATTTTAATTCCTTGTCAATGAGGTGAGAGGAAAACATTGTTAGCCTCTTTCTATCCAGCTGAGGCCAGGTGTTGTGCATTAACATGTAAGTAGTGCAATTAGGGCCAATTATGATTTAAAAAGAAACATTGAAATCTGCAGGAACACAGTTTGTCACCCATACTTTTTTGTGGTTTCCTGCTTTTGCTTCATTTTTTAGGCATCTGTTCTCACTTTCAGTCTTGATTACAGTAGGGCTTCAAGCTGACATTTGCATCGACACGTTAGATGTGTGAAGAGAAGAGACTCTGGATGATAATGCAGAAAGAGGAACTTGGGTCAGATTGCAGTTAATCGCTTAATTCTCTATTTTATTATACATCTAAAGGGTGTAAAGTCTACTGCAAACTGCACAGATCCCAGGGAAGCTGGGATGCTCTCAGCTGCTGTTGAGTGTGTGTGAACATAAATGCACCAGGCAATCGGTGGTAGCTGTGGGGATAGCTTTTTAGAAGAATGGTAAATCCAATCAGCCAGTTAGAGACTTCAAAATGAAACTTCACTAGATTTATTCAGTAGTGACACACTTCTTGCTGGGATGTCCTGTCAGTTTGCAAAACCTAGTGCTTACACCCTCCTTTACCTTGTAAATTCTGATAGCTGTGTACTAGTTACATGCTTTCCTGTGACACCTGAGCATCAGTCATAAGTTTCTGTCTTTCTGGTTATATTGCCCACATGTGTTAATAAAATGCTTGTATTTGGTGTGTGGCTGTTACTGGTATTGGTTACATGCTACTTTTGCATGCTTCCATTTGAGCTCAAGGCAAGCTAATATTAATTATTTCCTAATTACTGGGCTTAAAATTTATGTCAGGTACTCTACTTGGACTGCATTTCCACAGAAGCCTGTGCTTCTGCAGTTGGTCTTGGAGTCCCTCATAGATCTGAGTACTTTGATAGCCCCCTTCCGTTGCCAGAGAGTTCTTCCCTACCCAGCGATAGTTGGGACTGAGCATATCATGTCTCACTTTTCACTTGTGACAGGAAATCTTGCTATTTCTTCAGGTGCATGGTATTGAGAATATCTTTTAGGTTTCTGGAAAAAAAAAAAGTTGGTTCTTCATCTTTCTCTGCCTATGAGACAAAAGATGGTGAATTCTAAATAAAACAGAAAAAGGTATTTGTAGTGATATTTGCATTTATACATGTTTGTGGCAGGAATGTAATGACAAGTAAGATGTGAATCTTTTGTACTAGCTGTTTTCTCACTTTTTCAACATACCTAGAAATTAAGACTGCTTCTTCTGTCTTGTCAGATTTCTTAATAAACTAATGGGGAGGCGTAGTTGTCTGAGTGCTTTATTAGGTTCTTCTGTTCTTAATGTAATTCAACCTCAGTGCATTTCTGACCAGTTCTTTCATTTCATGATGATTCTGAGATGCAGAGGCTCAAGAAAATCCCGAGTGCTGGAAGATGAGTACCTTTCTGTTTGTGTAAATTGACACATTGACTTTAAAGAAAAGCTAAGTACATTTAATATTGACTTCAGTGTTATATCTTTTTCATCATGTGATCCCTCACAGAATAGTAATGCAAAAAAGTAGTTGAACAGTACAGTTTGTTTTGTATTAACATTTAATCTGATACCAAAAGCACTTAAAGGAGCTGGGGATATGAGTCTTCTGTTAGAAGCAGCTTCCTTGTTGCACTGAGTAGTTGCTACCCAAGTAAATGAAACCAGGAAGTTTGTTCACGTATCATTAGGTTTTAAAAATTGTTCTGCTGGGAAAGCTTTTGTTTCAGTTTTTGTTTTTAAGGTTTGTTTCTACAGAGTCAATCAAAAAGCAACTTCCTTGATGTTAAACACAAAGGTACAAATTAAGGCTAATAAACTGATATTGAGTGAGTCAGAGAAGTACTGATAAATGTGAATACCTCTGAGAGCATTCTGCAGCTCTGAGCTGTGAAGAAACTGGACAGCTTTCTAAAGAAAATAGTCAAATCAGTGAAACATTAATTATTAATGTTCTGTGATGCTGGAAAATTGGAAGAGCTGAAAGAAAATGAGTGTGCTGCTCCAATCCCAGAGAACAATGAGCACACCCAAGGTTTTGCAAGCCGAGCTTTCCCCAGCTTTGCCTGCTTCCCTGGGAGTGTGTTGGGAGGTAGTGCTGACAGGGTGATGTGAGGATTTTAGCTTTTGTTTCAAGTAAAATAGTGTTCCTCAGTCATGGGAAGCATGAAGTGATTCCCATTGGGCATAAAGGCACTCACAGGGATACGGATAAAAGGGCTTAAGAAAATCTCATAATTTAGAGCTGTACCTTGTTTTTTGGAGCTTTAGTCGCTATTTTTGTACAATTCAGTCATAAATACTGTTTGCATCCCTATATGGTGTTCAGTGCCTCATTGATTTGATCACTGGAATGTTGGATTTGACCATTGGAATGTTTGGATTTAACCACGCAGTTTGGCAGCAGCTCAGGCCCACCTCTTAATCCTGTGGTACAGTGGTGGGCTGCCTGCTGTTGCCAGTAGCTATTGTTTCTGCACAAATCAGTTGCTCATTGATTAATGGACTTTCCAGGAAAGGGTAGGAAAAGTAGGCACTAATGTTCGCAGCAATCACTTCAGTGCTATTCTCCCCTCCCAAATTATACCTGGGGCATAGGTAACTGAAAAGTGCCATGTGTATTGGAATAGGTCCTTCATTGCCCATTAGGGATTACTGCAAGTTGTCCATCATCTTCATGTGTCAGCAAAACACATTTTTTCCTTCTGCCATCCCAACCGCATCACCTTAAGGTCTTTCAAATCTCTTCTCCTAAAGTTTCAAACTTGCTGGAATATTTTGAACTCAGAACTTCCACTCTGAAAAAGACCATGTGCTCATTCATGAGTGGACTCCTCACAGTTTCCTTGGCATTCTGATACCTGAATTCTTAGGTGCTCATGTTCATTCCATACAGAACAGTACTTCGGCCATTAGCAGGTAAGTCAAGTCCTGCTGCTGACTGCAGGCCAGACAATTTGGATATGCTCTTCTAGAGTAGCAATATCAAAATCAATGAAGTAATGCCTTTGGTTTCATCTGAGAATCTGGTTTTTTCTCTCCAGTTCTTCCACAGACAGTCTTTCATACAGCTGGAGCAGTGTTTCTTACTGCTATCTTGGATCTCTTGAATTTTAAGGAGGTAGTTTTTATGTTTTCAATTGTCTTTTAATAAGTTTCATTGCGTTGCACAGCACAGCGAGTGGGATGATGATGTGGGTACTTTATATACTAATTTTGGCAGTAATACTTTGCAGCAGTGCTTTAGACGTCTAGAGATGTTATTGATTGGCATTCCATTAGTTTTAAATATTGATAAGAAATCGTTCATTTATTTTATGCGTCTTTTCTGTCACCTTGTTTTGGCTATGGAAATAACCAATCTATTAACTTCAACCACAATATTTATGGATAAAATCCTTAAGCTTTAAAATTATAAATAATTAGCTGTTGTCACAGCACTAATTATTGTACATACAGTGTCAGCAGGGCTATAATCTATCTGTCCAATATGTATTCTACTCAAATTGCATTAATCATAACTTGCGTAAATGTTAGCAAATGACTCTGCAAAGTACTTGCAATAGCAATTCTTGCAGCCTAGAAATAATGAAGATGTAAATCACTTCTACGCATCATTGCCATAATATTCTTATGATAGGATATGAAACTGCTGCATCCGCTTTTATACTAATATTTAAGACAGATACTCTTTGTGATGGCAGTATGGTGTAGTTCCTCAGTTTATTTCTGACTGTGTAGGGCTATGTCATAGTCAATTGAATTGGTGAATTTAGATTTATTTTTCCAACTAGTCAGGAAAGTCAATACTAGTCAAGTATACTCTAAATTCAGAATGACGTTGTATACTTTCTGAACATGGCACTTCACATTAGCATGCATGCTTGGAGTGGCTTTTATCCTATGAAATTCTGCATGTCAGTTTTAATAGTGTTCAGGTTTTTATGTGAATATTATCTTGCCACTTAGTGCAAATTGTCATGGTTTACTCCCTTCAGCAAGGATATGCACTTTTATATGACAATGTATTGCTTCAGGACTTAATTTTGCGTGCACTTGTTTATATTGTGCAATTTGCTTGATTCTTATTTTGCTTTCTTAGTGTTGGAGTCCATGTTCTTTTGTATATTGGCAATACCAGCTGCATCATTTGTGATCAGCTCAAAAGCAAACACTCCCACAAGCCTGAATGTTGAGAAGCATAAGCAGAGTTTATTGAAGAGACCACCAGCTCAGAGCCTCTCTCCTAATTTCTTCCTGTGGGAAAATGCTGTAGAACGATTTTCTTGTCATGCACGTTCCGTTTCAGAAGCTTCTGACTATTGTTGAAGTGATAAACCTGAGCAGCCACACCAGGAGTTGAGTCATGGTACCCGTGGGGCTGAGGCAGGAAGGATGAAGCTGAGCTAGTTTGCTTAACTGCTGAGCTTTTTTTTTTTTTCCCCCAGAGGCAATTTGTATGTTACGTTGCCAATCTATGCCATAAATTCCCATCCAGAACTTAGTAAATATGCAGAAAATTGATAGTCTTCCAAGATGAATCAAAACAGCAACACTTAGGTAAAGTTTTCAAGCTTGTCTAACATGAGCTCAGTGGAATTGAAATTTTTGGAGGCTGTAAATTTCAGTCCTTTTTTGAAGAGTGTCAGTACTTTTAAGGCTTGGACTTTGTCCCTGAATTTTGTTTATCCCAAGGTTATCAGCCATTTGATGGCTATCATCATGCCCGAGAATCTCAGGAGAAGGGGATTTTGAAAGTGTTTTTATAAACAAAATGAATAAAAGTAAGACAGAGTAATAATGAGGAGCTGCATTTGTCAGCTGCTTTCTGAAGTGTGCCATACTTGTTGCTAGGATAATGGAGAAGATTAATACATCCTGTCAGGTCCGCATGACAAGAACACTGAAAAGCTCTGAAGTGACTGTACACAGTGGAATAAAGGAAATCCACTTTGATCTACCATTTTTGATGTTTTATAATTGCGCTTATTATCAGGTCCTTTACTCTCTTCTTATTTGACACAAGATCCATTATCAGTGACAGCATGAATGCGAACATGGGCTTGATTTGAAAAACTACTTGGGATGAGGTAATGGGGAAAAAAGGTTTTTGTTCTTAACTGTTGAGAGAAGGAAAAAAAAATACTAAATCATTTATGTTAGTGCTATCAGCTAATATCTTCCGAGAAATGCTCCCCTTCCAGTATAATATTGTTTATATGCTGTGTTTGAGTAGAGCTTGTTTAATTAGCTCCCTAATGAAATATTGTGTAACAAAATGGAAATTTATCATTTGCTTTTATGCCTTTGTTCAGTGACAAACTAGGGCAGGTCACTGTGCCCAGCCTGGACTAGGCACTGTTTTCTTCCATGCTGTATTTGAATAGAACTAATTTAATTTTTTTTTATGCTGTCTATTGAAGATTTTCAAACAAAGGCATGAAGTGCTGTCCTTTGAGCTTTCCATGCTGCCTCTTCTCTCTCCTGTGTGAGATGAGAAGTACTGCTTCACAAAGAGGCAGATTACCAGGTATCTTGTCTTTTATTGGGCTATAGAGTAGAATTAGAGTGTTTTTATAGCATCGGGTATGTGCGGAACATGATACATTCAGAATCCACGCAGTCTTTCTCTTGTAGATGAAAAAAAAACCTAGATTGGTTATTCAAATGGACTTCAAGTTATGCCCAGAGTTTTACTTAGTTCCTACTGCAATCAACAAGAAGCTCCTGTTGGCTATATTTAGCCTACATTCTGTTTATTTGGCTTGGTAGGTAAAGAAATAAATGACCAGAGTACTGGTGACACGTTGGTCGGGGCAGACACGCTGCCCCACGCGCCAGCCCAGCGCCACACAGGAGCCCCTGCATCTCGTCAGAACAGCCTCTGGCTTCAGAGTGCAGTCAGTGACAGAGAAATCTGCCTCCCTGACTTCTGCCTTGCATTTAAGTGTTGCCTATATCTCTATGGTAAAGCGTTAAAATGTAAAATCCCATTTCTTTGAATGTGTGCTGAAACCCAAACATTGCAGGAAATATGTCAATGCCAGTGACATTTCCCCAAAGAAGAGATCTCTGTTTGGAGGTGAAGCTCCTCATCAGAGCAAGAGATTCACACACAGGAAAGGCAGTCGTCAAGATACTCACCTGAAAAGTCAGATAATAGTGAGGAAGAGGGTTTCAAATGATACCCTCATAGCTGGTACACAATTAGTCTTCTCCCTTCTTGACTCTCTCTAATCTCTTGCAAGCTACTTCACTGCATATAAATATTCAAAGCTGAGCCTCCCATGCTCAGATGAAAGCTGTAAAGGTTGGCTTTCTGGATTTATAAGGAGTCATGTTTTCTCTGCTTTCTACCCTTAAGTGTTCTCTGCACTGCCTGGTTATGTCTGTATGCATTGGAGTCTGGTGAGCCATACTGTCAAGTCTCAGGAAACTTGTCACCCTACATTCACTATTGCCAAGCTTAATAAGACTTAGCACTTCTATAGTGCATTTTTATGTTCAAAGTGTTATAGGAATATTAAATCAAATACTGCTCTCAGCTGAACTGTATCCCCATTCATTGCTCAGTTTTGCTTGACAGTAAGAACTTGGGACAGAAAATAAAGGGCTTCATTGCAGCAGTGGAAGCATCAGCAGAGATGGAGAGAGAGAAGGAATGTGTTACTATGCCCATCAAGAGAGTGCACTTGGCAGTTCCCTTGTGTTCACCTGGCTTATGTGAAAGGAAAATAAGATATTGTCTCACTCCGTTTATGCTTTTCCCTTCCTGCTTGTGGTTGGGGAGCCTCTCAGTGCATTGACTTTAATGTTAGGAGCTTGCCACCTATTTTTGGTACACATGAGGACCACTTGTGCTTGTGCTCTCTGAATACTTCCAGTAGTAACTCCCTGCAGTCCTGCTCTGGAATCTGTGGCATTCCAGGTTCAGAATTTTCTTATAACTCAGTCTGTTCTGGAAATCTTCCAGGGGATTTTGCATATTCAGTGATGATGTGAACAATGTCATTCACTTTAACAGCAGCCGTTCAATGATTCTCTAATAATATAACCTATAAATAAGCTTTGTGTTTGACTAGTGCCAATGGGGGGCTTTTATTAGGAGACATGGAGGTTTTTTCTGTTGCTCTGGGGTTGGAAGGGGTTTTCTGTAGGGAAATAGAGTATTTAAAGCAGGATGATGTGTTTGGTTTTGTATAGTTAAATCACGATAATTTTAGTGCTGGCTTTATAGCATGTGAAATGAGGCAAATGCTTCCCAATGAACGCAAACATACACAATGCTGTCATCCTCAGGGATCATCTGGAAGGGGATGAATCACTAATCAGTAGATGAATAAACTTCGCAAACCATTTTACTTTGTATTAATGTTGGAGCCTGATCAATACCATAAATGTCAACTACAGTTTCTGTCATTTAGTTTGGTCTCATGAAGTAAATGTTTTTGCATTAGCTATGCTGTCACATGTGTGCAGCAATGTTTTTAATACAGATGATGTAGCAGTATAATCATATTGTGCTATCGAATTGCAAAGATACTCACATGAGATGAGTTTTAGCTCAGCAGATGTTCTGTCTGCACAGGCTCTTTGGGACCAGTGCTGTTGCTTTGCAGCTTGCAGAGCGAGTCTGGGTGCTGGCACATGCACTGCAGAACTGAGCTGGTGTCAGATCCTCCCTCTTTTTTCCTGTCTAATCAACAGGACAGAATTAGAGCTTTTGAGATCACTGCAGGCTGTAAACTAGTCTGGAAGTGTCTCTGCAGCCATCTGATGTTCCCTGCTACATTAGGCAAAATTTTCATCTGAATTCGGTCTATGAACTACCATACAGCTGGCTTAGATTTTGTCTTTATACTCAGTTCTTCTTTTTTCAGCTGGAACTAATTCTATGTCATGGTTACTCGAACATTTTTCTGCCATGTATTTTTTTCTGCAGTAGGGTATGCTTCATTTTGATAGATATGTGGCATGTTGCTTTTTCTTCAATATAAGATTGTAAAAGGCAAAGTGGAGGAGGAGGAGGAAAGCTATGTCTGAGCAGCCCTCTCCTTTTTGATGTGTATGATGTTTTTTTCTTTCCTTATTTTACTTAATGTGAAATTCTGAAAAGTTCCATTTCAGCTGAATGCTGCAACTCCGCTCTAATAATTACTTTTAGAAGATCATTTTGAAATTGCATAAGCTGAAGCTGTCTACTGATCTTCATCCATTTTTTCCATCCTCTTTGGTAAAAGGTAACTATTGCACATATTGCCGGCTACTTCCTCCACTTCACTGGTACATTTGCTTTATTTGCATTCAGCCTGGATATTCCATAATAAGGGAAGTCAGGTGGATAAAGCACAGTGCAGTGAACAGAACTAGTTGTTCTATCCTAGTTTCCTTGGTTGTTGCGTTACTCAGTGCTGAGATGAGTTTGGCAGAGGGTGCTTTGTTACTTGGTTATTGCATCATTGAGATTGAAGAGCAGGAATCCCATTTGTACTGCTCACAAAATCTGTATGAGGTTATTTTCCAATATTTACTAAGAGTCATGTATTTCGAAAGACTGCAAGTAGGCATCAAAATTAGAATTTAAACATCAGTATGAGACTTAGAAAGAGGCTATTCTGTTCTAGACAGGAATGTGTTGAGTTTCAAATTGCTGCTCAAGTGTCAATACCCAGCTCACTCTGAGATCTGCAAGTGAACTATTTCTTCTTTAGCTTTTAACTTTTGCATTACTGGTGGTACATGACTTCAAGGCAGATCCATTCTTTTTTTTTTTCAGCCATCAAAAGGGATTGCCTTAAACTTGTTTCACCAGGCTGACTAAATTACGTGCTTCTCTTATTTTCTCCAAATGTTTTCTGACTAAACTAGCTGTGACCAGATCACATAGGAGGAAATTCACCAATGGCTGGAATTTGGTTGAGGTTCTCTCGTGGGGCAGAAAGCAATCAGTGAGTGCAGTTTTGCTCCATGCTATTCTAGTAATGTTTTAAAATTAAATCCTTCAAGATTATAAAAATTTGATTTTGTAAATAAACTGAGGGAATATCAGCCTAACTTCTGTTCTTTCCACTGGGTGGAAATTCAGTGGAGACTTTTGTGTGTGTGTAAACATGTATGTTATATACCTACAGGCATATACCTGCTTTTTATATGTATAGATACACTGCAACTTGTGTGTATACTGCCTGCTTACTCTATGCAGATGAATAATTATCTATATAAAATTCTACACATAAAATATTTGCAACCTTCTTCTCTCAATGACAGTTTGTAGCAACAAGTTTCTAGGTTAAATTTGTTGTTAAAAACAAACAAACAAAACCCACTCCAGAGTATTCCTTATTATCAGTTTTAAATTTCTCTCCTAACAGTTTCATTTAGTGATGCACTGTACTTGTATTGTGAGTATAAATAGTTGTGTACCTACTGAGTTTGTGATGATGTTTCTCTATCATTTGCATTTTTCTGCTCTTTAGATGACATCATCTGTTTAGTTTAACATCACTGATCTACTCATCTGTTTGTAAAATCTCTTCTATTTTTAGCAATTTTTTTCTGAAAACAAGTGTCAAGAATAGAACAAATTATTCTACAAGATGTGTATGTGAGGATTTAACACTACTTGCCTTTTTCCTTTCTGTCCAATTTGGTTTATTTTCCATGCTGCTACATTCTTTTACTAAACGCATACACAGAAAAGAAGTTTTCATTGAGCCGTTTGCAGGCATACCCAGGGCCATTTTCTGAGGACTTGGAGTTAATTTAGATCTCAGCAATCAATTTGAGGTACCTTGCCTCTGCCAATGTGAATTTTCATCTGCTGATGTATGGTCCATTCACATACCTCTGCTGGACCTTCTTATTTTATGAATCGAAGTAAGTTTGTGCCAACCTGTATTTTACTGGTTCGGTGCTTCATTCCTTTCTAGATTACAAATCCAATAACCCTGTTCCTGGAGCAGAATCATACAGCGTTGTACAGCTGAAATTTTGAAGTGGCAAATTTTCTGTTTCTAAATATATTAAAAGTAGATACACCCTCTCAAAGTTGGGCTGTTTTCTTCCGTGGTTACATCTAGCAAACCAAGGCAAAATAACATAATTGAAATCAATGGAGTTAATCCCATATCATGCTGTTGTAACTGGAAAAAGAGGTGGGCCCTAAATTTACCCCTAAATCTTTCAAATAAAGCCGTCTGCTCAGAAGTTTGGTCACAACAGGTTTTAAGCCATCATCCTGGCAATAAAAGGAAAATGAATGATTCTGTGAGGCATACAGCTTTTTGTACATAAAAATGAAACCTTAAAAACCTATTGACTTTCCAGTAGGTTAATATTTTCTAGTAGGTGACTATAGCCTATAAAAGTCAAGCCTGAAAACAGATGAACATACATTCTTTGAAGTTGCTATAAATTGCTGAAATTTGCCTGAATACTTACTGTGTAACACAATAAAGTTTGATGCTTAGAGGTGTAATTTTTTTTACACCTTAGAGGTGTAAAATTAATCGGAATCCATAAATATACAGGCTCAGTTTACAGAAGCACCATATCCCAGATTTTCTAGTGCAGATGTGCACTGTTGTTATTAAGACAGTGAAAGCCCTTGGCCAGTAATTTTTTCCCATGCACTTTGTAAGTATCAAAATGTGTGAAATACCAAATTCTTTTCAAGATTCAAATGTTGAACTGCCTACAGGAGGTTTCTACCCATGTCAGGTGGCCAAAACCATCAGGTGTGAAATTCTCTGAGCAGTATGAGGAGGCACTCACTGCCTGTGCAGTGCTGGCCCTGCTTTGTGACTCTTTGTTCTGGCTTTATTTTCATGGATATTTCACACTTTCAAAGAGTTTTCTTCTAAAAGCCATTTTTTTCTGTTTGAAATTCTGAAATATGTAGGAGTTTGGCATAGGATTCAGAGCTGAACAAAGACTAATAATCTGTTTTCTTTCAAGAACCTGAATTCCTGAGAAGGTAGTGGGCTTGTTTTTCTTTGGTTGTAAGTACTGTAAGTTTCAGTTGAGGTATAATTATTTTTATATCTTATAATTATTATTATAAAAGCAGTTTCACCTAGTCTGGAAAGTAAACAAAAATAGCTAATAATGAGCTCTAAATAATTTGGAGTTAGGTTTCAGAATGCAAGTGTTCACTGCATCAGGCTCTAAGACTTTGAATCAGTTAAAGGCAAATTTCTTCTGTAGGAAAAGGTGAGAGAACTTTTTTTTCTTAACATCAGATCTTGCAGTGTTTGACCTCAAAATATTAATTATTTTTTATTTGGAATGAGAGTGTTGATAAATCTTGGAGTCTTTATTAAGGATGTCTTCCTGTTTGATGTTTTCTTTTGTTGAAGTTTCAATTATTTAATTACAGGTCTTGATATGAAACTAATCATGCATGCATCCATATGAAGGTGGCATACTGAAAGCATAAAATCATTAAACAGTCATTACTATAAACTGACGTCGGCCTGTAATTTTTGCAGTTAACGGGGGAGTTGATGCTTGGTGAACAATCCAATTAAAACTGGCAACAAAAGACTTAAAATGTCAGCCAAATTGCTTTTTAATAGTCAACGCAGCCATCACAAAACATAAACATTAAAGTCCCCATAGTAGCATAAAGCTTCATGGTGAAACAATTCTAGAAAATGAATAATAATTACAGTATCCTGAGAATTCTCTTAATAGATCTGCGCTCATTAAAATACTTTGTTGGGTAGATTCATATGAAAAAGTATTTTTCCCTTGATACTTCTTTATGCATTTGTTTTGAAGGTTTTATTCAGTATTTTATAGATGTAATTTCTAGTAATATTCAAAAATGTGTGTCTTATTTACAATGAGTTTAAATAACTGTATATAGATAAGCTTTGAGTGAAACACAAAGCAATGTGTTGTGAGGTGAACTGAGGATACAGTTACAAAGAACTTTGTAGCCTATTAATGCAGTAAAAAATTGTAACCTTTGTTAATTTTGAATTGCACTAGATTCCTTTTGCAAGTTGAGCCAGGCTAGCAGAAGCAGCTTGCTGAACCTTCCAGGCTGAAGTTAACCAGCTGAATCGGCTTCTGCAGCAGTGGCCCTGTTGGTGCTTGATAGATGTTCTGCTCAGAACTGCAAAGATGGTTAAAAGAATGCAGGGCTCCTAACAATAGACACCAGAGTGGAGTTAAAACTGCTAAATAGTTCTGTGGAATCAGGACATAACCCCCAGTTTAGTGGAGAGGTAGGAGTATTTCTGGAAATGCACATGCTTGCTAAGTGCCTAAATAAGCTTCAGAGAGACTGATTTGAGAACTGTGGCCTTGTGGTATGTTCATTTTCAGGCATTACATTACCTGTTTCTGTGTTGTTATTTTGTCTTTCCCTATAGAAGTTTGGCTTTTCTTTGAAAAATAATTGATTTGCTGTTTAACATCAGTTACGCGTGTTCTGTTGTCTTTCCTCCCAGCCAGCTCAGGACTATAGGAGAAGTGTCAGCATTCCTAAATAAAATGTTACCAAACATCAATGTATGAATAGATCTTTTTGTAGAAGTATTTGTTTTATTTGTGCATTAAGTTGAGAGGGACAAGAACTTGTAAGCTGCCTCCAGGGATAAAAGGCAGGAGTAGTCAATCAGCTAATTCTACACTGAGGTATATCCTTTAACTAATACAGTGTGATTTAGACAGCATAGAAAATCATTTGGTGAGCAACAAATAGACTTCTATTATGCTATCTGACAATTACATGCAGCCTCCTTAAATGGCACCTTGTAATTCTAAGGGTTACCGAGAAAAAATGGATGCTAACTCACCTACAGCTAAGGTTATCATTCTTCCTTTTAAAAAAAATTCTTTCCCTTTTTTAAAGCAATAATTCTCTCTTTAAATAGATAATTAAAAGATAATTTGAAATTAATGTCTATTTAAAAATTTGTTTCTTTTCTAAAGCAAAACTTCAAAAGGACAATATATGTTTTGAAGCTGTAATTTGTCTTAAAGAGCTTTTCTCTAAGAAATTTGTCAACTAAAGTTTGTGAAGCAGAATGTAAGTGAAGTTGAAGGAAACAGTCTCTGATTTCCTGTGAGCTTTCTAACTTGGCCAACAGGGAACTAATAAGGTTGCTGAGAAAAATCTGTCTTACTGTAATCTGTGTTTGAATTGTACATTGGTTTATAGGTCAGACTGCTCTGATGAAAGAATTGGAAGGGATTGTACTTGGATTTTATTTTTTTATATGTTGTCAATGGTATTTCTTGACCAGGACTAAGCACACATGCTTGCTGCTTGTCAACTTATTAACAGTGGCTAAAACTAAACTCCACTAAAATAAAGTGGAAATCTCTTCTTGACTGAGGAAGTGATCATATTCCTAATTCCCATAACAAATTTGAGTGTAGGCATGGCCATTCAGGAAGAGACAGATGAAAGCATTACTGGTTTCACCAACAGCCATTCATTTTATTGGTTGATAGCCTGGTTCTTTATAAAGATTTCTCTCTGAAATCCAAAATGACTGGCAGGAAACTGTAGGAACAAACAACTCTGCTACCCTGTGCAGTCTATAGAGAAAGAAGAATCTCTTTAAATCGAAATATCAGTTCAGTTTTATTCACCAGAATTCATCTCTACAGAGATTTTTGTAGGGGAAGGTCCTGAACAGCCAGCTTTGAGCAAGCTGTCTTCTACCTCCCTGCTCCTGTAGAGCACAGCCATTTAGACAGATCCAAGCACTGCTGTGGTGCCCACTACACCTCCTCCCCAGGACAGCAGGGAATTAGGCGAAAAGTAAACTACTCTACAGAGTGTCCAAGTCTGCTTTTAAATCCCCGATGCCATTATATGGCCAAAATTAAATAATTTTTAGCTTATTTCAGTGTTATGGCCGTGCATGGTGCTCTGTCCTCCAGCTGATGTTGAACCCTGCCTAAGGCTTTATGCCTCGCTCTTACAGACATCACAATCTGTTCACTGGCTACAGTGTTACACAAAGTCTAGTTGCAAAGCTTTCTGTCAGCAAAAATACATTTTAGTGTTTGTTTGTGAAAGTACTACGTTAGAATTATTTTGATGAATTTGAGGTAGATGTACATATAGAGTCACAGTTACATTCTATATATTTTTCATATTATGGAGGCATTTAGCAGCTTTTTCTCCCCATCCACAGGTTATTATATAACCATAGATAAATGATTTTTTTCAATACTCCCTATAATTATGTAACAGTCACTGTAAATATATGTAAAGATGCTCATATCAACCAATTTAATGTCAAGGTGAACTCTATAATAAATCATATGGAATGCAGTTCTATTGAATAAAAGAGACCTTCATTTTTCTGTTTAAGCTGGAAACATATTCTTCAGAATATTACGAACATGGACACTAGTCTGTATTTCTCTTGAAGTTCCCTAATTAGTATCTTTCTGAAAGGTTTGTCTTAAAAATGAAGTAAATAGATGTGGGTAGAATCAAGTCCCAAATGATCCAGAAGAGCTTCAAGCTTCTACATCTGTACATGGTATTGATCATAAAAACGGATGTAGGATTTTCAGTTATGCTCTGCAAAATCGTTTCAGGAGACATTCTGGATGTCTGATTTTGACAGGATGATCTGGAGTGCAGATAGTTAGGTGTCCTGAGAAAAGCTTTTACATATCCAGGTGGGAGAAACTGGAGCCTTAAAGTGAGAAAGTTCAGGTACTTCCACCTCGAAGTAAACGTAGAGTAAGTTTGCAGTGCTGCCAACAAAGCAATAGGTCTGTCTCAGTCCAGATAGCTACAAGACATACTTGGGATCTTGCCCCCAGTAATTTTAGGGCTCATCAGGGTTGAAGTTTGGGTCCTGATGTAACTGGCAAGTTTAACCATGTCTTAGGGTTAATCATATTATCATATTTCTGTAGAGCCACAGAATAACTTACGTTTGCAAAAATATGAATCAACAAAGTGATGTCTCTCATGGCTGGGCTTTAAGTTGAAGAGGATTCTGTACTTTGGTGAACTGGTGGGACTCCTGTCACTGTCCCCATCCCAGAGAAGGCAGCTACTACAAGGGAAGAGTCTTCCCCTGAGCCCTTACAGGGCAGCAAGCTCAAATACTGCAGGGCTTTATATTATTTGGGTCTGTAACAGGGCATTGCCTCAAGCAGTCTTTTTTTCCTGAAAATTTTGCAAAATAACAGGAACACAGATGAAGCAGGTAAGAGGCAGGCAGGGTGGTGACAAAGTGATTTAATACGTCCATATTCATGATATTTCCACTGACCTATTGGGCTGAATACACAGTGTATTTCAGTATGATTTATAGTTGCTAATTCCATTACCCACAGATCCCTTTCAGAAAGCCCTCACTGCTAATGAATTTAATAACACAAGGGCCAAAACTTGAATATTTATCACTGCCGAAAACCATCAATAACTGCAGAAACATTAATTTTTACAGCCATGACTGCTTGCAACCTATTTTACCAATCATAAACTGCTCTTTAATCAAAATCTGTCTGATGACCTCTAAGGTCATCAAAAATTTGCTGCTAGGCTACTTGTAAGTGCCTGGCTTTTGCAAACCTAGGTGATAGGCTTACTCTGTAAGCTATAATCTCTCCCGCTTTGTTGGGAGTTTTAGAATAGTGATTGTACTATCCCCTGTGAGTTCCCACTGATAGAAGTTACAACTCGTGATATTGACTGAACCCACCACTTTTAAGTAACGGCAGGAATTACACATTCTCCTGAAAGTATCACCTTTAAGCTGGCTGGTAGCTGTCAATCTTCTCTCTGTCCTTTGAATGCTGTGTGATGTTAATTGTACCAGCAGCTGCTTGATCTGCTAAACAAACCACTAGAAGCCTGAGCTGGTTGTTTAGGCTGTTCACTCAGACAACATCAGAACTTCTTCTCCCTTCACATTTTGTCCTTGACCTCTCTGATTCAGCCACCAAGGGGCCTGTCTTGAGTTGGCTCAGACTGTAGTGATTTAAGAGAGTCCTGTCTCAGCTGGATGGGTATTAGAATCTGACGGATGTAGCACCTGCAACGAAGGAGAGGGAAGGGAGTGAGTAGAAGTTTCATTACAAATTTTTCATATTAATTGACATAAATGTGAGCTTTTCACATAAATGGAATGTTTTTCACATAAATATTATACATAGAGCACATTAGTATTTTAACAGCTATGTGAAGAAGTACCATAGAACAAAGCTATAATTCAGGCAGTTCAGTAGAATAAAAGCACCTCAGGAGCTGTTGCTCTTCATTCCCCTCTGGCAATGTTAATTTTATATGAACACACATAGGCATGTTTATATTGTCAGGTGCGTCTGCAATGATAACATTTAAACCTTGCATCTCACCCACAGTACACAGCATTATAACCTGAAACTTGTTTCAGGTTACAAACTACAACACAGAGAGGGACATTTTATAGTGCAGTGTTTATGACCAAAATTATTCTACTTCAGCAGTCAGGCTCCCAAGTTAAAACACTGAGTGATGGAGTTAATTAAGGAGGAGTAGTGCTGTTGTAGCTCTAACGCTCTACAGATATAAGTGCCTCTAAAGTGAGGCAAAGTTTGTCAGGAAAGGTAATGTCTTTCATTGCACCAGCTGATACAGCTGCAGAAAAAAAAGAGCTAGCTTTGGGCCCAGAAGCCCTTCTTTCGGTTTGAGTATATTAACATTTCTATCATCAGAAAAAGCAGAAACACTCCCCCACGCACACCTTAAAAAAAGAGTGTATCAGTCTTATTTTGAGAATTGTGCGAAGTAAAACTGACAAGTATACAGTACAAAGACAACAGATTCCAGAATTTTTTGAGTCCCGAAAGACAGAATGCATCCTATCCAGAAAGCTGGAAAAGGTGGTCCTGTGATAGTTCCTAGAGAGAAATCACTGCCTTTCCTTCTCCAGTGAGTTCTAACCTCCGTTCTTTTGCCTGATAAAATTCTCCCACATCTTTCTGCAGCTGAGTCAAGAATAGTTGTCTGCAGAGACCCTTCGAGACGCTTAAAATTTATTTTCAAAAACGCTGAGATCTCTAGTATTTTTTTCACTTTTGTCATGCCACTAATGGAAGTTTTACCAGAAGTGGAGCCCAGCAGTGTTACCATCCTGATGTGCAACGATAGTGGAAAATTACTGGCAAATGCAGAAGTCTTGATGATGAAAATTCCTTATGCTCGCTGTTGCTAAGGTTTTTAAGGCATTTATACTCAATTTCATATGCAGGTAATACAGTCCACTTATACTATTTGACTTGTGAAGATTTTCTAGTAGACAAGTAATACAGGATTTTTTTGTTAGAAGTTAATCAAAAGTGTAAATTAAAATATGGGAAAATCCCAGGCTCATGTTAGACTATCTAAATAAATGTGGAATCCATAAGGAACTTTAGCCAAGTTTAGTGCTATATCACAAGAGACTGTTTTAAGCAGAATTAAAGAAGTATAAAACATTCACTTCTGTAAAAACAAGAGTGTTTTAAAGAAAGACCTGCTGGTGATGGTCCCATCATTCCTTTTTCCTCTGGTGTTCCAAACTGGGTAATTACATTTTTGAAAAGTTTCCTAGAATGAGGTCCAGTATGAGTGTTTATAAAATATAGTTACTTAGGTCTTATAGGACAATTTTAGCATTTAATTTAGCATTTAAAAACATGAAAAGGAACAAGAAAAGGAAGTGCTGCCATCATAAAAAGTCCTTACTGCTTCTATGCAGAGTAGAGGGACCTGACAGAACTTCCCAGTGCATAAAGGGGTTATAAGAGCACGAGAGGAACTTTTGACAAGGGCATGCAGTGATAAAAGGAATGGATTTAAACTGACAGAGAGCAGACTTACCTCAGATATTGGGAAGAAGTTCTTCCCTGTGAGGGTAGTGAGGCCCTGGCACAGGTTGCCCAGAGAAGCTGTGGATTCCCCATCCCTGAAAGTGTCCAAGGCCAGGTTGGATGGAGCTTGGAGCAACCTGGTCTAGTGGAAGGTGTCCCTGCCCACAACAGGGGGCTTGAAACTAGATGTTTAAGGTCCCAACCAACCCAAACCATTCTGTAATTCTAAACATGCTTAAAAAATAATCGCAGAGTGGTTTGTAACTGAGCAGTAGTATACCCATAGAACTTTTAAATAAACTAAATTAAACTCCCTGAACATATGTTGCTACTATTTCATTCATTAAATAATGGATTACCAGCTAATTCACACTCTACTGAGACACATCCAGTAAATTAAAAAAAAAAATAAATCCAAACATACCAAGAAATAATAAATTCAGGAGCTGAAAGAAATTAAAGTATTTCAAAAGCACTACAGGTTAGATGCAAACCTTTTATGGTTCATTACATTTTAGTATATTCTCTCTGATATACTTCACCTAATAACAATACAGGCTATTGTAGCCTTGTCAGTAAATGATAAAACAGTTCAATTACCCTGTCTTTTATATGGATCCAAAAAGTATAGTAAAGTATATTTCAGAACTGTTAGGAAAATACTTCTGCCAAGGCTTGGCTAGTTTTCAAAACTAACTGTAAATTATGTGTTAACTAGTTGATTAAGCTGTTTATTTAATTTTTGCCAGTCTGTAAAGCAATTTGGCTACATGTTTATGATTACAAAGGCATTTTACCCTGACTCTTAAGAAAAATGAGTTTATGTTAATGCTTCTGTTGTCCATCCTTCTGGTCTGTCCATCCAATACCTTTTGAACAGAATGGCAGCGCTCAACCACCGTGGCAGAGCCAGGGAATTTCCTGAGTTAACTGACTTTCTGAAAAGCAGAAGCCTATTAAAAAAGCAGGATCTGAATTATTTCATGTCCTGAAAGGAAAAGCAGTAGTGGTAGAACTCATGAGCTGAAGAGGAGCTGTTGACGTCTGTGCTCTGTAACTGGAGTACCAAGCTTCATTACACAATTGCCATGGAGCAGCACATGTTCAGTGCTGTTTGTGGGCCGTCCAAAAGAGCAAGCCAGAACAAAAGAAGAAGAACGTTCAGGAGAGAAAAAGAACTTCTTCCTTCAAATTTCAAAGGAAAGAGAGAAAGTAGAACTCCTTCAAGCTAGCAGAACTTCAAGGCAAGATTTTCTTGTTTCCAGCTGCCTTCCCTACTGCAGTTTCTCTTGGTGTGAGTGCATGGAGTTTGGGAAGTGTCTCAAAGCAGACGAGATAATCAAATTAGCACTTAGAGTGTTATTCTTGTTGCTGAATAATGAAAGCAAAACCCCTAAAAATAAAAAAAAAAGCACATGTAGAAAGAAGTTTGAGTAGAGTTTTTGAAGTGGGTGGGGAATGTGCAAGTTGGAACGTTGACTGTCTTTGGGAAACATCACAGTTCTCAATGTGCTCTGCTGAAAGGAGAGGACTACTTTAAAAAAAATACTTCTCAGAGGAAAGAATTTAGAAATTTTCTAAACAGCCTCTTTTGTATGTAAAAATATGAGCTAAATGCAGATGAGAAGGCCAATAATGAAGACCAAGAGAATCATTTCTGGCTTGGTTACTCCTCAGGTGGAAATCTGATTTGAAGCAAATTACTGCAAGTGTAAAGTTTGAGCTGAAATAATGTTATATAGCTACATTTTTAGATGAATGGAAATTTCTGTCACATCAATCAAGCCAATGAAAACAAATAACACTGTATTTGCATAACATGCATAAATGTTTTTTATGTACAAGAATTAGAAAATGTGAACATTATTAGCAGCCATTAAAAACAAAAGCAGGAGTTGTTACAGATAGCATTAGGTAAGCCAGTTCCTATATCAGTCTTGTACATTTTGGAAGCTTGTTGGCTTTAGACAAATTATCTTGCGTAATATGCCCTTTTAGGTATTTAAATGATTTTGCAGTAAGTTATTTTACATAGTCTGCTGTTTATTTAGAGTCCTGAAGAATCCTAAGTGTGCATATTTAGATTTAATGCTGTTTTATATCCCAAGCAACATTTTTTGTGTTATAAAAATAATGAGATATAGACTTAGTTTCAAGCAAAATAAAAACAATTTTGCCAAAGTAGAAAGTCTGTAAAAACTAATTGGAAACTCGGGTTGATTTCAGCATAATTAGTTTGCAGTGCTTCACTGAAATGAGGGTCTGATGAAGAAGACTTTAAATCGCCGAAACAATCAGGCTCCAATGTGAGGTTTTCTGTGATGCCAGTAGCTAGATGAAAGGGTGACAAGTGTGATAATTAAAAAAGAATCCCCCCAGGAAATCTGATGTGTTGATGTATTGTGATAAATTGCACTGGGAGATATAAGGTACCCTACCAGCCAGAGAGACTTTATGGTTCACAAAGCAGAACCAGTCTATTGCATGGAACAAACTAAACTGTCAGACAATTGTGTGCCATTGACAGGATAGGGACAGGATAGATAAAAGGGGAAGAAGGGAACTAAAAGATGGGTTGCCATATAGACTATACAGGTTTTTTTCCCAAATGCCTAGGGAAGCAGTCACCTTGGCTGCTCAGCATTTACTGCATAGCTCTTGATGTACCTTGTAGAGTCTAACTGTGTATCCTGGCAAAAATCAGCATTTTTCTAACAGGACAGTGCCTTAACCATTGAAATGGCTTGTCATGCAAATTATAGGTTGTATAATAATCCTGAACATTTTCTGTAGAGTGGATTTAAGATTGATACCTTAAGTAAGGAAATGTCATTGATCAAATACGTAAGGATGCTGGACGTCAAATATTACGTGCAAAATTTGAATAGCTTTCAATTCTAAAATAGCAGGTACAGGATTTACCTAGATTAATTATTATATGAAAGTGCCTTAGCAGATTATTTTGGAGCCCTGGACTGTTGACTCCAGTGATTTAATTGACTGAGGTCTCCAATTCTCTAATATGCTTAGAAATGCTTTTCTTGTACATGCAAACGAATATTACAGCATAAACCTTAGTGCAACTGTAAGAATGCTGCCTTGATAAAAGATCAATGAAATTAAAAGGATTGAGCCTGGGCTAAATCCGTGACAACTTTGCTTACCACAGCATTGAAAAGCTTATGTGGAGCACTGAACACCTTGTTTCTCCAGTTGGGGTAAATTGGGACTGTCATGGAGAAAAAGGTGGTTTTTTCCACAAGCCATTTCAGGAAAGGAGGGAATGCACTTTCATCTTTCTCCTTGAAGACACATCATGTCATAATGTAAAGAAAGCATGTGTTGTAAATGGATGGCAACAGGTCCTTGCAGGGAATTTTTGCAGGTTCATCAGAGCTTTGCTGCAGCTGGATTTGTGCAAATTTAACTGGACATCTGCTAAGGTAAAAGGTAGTGTGAGAGTACAGAAATGGGATAAAGCTGCGTTAGACATTGAGGTGAAGTAGCTGGAGGAGTATCAAGTTAACAAGTTCACAGATCACTCAATCCAGCAGCAATTTTTACCACTGTCTTCTTTACAAAGCATTTGCTATTGTCCATAGCTGTGTATCTGGCTGTACTGAGAGTCTTTGGAGACTTTGAGGAAGTAGAGAAAACAAGGTTTTATTGTTCCTTCAAAGTACCATTGCACCATGTTTGTGTCTTCATTGTCCTTTGCAGGATTGAAGCTCAGTGGCTCAGGCTGAGCCACCTTGAGCCATGCAGCAGCATTTGTTAGCACAGGACAGGACCCTGTGCAGGTACAGCATCCCTTTGGGGTACCGGGGGACAGCCTGAGGGTCCCATAAGGCAGTGGCAGCACAGGGAGCAGGGCCTTGGGTACCCATCACAGGCTTCTTTGACTCTGTCCCCTTCTCAGACTGGTTCAGTGGCTATGAGCTCCCAGGCAGCTCACCTGCTTGTAGTTGCCATAAAACCTTTTTTCTGAGTGTCTGGATCATTAGTGTTTCAGAGACTTTTTCTCAGCTCTCATTTAACAAATGCAGTAACAGACTCCAGAAATATGTTAGCATTGTTTTATGAAAGATGTTTGTTAGGTGGTAGGACTTAGTCATTTTCTCTCTCAAGTTGAAGTGCAAGACTAATTTTTATACTGTCTATTTCTCATTGATGTTTTAAATGAGAATTATACCTTGTGAAATCAGTTGGTATGTGTGCTGCGATTCAATGTCAATTTATCTGTTCTTTACCTTCATCCCCAAAAAATCCTGTCAAATTAAGTGAATGTTATACCACCTTCTTTTTTCCTTTTTGTTTTTTTTGGCTTTTATTTGTTTTGCTGTTGTTGTTGAATTACTGTGCTGTAGGGTGTGTCTGTATCTGATACTCTCTGCTTCAGTAGACTGTTATATTTTAAATTATTTAAAATATTGCAGCCACATTTACAGGAAACAGGGTTAAGAACATGATAAAGCACAATGCTTTATTCCCAGTAATAACTGTATCACAGAATCACAGAATGGTTTGGCTTGGAAGGGACCTTAAAGATCCTCTGGTTTCAACCCCCTGCCATGGGCAGGGACACCTTCCACTAGACCAGGTTGCTCCAAGCCCTGTCCAACCTGGCCTTGAACACTTCCAGGCATGGGTGAGCCACAGCTTCTCTGGGCAACGTGTTCCAGTGCCTCACCACCCTCACAACAAAGATTTACTTCCTAATATCTCATGTAAATCTGTCCTCCTGCAGTTTAAGAGTTTAGTCTCCTGTTACAGTGCAGATACTGCAACACACGTATCAGACAACGAGGCCTGTGGAAGGAAATATTTATGGACCAGTTCTTGATAGATGTTTCAGAGATGTTTATTTCCCCGACCACATGGCCGGGGCTCTGCCGAGAAACTCCGCAATCACCGGACCCGAGGGTCCTTGGCCGCGCAGGGAACACAAACCAACCAACGGGAACGAGGCTGAGCAGGGGCAGGGAAACCCCGTGTCTGTGCCCTCAGGGCCCCTCTCCCAGGGCTGCATGGCAGGGGGAAGGGACCCTGACATTTCACCCGTTTAACAAAAAGGGATTTAAAACTTAACATTGAAAACAACTGGATAAAAATGAGATAACAAGGACAGTTTCAAAACAAAACAAGCCACCCTCCTGAGTCTTTAAATGTCCAAACAGATTCTCTGGAACATCTTAAGGCTGACAGAAGGGAGACATGACTCTCTGAGCATGCTTTGTGGGGAAACTGAGGCAGGAGAAGGTTTGATTTCTTCCCTCCCCCTCTTCATCCCCCACTCGGCATTGGAAGGGGATTTTTGGGGAAACAATTGGCAAAGGCATGGTTTTGTGAGGGAAACCATGGGTGAAAAAACAGATTGGGAATACACTGGCGGTAATAGGACATAGGGTAAAAGGGAAAGGTGGGATTAGGAAAGGGAGACTCTGGGGGGGGCTTATAATGGAGATATTGTCTCACATGACTACAATTTTCAGCATATATAACTGCCTTTTACAGGAACACCATCAGGCCCAGTGACCTGCGATGCTTGTAACCCTTTTCTACCTTGCACAATTTTGAATTCCACCACCTCTCCACCTCCCAAGCTTGGGATGCATTTTTCAGGGTTATTCTTTTTAATAGCAGTTCTATAAACGAATATGTCTTCTTGGTTGTCACATCTTGTTATAAAACCATAATTTTGTTTAACATTATACCATTTTACTATTCCTAAAACCTTAGCTACGGTGATTTTTTCCTTTTTCCGAGTTGCTGCTGTTTTCTGTCTCGCTGCATTCTTGCTTTCTCTTTTGCTCGCTCCCGTGTTGGAATTGTCGGAGCTGCTCGTGCCTGCGCGCTCTTCCCAGGGTCGCGTTCAGGGCTGCGCGGGCCGGGCCGGGCCGGGCCGCGCCGCGCCGCTCAGCTCCCTGCACGCTGTCTCCTCTGCTCTCAGCTGCACTGCCGCTGCCAGGTGCTGCACCCATGTCTCGGCCGGGCCCCCGAGCAATGACTCCCCCGCGCCCTGCTTCAGTGCGCGTTTCGGCTCCGCTCTGCCACCACCGCCGCCAGCCGCCGCCCGCGCATTGCCCCTCTCGGTCGGGCATTAATGGGGCTCGCTCCACCATGCGCTGTGCGGGGCCGGGCGGGCAAGGCCAGGTCGCACCTCTCCCGCCGCGCCTCGCTCTGCTGCCAGCGCTGCAGCTTGTGCCGCTCCGCCCGCACGCGGGAACTGCCTCGCTGCTGCTTGCAGAGCGCTCGGTCCATGTGGCTGAGGCCGCACGGTCCCTGAGGCACGCTTCCCTTCACCAGTTCACAGCTGACATTACTCAACAGTCTCGGTAATTAAATAACATTCATGAAAATATTCTTCTATTGGCATATATTTTGACTCAGAAATTAACTGTCCAAAAGTCTTTGGTAAGAATTAAATCCCAAGAAACATAGAAAAAGTTCTTAAACAACCATGCCAGGAAGTGTTTCAGTTCCTTTTGAGCTTGAATTAAGCTAAAATTTACAAATCGTTGTTCAAGAATCTTTCCAAGCTTAAGATAAATGTCCATATGCAGCTCTGAGAGCCAAGAGTGTTTCCACAGTTCCTCCATAATTTAGAGAGAATATCCAAACCAAGGCGAGAAGAGGGAGACCTACAGTGGTTTTTTACTCACTAATTTTCTGTCCTTAGGGATCAGTGTCTTGCCAGCATTTCACCACCATTTGTTACAGTGTGGATACTGCAACACGCGTATCGGACAACAAGGCCCGTGAAAAGAAATATATATGGACAGATTCTTGATAGATGTTTCAGAGATGTTTATTTCTCCAGCCGCATGGCCGGAGCTCTGCCAAGGAACTCCTCAATCACGGGACCCGAGGGTCCTTGCCCGCGCAGGGGAACACAAACCAACCAATGGGGAACGAGGCTGCCCAGGGGCAGGGAAACCCCGTGCCTCCCCTCAGGGCCCCTCTCCCAGGGCTGCATGGCAGGGGGAGGGCCCCAACAGTCTCCTCTTTCCTTTTTTAAATAAGATGAACGTAAATGAACCACTAACTGCAAAACATCATTTAAAGACCATCTTGATCTTCCTAAAATAATAATCCTCCGTGTGTTTCACTGTCTTTTCCTTGTTGTTTCAGATATGCCTGGTAGCCCACATAACCAGTTCACCTTCAGACCGCTGCCACCGCCACCTCCCCCACCGCACGCCTGCACCTGCGCCAGGAAACCGCCTCCCTCAGCCGACTCCCTGCAGAGGAGATCGATGACCACCCGCAGCCAGCCCAGCCCTGCTGCCCCCACGCCCCCCACCAGTACACAAGATTCGGTGCATCTTCATAACAGCTGGGTCTTGAACAGCAACATACCACTGGAAACCAGGTGTGGACCAAGGCTGTGCACAGCGGATCTCAGATGTAGAGAGAAAAAGAAATAAGACAGGGAGGAGGCCTGGCAATTACAGGAGCTGGTGATGGGCATTTACAAGTCTGTCGTTCAGGACATGCCAGTGTGTTTTGCTTTGAGGCCATCCCAAGTAGCCACGTGAGGCCTTATTGCCTTGATTCATCTAGATCATTAATACTCAAAAAAGCGCATTTTTCAAAGTTTTGAAAGGTAGTCATTTCTTTAAGGTGTGTGGGTTACAGTGGTGTTTGATGGTTGTGTGCAGTCAGGATTTGTGCTTGTGTATTTGTCCTGCCCTCTCACATTCTCCCAGGACCATTTTGTAACCAGCAAATAGAAGTTTGGTTTAATCAGTGTACTTCGGCACTTCTGGAGTCGCAGAGAGTCAGGAGTGGCTGGGGTTTGAAGGGACCTTTGGGGATCATCTAGTCAGGCTGCAGCTTTCCTGTGGATAAGAAAAGACCAGAAATAATACTAAAATAATATTTTCCTCAATACGTATTTAAGTACTTTATTGCATATACAGCCAAAGAATATAATTTGATAATCATTTGGCAATGGAGAAACGATACTGAGCCAGGTGCTGGGCATGGCAAGACTTACCTCTGGGAGCTGAGGAAGGGAGGGTTCAACTTCAGGATCATTCACAATTTACACAAATAATCTACTCTGAAGAACAATTGATAGCAAACACGTTCTGTATTCAGGCAACTTTAATTTCAATACCCAAAGCTCTGCACAATTTCATCTGACTTTTTGGCTGTAATAAGCTTTTTTTTTCTTCATTTGTTCCTGATAAGTATTAGCGAATTTGATGACTTGCAACTACAGCTGTGTTTGCTAATTTGATTTTTAAAACAAGATCTTGATTTTCTTCAGTCTTCTTCATTGTGAACTAAGCACCAAGATGTTTTAACTAGGGTTTCCTTTGAGTTTTGCCATTTTAAAGCACAAAAAGTGAAAGAGTTTGTGCAAGTTGTTTGGTGAAACAGATAAATTTCTGACATCCACCTAATTGGATCCAGAAAATATAAAGTATTATGCACAGAAATATTTGGGGCTTTTTAACATATATGTCCAAGGCCCAGTTATCACAATTAATCACTGAAATCTAGTTTTTGTTCTTTTATAAGAAGATTGGTTTTATTTTATTACAAAAATAAATCTTAATATACATCTTTAAACACTTGACTGCTGTTCATCAGAAGTGTCAAGTTTTGGTTCTGCTATTAAGTTGGGATTGAAGAATATGCCAATTCATTCTGAAATAAAACTTTCCTTATTTGTCTTAAGGAAAAATATCAAAAAGAATCAAGGAGGATGAAAACTTTTCTGTAAAAGTGAACATAAGCAACATTTTTTCAGCTGGTCCTTCTGGAGCTAGAAGCTTCTGCTTACACAGCCTTTATAAAGATAAATCTTTGTTGTTTCTGGTGTATCAATATCTATGTGTACTTTTTGCTGCAAGAAAGGTGATCTCTGGGTGTTCTGTCCCATTAACTTTTAGTTCTCATCAGTTAACAGTCAGGTAGATCTTTTTAAGCCTCTCTGCATCCCTGTTCACAACATTTCCATCAGATTTCATTGGGGCAAAATACAGTTTATTTTTCTTTTGAGTTCAGTTTAATTTTTCTGGTTTCTTCTTATATTTTGCAGATTTGAAGCTTCTCGTAAAGGACAAATAAAGAAATATATAGCTCTGTCTATAATTATATAAAGGGCTGTGCAGTGAATTAGGAATTCAGACTGGGAAACATGCTATGGGCTACACGTTAGTCATTCACAAAGTCTGGGAATTTTCCACATTCCAACCCTTCAGTGGTTGTTTCAGCTGATTTCATGCCCCCACTGGTTGCTCCCAGCAGCCTGTCACAAAGCTGGCTGAAAGGCTGGATAATCCAAAAGGAAAATCAGTGAGTCTGTTTGCCAGGATGTATCTGCAGTTTGTGTGCAGACAAGTGCTGTAGCAGGGGAACACTGTAATAAAAACATTTGTGCTTACCACTTCCCAGAAGTCTATAGTGCACAGTACAGCCTTACAGAAAATGAAGGGCTTGCAGCTTGTTTTTCCTTCCTTTACCAGGGAATGATTCTGCTAGAATTGAACTGGCTTTGGCCTAACATCTGGATTCCCTTGCTTTCCTTCTCCATTAATCTTTAGCTGCCCATTAAAAATAATCCTACAAAATAAAGGGAAACATATCAAAGATATGTTTCTGTGCCAAATCTTTAATAATAGCAATCTTGCTAATATCTACATACCTAATATGTCTAAGCAGATTATTTTTTGTTTCATTTGGAACATTTGCAATCAAAAAGAAGACTTAGACAGTAATATATTCCCTACTGTAACAACTAGGCAAAAAATCAGAATACACATTTATTCCAACTGTATCTCCTGTTAATCCATAAACAGAACATATGTTTGATGTTTTATCTACTGCCATGGAATATTAGAGAATTTTCAGACAGGAAAAGATTTCCTAGAACTAATCATGGGACTGTAAAACAGTCAGAAATGACAGAAATGAAGCAACTTTATAAGTCTGCTCATAATGATAATATGTCATATTTATGTTAAAGAAAATTCTGTACTTCTGAAAATGTTTGCAGTACTCACATTAAACATGTACTCTTACATAATTAGAGTTTGAAACCCTAGATTAGATGGCAGAGGGCTGCATTAAAAACATATACTGTGGTGTATGTGTTTGAAAGTTTTCTTGTACAGTAAAACCTGGTTATATTTTTATAGAAAAGGGCAAATCAGAAATTTTGTTTTGTGCTTCATCTAGAGGTGTTACATGCACTGATCTGCAAAGCAGTTTTTTCAGGACCTAGCTTACTAATGCAAGTGTTTAATGATGAGACTGACTTGGAAAGATGAAATTACTTGTTAAGTTCACACCAGCTTTTGTCAAAGCTAAAATTAATCTGTCTGTGTGTCGTTGCCAAGGCCAGTTCTCTAACTCTGGCAGTTATTCTGATTATAAGCAACCCAAATAAAAATAAGAATTAAGAACAGCTTTAAGACTTCAGAGGACTTGTTACCGAACACCTGCTGCTGAAGGAACTGGAGAAGAGCTGTACCTGTAGGAGGCATAGCAGCTCAAACTGGTGACTGTGCTGCAGCCTTCAGCACTGTAATGTGCCCAGAGACGCAAATGCAGGCTCCATCTATGCATGCATGCACAGTTTGGAAAAATAAACATAGCCATTATTAAAATTAGTTATGAACATGCAGTAATTTCATTGTCAGACAGAGAAATAATTTTTAAGCATTGCCAGAAACAAACCACAACCATCTCTCACAACACATAAAAACATGGGAAACACTGATTCTCTTCTTTAGGATAATGTCATTGGGCTCTTACATAAATTGATTTTTTCCCTCTCCCCCAGAATAAAGTACTTGCAACCTATTGCCTATTCCCTTCCTTTCCACTAAAATAATTGTTTTGTCAGGCTTCATAGATACTTTGCTCTAATACTTCAAATCTTGTGATTTACAGTGTAATA
The DNA here is from genome assembly GCF_009650955.1 of Corvus moneduloides. Taxonomy (NCBI): domain Eukaryota; kingdom Metazoa; phylum Chordata; class Aves; order Passeriformes; family Corvidae; genus Corvus; species Corvus moneduloides. Next base: position 10,992,360 of record NC_045489.1, on the reverse strand, counting down.
CATTGTCATTATCTCTGACAACCCCATCTGAACATAACTTACTACTTTTTATGGACTAAGTATTAAACCCTGATAACTCAAAGGAATGTTTTTCATTTACTCCATGCCCTGCTAGTTAACTCGGTATTTGTTTCCATATCTTGCTTTGGGGTTTTTTCTGCTGTTTGCTATTTATTTTCCCACTTCAATCAAACCCCCAAATATGAAGTAAAATCTAGATGTTAAGTAGGGATTTTTACCTGACATTTTTCTTACCCTCCTTATAGTCTGTTATAGTTCCCTCATGGATAAACCATTGGTCACACTTATTCTGAGTTAAGTTTTGACTTAGATTACAAAAGCATTAGAATTTTTAAGTTTTCTGTCTAAATCTCAAAATTTAGCTAATTTTGATTTTGTTTCAAATTGGGGGTTTTAGTCCTGCTTCGTGCGTCAGTATTTAAGATATTTGCTTGTTCCTTCCTTTTTTAAATCAAATTTCGTCCTAGTTCCTCTAGCCTATTTAGCAGTGTTGGCAGTAAGGTTAATGCTGTGCTGAATGGACTGAAATCTCCCTTCACTGCACTGGCAATGAGCCAAGTCCTGTGGAAAAAGACAGCTTAATTTAAGCAATCTTATCACCATGGTAATAGCTCCTCTAAGGGAACAGTGAGGTACCAGACCATAAACCTGAGATTCAATTATCATTAATTTATATAAAACTTTGAAGTACTAGAATAATAAGAGGAGTATTTGGGATTCAAGGCAGTTTTTATTTTCAGTTACAAAATTCAGCAGTATTTCAAAGTTTGATTATGTCTCTAAACACTTGAATAATTTTGAGAGTTTTGTAGTTCAGGAAGTGTATTTGAATCATCATATAGATGGAATCATTTGTTTCTGTGTTACATAGTTATTTAAGGTGTATGATTAGCTGTGTTTGTTTTCCTGAAAATATCGTGGTTATATTTCTGTTTGGTATAGGGGAGGTCTTTACAACAAGCAAGAGATTTATTCTGTACTATGGTTTGGCTTTGTTCTTTTTAAATCAACCTCATAATTATTTTTTCTCTTCAGGAAGTACATTGTTAGCCTTTCAAATCACAGACACCAGTATATAGTCCCTTTCTGTGTAAGCTGGAGTGGTTCTAAAAGCAAAAAATAATTATATAAAAATATATCTAGAAATACACGGTTCAGTGTGAGATCTTGGAAGGTTTGATCTTTCTCCTTAGTCTCTGCATTTTGAGCATCTTGTGGATCTTATGAATCTTGCCTCCAGTGCAGAGACACAGAAAGCACTTTTGTGCCTTGATTTTTTTCCCAGTTCCGTGTTTCCATAGCAAACAGAGCAGCTTTTACAGCTCCCAAGGCAGACAGGTGTTAATGGTCATAAGCCACCAAACAGGGAGACAATTTCTACTTGAGCAATGCAATTCACTGGGAACTTGTTTGCGAATGGAGCCTATTCCTGAGTTAAATGACCAAATTTGGGGCTATTCCAAGAGTAAATGCAGGGGAGGGCTTCCTTTATGATCTTTCCTTCAAATTATGTTGGCCAATATTTGCTGTCATGACATTTCTCTTGTATTTTCTCATTTTCTACCTAATTAAACAATAAATCAACATATATACAGGCTGACCATATTAAAAACAGACACATGGCAAGGGTTTTAAATTCGTTCTGAGTCCCATGTGTTTTCACTGCACAGCAGAAAAGATCTGAAAATATTTCAGTCTTCTGAATTCCAAAAGATAAATTGAAGACTGTAAATATGACCATGAAATTAAAATAAAAGCTTTAAATATGACCTTAAATTTAGTAATGCAAGAATGAAGGTGTCCTTTATGGAAATAAAAATACAAACATTTGTCAGCTACAATGAAGTACAACTGTAATGTCAGCAGCAATGGCTCTTGAGGGTCCTGCTTTTGAGTCGTTTGAGATCTAGTCACTAAGGACAGTAAGGCAATTTAAATTGTTAATACACTCTATTGTATTTTTTCTTTGTGAGAAGCTCGGGTGTGGGCTTCCCTGGAATAGTGGGATAGCATTTGTGTAAGGGTTTTTTATGGAGGCTAAATATGGTAACTTGAACAATCACACTGCAGATGCTCCTTGCTCATTATTTTGAATAATGTGATGGTATATAAAGTTATAACTAGAAGAAAAGCTGTGTTGTGATTTTATGGCCACCAATGAGCAAGCAGCCTTTTAGCTTTCTATGAAATAGTGTTTCCATTTACAAAACCAGAAACAGACTGAATCTAAATTTTGAAAGAGAACAATAAATACAGGTTAATACAAAGGGTCTAGGCTGTGAGGAGGGGTCAGAGACATGAAAACAACTCTACCTTTTCATTTCAAAAAAAATCAGGTATGTATGTGTAATGTTACTGCCCAGAAATTCTCTTATTTTCTGGATAGCTATTTCTAAGAAAGCTGATTTCAAAGACTAAATAGTATTTATGTAGCTAATGTGATACATCTCATATCAAGTAGACTTTGTCTTGTTTGTCACAGTAGCTGTACAGCTTGGATTAGACCATATGCATGTAGGTACTTGGAAGTAGACTGAAATGCTGGTAACAAAAGTCAATTAGAATATGCATGAATATTCATAGGAGGACATCAGTGGCAAAGAGAACCGAGGGGCAACTACTTCAGTTACTCATTCCTTTCTTTAAGTCATGCTTCCAACCACAGAATATAGGCAATAAAATTACAATATTGGGATTTTTATCCTTCTTGATTCATGGTTTCAAAGTACTCTGCAAATATTATCTACTTTTATGACTTATATAAATATTATTGTAACTGCTATTTTTCATATTTTCCCCAAAATGATCTTAGAATTTGTTAGAGAAAATAAAATCGAGCAAGCCACGATCTTACTCCGTCCTTACATCACAAATTTCTGTGCGCATTGGTTCAGTTTTACTCAGCTGTTGTTTGAGTTGGAGTGCTACAGCTAAGTTCTAAGCCACAGAAAAGCACTTTTGAAAATTACTGAATTAATGTAGAGATGTCACCATGTATCAGAGTAACAAAGCCCATACTGGTATATGCAAGAGGAATTTATGTCCTCAGTGTGGTAATTTTTGTTTTATCTTTTCTTTTTCATTAAATAGCCAACGAATCCAGAAAGCAGTTGTATTTTGGACAACGGTTTCATTATAGAAGCCGTTCTTGATTGACTTTGGAACCGTCTTGTATTTATATAATTATTGTCCCAGACTTCTGCCAGAGACTTGTAAGTTTAGTCACCTGGTTAACAAGCTTAGCTTGCCTACAGCAACAACTGACAAGTGAGTCAACATCGCATCACTTGTTGTTCAGTACTGAAGCAAAAAGTGACGGATACAGATTCCATTTACATCCACGGTCACAGTGCTCAGTTTTCAGATGCTATGTAAAGAAAACATGAGTGAATAAAGGGAAACAATTCTATGTGAATGATTCAAAAAGCAAGTCCAGCTCAAAGAGGAAATTTTAACGAAGTGGTTCTGTTCCTAAAGACAAATCTCTGAGGGAGTTCAACTTTATTTCAATTATACATGTAAAAATATAATTATAAAATAAATTAGATAAATAGTTTTCATGGCATTTCTCCCTTCCTTCACCCTTGACCATCCTTGTTCCCATAGTTCTTGTACACAAAAAGGTGAAACAAAGGCTGTAAAATTATAGGTCAGTTCTACCTATAATTACAAGTCATGTCTAATATTCAAATACAGTTTTCCTGGGTTGGTTTTCAAGATGAGGGTATAGTGTATATGTCTTTGTGATAAGTGGGTGTCTTGGTTTTTATATATGTAATAGCTGTCTTGTTTTTATACTAAATAGTTTGTTGAGAGCCATATGGGAGATTTATAAAAAAATATATTCTGATTAGTATGTAAGTTTAGAAGTGTCCTCTTCTTTCCCCTCCCACTTTGAGTACAGAGTAGAATGGATAGAAAACCAGGAGAGAGCTAATTTCTGCTTCTTACTACTGTCACAGGAAATATTAAGTGACTTAAAATGGGCAGGTACCAATGTCTTCTTTTTAGTGTTTGCCAAAGTAGATGGGCAACCGTATCTGTTCCAAATCCCTTTTGGCTACCATCTCTATATATTTTCTGGCTGTGCCAAAAAACAGAATCCTTCTTGTGTTTCATCTGCTATGCCTCTTAAAAATTTCCTCTGCACTTCTGTTGATATCTAAAGAAATTACTTCAATTAAATATCAGTATAGATATAGAATTACATACATTATATGCAGCTATAAAATGCAATTGAAAAGAAATTGGGCAACTTAAATGGTTGAACTGAAGTCTTCTTAGGTTTTTCTATCACATAGCTTTGCAGCAATTTGTAATGCTTTAGGTAACTATTTCTTGAATGTGAAACATATACAGGTACAAATGTATTTCTACTTGGTTTATCCAGGAGAAATGCAGACTAATTTTTTGGCCAAAGTATACCAAGATTTGTGTTTCTAACATAGCTGTTGGCTCCCTTTCAAGTCCGCTTTTGTTCTTTATTTTTTCTTCTTACAAACTCATGATTTTTAATGGAAGTGGAAGGAAAACATATTATAGGAACAAATGAAGGTCTGGGCCTACAGATGCTTGGCACAGAGTTAATGCATAGAAAGTTACAGAAGTGATAGCCCTTGACAAAGTTGAGGGACATTTCTACAGTATCAGGATATAAAAATATTTTCTCAGAATTGAATTACAGAATTCTGTGTGGGGTTGATGTGGTTTTTGTAATAGTATTATGTTATTGCCACATGAATTCAGTTGGGATGTTGCTTCAAGCTTTTATAAGACTTAAATTGCTGTTCCAGATAAGAAGCCAAAAGTACATAACGAAATGTCGTGATGGAGAGGCATGTAAAGAAATGAACCTTTTTCTAACCTTCTCGTAGCTAAGAATTCATCATTTGTACGAACTGTGCTCTTGGAGTTATCTGCCATTCCTCCTGAGGTTAAACAAGAGCACCTGGAAGAGCCACGGGAAACTGCTTCTCCACAGAATGAAAGAGGTTCTGCCATCAGCAGGACTAACAGGTTTAGTTTCATGCCTTGTGTCAGCCGAACGTCCCAGCGCGCCCCTTCCTTTCGTCTTTACTGGGGATGTCAGTGGCAGTGGAGACGTGGCTCCTCGTCAGCCGTGGTTCCACTTCACTCCACAGTGTGTGCTGTGCTGGGCAGGGGTGGGTGGAGAGGACACAGAGCTCAGTGTAGCAAAGGAACCTCACTGGGGGGTTCGCTGCTTTCATTGCTGCTGTGGAGGGCTTTGGTCCTGGTAGGATCTTTTTCTTCCATTTAACTTCTCTTGAGAGGATTCAAAGTTCAAAAGTTTTACATTTGTAGAAATGAACAGATGGATGAACAGCTAAAGAGACATTGTGGTTACCTCAAAGAGGAAATGCCTTCCAACTGCCTCTTCTACATGTGAAGTTATTACTGAGCTTTAATATTTATTTATGTATTGGAGTTATCAGTGTAATAATATTAAGTGACTTTTATTTCACCGAGAAATGCCTTACAAATTATGTCCTATATTTCTCTTTTTAAGAGAATATTATCATCTTCTTTTATGGATGTTTTTGATGTTTTTGTGATCATTTCGTTTTTCTCCACTTGAAAGGAGTGGTGTTATCAATCATCCTTATAAATGCACTGATTTTTCTTGTGTTCCCAGTTTACCAAAAAAAAACAGGCTTTAGCTTTTCTCTTAGATCAAATATTAAAGCACACATCAGCTGCAGTCGCATCTAAACTTTTGAACTGCAGGTTTTATTATTTTGCTCTTTAAAAAGAGAGCCTGATTTTATAGAATTGATAGCAACAGTTTAGCATGTCCTGACGTCCTTTGGGAACCATGGTATGCTCAGACAGATGAGGAGTCATCTGAGTTTATGAGAACCTAGTCACAGTCTGGCTTTGGAAATTTGTCCTTGTGCCACCAGTGTTTTTCAAATTCTATAGAAATGTCTTTGAGTACTCAATATACTCTTCCAAAAATGGAAGCTGTAAACAATTGGGTTTTTTAAACATTTTCTCAACATTATTTCACTGCTAGCTCAGTTTCAGTGTACCATTGCTTCAGAATCTCAGTTTTATTACAAACTAGAGCAGTGTAAATTCTCCTCTGTGTGAATGGAGTCATTTGTCCAAAAGAGAGTGAGCTGGATCCAGGTTCTGTGCACTCTTCTGCTAATAGAGAAGCACCTCTGCACAGTAGCATTTTATCATCAAGCCCCTGTCATAAATTCCTGTGCAAAAGTATGAAATTATTCTTGGCTATTGATTGCAGGTTGTTAGAGCCTTAATAATAACAATTTTCTGTTCAGCATTTCCTTCCCTTTACCTCTGATACCTTTGAGCTATGCACTGTAAAGGACAATCAATACTGCCAAAATCAAGACTTTTTTTCTGTAAGTTCCAAAATTTAAATGAGAAATTACCAAATAAGTAGGTTTTTGTCATTATGTCTTGAACATGTAAACTGTGTAAAGAACAATTGACTTTTTATATTTGTAATATTTTTATATATATCTATGTGTGTATGTATGTATATATGCACACATACTTCTCATATGTATATGCTTATATCTAATAACATGTCTTATTTTATATGGTGATTCTGCTTCTATTTCCTTGACTATCAATAGGAATTTTGGCATGACATTTTTTCCTGCCAAAAGTCTTAAGTGACTGTGTATCTTGTTAACTGCTGACTGAGAAGTAAAACTTCACATACTTGCAAAAGCTTTCATGTGTGGCAACAAAGCATTGAATCCAGAATAACCAGCTGTGCTCTCATGGCCTGATAGGAAGGAAGCAGGTTTATATAGTCCTGTAAACAGTTATATTACTTGATTTGAATTTATTATTTTACTGTATATGAGTTCATAATTTTTGAACTAAAATATTTAGAGGTAACATTACAATGTGGAGAGCAATGCCATCTTTCTAATGTGTATATCTACAGCTGTGAAAGTCAGTGGGAAGGAAAACTAGAATGAGTTATCTGATGTACTGCCAGGATGCTGTACTCAGTCAGGGTCAGATGTCCAGTTTTGTCCAAGTGCAGTTCATTTGGGTAATAATCAGGAAGCAGAAGTAACTAATACTCAGATTTCATTCTTGTGGTTTAGTCATAAGACTCGTGATACACAGGCCCTGTAAACTGCAATGCAAGCTAACCTGTATTCTCATTTGCTTTTTTGTGTAACTAAAGGGCTCTTTAAAGGATAAAACTGCTCTGTAATACCTTTTTATTTTCTATAATCTGGCATTTTGAAAACCCTAACCTTTCTTTTAAAATCTTATAATGTAAATACATAATACCATACGCATTACACCGTTTTAGCAATTACCATTTCAGGAACATGTATTTACAATATTCTTAAAGGCAAATGTCACAGTAGAACAATGTTTCATACTCTCGAGTGTTTGAGATTGCGTACATCCCACTGGGTATTCATCAAAGAATTTCTCCCAGCATGGATTGATTGATCCATATATGCTTTCAAAAACTTGTCTTGTGCCCTGCTGAAGGTGTAAAGGCACATTTGCCATTGGGAAGATTCTGGACCATGTCACTTGCTTTCTCAGCTCAGACCTCATGGCTTGAGCCAGAGGAACACCAAGATACTCCAGACTCCTTTGGGTGCATGCTGTGGTGTGAGTTTGAGAGGTGCATCTGTCAGAAAAGAGGGCACTGGGGAAGCTTGCTCACTTAGATATAACAAAGGAAAGAAGGACCAAAGAAAACTGGTGTTTCCAAAAGAATATGTGGTTGTTATGGGCAGCCCTGCACTAGCCCTTTTGCCACAATTTTTGAGCACATATCACAGTAAGTTATTGTTTAACATTAAATAACCTTTCATAAATTCTCTTGGAGAGCTCTTGCCAGTCCTGAAAAACCATCCTTCCTCCTATCCAAAAACTACTCTGTACTTCAGCACCAGAGCTTGTTCTGCAAGGCCCATTTTTGTACCTTATTTTTTGTGCTAATGTAAGTCCTTGCTATTTTTTCTTGAAGGCAATCAGTCCTGCAGAGTATGCTGAAATAGGTCTCCAAATGAATTCTTTCTTAGTATGTTTGAGAATCACTGCAGTAGGCAAAAGCATTTGAAGAAAAACTGCTCTCAAAATAGCTCAATTAAGAACAGTAAAGAAATTGTGCTCACCTATATAGTAACTACAGATCTTCAGAATGGATTATCCTTGTAGATCAGGTGACTAAGTAGTCACTTTTTTTTTTTTTTAATTTCCTATATTCCATGGTAAAAAATAAATGTTCACAGTGGCACTGGCTTTAGCATTTTTTGGGTATTCCAGGTGAATAAACCGAATAGGTGTGGATGGAGGAGATACTGCTGGCAACAGTTCCCATGTCTCTGTCACACAGGGCACACAGGGGCTGCTCAGCTCGGAGGATCCCAGTACTGAGAAACAACCTTCCCTCTGCATTACTCTGAAACATGGGGAAAATAGTTCATAATTCATTTATATTATGTTGTTTCACTAAAACATTGCTGGACATCTTGTGCTGTGGTTAAAAAACTTGCAGAGGGTATTCAAATACATGTTTTCCCCTGTCTTTGATATTTTCTGTGGCTATATGCAATATTTACTATAAAGTGCTTATGTAGTTCCTTTTGCTTTTTACATCACAGAGTGGTTTTTACATCATTCTTTGTCTTCTCTTTGTAGGCATTTCCTGTTTAAACATGGATCTGGGTCTTCAGCTATCTTCAGTGCAGCCAGTCAGAACTATCCCTTAACATCCAATACTGTTTACTCTCCACCTCCTAGGCCTCTTCCTAGAAGTACCTTTTCCAGACCTGCCTTCACTTTTAACAAACCTTACAGGTGCTGCAACTGGAAGTGCACAGCTCTGAGTGCCACTGCTATCACAGTGACCCTGGCACTGTTGCTCGCCTATGTCATCGGTAAGCCCTGCTTCCTTTCCTCTGCTGAATTCTTCTTTTACTTCCTCTGCCCTGTTGTCTTGCTTGCTTTGCACTAACACAAATCATGTTTTACTAATAATATTTGCCATTGGTGTTTCGTAAATCCTGGTGAACAAAACACTGCATTGGCTAAAGGTTAAACAAGGAATTCTCATTAACTTTCTACTCTGTTAACCTTGATGCTGCCTAACAGAGAAAGAAATATTCAAGATTACATGTTTATACTTGCAGAGGACTCCTACTGATTTTAATTGCTGTGATATATTCTTAAACATTTGATTTTCATATTACGCCTTACAACATTATTGCTCTAAAAGAATTATTTGGAGAGACTGGTAATGTTTAATTGTGTTTTGCCTTGCTATCCTTAGTTAATTTCTCGAGTCTCATCACCATATAAGTCTTACACTGTTTTCCTCCTAATTGTTTTATCATTTGCTAGAATGACAGCCAGCTCTAAAAATAGTTTCACACCATGTTGTCTAAGATAGATTTTGTTATCCCTTTGTTGAATTTATGTTCAAAAAATAGGTTACACAGTATAAACTTAGTCATTTTGTTAGCAAAATATACTGGACAGGTTTATCAGAGTAGCTAGAAAGGTCTTCCCCAGGTTTGGGTTTTTGGTTTTTTTTGTTGAGGACAGGTATATTGGAGGTGGCTTGAAGTCAATGTGGTTACAATCATACATAGGAGAGCAATTCTATGTGATTTCCTACATAACGTTTAGCCTGAACTTTAATTATTTCATGGGGTTTTCAATCTGAATTGAAAATATTAAAGAACGTGACTGTGGCTTTTGTAAGCATAGAGAAATCTAATTTGTTTTGCTGTCTCACACACACACTTGGACTTTTAGATGGCAGTTCACAGATGGCAGGACCAGAGTATCCCTGATAACCCTATAGCTTGAATGGGAATAATTCCAGGTTTGCCTGAAAGAGTGCAGTTCATGCTTAGTAAAACTTGTCAGAGATACAAGTACAGATACCTCCAAACTGATAAATGGCCACTGATTTTCTGTACTCTCTGAATAAATGTATCTGTGGTGAAAATTATTAAAATTTCAGTAATTTCTTGTTACCCACTGAGGCTTTTTTTGGTCCCATAGTGACAAAGTTTTGATTATTGTCAGCAAGATGCTCATCAGGAGGGATTTTTTCCTAACATCCTCACCTAATGCATATGGGAAAGCAGATTTGAGCATTTCTGGTGCATGATGATTTGAAAGTACCTGAGGATCTCGTAAGCTCCATTAATTGCAGATTTACATAACAGCTGGTGAGCATATGCCCTCAGTTAGGACAGGCTGTATCATTTTTGCAGCCTCATCTGTTTGCTACACATACTATCCCACCCACACCATTTAGATTTTATCTGGTGAAGCACTGCCTTTTTCATCCCTGTTTAGATTTCAGTCTGTCTCTGAAATTTCTGTAACTTCCTAAGGATATACTGCTATATGTCATCAGCCTGAGAAGGCTGGAAGCACTCCTTGTCACCATGAATTAAAAAGCTCTCTGTGACTCTCCTGTAGATGTGTCTATTTATCATATCTTGGTAACACAAGGGTGTAGCGTGTTTTCTTCATTTAGCCCAAAGCAGACAAAAGGGAGATGTCCTTGCATTTTATAAATTATTACTATTTCTATTTATGTTTTCTATGGAAAAAATATGAATTTTTGTACCTAGAGTTATAAGTCAGGAAACTTTTCAGGATGCCATAATTTGCTCTTGTTTTCCCCAGAAATTTTTCTGTTGCATGAGCTTTCCTGCAGATTCAGGTAGTATTAGTTAGCTTATTCCCAGTGAATATTCCTGCTGCCCATCTCTAGTTGGCTAAATATTTAAATAAGTTTATGGTCTCTTCTTACGACTCAGATACCTTAGTTATTCCCCTTTTGCTAGGTTTAAATCATAGCATATAAACTGTTTCAGTTCACTGGCTCTGTAGTCTTGCATATTTGCATATCTTTTCACATGAAAAGTTTAAGTGTGCGTGTTTTAAACAAGTAGTTGAATATCGAAATTCAGACCGTATGTAACACTCTGAAGTTAAAATTCACTCCCCCAAGTGTTTTCTCTTTGCTCACCATGATTCAGATCCCTCACTCCATCAGGTTTCTTCAAGTCAGAGGAAGTTGTGTCTGAGCAATCACTACAGACATGGGCCCAAATTGTAAAACAAAACTTGTTTTAATTTCAGGACCAAACTTAACCTGTGATCAGCTCAGCAGTTGTTACTGAAAGAATAAGGGAGACTTTTTAAAGCCAAAATTGTTTTCATCATTGTATTTTTTGACACAGCCTGCATCAACTTACCATGACCTACAATTTCAGGCGAAATGAATGTTGATCAAAATTTAATATCAAGCTTTTTCTTCTCCTAATCTAAGAACTTAAATGTTCTTTTTCAAATATTTTTCACTGCCATTAAATGCTTGAGCTAAACATTACTTTTAAAAAGAGGCCCAAATCTCAGCCTCAAGTCAGAACATCTCCAAAGTTTTAGAGACACAAAGCTTATTCCTGATCAAAATTTACAAGTGGATCTTATATTTGTAATGAACTGAGACCTGTGCCAGAGTGCTCTAAGCTGTGATCTCTTTTCAATAACAGGTAAACTAGCAAAATGGTTTTGTTCTTTTGTTTTTCAGCCTTTCCCTCTTATCTGTGAGACTCAATAGCAAAGCTTTTACATAAGAACACGCAATTCTTCTGTATTTTCTCTCCTTTGAACTACTACTCAGTTAAAAAAAATACTACTTCTCCATTAATCCTCTTTTGGCCTATAATCACTGTGTTTACTATTTGGCCTTTCTGAAATAAATTTGACTATTATATGGACAGTAAAGAAATTAGAGAACACTGTTGATGTTTGTGTAACAGCAGATTTATTGAAAATCTTTATCAAGTAAAACACATATTTTCACTTCAATGGGAGTAATTTCTGTGAATAGATTCTAAAATAATAGTAGTTAGTCCAAAAAAACCTTATTTCATAAAGTGCATGTTTGGTCTTCAAACTGTTGGAGGTGTAATTGTAAATGTGTTGAATTATTTTATATGGAAGAAATTCCTGCTTTCATTTTCTGTTGTCCTGTGTGTTGAGAAATGTAAGTCATGTGAATCTGGGGCACAGTTGTTGAATTTGCCCACAAAGTGGGCAGCGACGCAAGTGAGCAGTTGGGACACGCCTCAGGGAGGTGATGTTGGTGCCTCTCACCAATGCATGGGGAGCTACAGCAGCTCCACCAGCAGTTCTTTGGTAAGTTTGACTCTTGCCAAAAAAATTAAGACTAAATTAAGGAAACATAAGAGAATAAGAAATATAGTATTTCTTCTGGTTTTTTCCAACACCACATCATTTCCTTTAAGCCCAATACAATGGAGGATATGGCTACTCATTTAGTAGTTATTTTTAACCCATTAGTGAGTAGGATTTCTCTTCCATGATACTTTACCATTTTATCAGCAGCTGATTTGGACTTGCAAATCACTGGTTCTATTGATCAAAGGTGCTGAACTCCTACTGTTCCTATTGATTTCAGCAGGTGATGCAAATGTTCAGTGCCTCTGAAAATTGCATCTCATGTTCTTGGATTTAACCATCCCTGACTACAGAATGACTGTTTTATATACAAATGAATTCTCAAGTATGAATATGAAGTCGTCCCTATCCTTCATGATACTATCACTATTTATGAGCATGCACTGGAGATGGGTGTTGGGTCTTAAATTATATTCACATGGAGGGTAAGGAAATTAAAGCCTCTGTGCTGACTGACACTGTGACCTGCCATTTCTCACTGTGTACAAGGGAGAGGAGTGATGGTTTCAACATTGAGAAAGGCCAGGCCAAATTTTAAGGACGTGTGTATCTCAGTGCATAGATTTGTAACATTGGTTGCATCACTTTAGGCAATGTATAACAGCAGCAAAAATAGGAATTATGCAGAGAAGGCTCAAGGGGAAAATACACTGTTGTACACTGAAGAGTATAATGGTATAGTAAACAGTGCTAGGTGTTTCAGGGTTATGCAAACGTTGTGATACAAATGCATAACCCTGAAATGCCATTGAACTCCTTACTGGAAGAACTCTCACTGAGACAGACATATCAGGATCTCTCAGCTGGGAATTGTGGTGTCTGCTCTCTTGGATCCTGGGTCTTACAGAGGAGCTTGGTACTGTCACAAACCTCTAAGTACTCAGAGGAGACACACTTACTGTCAACCGAGACTAGGTTTTGTTTGTTCCTAAGTCTAAAATATGACTGTAATGAAAAATGAAACCATCATCCCTGTAGGAGGATTGCAGGAGAGAGGGATATATTTGTATTTTCAGGTATAAAAATATGTTAGGTGTAAAGAGAAGAGTTCTTGAGAAAGAGGAGAGTGCTGAGAGTTAAGATGGCTGTAACAAATATATGGAAGAAGTCCTCATTTCATTAAATGCCTTAGATGGTCAAAATAATTTACCACTTTAATGTGGATTTTAAAAAATATTCTGAAGACTGAATCAAATATTAACAGTCTCAAATTCTGAAATCTGTTTACAGCAGAATGAAATAGTATTTTATTTGTAAAATAAGCTTACAGAAGATCACTTGTTCTAAAGGTCAGAATCAGAACTTTGATTCTGGCTCTTACTTGTGTCCAGGTATTTTTCTCATTAATTCACCCTTACTGGAACTGTGACACTGACGCATCTGTGGCTTCATGCCACAGTGAAATCCAGTTTTATAAGCAGGACCTGCTAGCAGTTACAGAAACAAATAATTTTCTGGCAGTGAGAACAGGTGTAGAAAGAGTAGTCAGCTGCTGATACACATTCTATTACAGCTTTTCTGAAGTCTGGGCTTCAGGGGGATGATCTACTGAGATTCTGTAAAACAGCAGAGAAAGCTAAACAAAAGCCTTTAGTGGAGGTCAGCAATTTGGAGAGACTTCATATTTGCAGGATTTTTGTCCGTTGAAGTTCATCTCGCAGGTAGTAAGTGCTTATTGCACAGGACTTTTCTGACATCTCCTCACTACTGTGTGTCTCTTTTGCACTGGAGCCAAGGCTCTTATTCATATTCTGCCAAACATGTAGCACCGGAGTTGACAAGCTGTGCTTACACAGAAGGTAGATAAGAATAAATTAAATTAGATCATTGGCTTCCTAGCAGATGGTGGGTTAATCCAGTTTACAATGTGAGTTCTGAAAAAATTACTTGTATCTTTGTGGATATTTACTTGAGTATACTGTAGCAGTGTGGGGATGAGGTAGTCAGTCTGGAACTGTCAATGTGGTTAAATGTTGAACAAAATAAGTGATCTGGTCAGTTACTTCAGAGGTAAAGACCCAAGCTTTTGCTCTGAACATGCCCATACTGGTTTCACTTACAGCAGTAACATGAAGAAACAAAAGCCTGCCTCTAAGTAGGGAAAATCCCTTAGGCAGCATGAAGTTACACTCACTTTTCATCTCTTTGCTGAGAGGTTCCATGAAAGAAATTTATGGAAAGGGTAGATGATGTAGGCCTTTAATATTTCTTTTTCTGCAAGAGATCTGTTTTACACCTAATAATGTTTTTTTTACCTAATAAATTAGCTAAGAAAAGCTCTGTACTGTGACTAGGATCTTCTGTACTGGAGAGGGAGAGGTCATTTAAAACCACCCTGTACAGCTCCACTGTGTAGCCTGGCCAGGGCAGGGTGGCAGGGTGGTGAGAAAGAAATATGCCACATAATCCTGTGGCATCCTCCAGGATCTTCAAATCCACTGACTCCAGATTCCTCCACATTTAGCTTCTGCCATAACATCAATAATGCATGTTAAAAAAAAAAAAATCTGTGTCTACTTTTGTGTTAGAATTTAAAAGAAATTTTGAATTAAAAAGGGCTATCTAATAAAATATAAATTAAATATAGGTATGGTAGTATCCATCATGTAAGCCCTATCCCCCAACATTATGTAAAGAGGGTCAAATTTTGCCTTCAGATCAATTTTGCCTCCAGATCACCTCAGTGAAAGCAATGTACAACAACTCTGCTCATGGCAACGTGCGACTCATAGATTGCAGCGACCAAAGTAATAATGTAATTATTGACATGGGATTATACTGGATGTTCAAGCAAGCCAAGAAAGAATATCTTTTCAGATGAGTGCAGTTCCTACCAGCAGGGAGAATACTGCACTCAGCTGTCAGAGAAGTTTGGTGAGGCCAGCTGATGGAAGTTAGGGGCTGATGCTCCTGCTGACTCACCACAGTTCCTCCTAACAAAAGTGTGAATTTTGCAATGGTGCCAGCTAACAAGCTGTTTCATCTCCATTTGCCTGCTGGTCCTTTGGTGTTGCCTGAAACTGTAGCAGCTCAGCAGTGACCTTATGCACCCTACTAGTAACTGAAGTATTTTAGGTGCTGCAAAATGCAGGGTATGTGATTGCAGAAATTTTTTTGAATGCCAGCTAGGCAGAGCCAGAGTAGCTTTTGCTTCTTCTGTAATGTAAGTGTAGTCGTCAAACCTCAAAGGCTGTTCTGTGTAAACTTGAGCTACATCATATAATGCATCCTTAGTCCTAATGGTGGGTTTCATACTGTTAGTCAGCAGCCAACCCTCAAGGGCACTGCAGTCAAGGTCTCCAGAAGGTTCAGCTCTGAGGAAAGGGCAGAGACATTCATCAGAAAGTGAATGTCCCTCCTTTTTGTCCAGCCCAGTACTAAGTTGGACAGAGTGATGGTATCATCTCCTATTTGTTCTGTGGAGTAGGATCTTACACATGGGAGATACAGCTGAGAACCTTGCAAATGGATTTATGCTGTGGGAAATGACATTGTGGCCCACTTAAATTGCACAGCATTTTCTGTGCCCCTTTTGTAAAAGCCAGAAATCCACTGGAAAAAAATCAAAGAGAGAATAACTCAAAAGAGAAGTTCTTTTGAGCTTTTTAATGAAATTCAGTACATGCCTACTTATTTCTAAAGAGATTTGAGAGATGCAGATTTGAAAGTTTTATGTAATCTTATTTGGTGAAATAAGTGTGTATTTAAAACATGCTGTACATATGTTGTAGGAAAAAAGCTGTGTAGGAATTTTGTATACCCCAGGTAAAAGAAAAGTATCACAGAAAAGGAAAAGGTTAGGGAGGGTTCCGTGTCTACTAAATAAAGATTTATTATTCCTTGTAGTTAACTTCTGAAAAAGGTATCTCTAGGAATTAATGCCTTTACTGGTGTTTGTGGTCTGGTTACTCCCAGAGTGACACCTGGATCTGAAGGTAGTTTCTCAATAGCTATAGTTAATGTAATGAAAATAGGAATTATTTTAAGATTGCAAGGTGACTGGATTTTTCCATTGCTAGAAGTCATTCAGATCAATTCATGTAGCTCTTATTTTCACAGCCACATGCTTTGCTGTACAACCCTCAGTTGTGCCCATTGTTTAGCACAAGTCTGGTGCCCCATGTCACCTCCCAGGGATGAGACATCCGAGCCTGGCAGAGACCATCCTCTCTGCAGCACAGTTGGTGTTTCTCAAGGAGGAAGCTGACTGTCAAACATAGATACAGATAGTTTTGCCAGCTTGCCAAGCTTTGGCATGAGCTATGAAAACAACAGCACTTCCCCAGCCTGAAGAAAGACAAAGCCAGTAAATGATTAGAATTGGTGCAAGTGGATGACAGCATGCACAGAGTGTGTAATGTGGCAAAGACATGCACCAAGGGAAAGGTGCAGCACACGTTCAGCCCTGACTTTGTGACATACCCTCTGCAGCACATGCAAATGCTGTCCTAGGAAATGAGTAATGACAACAATGGGAATAGTGTAAGAAAGCAACTAGATTACATTCATGATTCCATAACCACTAAAAGCTTATTATTGATGTGTGCAGTTGTTTTGCTTCTAGTGATCTGTTTCAAGTGCTGATATAATTGTTTGCATTAGTATAAATGAAATGTACATTCCTTAGCTATCAGTCCCATTGAACTCTGTTCCCTTTTGTTGTTAATAACTCTTGAAATAATAATAATGTCCAGAAGCTCAAGCCAGGAGCAAAAGCACTTACTCTCTAGCTACTTTTTGTTGTTTTGCATTAAGAATCTCAAAACTCAGACCTTAATTCTCTGTGATCTGACTGCAAAACCCTGTTCAAAGTATTATCATGGTCCATTGATGATTTCAAGACCATAGAATACAAAGCAATCCAGGCTTGAGATCTCACCACTGACAGCAAAAAGCTTAAAAGTACACTTCTAATACCTCCGCTGGGGAGTGGATATGTGCTGCCCAGTGTCTCCAGAGTCCAGATCTGATGGTGAGTGAGTGGTTTGAGATGCAGTAAATTTGTCACAACCACTGTCACCTCACTAATTCAGTAATCATGCTCTCATTTGCTTGATTTGGATCATGTATCTGTAGTTGGGTGACCCAGGAGTGCACAGATCTGGAATTAATGACTGTAGATTGGCAGCTTTGCATTCTTGTGGTACTTTTCCCAAGCCCTTGACAGGAATCCATTCAAGGCTTGGGATTTTGTTAAATTTTTGTAATTTAACTTTTCAGCCTGCGAGGGAGACTTGTGGCCAAACACATGGGAAATGGTCTCCAAGTTTCCTGGTTGTATTGAGATATTTTCCTTGAAGTATGTACAAGAGCAGAATAAAACCATGTACTTTCTTAATGCAAGACCCATTCTAGATCACACTTATTTCTCCTGGGAGTCTCTGAGGTTCCTACATGGTTCAGGATGAGCAAATATATTGACTTTTAGGCTCCCACTGTGGGCAGATCCTACTCAGTGCAAATTGCTGCATGTGGTTGAAGAGCTGCTGCTCGGGCTTTGCTCTTTATGTGACAATTTCAGCTCCTCAGTGGGGGTCATCCTCAATCCATATTTTAGTGGGTCATCAGTCGTCCCTGCTGAGTTACTTCAATGCTAAGGCAACCTTTCCCTTGGAATAATATGCCCTTCTCAGTAAGACCTAGGTAATTGTCTAGACCAACTGCAGTAATATCATATTATACTAAAATAAGATCCTCTGTTGCTGTCTTTTCTCCAATCATCCTTCAAGGCCTCAGATCAGAAACAAAGAAAGGAAAGCAGAAAATATGAATGGCTGTGCAGGCAAAGTAGAGTAGGCAGCCCCTGTGTATGGCAATAAAGATAGCTTATAACTTTCTAAAGGGATTATTTAGTAGATTTCCTAGTACATACTTAAATAACAACTATATTTCTGTTAATTTTTGTTGTAAAATTATTGCATATATTTTAGGTGTAGAGCCAGCTTTTTATCTGCAGTGTAATTCTAGAGTAAGCCTGGAGTCAATGTTTTTGCTAATGAAAAGGTTTCAGAATGCAGTGAGCACAGTTTCACTTCAAACTGAATTGGAAAGGTGAGAAGTTTTAGTTGGTGTCATTGCTTTTGTCAACAAATTCTGAGATCTTTGACAGCCAAAAGCTGAGGGACAACACTGATACAGCATTAGAATCTGTCACACAATATTGAATTTATTCAGCTTTTATCCTTTTAATTGCAAGTAATTCCATTAATTGCTGTAGACATTCATCACCCTGGCCTGGCTGAGCTCCAGAAGAAAGTGTGGAAACTAATTAAACATTGGGTTTTAAGGTAAAATGGTAAATTGCTCATTAACCCCCTTGAAATTCTGATTTATTGCTAACAGAACAAAGCAATACTTGACTTTGCAGAAACTGGGTCGTATCATTCTTTCATAGTCTCACTGAAGGTGATGTAGTTTAGACATCAATTAATTGGTCTTCATTTTTTTGCAGCAGTACACTTGTTTGGTTTAACCTGGCAACTACAGCCTGTGGAAGGGCAGCTCTATGAAAATGGAGTTAGCAAAGGAAATAAAGGAACAGAATCCATGGATACTACTTACTCACCAATCGGAGGAAAAGCTTTGGATAAAACAGAAAAAAAAGGTATGTGTAAATGAGAAGCCAGATGGACAATGAATAGTTAAACATTAGTGCTGTTCAGAGCCTGTATTTTCTACATGTTGACAGTATTTTGAGTCCAGTTTCTATCTTCTCTTGTATAATTTTAAAACAGATATGAAAAGCCCATAACCAGGTAAGTTCCTTTAGCAGAACTCTCACTGAAATTAGCAACCAGTGCATTAGAAAAGGAAGGTTCAGTAGCACAGTGGGAGAAGAGAGTGTTTGGCTTCTGTCTTAAGGGAGGGGAGACCACATTTGCCTTGTTCCCTGTGGTGCAGAGGGCTTGGAGCTGTGCCTGTCCTGCAGACCAAAGTCAGTCTCAGGCAAAGTGAACCCCTGTGTGCTGACAGGTCAGAATGTGCAGAAGAGTAGAAATCTTAAAGCTTTTCAAGACATCAGTTCTTGAAGGCATAAGATAAAGTACAGCATCCTGTCACGTCCTGGCTGACCCAGTCACAGTGAATCAGCTCCCAGGAATCTACCACGGCTTCACAAAACGCCTGAGCCAGTCTGTCAGCTCCCTGCTGCCGGGGGTACAGCCCTGCTCTGCCCTCCCTCCTCCCTCTGCCGCTCCCTGTGGCCTTGTGCCCACTGCAGGGGTTGCCTCCTGCACAACCAGGCCACGTCAGTCCTCCATGGCAGCAGAAAATGGCTTTGTTAAAGCCATGATGCAAATCATCTTCTGCCACACAAGTGGCTGAACCAGACTCTTGAAGCACCAGAGCTAGGACAGGAAAGGAGTGGGCTGTGCAGCCAGGGTGTGCAATGGAGAGAAGGAACTGTCTGAGATGTGTGATTCCATCCTCTTAAGTCCTGTCATTTAATGTTGTTAGATCACCTGCTCCAGTATTAGTCACAAGCTCTGGCCCATGCTTCCCATCAACCACTGTCACAATGCTTTCTGACCAGAAAAAGCAGATGGCCTTCCCATTTCTTTTTATGGTACTCAGAAAAAGTGGATAAATCAGATCAGATCAAAGTGAATGGGAGTGGAATATGAAACCTAATCTTTCCAGTTGTTAGGAGGAAAGTAAAATTGTACTGGTAGCTCTGCAATGATAGGGGACTTCCAGAGCTTTCCAATTTTAGAGCAGAGCAGGAATCTGATTTTTCATGTTCTGGGTAAGATCCATGACTGAAAATAGGCAGCAAAGTGGGACATTGTTGTACCAGTCCCTCCAGAAGGAGGATTGCATTGCACATCAATAATCTTGCAAATCAGTGTGGCACAACAGGGTAGAGATCATATTAGATAAATGAACAATAGAAATACGTGTAAGGAGACAATGATGTTGTTTTCCATTATTTCATCCCTTAGAATGGATTGGTAGTGAATTGCAGTAAATGTTTTATACACTTCTGTATTTTTTGTCCTGGTGCACCATGGAAAATATCTCAAATAGTTCTTCTCAACTGCATTAAATCATTATGTCAATATATTACAGATTTAATAAAAGCTTTTCCAATGCATTTGGCTTCCAAAGAAGGATGTGTAGAAAAAAACATCAAAAATATCAAAAATCTTTAAAAATTAGATGGTTGGAAACAGAGAAAAGAATATGCAAGTCAATAAAGACTCAGTGTAGTAGGTAAAAACCCAAACCCCCTGCCTTGCTCCTGGGAATCCCAGTTTTTAGTGTAGCTATACAACTACCCCACAACACTAAAGAACAGTCCTGTGATAGCAGAGCCATTTCATTGAGGGCATACCCAGCAGTTTCAGAGGTCAGTCATGAACAGACCTACTCTGTTGTTTACTTGTCCCCTTTCACCTTTTGGGGGTAACATGTAATCCAGAGTTAAAGCTAGCAAGGAGTACACATTTGGAAAAACACAAGAAAAATCATGCAGAATTAGTACATGCATAGTCTGGCTCTGGCTAGTCTTTGCTCATTTTCTTTCTTTACATCACTTTTAATATATATCAGTAATTTTACTCCCAGTCCTCATAACAAATTCTCCCTCTAGAAGTGATGAAAAGGAGCACTTGGAAACAGGCCTTTCCCTACAGCAGGATACTACAGAAAGTCGATGCACTGGCTGTAAACTTGAAGCCTCTGATGTAATTTCACAGGGATAAATAACTGCTGTCAGATACTGTGACCTCACATCTTCGCAACTCAATGCAGTAGCACAGAATGCTTTTCCAGACTTGGAAAGCGTAAATTTTAACTAATCTTTTAATGAAAATGAAGTTTGTAAACCAGCAAGTCAGATTTCTTCAAGAAATCACTTTATAACACACTGACCCATGGCTACGAGTTAACATTTTAATATGTAGTTATGTGATTAAAAAGTCAGATATCCTATTGATGCTGCTATTTACCAGGGGAGTACTAGGAAATTGATTGTTTCAGGATCATTAATAATAAGCATATGGATACATTCTTGTGGAGGTAATTGGCACCACGCTGTTCAGAGTTTTTCTTTCTTGAAGCTGAGAGAAACCTGTGATTAAGAATCTATCTTCTGCTTTAGACTTTTGAGGAAACCCTGCTTAGAAAGCATAGGGAAGAATTAATACCCTAGTTGGCAAGATTGCGAGCTGTACAAGGAATTGAATATAGATAATTAAATTATACTTCATCATAAAAAAAGTGTTTTTACAAGAGCAGAATTGTATTGCAGCACTGTAATTTTAAACCTTATTTTGGACTTCTTCAAGAGAGAGCAAGAAAGTAGACAAGGATAGTCTGTGAGGGGTGTGTCTTCAGGTGCCTTTTTTGTACAGCCAAATACCTGCTTAGATCAACTAAACACAGAAGCAAAGCTAAATTCTTTTTCTGTAAAGAAAGCAGAGTGGCTCAGTGAATATGAAAATATGCATTTCAGACATGGCCCCTCCAGTGGCCTTTCCATGCTCTGTGGTTGTCTGAAAAATTAGCATTTGAAAGGTAGAGATTCTGCAACTGTGTCCTATCAGTAGGGGTAGATAGTATGTATATTTTCCTGTTAGCATTGTGAACAGCAGCATGCACTTCTTTCCTGTGGGATGAGATAAATGGACATCTAAGTGCATCTGGTTTTTTTAAAGCTTATATTAAATTGTTGCTAGAGCAAAGGTATTTTCAGCCAAATGTGGAAAAACTCCCGAGGTACGTAGCAACACTAATATGATATTCAGCATAATTTGATAATATGATATTCAGCATCATTTGGTAATATCAGTTAGTGAGAATTCACCCAAACTGAAGACACAACACTTTTTCTTTTCAACAAAGAAGCAGACCTTCTCACTTCAAAAAATAAGTAGCTACTGTATGTTAAAGACCTTGAACACTGACCAATAACGCCTTTAATGTCAAAGATCATACTGTGTCCCTGGCTTTTTACTTAGTGCTCTACTGTCTTGTAACTGAATCATATTAATTACCGTGTGTCGATATCACCAAAAAGTTCCATAGTGTTTTACTTAACTCACAGTAACTGCTTGCAAAGGATCATTAAGATTGAATATCTCTAGAGTATTGGAAATAGGGGAGAAGGTTTTTAAATTTACATAAGCCAAGTAGGATCTTTTTTTGTGTTGGGTTGGGAAGGGATCCACTTTCCTTGTCCAACAGAGGAAGTTTAATTCTCTTTCAAAACTCAACATTCAAGATTTTTTCTGTGAAGCAAATTGGGCAGAAGTAGTCTCACCTTGAACATCGTTAAAGCAGCAATTTGGAAATATTTTAACTCTTAAACTAAGTGGTGTATTTTTAGAGTACTAGATTACAAGCTTCTGATCTAAAAATAGATGTATTTATGTGATGAGGTGTTATAAGCTAGCTCCTCATTCTTGCTGTGGGTTTGGTGACACAAAGCAGCTGTAAAACTGGAAGATCTGGTACCCTGAGAATTCGCTCCTGCCTTGTAAATTAAATCTCTATTCATTAAGAATGCTAAGTACTTCCTACGCTAGTTGAAGCCCGTGTACAGTCCCACTGAGGGTCTTTGTTGTTAACACACTCAAGCAAAAGCTGGCCCTAGCTTTGGTACTGCTGTTTTCATTTCCAGGGGTGATTTATAAAATTTCACGTACATTTTGTTGGATTAGATATTTATATGCATTTATTGTAAAAGATGAGGCTCCAGTCACTTCGCTCCTCGTTATTTTTCACTGTGATTCTGGAATGAAATGAAACAGAGATGGATGTGGCTGCTGAATTCAATCTTCTCTTGACTCATCCTCTAATGCCACACACTACCCTGCTTATTCTAGTTCAAAGCATGGAAATGTCAGTAGAGTTTTACAAACCTTTCAATGGAATTAGCTCAAATGTTTGCAGGATTGGGTCTGTGATTTGCAGCATGTCACGATGCTGATCACAGACAGGCAGTAAAAAACATAAAGATGGTGATATAAGCCAGCAAAGCAAGCCAGCTCCAATTCAGTTTGGCGAAGTCTTCCTTATGCATTCCATTTCCCTTTCTATTTCAGTGCTCTCACACCCATGTGTGAAGTCACATATTGCAGATGTCTGCAAATTTATTGTTTGGCATTATGAAATTATGCCAGTTTTGTCTTCAGAGTGCCTTTCCCTGTCCTCATGCCCCTATTACATTTTCATGAACAAAGACCAAGCCAGAACAGATGTTCTTTATTTCTCCAGGACTAGATTAACACTACCATAATAAAACCATTAGGAATGGTGATTAATAGAAATCCGGGCTTTGGACGGGGGCTCTGAACTACCAGGTTTGATGGATTTTCTGTCCTCTCTGGGGTCCATTTGTGTAGCTTATGCAATGCCCCTTCGGCAGCACTCTGAAATATGTGCCAGAGGTAGAATTTCCCTCTGTCCTCACTCTGTGCATTCGCAGTTGAATGTGTTTTGTTTGCATAGTTGATGTGCAAAGACCGTGGTTTATGCAGCAGCAGCAGTTCCTCCTTTTCATAATCAGTACAGTGTTACAAGATTTCCAGAGCAAAAATACCCCATGACACCTGTTGTTGGAAATATGTTGTATGTTTGTTTGTGTTTTCCAACTTGTTGAATAAAAAATGCAGTTATCAGCGTTAGAAGTTGATTTTTGTATATTCCAATATATCTAAGGCATGTTTATACCTTGCAACTTCTCTCTTCACCTAGTGTAAATTCGCAATTGACTGTTTTGTTTGTTTCTGGAAAATTAGTATTTCAGAAGGGCCGGGCCATAGACACAGGAGAAGTAGAGATTGGAGCACAAGTTATGCAGACCATCCCACCTGGTTTATTCTGGCGCTTCCAAATTACCATACATCACCCTGTGTACCTGAAATTTAACATTTCACTGGCGAAGGATTCTCTGCTGGGAATTTATGGCAGAAGAAACATCCCACCTACTCACACTCAGGTAATTGGAAATGGTCCTGATTCTATCACACTTACATTTTCAAACAGCAGCGGATGGGAGCGTTCACAACACGCTTTCAAAGAAGAGAAGGAGAAAGGACCTGGCTGTAACCACAGTCTGGTTATCCTTTTCTTTTACTGAGCTCTGGCAATACCTCAAACTGTGCTCTCTCAGAGGAAGGGAAAGTGTCATAACAGACAGATCAGCAGCTGTGACCTCAGGGATGTGACTGTCTGGGAGGCTGGACAGGTACACACTGTCCTGCTGCATAGATCCAGCATCTTCTATGCAAGGGATGAAATTCCAGTTCACTTGAAAATGCTTTAACCTTTTTATGATTCCCTTGAAACAAACAGATTGTACAGTCAGTATAAAAAGTTAGTAGAAAAGAAAAAAGCTGTCTCTGGTTTCTAAGATCAAAATTATTTTTGAGTGCTTACTCCTGGGGATTTTGCAAGAGAAAACCTAGCTAAGCAGTCATATGCAATATTGCTGGTCACATTCAACTTTTTTTTTTTTTAGGTTTAATGTATTTGGCATATGAAGCTGTCATTTCTATGGATAATAAATTTTTCATCTTTCTTTATATCAGGATCACACTCCACAGAGTGTGATAAATATACATGGAATCATGGAAAGATTGTTTATAATGGACCACTGGAGATCATCTGCTCTAACCTCAAGAAATTTTTACTACAGTTTTGATATTAGAAATAAGCACTTTTAGCTGTCACTGACTTTAATTGAAGCTGGATCCTCAGTTGAGCTGACAATGAACTTTAATGGAAATCAGAACGCCTAAAAAACCTAGAGAAATATATGTATTTCTTGAACAGGGATTCATAGAAATCTCTGGTGCTTTGAGGTTAACAGGCATTGGAGTTGTCAGCATCAACCTGGTTAGGTATTAAGAACTGTCCTGTAAAAAATATATACTTACTTGTATTACTTAAAGAAAAAGTGTATTTAGGTTTTGATATCTGATATTGATATTAAGGGGCAAGGATTTAAAAATCTGGTATAGAACAACAGGTTTTTAATCTGCTCTTGGCATTTGAGATGAATAGCTGCGTAGCACAGGCGCTACTCCTTGGGAATTTTGGAATTACTCCCATTAAATAGATGTGTTTTTTGGAGTAAGTCTGCTGTATCTAGTGAAGCAAGTGTGTTTTTACCCTGCCATAGCAAACAGCTATGCCAGTTTTGATGCCAGATTTCTGATCTACCATAATGCTTTTTATATACAAGCTGAAGCTAAATTGACTAGGTTATGCAATTGCTGTCCACATTGGTGTATACTTAGGCAATTCCTCTTAAGATTTCAACTGTTTATTCATGTTTGAAGGAGGCATGCAGAGTAGATTCATGAATATTTGCTAGACGGTTAATTTTTGCTCATTATTATTTCAGTTTGATTTTGTAAAACTGATGGATGGAAAACAGTTAATTAAACAGGAACCAAAAAACTCAGAGGAGCCTCAGCAAGCTCCCAGGAACCTGATCTTAACTTCACTGCAAGAGACAGGTTTCATCGAGTATATGGATCAAGGAGCTTGGCATATGGCATTCTACAATGACGGAAAGAAAGTAGAGCAAGTGTTTGTACTAACTACAGCTATTGGTAAGAACAATCACAATGTAATTGTTATTCTGATTATAACATTTCAAAGATGTATTTGATGTATTCCAGCTCCTCTTAAGTATTCTCTTAAATATGTTTTATTTCAGCTTAGTTTAATTAACCTCAGTGGAGCAACTTCATGTTTAAGCCAATATTAGACAAATAGCAACATTTGTATATTAAAGATAGATATTATCAAATTAATTAAGTGTGAAGTTCTCATGTGTTAAGATTTTTATATGATAGCTTAAATTCTTGAGTAATTTCTGGTTTTATCTTGTTCCAAGTAAAAGAGATTATGTCCGCCCTCTCTACTTACATGGGAACCATAAATCCTACAACAATTATGCAGGCTTTAAGTTCTTATTTCCAGTGTTTTAGTCAGTTGGAAAATCTTTTGTGGATTTGTTTTTGAGTGTTGTTTGATGGATGGCTGGTGTTGTTTTATGCAGTTATTCGAATGCATCATTTTGTTTGGAATACAGAGGGCAAGTACAAGAGGCAGCATCTTGGTTGCATATGAGATCCCTCCTGCCTTTTTAACACGTATAGGTGGGCAAATGTTTGCAGATGTAGGTGTTGTGAGTGAGCAGTCCTCACACATAGGGCTTTTTTGGAATTTAAATTTAGGTGAAGTGTTGTATTTATGACAGTCTCGGTTTGCTGCAAGACTTTAACCACGATACCCTTTAGTTAACCTGTTCTACCATATGTTTAGCAAGATGTCTTTACTAGTAATGGACGTGCCATCTGCTGTTCAGAAAAAGTGGATACTATTTTTACTTTGTGGTAAAAACCTTGCAGAGCAGGACAGTATGATTCAAATATCAAGATTCTGAAGGACTTGCTTAAAAGAAAAAAATTAGAAATTAAGATAGAGTTGTAATGACTGGTTCTGGTGTAAAATTTCATATTTGCTCCGTTCAAAAAAGTTGATCTTCTGCAAGAAAATATGCCATTATTCAATTCCGTCTGAGAAAATAAGATTCAAGCAATTTATGAACCATCTTTGCAGATGCTCTACAAAGACCATAGAACCAGGCCAAACTCCAGCCCAGACCAGTATCCAAACTCCTGATCCCTTGTTTACTTTTATTGTAAGACAGCAGGGTTTATAAATGAGGGTTTAAATAATATTTCATTTAGTAGCATAATTTCTACTCCTCCCCTTCCCCTCCCCCCAAAACCAAAAAGAAATTAATCGCCGGAGTCTAATTCATGTTACATGTGATAAAAAAGAAGAGACTGTGAAAGAGGGAAGCGTGTGAGCCACAGTGCGGGCAGGAGTCCTTGTACTTCATCTTCAAAATGGCTGCAGGAAGATATTTTTGGGGAAAAGTCTGTTCATGCTGCTGCAAGAATCTACTGCTGGTGCATTTGAAAATACTGCCAGCTATTGTGTTTTCATAACCTGTGTATCTTCTTCCCTAGTTTGCTGTGCATCATAACTTGACTGTTTCTTTGGGAGTTTCCACAGGAAAATAAATAAATAAATAAATAAATAAATAAATCCTTGGGGCATTCTTCTTACCCAGACTGGTTTAGAGTCATATTGGACATCTCTGCCAACAAAGGAATCAGCCAGGACCAGAAACCCTGAGAACAGAGCAAGAGCTTGGATGCATCTCTGCCAAATGCTTCTGTGAACCAGCCATGCCCCTCATCAGCATCTGTTAGATTGTATTTCAAGATGCTCCATGTTAGTTATGTACAAAATTGATTTTGCTGGCACTTTAGCTGAAGTTCTGTTCAGACTTTCCTGAGAAGGGTAAATTGCACGCAGAACGTGGCATGCTTCAAGTACTTCCGTTAACTAAATAAAGGGCAGCCCAAACTGGACATTGCATTAAGGGGAAGTAACTTATCCAACCATTAATTCTTCCTTTCACATCAATGTAGGGATCATTTGCCATGTGATTCTTGGAAAACTGGGAAGGCAGGCAAGTGCACACATAGAGCAAGACAAGAGTTGATAATGAGCAGTAATATGAAAAAATTAATAACGAGCAGCATTTCTGTGAAGAAAACTTCCTTCTAAAAATGTGCTGCTTTTTTCACTTTGAAACAGACATCTGTGTACAGGTTGTGGATACCTGATGAACAGAGGCACATCAAATGTCTGTTCTTTAATATAAACTGATAGCCTGAAAAGAATGTTTTCAAATAACCATAGGAGTTTTCAAGAGAAACCAATCCTTATCTTTTTAAGTGGCCATAAA
The DNA here is from genome assembly GCF_009650955.1 of Corvus moneduloides. Taxonomy (NCBI): domain Eukaryota; kingdom Metazoa; phylum Chordata; class Aves; order Passeriformes; family Corvidae; genus Corvus; species Corvus moneduloides. The sequence continues at coordinate 10,964,291 of NC_045489.1, read as the reverse complement.
CAAGATCAAAATACACTTACGTCAGTCATTTTTATTAATGGTAGGATCTGGGTTTTCTTCTTTTTCCTCAAATATTTTGTGGGAAAGGCATCAAGTTTCCCATTTTCCTATAGCCAGAGGTACTTCCCCACATCTATTAGTGCATGTGGCCATTGAACAGTCCCAGTTCCCCTGGCTTGAGCCCCTCTCCCATCCAGCACCTGCATGGGCTGCAGAGTCCCTCAGTCCTGGAGCTGGTCTGACAGTGACCTGCTCCGCACAGGATCGATCATCTTAGCTTGATTCTGCTTCATATTCTTTATGGAAAATCCATATAAATCAGTGAATCCACTGCATTCCTGTAGGAAATATATATGTAAATTGGAACCAGCTAATCCATGTAGAGATAGGAGCTTGTCCTCAGATATGTGAGCTTAAGTGGCTTAATATCCAAAGCTGTGTGATAAAACATGGGCAAGTTTAAGATCAGAACTGAAGGTGGAGGTTTTTTCTTCAAATCTTGTTCTTAGTTCTTTATCACATTGAATTTCATCACTGTACAAAAGAGTATTTTTTTGTTTATCTGATTGTATAGAAGTGGAAATCCTGCCCTTCTCCAAGGAATTCAATTCCACATGGTTCAAATGAACACCGTAGAAGGCAATTTACTCTATAAACAGGTTTCAAACAAATTACTTCAGCAATAAAAGAAAGTGTTTAAGGTGTACATTTTTCAGCAAGTTCTCAGGTTCCTGCAATGCTTTTAATGGTGGTAAATTTTACATGAACACTTACTTTAAAAGCTTTTTGGTGTAATATAAATGGTGCACCTGTTATCTCAAAGCTGTCAAGACAAAATCTAATAAATATTTGTAAGCTGCTTGAACAGGAATTTTGTTTTATGCTCCCTATGAATGAAAATGGTCTTTTTACTGCTTCTGCACCTATTTGTATGTTGAGATGTGTCCTGCAGAGTGAGGTGAAGATGCCATTCATTTCAAATTCAACCAATTTATGTTTTCCTTTGTGCACAATTGCCTGAATAAACAGAAATCCTGGATGACTGCTCTACTAATTGCAATGGGAATGGAGAATGTATCTCAGGCCACTGCCACTGCTTCCCAGGATTCCTTGGTCCTGATTGTGCAAAAGGTAATCTCATATTAACTGACCCAAGGTGCATGACAGGGATCATGATTGTGGTGTGTGACTGCTGGGCTTGCAAAGATTCAAACTGATTAAAGGAGATTAAATGCCTTTTTCCAGCCAGATGGCAGATACAGTACAAGCACACATGTGGAAAGTTTCTTTATGCTGTACGTGAGTTAACTCGGATCAACCACTTCTCCCTCCCTGACTTTCAGATTTAATAGGTTCCTCCATCCCCATTTCCATCCTGTCTGTAGTTGTAAAATACATTTTTAATAGGTGTGTTAGCTTAGCATAATGTTTTGTTATTTAAAAGTGACAAACAGTTTCACTTAGGAGAAAACACAAGTAAGTCAAATGCTTCTGTGGTCCTAACTAGAATAGGGTGTAGATAAGAAACCTAAAGCAGCTTAGAGACTGTTTTCCAGCATTAAAGCAAAAAAATCTGTTAAGTGAGCTTGCTTCTGCTTCAGCTATTTATGTCAGTATTATCCATCATCCGCTGCATATGATGTCCCGAAGTTCTCATGGTTTTCCAATGTCTCCTCAAATCTAGGGTTTATTTTTTTTAAGACTCAGTTGGCTCAGAAATTGATACTGGATTGTAAAAGTAAGCTTCCACATTGCTGGTTTACATACAGATCAGTAATGGCTACAACTTCAGTGATATTATGTCTTCTTAGAAGAAAAAAGAAAAGGGCAGGATCCTGCTTCAGTTCACAGGAAGGAAATATTAATCTTACTGAAAATCATGCATCACAGCAAATTTTCCACAGAGGCCAATCAAGGGGAGAGAGTGTTTTTATCTTCTATGATATCCCATTTCTGGTCAAGATTAAGGCATACAAGAGAGGCAGACTGAGGAGACAAGGACATTGTATTACTGCTGCACTACCTAGTTCAAAGATTTCAGTCTGTCACAACCCCTGAACCACATGAAGAATTGAGGAGCTGGAGTGGAAAAGCAATTTTACAGAACGATAAATGCAATAAATGTTAATCTATGTAAGTATGTAAATACATTAAAAAGGTCAATCTGCCTTCTTCAGATTCCTGTCCAGTGCTGTGCAGCGGAAATGGAGAATATGAGAAAGGTCACTGTGTGTGTCGAAATGGCTGGAAAGGACCAGAGTGTGATGTTCCAGAAGAGCAGTGTATTGATCCAACCTGCTTTGGCCATGGTACTTGTATCATGGGTGTCTGCATCTGTGTCCCTGGATACAAAGGAGAGATTTGTGAGGAAGGTTTGTGAAGTTTCCTTCTCTATAGTCCCGAGGGTTGATGTTTGTCTTTAATTTCCACCTGTTTTAAGGTAGTTAAAAACTCACACAGATGTGATCAGCTTTCTGTGAAGCAGTACTGTTTTGCTCAAAACTACTGTCTCATAGAAAGTAATGTTAGGATAGAAAATTTTCAAAGGTAAAGGTATTCAGGTCTTGGTAACAGTCCAGTGGACCGATCACATAAAGTTCACATTTTCATTTGAAAAGATAAAATTATTTATTTTTATTTGGCCAAAAGCTCAGGGTAAGGCAGTCAGAAGATCATTTAAGCAAAACATGATGTGGTAGTTCTCCAAAGCAATCAGATGATCATAATCAGCTTTTCCCTTTTTCATTCTGTTACATCTTATATTCTTCTGACAATGTAAAGCCAAAAGGGCATCAAACAGGTTCAGTTTACCAGCACATATTGTGTAATTCTGTTGTCATATGTCATTTTTACTGGGAGCCTTTGCTCACGGCACTAAACTGGCATCCTTTAAGGCTTGACTAACAAAAAGTGGGAAATTTTGTGAGAACAAGTTCTTGTATTTTTGCTGGTTATGGTACTGATGTGTCTCTGCCCTCATCTATAGACAAAAGCAGTTGTTATTTCCCTCAGCATGTCTGAGATAGCTCATCAGCTTTGACTTTCTTCCCTTGTGCATAGCCTCAGAAAGCAGAACTCGTCCTCGTGCTTGCCCTGATTTGATGATTTTTCACTAGTCCCCTTCGCCTGGAGCTAGTGACAGCATACTTTGTGCTTCCTGCTACAGAGATTTTCGGTAATTCTTTTGAGTAGCACACACAGGAGGCTTTTTATGTTGCTTGAATTCTCTAGTCAGAAAAATGTCCAGGATGGATTTGATAGATTTGACATATCTGGAATGGTTTTTAAAGGGAGGATCAAGAGAATGCTTCTGACATAGTCAGTTGTTGGTAGTTTCAGAAACCAAGAAAACCCAAATGGGAAAAAGCAAGTAATACACAGATTCCTCAGTGAGGCCATGATGCTGAACAAGCCTGTAGCTGGTGAGAGGCTGACTGCTGTTTTTAGTTGCTTTGTTTCTTGCCATAATGAGATCCTGCAAAATGGTTGGGGGAAAAAAAAGACATAAATATACTGACAGCTATTGAAACCAAGAGTGGGAAAACATTGGAGTTTTATAGTAAGATACTTATTTAAATTTAAAAAAAAAAAGGTGGAATAATGTAGAAATACGGTGGATGAAACCAACCTGTGTAGCCAAGTACGGTGGATTTTTATCATAACAGTGTGTCCTTGACATGATTGTTCCATTTATATTGTAAAACATAACTTGTGCAGTAGTTAGGGAATTCTTTCAGGAATTAAGATTATTTTATTATATGTAAACATGATTTAGTCTTATAGCACTGCTGTTAACAGACATAGCAACAGATGTACTATGCAGGGAGCACCAGTAACTGCATGTATTCATTGCTGTAGGGGTCCTTTGAATTTGTCCTGCCGGATTATCATTCCTGAAATGGAGTCACCCGATTAATTTTAAAATATCAGCAAAATAAAGAGCTGTCTCAGGATGAGAGAAAATTGCTGTGTATTTTTGTCGTATGCTTAGCAAGATGTGCATTGTCCAGAAACACTGATTCCCTCTCTCAGAATTAAACTGTGCTGTCCACAAGCTTGGAAGCCTGAAAAGGATACAAAATAAATCCTGAAATAAGATGTTGAATTGGTGGCATAGCAGTTCAAAAGATAAAGCTTTACTTCTTTATTTTTAGGTTGAAAGGTCCTGTAAATTGGAGGCCATTAATCTCTATGTCTGAAGTATTTAGCCTTCCCTTCCTGAAGCAGAAAACATCTCTTCATTCACGTAGCACAGGATACTGTTTGTTAAGTTTACAATTTAATTATTAAACCAGTACTTGTGCTGGTACTTGAGAAATACATAGCAGAACTTTCACAGTGCCTCTTAAACATCAGTCTGAAGCATGATATAACATGGATGGGCTTCTGGCTAATTGTTTCCCATGCTCAGACCCCACGGATCCTTCAGCTCTGCAGTCTTCCTGCAGCCTCCAGAGAAAGCTTCCTGCTTAAAACCTGTCTTGTTAAAGCAGTGCTGAGGCTTTGTGAAAGAATATGCTGCTCATACAGCACTGACCAGCCAATTTAAATTCTTCTACAGAGCTCCTGAATTTTTCACTAGGAATAGTTTAATCCAAATTGAGAACAAATTTAGTTCTTTGTTTGCAAATTGTTCATCGGTACATTATGACTTTTATGAAGCTGTTCATTACCTGCAATTGCCCAGCACATATTTTTTATGTGTATGACATGTTTTTTTACAGCAAGCATTGAGTTAGAGGTTCACTACTCAGTCTTAGTGGATAACCTTTTTTTTTTTGTAGCAGATTTTCAGCTATAGAGATAGCTTTTCACAGGAAGGTGAAAGAATAAATCTTTCTTTTCCCAGATGTAAATAAAACACAGTGCACAAATACCCAAATGGAAATACAAAGCACAATTACAGAGGTAACTCTTAATTGCTCCAGCTCTTTCCCAGCCATGCTACTCAAGCGCAGACTTCACCAGATTAGACCAATAAATCTGTCCTGGGAATCTGTGTTTTAAAAATAAGACAAAATCTTCACCAGATTAGACCAATAAATCTGTCCTGGGAATCTGTGTTTTAAAAATAAGACAAAATCTATGACAAGATGTTCATGTGGCCTCTAAGTCTATATGCTTGCTTTTTTTCTTGTTTTTGATTTATCCTTTTGCGCAGATGTTAACGGACTGTTTTTCCCTTTGGTTTGTTAACATTGTTTCAGTTGGGTATCTGCACAAAAAAATCATTGAATTAATCTGAATGCCTATTGTATTTCACTAGTAAATAACTGTAAAGGTGCAAGTTTTATGCTCTAAGTTGTATATTCCCTGCTTTCCAGAGGACTGCCTGGATCCAATGTGCTCTGGCCATGGTGTGTGTGTCCAAGGGGAATGTCACTGCTCCACGGGCTGGGGCGGGGTCAACTGTGAGACTGCGCTGCCCGTGTGCCAGGAGCAGTGCTCAGGGCACGGCACCTTCCTCCTGGACACGGGACTCTGCAGCTGTGAGCCACAGTGGACAGGTTCAGACTGTTCAACAGGTATGATAGAGGCTTGACTTTATCAGCATTGCCTGTGTTTTCTGCTGGAGTCATGAAAGAAAATGATTGCTGTTACTGTGCTAATAGGAATTTTAAAAACAAGATAGGGATGAACCAGGGGTACTGTAGCATGGCACTTTATGGGCTTGTCAGCAACTGGCTTTCAGTTGCCAAGGATAAGGAATGCATTTTCTCTGTGACAAGGACGTTTCTGCCTGGTGGCACGACGGTGAGAACAGTGGTCCTTCAAGAGGGCAGATGCCTCCTGGCATGCACTGAAGGCAAGTACGACTCTCACATGAGCTGCTGAGCACCTGTCAGGCTCATGCAATCAGGGAATCCACAGTTCTGAGAGAGTTGGGAAGATATATTAAAAAACAAAAAAATACAAATGCAATGACTGATAAGTAAGAAAGCTCTGTCAAAAAAATCTTTAAACAAAAAAGACCATCATTCTTTCATGCTGGGTTAAAAACTCTCTTCTTCCTTGGAGGACCATCAAGGTTTGATCCCACTAAATTTGATTAAGAGTTGAAATGGATTTCCTATGTGCTTTGTACATTTACATTTCGTTTTCTTGAAATGAATGCACTCTGCACATTTTGCTCTGTAATGGAGCATGTCATTACCAATGTATGTACTACTATTTTTTTCCCCCTATAGAGCTCACAAAGCCAGAATCTCAGATGATAAGTAGCACATCCCAGTAGAGAATAGATGCAAGTGACAGATTTGCTGAATACTGTGGAATACAGCCAGTGGTCCAAGTCACCAGTTTTTCTTAGAAATCATCATTCAGAAGAGCACTTGGAACAGTATAAATTTCTGCTCAGATTTCTAAAGTGTGTGGTTATAATCTTTAAGTAGGGACTTATAAAATGTCCCTCTACATGATGAATTTTTAAGCAACAAAATATTGACCTGCTAATAATTTTCAGTGTTTGTTACAAAGACCTTGCATTCATTCCACACTCCAAAATTAATGCATGCAATTTTAGTCTGACACTGTCAGATATGGCACCTGCTTTGATAAGAATTGACTTCGTATTGGGTTTCAGCAGAAGCCTAGTTGCTCTCATTTTTATCTTGTATTTTGTTATATATTAAAAATATTCTCTGAAGCTTAGTATTACATTGTATTTCCATTAATGAAGCAAATAATTAGGAGAGGTGTTAGCTATGTACTAATTTTTTAGTCAACAAAATATTGCAAACTAATTCTGTTTTAATACAATGTTATTGTAGCTCAAAAAGCAGTGTCAGTCTCAGATGGGTCTGTTGTGTCAGCTGCATGGGGCAGTTAGATAAGGAACCAAAAACCTAATAAATAACCTCCAAAGCTGTTTTGAACACTTTTGGAAGGAAACCTCTTTACCTCCATCAGTAGAGAAAATACCTCTCCATCCCTACAGTCTTCTGAGTTATCAAAGGATGCTTTTACAACTACCAACAGGCATCATAGCTAGATGCTTCAGACGTCTCCTTTCAAATATATGTTTCTTCTTAGGTGTTAGACTAGATTCAGGATGGTCTTGGCAATATACCGAGTGTTAGGCTGAAGTATAGATGTTCATTTGTGCCTGAGATGTTCTTCCTAGGATCAGTGATTGCTGTGCATGTTGAAAATAAAGCTTTATTTAGTGAGCAAGGAAAACATCAAATGAATAATAAGAGGAGTAACAAGGTCACAATAAATGAGCTGTCACATGTGAATGGAGAAAGTCATGAGGTTCTGTGCAATGACGAGGATGAAATGGGTGAAGCTCAGACTGCTCATCTGGAGTCAGACAACAGCACAGCTTTGTAACTGAGAGACCAGCAGTCTCTCAGCCTGCCTCAGACCCTTGCTTTTTGCCATCTCTGTACCACATTCTCAGTGCTGTGAAAATTCGCCTTTCTGTAGCACCTTGAAGAATATAGGCTCTTGTCCTGAGGATTTCTGTGTTCCCCAGCAAATTTCAAATACTTTCAAAATACAGGGATACATTATATTAAATTTTATGGGGGTTTTAAAATAGAAGTTAGTGTATCTTGGCAGACTTTAAAAGGGAGAAATAGCAAATGTTTTTGAATATATTGTTCCAGATACAGTGTGGCCCAACCCGAAGAGGGTTGACCTCTATAATACTTTCTCCTACCTGCCCATCTCTAGCCCTTCAAACAGTATAAAGTTCCATTTTACAAGTGGCAGACCGGGGAAAGACAAGAATCAGAATGGTTGGAGGAAGAGAGGTGAAAGGTGACTGTGTGACCCATGCATATCCTTAAGAATTGCCAATGTTTGGAAGCCTAGCCTGAGCTCTGGAATCATTCATGGATTTTTTTGAGGGTGGAAAAGACCATGTTGTTCATGCTGTTTGATTTTCTGTAAAACATTACCAAAAAATAACTATTATCCTTCAGTTTTTGCTTGATACTCAATTTCTGTTGAGTGTTTTGAAATTCAGGCTTCACACAGAGACTGAAAATTAAGGGTAGTCTACCATTTCCTAGATAAATTGTTTCAATTATGTCTGGCCCTCTCTGCTAAAAAGTACACCTTCCACCTAGTTTGATAGGTGCAAAGTCTTGCAATCATGTTTCTTTCTGTGAGGTGAAAGACTGGCAAATTACTTGTAGTCCTTTCCAATGTCCAGCCTAATCTCTGCTCTGACCTGTGGACTGGCATAAACCAATTTCATTGCACCACCTCCAGATACTCCTACATCCAAAGTTATTGTTGGACAATTGCCATCCCTTGAGAACCAGAAAATCCTCTTGCAGAACTCCAAAGCAGCTGTCAGGATATGTTTTCATTGTGTTTAAATTGGTTCTCAATAAAAGCAGCTCAATATGACTTGAAAGTTGTTCAGACACTTAATATTGCTAATCCTATACTACTTGTAGGACACAACTTAGGCTGGCTTTTTGTTCGGCTCTGTTGCAATCCATCCTTTCAATATCCTTAGCTGGATATCTGTTTCAGATATATTTGGCCTCTTTCTACCCTGCAATATTGAACTTCCATGAAAAGTCATTTTCCTTTGTTAGCTCAGATTTCAATGTACCTCTCCCAGAGATGACATGGTTTTCATTTAAGCTTTGCCTTGCTGCTTATGAGCATCTTTGTAAAGGCTCTTCCTATCAGCTAACTACAAACATACAGATAATATGCTTCTGATTCTTCTGCCTTCTTTAGGCAGCATCAGCCGAATTTCACCCTGGAAATACTGGCAGATTTTTAGCTACACCAATCAAAACAACATTGTTGTGTCTTTGCTACAGCCATATGTGATCAGGAGAAGAAATTTTTAAAGTACCTTCTGTCTGTCTTTGGTTTATTATATGGACAAGATCAAAGTGTTCTAACTGTTCTATATGATTATAGACTGACATGTATTTACCATGAGGGTGGTGGAATAGCATGTTGTGCCAATTTGCCAACTGGCCTGAATGCTGAAGGTTAATAACAAGATATGGCTTTCACTGCTTCAAAATTACACCAGTGTCAGAAATTTGTAGAGAAGCCACATAGAGTTATTACATCAGAGTTCTTTCAAGTGCTGTACTGGGACATAGCTGTTATAATTCCAGTTGCAAGGATTCCAAGACTGCGGTCATTATTCAAATAATACAGTTGATTCTTCCATTCCTGCTGGCCTGGGCAGATGTTGCTTGCTGCCTTTACCTGTGGTGTAGTCCATGTTGAAATACACAGAGGTCCGACATCTTCTTCTACAGGAACTTTATTTCTTTGGTTGTTTTAATTGCTGTCCCTTGAACAGTCATCTGTCCTGCTTTCTGCCATATTCTTTGGACTGTGCAAGGAATGAGGGGAATTATGTCCATTTTGCCTGAAGGGAGGCACAGGCATCAGGGTCAAACTAAGCTGATCTCAGGCAGAGATCCACAGACAACTCTGGGAAGAGCTGTCTTTCACCATTTTGATTCTCAAAGTGTTTCCAAGACAAAAAGAAACAGCACCAGCACTGCTACAATTCTACATTGTCGAAGATGTTCCCAACAGTCACACCAACCATGCAGTAAACAGGTCATCTTCCAGCACTGAAGTGGCTTTAGCTCATGCTAAAAAAAAGAAAATGTGATTTCATCTCTAATAATTAGCCTGTGAAAAAACCAAATGCTTCTCTGATACAAAGCACTGAAAATTAAAAATCCATGATAATGCTCACAATACAAATGTGCATCTTCTGTTTTGGAATTAATTCATTGCTATCTTGTTTATCACTTTAATTTTAGTTTTTTCCTAGTTTGGTCTTCCTTTGGCAAGTCACACAAAAGTGCTCAAAGACATTTAGCCATTACCAATGTAGCCATTTGACAGTGGATGTGCCCAAGAGAAATGCACAAGAGATTGAGTTTTCAGTTTCTCGTTTCATCTTCCCCTGCCTCTACGAGATGTGGAGAACAGAAATTTCAAGTTCCAAGTGAGACTGATTATATAATACGTTTTGTGAAAACCACCTGTACTGACAAAGGTCATCCTTGGAGTATTGCAGAGTCTCAGCATCTTTACACCATGCTGAACCCTGTTATGATAGTATGTGAAAATCCGTTATCAGTCAGACCTTCACCATACATACCAGCTGACCTGTGCAGTAGGGCTGTGATTTACCCGTACATGACGCACTCAGTAGGATGGAAGACTGATATTACACTATTTTAATGTCATCAGGACTTCAGTATATTCGACTTTCTACTTAGCGTCTATGGATCTTTGTTGCTTTATTTATAGGCTGTCACCCAAAATGCCTTGATGTTAATGAGTCATCTCCCTCTGAGGCATCTAGGCAGTGCTTTTCAGAAAGAAAAAATCTAACTCGTCAGTACTGACTGCTCCTGTCAGGTAGAAGGGAAGGTCTGGCTAATGGAAGGTGCAGCATCAACAAACTGAACAAAAAAGCTCATCTTCTGTTCTCAGATTGACACCTTTAACATGGAGCCCTGAGATTAAGGGAGAGAAATATCAAGAGAAAATGGATGACAGAGTTGTGCAGGGGGGCAGAGCCTTGCATAAATTAGTGTAACTGCAGTGATACCACCAGAGCAGTCCCTATGTGCTTCAGGTGAGAATCCAGCCCTGAGTCACTAATTAATTGTAGCACTGTGCCTAAAATATTGTAGACTGAGAAATCTGTGACAGAGCTGATGCTTCTGACATCCTGTCCTGCATTCATTTCTTTAGACTCTATTCAGTCAAAGTAGGCCAGTTTCTGTCCCCTTACTCCAGGACATTGTCATAATTCCACTGAATCCATTTATATCACTGAAGCAACCTAATTATGATTGGGAAAAGAATACTGGCAGTTCTTAGTCACAAAAACATTCATCTTAAAATGATTATATGGAGATGGTATATATTTAGCATATCTATTTTTGGTTAAGCTCTCCTAGCAAGATTGGTGGTAATTTTACAAAGGGTAAAAATGGATCAGCAGCCTCTTCCTTCGATATCTTGTGAAGCAAAAAACCTCTTTAAAACTAAAGTGCTTTGAAAAATGCAAAATGTTGTAATTGTTGTAAATTGATATGTGCAGAGTGGAGTAATTTAAAAATCATTAGAAGTCTGCATTTTTTACAGTAAAGTGCTTCAAAAAGAAATGAAGGCATAATACAGGATATTAATATAGTTCAAGACATCTCAAATAGGTTTCAAAATTAAACATCAAAAACTGCAACTTGAAAAAATAATTAGGTGAACCCATTTCGTCGTAATCAGAAACTCTTCAGGTTTAGGGAATTGCAGTGTATGGATGTCAGTCACTCTCATTCACCAAGGACAAGGATATTCACTACAAAGAGCTTGCAGTAGTGAAAAAAGCCTTGAAATTTCCTCAGTATGTGATGTAATTTCGTGCATTTTCTACAGACTGCTCAGTTCCACGTTGGTGCTCCTACTCTGCTCCCTATTTTAGACGAATCTCAAGAACTTTTTAATTATACTAGAAACATCCTTCACTGTTTTGTTCTTAAGAAACTATGGACTTGCTCAATTTCATCTAACTGTCCTCTTTCTCTAATTTGTGAGGAGCTTTGCCTATTACTGCTCCGCTAATTGAAAGGATGATTGAAGTTCCCCTGCTGTACGTTGTCTGACATTGTAGAAAGACAATTCCCTACTACTGTATATTTCATCGAAAAGAAAAAAACGACCCATGACTAGTTTGATTTGTATCTCTTGCAGAGTTGCAAGAGTTTGCAAAAATGTATCTGGTGAGCAAGGTCTCTATTAAAAACATACTAGTTAAAGGTTGGAACACTTAATGTGTTTTGCTGCAGAATTTAAAACACGAGAAATTTAAGGCAGTGAAGAAGCTCTCCAATAAAAATTAATTATCCTACATGTTTAAATCCATCTACAGGGAACCAAAAATACCTGATGTAGTAATTATTGATTTAAGAAATAGGATAAGTCAAGGGTATGAGATATACAATGATGAAACATGGGGTGTTTTTCAACTGATTGCTGCTTATTTTGCAGATATGCCAAAAATAATGGCCCTTTCCTTTCCTTTTTCTTCCTGAAAATTAAGATTCTTAATCTATTGCTGTCTGCACCTCATTCAGCAATAATTGGAAATATTCCTCATTCCAATGTAAATGCAATTTAGTTAAGTCAGCTTTTGTAAATCCTAGTCTAATCCACAGCAAGGTACTACTTTTTCCACAGGATGGAATCCACAGACCCAGTTTTGGATGCTTCAATCTCAGCAACTCTTGGCTTACCCAGGAGCAAGATACCCAAATTGCTCTCGTGATGGCAATATGGTTCTGTTTACCCTCCATTCTGGGAAGCTGATGGAGCCTTTCCTCTCTGTCTGCATGGCATTGTGCCTCTACAGGGAGTCCATCCTGTCCAGGAATGTCTCCCTCACTGTGCTTTGTGCTAGGCCAGCCCCAGGAGAGTGATACTCCTTAGGATCCTTGGGCAACACCCATGTGAAGTCCTGCAGATTGCAAAACCAGAGCTCTTAACGTAAAGCTGCTGTCATTATCCAGTAGCAAAACCTGGCCAATAAGTGGGATTTTAGTAGCAACTCAGGTGCCAAAGTGGTTCAAGGACCTTTGAATTAGGTAAGCTAAGCGAAGGGTTTGAGGGTCTAAATTTGTGGCTGCATCCCTCTTTTACATCTCAACCTCATGGCCTACACAGGAGTCAATCGACTGAACAGTGATTAAGAACCATACTAAAACAACTGACAGGATATGGGATGGAAAGGTCTTTCATGAGCATTCTGTGTTCAAGAAAATGTCAAGATGGAAATTCTGACTGTGGAAGGCTTGTACTCCACAAGAACCCTTTGTAAAAGAGGACTCTGAAGTAGAGAAGCTGTGAGAATGTTCTGCTGGTGGATGCTGCAGTGAAGGGGGAAAAGCAGCCTAGATGAACAACAGAACAGGAATGACATAGAAAATCTTCCACTTTTAATTTACTAAGACAAATCCAAAGATGTAACTCTCACAAATTATCCATACCACCATCTTTTAAAGGAGTGTTCTTGTGTTAGAGTGAGCTTCTGTTTTCTCACAGCTGGAAGAGCACAAATGGGAATTGCTAGAGCAAGGGTACAAAAGAGCCCTAGAACAACTAGAGGTTTTGTCCTTCAGTGAATTTCAGAACATCTGTTGTGCAAAATGTGCTGCACCAATCCCTAAAAAGCAGATATTTATAATGTTTTTTGTTGTCATGGTAAGTGTTGTACAAAAATAGCTATCATTTCAACATATTTATGCAGCAGAGTCTGTGAATTTTAACTTCCTCTGAAAATAGGCAATTGCTATTGGTAAAAGTCAAACCATGAGAACTTCGCACTATACTGCATTTCTAAGGGTTTTGGTTGTGTATATTGTTGCAAGGGTAATATATGTAGACACGTAAGGATTTCCCAGTCTCTACCCTCCATAAGGACATTTGCTTAAAAGTTTTTGTGAATAATATGTTTCAAATAAATTTATAATAATTATCCAAGAATATTTTAATGGCGATGGAGAAAAAACTCCTTGTTTGTTGTAGCTACAGTGTACATTCAGGTATGTCACTCTTCAGTCCAGGAAGCCTTGGCTATTTTATAAACAGATTTTTAAAATAGTGTCTATCACCTTGGGATCCAAAGTCATTTTCTGACAGAGTACAGAGAGCTGATTGTTCACGTGGCATGTGATTGTTCATCTCCTGCTCTGGTCCCCCATATGCTGCATTCAAAAATGCCCTGAAGAAGGGTGGCCAGCCTGGTGGTGCCTCTGCCATCTTTGAGGAGCTGGTACCAGGCTCTGCAGAAAAAATGCAAGTCATGAGCTGCACCTTTGGTTTGGCAGCAGCCAGACAGAGCAGCAGCTGCCAGATGCATGCTGCTATTTCTGTTTGTGCTGCTGACACAGAGGAAGTTACGGTTTATTTACTGGGAGCTGCTTTGTGTCTCTGCACTCACCTGCACAGGCTCAGCTGTGAGCACATAGACGTTTGCTCCTGTGGATGGACACGGTGTTCGTAGGCAGATGCTGAGCGCTGTGGAGCTTGTGCTGATTGAGGCTGCACTCCCTGGTTTTGTGCAAGAGCTTGTTGTGCCTCACTGCTGAGTTTGTCCAAGGAACTGTTTATTTGTGCTAAAACGGGAGGAAGCAAGGCCAGCTTCTTCATCTTCTTTTGCTTTTGGCTGTGAACCCGAGATGTTACTTAGAAGCTGGTAATGACTTTTGATTTCTCACAGTAGTTTTTCCTGTAATACAGATTGGTTGTTGGTATCACAGAGACCAAAGCTTTATTTTAGTTGATTCATTGTTTCATTGAATCATAGAATGACCTGGATTTAAAGGCACCCTTCAACTTCTCTGCTGTGGACAGGGACACCTTCCACTAGACCACATTGCTCAGAGCCCCATCCAACCTGGCCTTGAACTTCAGGGGTGAGGCACCCAAAGCTTCTCTGGGCAACCTGTGTTTGTGACTCACCACCCTCAGCGTTAAGAATTTCTTCCTAATACCTGATCTAAACCTACCCTCTTTCAGTTTAAAGCCACTTCCCTGTGTCCTATCACTACATGCCCATGTCCACTGTTCCTCTCCCTCTTCCTTGCAGGCTCACTTTAGGTACTAGGAGGCCACAATTAGGTCACCCTGAAGCTTTTCTTCTCCAGGCTTAACAGATTTCCATCTGTCCATGTAGACTGGCTCTTCAGGGGAAAAAAAAGATAAAAATAGAAGTACATTCTTTTAAAAGCATTCAGTCCCAGTGTGTAGATGTACATTCTGCAAATCATTATCCCCTTTCCTTCCGAGTGCCAACTCTGTGTCTGATTTGGGCAACAATGGCATTTCTGTCACCTGTGGTCTGCCAGTGCTTTTACACAGATGAATCCGAATATATGTTCCTGTAATACATTGAGAAGTAGTGCCAGTGCCCTCCTTTTCAGCATTTTGAGCTCTTTTAAAATAGGATAAGTAAAATATATCTTCATTACTGAAGTCAGAAAGTACATCTAACATTCAGGGCACAGACCAACACAATTTTTATGAGTGTACCCATATCCAAAGGTCATCCTGTAAGCCAGTGAATTAAAGATGATGCCTACTTGCTGCAAATAATGCTTAAATAAATCATTACTTCTTTACTGGGTATTACTAATCAAATTTAGTAATTAAATAATTGTGGAAAGCTTTATATTCTGAGCAGAGCCCGAGTCACTGTTAACAATAGTTGTTCTGTGTACCACAGAAGATTTAGTGCTTATATAAAGACATATCCTGATCCCCTCCGACAATCTGGTGAAGTTTTGCTGAAAATAGGTGTCTCAAAATCTTTATTTTCTTTTGATTGTGTATTAGTTCAGGCTGTACCTGTGAGACAGCTTTATTGAATGTACCTACTGAGCCATCTCTTTGCCTATTTCCTTTTTCCCCACAAAGTTGTTCTCCCTGTTTCTTATCGTTATCACAGGCCTCATGCCTTCCCGATTCTTGTGGTCTGTCACTTGCTCTACAGGTTTCCCATTTTTCCTGCACAGCTGGCTTTTCAGCCCGAGGAACTGTGAATTGCATTTTCCCCTCTGTGAGTCAGGACAAAGGCATTGCTTTCATCTCACTCATTACAGCTCATGACAGATCGTTCTGGACTGTTTTCATACCAGTCTCCTGATCAAACAAAATATCGAGCAAGGTAGACTTTGCACAGCACTTCTTTTTGTGGTTCTCGAGGTGTTGTGGAGGATTTCAGATCTTGTTAGTCAGAGTATAAGTCTCGAGTGATGACTGACATCTCACTGCTCTGCTACAAGTACAACTTGAAATGAAACGGTGAAAGCAAATTATAAAACAAGACCAAATTTGACAAGGAAACTCCACATTTACTTGGGCAATGGTATTTAAAAAATGTCCTGGTCAGATTTCTGTGTGGTTCCCCTTGCCCTTGTGTCAGTCTAATCTTCCTTGCTGTTAGGTTACACTTGTGCTTGTTTATTTTAAACGTTGCCCACACTTGCCTTGTCCAACCTGCCAACCTGTATCACCTCTAAGAAAGAGAGAGGTTCTCTTGTGTGGCAAGCCCAGCATAATTGTATTCTCCTTTACACCAGTGCTATGGCTGGGTAAACAGAGATGTTCCCAGTGGTAAACGAGGAATCCTTTTCAGTGGTATCAATTTTCAGTGCTTTGGCTGCCTGAAATGAAATATCTGTTAGTATGTTTACCATTACCAGTCCTGCTTCTTCAGGCTGTATTGATTAAATTTTTGTACTGTAAAAATACCATTTTGAACCACAGCGAAATCAATATAGAGTGAGGTTTTATATATATATATATATATATATAAATTGGATTTGGATCAGGAAGAAAATCTTCATCAGATGAAAAATAAAACTGGGTGAAAAAAGTGTGATAAAAGATCTCAGAAGGGGAAAAAGTTGCTCTGTCTTTTCCCCAGCCTCTGTTGCATTTGCCCTCTAGACCTTTCTGTCTGTCCACTGATTACTTTTCTACACTAATAAATTTTCCAGCAAATTGAGGCTTCCGGTTTAGAAAATATATTTGTACGTAGGTGTAGCATTATCAGAAACTACCTTACAGGGCTTTTTAAATGCAATTGCGTTCATATATTTTGTGATACACAGTAGTGCTAATGGCAACCTTCCTACTGGAGGCCAGAAGAGTTATTTATAGAGTACCTAATGCATCAAGAATAGGTTCAATGAGATGATGGTAGGATTATTCCCAAAAAGCAATTAAAACCACCACTGTATGGATAGTGAAACATTCTGAGTAACAAACAGTGAGGATACAGCATTTTAGTTCCAGTGGGTTTATTTTATTATGTTGTGGCCAGTGGTAAGAAGGTAAGAAAGGTAGTTAGGTATCTGTGAGGCAAGACATCAGAAAGGTTTTCTACATAGAGCTTACAGTAGGAAAGTTTAAAATGAAGTAATGTTTGGGGAATGAAGAAATTTTGGGGAAGTTTTGCCTTTGGTAGATGTAGTTGATTGTTGTGCAATAATTGTGTCTGAATTATCCCAAATAATAGTCAAATGTGTGAAGTTTAGATTCCCCCCCATTTATTTTTTGAAGTTACTGACTGTTCAGTAGTTCTTTTCTGCAACTCTTGTCTCTCTGAGGAAGACCCAATCTCCTGAAGTGCCTTTTTGCCCCCAGGTGAACATCATCTCAGATAATGCTGGGCAAAACATGAAGAGTGCCTGGACCAGTCCTTTAGTCAGTTAGATTTCAGCTGTGCTGGTTTTTAAATGCTAGTGAGACCATACAAAAGCTTATTTTCTGGAATCAGTAATTCATTTCATAGCAAAACCATGGATCTACTGAAGAGAAAATACAAACAGGTTATCAGTCATGGAATCATGAGGGAAGGGGGGTACTTAATATGAATTTAAGTATTAGAATATATCAAGAAGACACATAAAAAGAGTGGTATTTAAAGGGGCTAAGGCATGTCCGTGTTTGTGTAATGCATGGAAAACTGTAAATAGTTGGAATATGTTATGAACCTCTCTAACATCATTCAGTGTTACAGTGGGGATTCTGTAACATGATGTATCAAACAAGGAGGCCGTGGAAAAGAAATATATATAGGCTGATTCTTGCTAGCTGTTTCAGAGATGTTTATTTCTCCAGCCGCATGGCCGGGGCTCTGCCGAGGAACTGTTCCAGTCACGGGACCAAGGGTCCTTCTGCCCGCGCAGGGAACACAAACCAACCAATGGGAACGAGGCTGAGCAGGGGCAGGGAAACCCCGTGTCTGTGCCCTCAGGGCCCCTCTCCCAGGGCTGCATGGCAGGGGGAAGGCACCTCAACAATTCAGAGCCAGAAATGAGGGCAGATGCAATTTAGAGAGGGACTTGTTTTCTCCTTAATTTTTTTTTCCAAATAATTCTTCTTTGGCTTAACATAGCTTTATGTGTGTGCTACAGTCTTGCTTCGTGACAGTACCAGAAAGGATAAATATCAATAGCTGAATAAATTTAAGCATTCTAGTCTGATAACAGACTGTAATAGAAAAGTATTTCAGACAAATGTTTCAATTCCGGTGAGATGAATCTCACTCTTTGAGTCTTTTTTTGGGTGGGCCACCACGTCCCACTTTGGGCAAGGACAAAATCTTTGGAAATGACTGTGAAAATTATTTTAGAGAGATATATGAGAATAAATTCAATGCAATAGTTTTGCAGAAAGAGTTGCTTTGAATTCATTCACCCAACTATAACATGTTGTTGTGGTATTGTGAGGTGACCTTTATTATATTTCAGTGTCAGATATTAGCATGCAATGCATGAAGAGAAGGATAAGGAGTGTTGCAGCAAGAAGAATTTAGATTGAGAGAATATTTGTCTGTGAAGACAGTCTCATAGTAGTATGAATTGCCTGTCATAGTATAGTCCTGTCATAGGTTCTCTGTTGCTGGGAGTTTTTAGGGGATGCCAGGTATGATTTAATTTGAAACAATAATAGATGATCCTGTGAAGTCCTTTGCAGCTCTATTCTCTATTAATTTATGTTAAAATAGATCAGTCATTGGGTGATGATCTATCATAGTGATTTATTTCTGATTGTACTAAATTTCACATTAAGTTCTGTAGCAAGTTCCCATCATGTGTTCCTCGGTGGTGTGAAGGATAAGGAGGAGATGGGCAATGCACCACTGCTGCCTCTCCACACAGGAAGCTGATTTCAGTTTTCCAAAGGGAACACGTTCACAAAACCTGGCAGCTGACAGAGAAGGACGTCAGCATTGATGTTTTGAAGACATTTGCAAATCCCTTTGACTTCCATCTCAAGCTTGAAGAGCAGGTGCCACTGAACACTGGTGTAACCCACATAGTATTGCTGTGTTGTCCCTAAAAAAGCTGTCCCTTGCTTAATCATAGATCACAGAATGGTTTGGGTTAGAAGGAATCTTAAAGATCATCCAATTCCAACTCCCCTGCCATGGGCAGGGGCATCTTCCACAAGACCAGGATGCTCCAAGCCCCATCCCACCTGGCCTTGAACACTTCCAGGGGCAGTTTATTGGCATAGCTGTGGTTGGCTAAGAATGTCAAAAATTACACACCTAACTAACTACTGTGACACTGTTGGAAAAGCCAAGATCAGATGCGGTTAACATCCAGATTGCCAAAGAAGTTTATGTAAGTTGGGAAAATAAGATAAGCTGTACCATAAAAATAACATCTCTTCTAGTACAGATATGTAAAACTTGATGTCTGCATGAAACCTCTGCAGTGCACTCCTAGGTAACCTTCTTTAAGGGGAACAAATTTCCATTGGGTTTTACAGGAAAAAAAAAAAGCTCAAGTGCTTTTGAAACTCCTAAAACTTTACATTTTTGAACTTCTTTGTGGTATAAAAAATTGTATTAATAAATTCAGTTGCTGAAAATGAACGCTAGAACAGAGTTGTCTCCAGGACACAGCAGGAAGGTAATTTTAAGAGCTCAGGAACATTGTTGAAATTATCATGCAAACTTATTAAATGCGATGTATATTTAAATTGAAAAAAACACTCTTTATTAGGTCTAGATAGGTGATTTTTTTGCTGCCTCTAGCAGTTAAGCTTATTGGGTGGAAGTCTGGGTAGATTAATTTCTAATCTTTATGGAAAGCCACTTATTAAAAAATTGATAGCAAAATTATTAATACTGAAAGTTTAGACTATCTGTAGAACAAGACTCACTACTGAACAAAAGTACAGTGAGTGTTTCATAGTATGTGGCCACTTTTGTTTACATATAGTTTTGTATTCTTAGCATGATTTTCTAGGAGTTATTTCTGACATATATTGAATTAACACTAAAATCTTCCCTTATCATTATAAATTATAAAATATTTAGCTTTAATTTCCCTTTTCATAACACATAAGTAGGAACTTATTATAAAACACATTTGAAAGAACTCATTGTTGACTTAGGTAATTAAAATGAAGAGTGTGGAGTGAATTTTTAATGCTTTTTAGATTAGCTCAGGAATGATCAACTATTTGTCTCTTTCTCAAGAATATGTACAAATAATGGTTCGCAGCTCACATTTGCCTTTTTCCAAGAAATTAATGAGCATTCAGAATTAAGAACATGTCAGTAAAAATTCTAGACTGAGTTAAACCTTTTTAAAGTCTCTTCTTTATTAATTGGTGTAAGTCTGAGGACTCTGAATTTTAGATTTGATGCAAACTGTATTGATGAAAGTCTGAGGGAAGCTGCTGAGGGGTCGGCTGAGGCCAGCTCCCGGCACTCTGCCAGCATGATGCTCGCAGTGACTCTGCACGGCTGGGCTTGTTTCAAAAACAAAATTAACTTTCCAGACATACATTTAGATAACCTTGTTTGGATTTCGAAGTGTACAGGTACAAAAATTGATGCAGGGCCATGAATTACTGTGAATTTGGGTGACTCAGTTGGTTTCCTGGGAACCATGAAAATTTACATGTCCTGAGGAGTGGGTCTCAGCCACAGACCAGCCTGCAACCCAGCACTAGGTCTGCCTTAGAGCTCAGGCAGGCAGGTGTATATCCCACTAAACTATGACAAAGAGGAATGGGAAAGAAGAGATGGATTTATATAAGTCTACAAGCCTAAACACCAGCATGGTCAAGGAACTTAAGGAATTGTGAGCATGGCACTGTACATCGTAAGAATGAATAGCAATTAATGGAACAGCACAAGTAAAGGCTTGTGATGTAATATCCCTGAGTCAACTAATCCAAACTGTACCTCATGTCACCTGCCTCCCTTGTTACCTTACAGAAGTCACCTCTTTGCTCTTGTCCTTTGCAGTCAGTGACGGCACAGCTTGTGGCTCCTCAGCAGGACAGTCTCTTCCAGGCTGGGATTTGCATCTCCTCCCGTGTCTTGCCTATATTGCCGCTTTGATCTCTCTTTGGGCTGATTTAGCTCAGCTAGCTGTCAGGTATTAACCCAGGAAAATAAACTGAGTAATTTTCTGACAGTTCCATGATCTGAATCATCTCACCATTTCCACGTGCTAAGCACTAGGCAGGAATCACAGAGCCAGGAGATGGATGGAGAGGAGGAGGAGTGGAATAGCTGTTTCAATCAGAGAAGACATTTTTGGCTGTTTCAACTGCTGCACTGACCCACAGCTCAAAGCCCTTCCCCACTGCTGGCTCTGCTGTATTTTGTAGTGCTATGTCCTGTAGGACCAACTGCTTTGGAAGGAGGAAGATCTCCCAGTGAGCTGAACAGTTGCATCATGTCTGACTTGCTGTCAAACTTCACTTCTGTCTGAATTGCTGTCACATCAGCTTTATTAGAAGCTATTTACCTATTTAAAGTTACTGTAGAATTTCCCATTGCAGTTGGTCCCTGAGCACTCACTGGAGTATCTCATTTTGTCCCGTCTGCAGCGGAAACCCTCGATACAAATGCAAATGCTAATGTGGCTCCCCACTACACAGAGGTTTTTGGGCTTGTTTATTTGCAGGAGGAGTTAAGAAATAGTTTTGCATTTAAAAACAGGACAACCTGAACTGATAATCCTTTTTTTGATCTTAGTTGTTTGAATTAGCTGTGGATTAAAGCTGCATGTTCTACCATAGCATTAATAGGATGATGTTGGGCTTGATTTCCCTTGCTTTGCATGAGAAGTCTGTGGAGAATCTTGGATTTGCATGGCAGAAGAATACATTATCATGGTAAACAGCATTTCTGAAGCCTTACGAAATCACCAAAAAGAATGTAAGTCTCAAGGTTGCCTCAGTGATGATAAAGTGTGAGTTGGCTGAACTGCAGGTCAACTAGGGTAGCTGAGGAAAGTGTCTGGTTCAAAGTAAGAAAGCTCATTTCATTACATCTGGTGCAAACAAAATTGGGTTTGGTTTTCATTAAAAAACATTTAGATTCAATATTTTGGGGAAAAAAATCATTATTAGAAGGAAAGGCAAGACCTAGGTAAGTTCATTTCAAGTATGATCTTATGTAGGGAAAATAGAACAAAAAGGAGAACATAGAACATAGAACATAAGGATGTGTGAAGATGATATGGACCGACCTAGGATGAGATAGGTAATCTAGTATCTCCATTAAAAATTAGGATCTTAAGTTGTGTTTAAGTATTTTATTCCATGTGTTGGGAAAACAGTGGAAAACTTTCTAACATTTTAAGGTCTGTTTAATTTTGTGGTTTTAAAATGGGAACACGTGCAAGATCTAGCCATGTCCCTGTGGTAGGAATGTGCCTACATTGCCTTCAGCTCCATGCTGTTATTTCTTTTGTTTGTTTGGAAGATGAGTTTGTCATGATGAGATTCTGCGGGGTAGACAGACGGGGGATGCAGCCATGCATGCCATGTGTGGGAATGTGTTCAAGGTTTTCCACAGCTGGTTCTTCAGTCTGTTTACAGACAGAGAAGTGGTAGTAGCTGCTAGAGCTGCTGACAGGGTCAGAAGCTCTATGTGTTGCTTTGTTTCCCCACTTCAGCCAGTGCCACTTCTGTATTCCAATGCCTATAATCTTCCCTGAAGTTTCAGAATCAGTTGAACTAAGCCAGTACCACAACTGCAAAGATCTGTGTAGTAGAATGTCAATCCAGAGGGTCAAAAAGACCATCAGTTCCACTTAGCTCAGTATATTGTAAACTACACAATATTTCTTAATATCCTCTTAACAATCTTTGCCCCTTGAAGTAAAATATCAAAAGCAATAACTATAATGAGCTAGAGGGAGATCAGGGGAGATCAAACGCATCCCTCTAGCAGCCTAAATTCTTAAAGTAGCAGGTAATTTGTTAGATTTAATTCTCGGGGTAGGCCAATGCCCCAAGCTGGAAAGATAGGTTCAAATAATATCAGTGATCCTCTTCCAGTCTGCTTGGGGGTGATTCTTTTGTGATCTGGTGGGATCAGTTTACTTCCTGATCATAGGAGCAAGTGTTTGGACAGCTTCTGTACCAATGGAGTAAGAAAGCAAGTTCTCCTATAGACCTCTAAGCGAACTCCCAGGTTTCCAAGGAACAAACAAGTAACAAAACAAAAGAGCCAAGACAAATTATGCAGCAAGGGGGAAGAAATCCTTTCCAATACCTACAGGCAGGCAGTCCAAGCCATGAAGCTGATTAATACATGATCAGCAGGCAGCAATCAAGGCTTTCTAAGGTATAATGCCCCAGACTCAGCACAGTTTTTCATTTGAATGTAACAGAGCAGTTTCTATTCTTGTCTTACATATTCTTTTTCAGGAATATTGTAGAATTATATCATCAGATAATTATTTATATCTTGTACTCCAGTATAACACAACTCCCTGTCCAAACAGTAAATTTAATTATTTTTTATGTAGCTGATTTTGACTTCCTAAGGACAGTACTTTGCAGTTGCTTTTACTGAATTTTGTGTGATGTTCTTTACCATGCCTTCTGCTTCTGAATTTGAGTTTGACAATGCTCTTGCCATTTGTCACTCACCCATCCTTTTGATTGTGCTCTGTGCTGTCACCCTGGCGATTACCAAAAACAAGGGCTAAACTCTCACTCAAGACAGAGCCCAGCATGTCTTTGATGTCACTGTGCTGTTCCAGTTCTGTGATGCTTTTTTCTTTGTGTTAAATGATTGGAAGATAAGATTTCAATTTAAACTTGAAAAACTCTTCTTGGTATGTAAGTGACAGCATTTGTCACTACAGATGCTTTTAAGGATGTTTATATACAATAGTTCCAAGATCTAAATTATCATTGTTTAAAATCTGTCAAGGCAAAATTCTTGCCACAACTAAATATGTAGCACTGACATTTGAAATCAGAGCAGACATGAGTGTTTGGCTTATACTTAAGTGCTATCAGCTGCTTTCTGAGAGGAAGAAGGAGGAGACATTTCTGTAGCAGGTTAATTGCAGGATAACAAGCAAATTCTGTCTCTTTACAATAATTATTCTAAATAAATTCAAACTACATGGAACCTTTCTATAATGAAAGCATTCTTTTCACAGAGCAACTTTAGTAAACATGGAAGTAGAATTGCAATTGGCATATGGTGATGTATTGAAACTATTCAGGACTTTCATACCACTTCATGATCAGGGCTGTTCTACCGTGCCCAGGGAGAGAAATTCTTCCAAGGGCAATGAATTACTTGAAACAGCTTTTGTGGTCTCTTAGCAGTTGACTCATGAAGGTCAGGAAGGAAAAAAAAAGTCTGAATCCTTGAAAGCCATTTTAGAACTAGGGGGATCTGAATGGCCCGTAGGGCATGTAATGTTTATACTGCTGTCAGAGTGAGGTGCTTGCCTCGTCTCTTACTCCCTGTTACCTTTCTGGTGTCTCTCTGTACTGCAAGTGAAGGCCATTTTGTCATCACTACATTTGAATATCTAAAAGATTGGTTTGCTTATATGTATTTTATATGCCACTCTATCCTTTAATTCAGCTCACAATATTTGAGTTTGTAAGAGATTTTAGAATTGAGTCTCAGAAGAAATCAGTCAAAAGATACAGACTTTTCATGTCGTTGTTTGTCTGGTTTAGACCTATTACTCTACCCTCTGCAAAGCCATCATTTGCAGCCCCACCCCAAACAAATAAATGATCTGACCAATAGCTGCTAAAGAAGGAGGCAGCCAGATTTTATAAGGTCTGTACTGAGTGATAAAATCCCATATTTGATCCAACTGATGAGTGATAGTCATACAGAAGTGAATTAGTCTTGATGCAAAGTCTATTTGCAGTATGAAAGTGCTGTTCCACATGGTGTACTTTTGTTTTCATGTGCAGAGCTGTGTACCCTGGACTGTGGCAGCCATGGTGTCTGCTCCAGAGGGATATGCCAGTGTGAAGAGGGCTGGGTGGGACCCACCTGTGAAGAACGGACCTGCCACTCCCACTGTGCCGAGCACGGGCAGTGCAAGGACGGGAAGTGTGAGTGCAGCCCCGGATGGGAAGGGGACCACTGCACCATTGGTAAGGGGGTTTTGTGCCTCAAGAAATGAAATACATAAAATCTTACACCAGTCCTACACAGATCTGCCACAGCCATCATTCTGATTGAAATCTGTTTGGAAAAACAGAGACTCGGAATCCAGACAGGTATAAAAAATGTGCCCCTGCACCCTGTTTGTCCCACAAAATAGCAACTTGGCACAACTTTCTGTATAGAGGAAATAACATACATTAATTGATTCAAAAAAAAAACCAACAAAAACACACAAAAAGGAGAGATATCTCAGTCCTAACATATCTTTGGGATGTGTTCATATGTGAACTTTGAAGTCAGGAAAGAAAAAAATGTTTAAAAAATAGAAGGTGTTTGGGGGAAAAGCTATTATTTAGCTTACATAATTCTTGCATTAAGTCTCTTGCCTTTACATATTTTACTTATTGCTAATGGTATTTTTTTAGAGCTGACTTTTAACAATATTCTTAATAAGGTAAAGCTGTCAGATCTTTTTAGAATCATTAGTCTACTATACAAATGTAATAGTTAGATCTTTTATGCAATTAAACTTTTTTTTTTTTGCAAAGTCCAAGAGTGTTTCTCCCTAAAATGTCCCAAAGTGATATCTAATTTTCAAAGATGAGCAGTGTAAGGTCTCACATTTGTTTCTTGAAAGAAAATCTAGAATGTGTCGTCTTTATCTTGACCGTTTTAAGATAATTCATTCCCTGGCTCTAGAATTTACTAAATCAGATTTGCTAAATCAAGAATTAGGTTTCTGATGGAGGAACAGCCTAATTTTCTGAAGGTTGTTTAGAGCAAATCCAGAGAAGGACCAAAATACTTAAAAAGATAAATAGACCTGCCGTTCACATTGTAGGCAGTGCCAGGTGTGGCCCCTGCACACTTGTCATCAAATGGAGAACGATCACAAATACAATGTTCTGGTCACAGCAGCAGGAATAGATCTGCCTGCAGGAAGAGGGAGACATTTTATATCTAGCCCACAGGTGTCAAGCCATAAGCAAATGTATTTTCATTTGGTACAGAAGTTTGATCCATCTCAGTTTTGTTCTTTTTTTTTTTTTTTTTTAAGCTCACTACTTAGATGCTGTCCAAGGTAAGTTTTTCATAACAGCTTTCCAAAAAAAGTAATGAAAATATACAAAAGTATTGGGAATTGAGTGTTTTCTGTTACCCATTTTGTTTGAGCTTCTGGACTGCTAAGTTCCCAGAATAGATGGCACATTTGTTTATGGACATATATATATAGATATATATGCACACATGGAGACAGAGATTTACAGCACAAAATGCAGGTTTTAATAAGTAATGTGCTCAACTCATTTGCAAAGTTGTAGCAATGTAAGCATATTTTGCAGGGCCATCTGATGTGCTGTGTTAGGCAAATCCATTCTTTGCTCTTGTTTACCATCCAAAGTAGTGCCAGAGCTGAGGACTTGCTAAAAAGCTTGTGTTGATACAGTCTCCCATGAGAACAAAAAATAATTGTTTTTGTCATTTATGCTTGAAGTAAGTTTCTTTTGATAGAGAAGTACTCTTGTTTTCTAGAGCTGTCTGTGCCAGATGTGATCTAGTTCTCTTCAAATCATTTGATACAAGAGTTAAATTTGATGTTGCTTTGTGTCTGGTGCTGTTCATTTGATTCCCATGCCTTGCCGCAGGTCCTGCTCATTCGTGTCAGTGCAAGAACCTTCCCCCAGTGTGACAGCAGTCCCTCTGCCTGGGCCATACTGAGCAGAGCAGTGATGCAGAGCCCCTTCCAGAAATGCTGCTCACAGAAATACCAAACCAACCATTAGTTCAGAAAGACCTGAGTGCTTATTTTCTGTTTCTTGTTTCATTTCTTTGGAATTAGATAATAATAAAAGCATTTAGGCATTCATTTTATTGCATTTATAGACTTAGAGGATAACCACACACAGTAGCAAAATATAATCATGTACAAGAAATTAATTAACTCAGCAGGACAGTGATTGAAAGTGGAAAAACATCCACATTACCCAAAAGAGCTCTCACATCCTGCCCTTTCCCCCAACTCCCTGAAAGAGGCTTTTACAGTATATTTGGTGGTTTCCAAGTTCACGTTGTTTCGGAGTAGCATCTTCCATAACTCCGTGTGAGAAAATGGTGCGATCCATCTCCAGTTTTTCTGAGCAAGAGGGTCAGACTCTCTGATCGCTCTGTTTGCAGATGTGATTGATAAACTGCCAAGGGTGAGAAGGAGGGAGGTCACATGTCTCATATAAAGTTCCCAGGAAATGTGCTGCATGTGGGGCTGTGAATCACAGCCTGACGGACCAGACTCTCTGACTGGCTCCTCCAAAGTCCATTTGGGCTGTCAGGCACTGAGTTTTTTTCCTTCCTCAAAAAAACCCTCTCTCTGATAACACCTATGTGTTGATGATCAGTATCAGGAGCAAGGGCTTTCAGACCCTGTATGTCTATGCTGGCAAAAAGAGCCATTTTAGAAGTGATGCCACTCACTCTGTCAAACGTATTGCCAATTGCCGTTGCTTTATCCATTGTCCTTTGGCTGCATGTGTGACATGGTGAGGATCTGACAAATGTCTGAGCTGGCACTGCACTATGCAAGCAGATGGACATGAGTGTACACATCCAAGAGACCATTCCTCTCTCACTCTTACAGGCAAGAAATCTAGACGTGAATTTCCAAAGTTGATTCAGAGTTGCAAGTGTATAATCAAGAGGATGCTACAGTCCTTGGTCCAGTTTTGATCTAGAATCAGCACCACCAAAGGGCATGTGTTTGTCCTGTTGGAATCAGTTATAACAGGAGAAAGTGGAACAGGAAGGCAGTGCTCCCTCAGTTGTCTTCTGTGGAAAGAGTTGTGTTGTGACATAAATCAAATTGGCTTTTTCTCAGTCAGATGAGTATTTATGAACAGAATAAAAAGGTCACTTTCACTCCCTGCAATGTGTAGGATTATGTCCACAGCTGCTAGTTTGTCATTTAGACAATATTTTCCATGTGTAACTTTGATATAAATCTTGATTATGTGTATGATACTGTTAGTGAACTACAGTTTATTTTTCAGTAGAGAAAGAGATTGACATGACTTTAGAACTTTATAGCATGACTTTACTCACTTTTTTCCTGTGCACAAAATATTAAACACTAAAAAAAATCCTCATTCTTCACTGAGAAACTACTTTTGGGCAAGCAAAGGGAAGAACCAAGTTGGGGAGTTTTCCATATTCGTCCAGAAATGTAAGTGGCTTGCAAGCTATCATCATTTGAAGGCAGCAAATATAATGCTGGAAGTAGGAATGTTAATGAATAATTGCAACTACAAAATAAGGGAAAATATCCTTTCATGAAGGCTTTTTTTTTTGCACTTTCTATTTTAGATGGTTGCCCAGGTCTCTGTTATGGAAATGGGAGGTGCACTCTTGATCAGAATGGGTGGCACTGTGTTTGTCAAGTGGGCTGGAGTGGCTCGGGATGTAACGTTGTCATGGAAATGGTGTGTGCAGATAACCTGGACAATGATGGAGGTATGATACATAATTCATGTGTCTCTGTTTATCTGTCACATCCTTGATTGCCATTTAAATCCATAGTTTTGGTGTATGCTTTCCTTTTTATCACAAAATGTCAGTATTTGTCTGTTTGCTCAAGACAGTTGTTCCACTGACTTCATCTGAAGCAGCACAGTGTGGGAACAGATCCTTGTGCTGGATGCTACTGAAGGCAGAAAGTATCTGTAGCCATATCTACCATCCCAGTACTTGTTTTTTTTCCTCATGAAAAGAAAAACAAAACAAAAGTGTAATAAGTAAATTCCTCTTATCGCCTTTCCACTCTTCCTCATAATTCTGTCAGTCTTTTAGAAAAAACAGCCAAGAGATATCCAAATGAAAAAAACCTCTGTGCCTGTC
Source organism: Corvus moneduloides (assembly GCF_009650955.1). NCBI lineage: Eukaryota > Metazoa > Chordata > Aves > Passeriformes > Corvidae > Corvus > Corvus moneduloides. The sequence continues at coordinate 10,935,469 of NC_045489.1, read as the reverse complement.
AAAATGCATCCAGTTAGTCTTCTATTATTATTAATATATTTGCAAGCATTAAGTGCACATTTACAGTTGCTTTTTTAACATAAGTCTTTCACTTAATATTTCTACTGAGACACACCACAGTTCTTGCATTTATCTGGACCTACTTTTGAAGGACTGTTTAGGAAACTAGTGTAGAAAGTAGGCAGAAGAGATTTTGGAAAGTACCATAAACTGAGCCCTGTACTGAAATAATCATTTCCTCCTCTTCTGTGGTCTTGATTTCATTCTGAGGTTGTGTAAGTTTTAGGTATGCTGGGGAAAAACATAGTTCTTTCATAAGCTGGTCTCTGCTTCCTTTCCAATACTCTAATACTCTAGTTGGAGCTTGTTTTTTAAGAAAAAACATCCAGACTCTATTTCAAACTTGCCAGTGGGAGAGAAGCCACAATATTCCTCACTGGTTGCTCTCAGAGTTAATTATTTTTCCTATCTGTTTTAGGAATACTCATTTACTGAACAGTCAAGGACTATTGCTTTTCTCTCCTCCACTTGCTAAAAGCCCTTACCATGTGCTTGTCCCATTCTCAGAGCTGTGCAGCTTTCTCATTCAGAGAGTGGATTCAAGGCCAGGTTGGAATGAGGCTTTGAGAAACCTGGTCTAGTGGAAGACATCCCTCCCCACAGCAGGGGTTTGGAACAAGGTGATCTTTAAGGTCCCTTCCAACCCAAATGGTTCTATGATTTTATGATCAGCCCCAAGCACAGTTAAATACTTTTCCTTAGATTGTACACTGAGGTGTATTGAAATACACATTATCTTATTGTGTCACACCTAAAGACCATGTCAGTGTCCTGGGTGAGATCTTATACTCAGCTGTAGGGACAAACTTTACTATGATGATTGTCTGTTTTCTTCTAGGTCATTGATAAATTAAGCTTGATATAGATCCAAGAACTGAGCTCACTGTGGGACCTCAATAGAAACATTCTGACTCAGTGATGATTCCTCATTTACAGATATATTTTGAGACCTTCTGATTCTGTATCCTGTGGGCTCTAAGACCCTGCTGTCCTTTGGCAAAGATTTCCTCGTTTCTGAACCCTATTCAAAATTGCCTTATTCCTCTCATATCCTTCCTTTTCCACCTTATTTCCAAGAGGTCCAACAACCATGTCTCTGCCCACTGTCTGTGCTCTCCTACACTAGTGTGTGTCCCTGTCACACAAGGTCCCACAGCTGGCATCCCTGCCTCCTGTGCTCTCCCATCTGTTGGTGCCCTCCCCTGCTGTCTGAGCCACTGACTCACCCGCCTGCACTCTTAAATCTGCCCACTCAAACCCTGTTTAGCCTGTAATGTATGGAAAGCATTTTCTGATGCACTCTATGAACCGGCTCTTTGTAAACTGCCCTGTATTGTGATTTTGGGTGCTTCATATTCTGCAATAACAGAGAGTTATTGGAAGAGTTGGCAGTTTTAACTCTAAATCTCCTTGAATTTGTCAGTTTAAGGCAGACACTTAACATCCTTTCACTGCAGGTTTTAAAAGCAATTTTCTTTTTCCTTCTTAACGGCAGAATAACATGGTCTAGGACAGCTCTGTTGACATTAAAATGAGAGATAAGTGCAGAGAGAAATATTTAATTAATCTGACTGCTACACATGGGCTAAATGTAATTAAGTTTTCTTCACAATCAATTTTGTATAAGAAAAGAAAATTATATCTACATATTATAACTACTTCCCTTTATGTATATATATATATATATATATATATATGAAGTTCATAGGACCTGATTTGGCATAAGTATAAATTAGAAAAATTCCCCTAAAGTCATTGGAGTTATACCAGTGTAAGATGAATATGAAATCAGAAGCTGTGTGTTTCAGTGTTTGTATACCAACACAACAGGAAAATCAGGAATTGGGAAGCAGGTGTGACATTACCTCTTAAGTCCTGTTTGCTGGGAGGTTGAGCCTTAGACTGTGAGAATATTATGGTGACATAGCAAGTTTCCATCCATCAAGCTACACAGCTGGAGGTTCATCAGGATGGAAGTTACTAGCATTTGCACCTGTAGCTGAGGTGAGTTAAGAGTTTGCACTCAGCTGAGTTAAAGAAACACAGCTGACAGGTGGTAACTTCCTAAGCTCTTAGGATGTGATCATATTCAGTCAGTGACACATAGCCCAAGAGATAATTTAGTGCCCTTGTATAGGCCAAATCATGGCATTCTCACCTAGCAAAGGTCTTAATCATTCCAGTTATGTTTAAATATTTCTATCTCAGTCCTATTGTGCTTCAAGTTCTTGAGGAGATCACCACCAAAGAACAAAGCTCTAGTAAAGTCGAGCAATTATAATTTCAAACAAAGTCTAATTTTAGAACTTAGACAAAGAGATAATTTTTTTTTGTTTTGTTTTCAGTTATTTTTTCAGTTAATTTGTCACATGGTACTTTCAGGGATGGAAAAAATGAGGTTTTTTGACATTTAAAACTACATTCAGAGACACAGTAGAAAAAAAGCAGATTAATCCCAACCATAAGGATTCAATAATGTCATTTGATTGGCATGAGAAAGTGTTAGTGTTGTTGTTTAGCCTGTATTAAGAGCACAAAAGCTTTGGGAGGGGGAAAGTCTTGAATTCATATTTTAAGAACTGATACAATCTTATAAAGAAAAGCCATAAGCATATTCCCATGTTCCTGGTCCTGCAGCCACTGAAGCACCAAGATCCCTTCAGTGCAGTTTCTCCTGGTGGTAAGATAAAACATGTGTGGACTATTCTCCTGGGCAGGGAAAGTACAATTTCTTTTAGAGCCCCGTTAGGATTCGCTGCACTTGTTCCCTGACTGTACCATAACTGCCTTTCCCATTCCAGCTCATAACTCTCTGTTAGCTTTTTCCTGCTTGCAGACTTAAGGGCATGTTTACCTGTTCAAATATCACTACAAATACCAGTGGAAAGGTCTTAGCATTATAACAGATGCACGATGGCATGGTTTGCACTTGCTCTCATGGAGTGCTTCTGCAGTCTGTTAGCAGTGTGATGTCCATTAAAAAATGCCAAGGAGTCAAGCAGGTGGCCTTTGCAGTGGGGCCTTTCCCTCACTGTGGCTTCCCTCAGCATAATTCCCCATTCTGTATTCTCCTTCTTTAACTGTCACGACTCACATGATTTCAGTTTATAAGATGGCCGTTCAGCTCATCTGAGCAGGGTATTTCCTCTTGTCCTGCCACTAATTTGGACTCATTAGAAGCTCCAGTAGCTCCAGATCTCTGGAAAGCTCTGCTGAGCTCTTTGCAGACAAAGTGCCTGTGTCCTGGGGCAGGAGGCAGAACACACCGCTGAGGTGGGGGAGCACACAGCGAACTCATGCGTCACACCCCACTCAATTGCAGCCAAGCTACAATTTGCCTGTTTTTTGGACATTGATTTACCCAGCTGCTGCACAAACAGGTCTTTGTCTCAAGCTGAAAGTCACAGCCTGTCATTCCCATTAGTTTGTTTGATACAGATCTTTCTTTTAAATTTGCCTGCATCTCCTTTTATCGTTTTTCTTTCATTAATCAATTTTGCCTGTTTGTTTTTAAGGAAAATACTGTTTACTACAAGCTTTGAATTCTTTTCCAAATATGCCTTCAGTCACTTCAGACAGTTATTGTAGCTTTCTCCAAGCTTTTCCAAGCACAAGGAAATATATGACTCAGCATAGCCTTGGGTTGAAAACCAGTGCTGCTAAAATATTGATGTATTTCTGACCCGTCCGTTGGCATTTTAATAAGCTATCCATCACAGAGATATTGAGTCCATATATAAGTAATATGCTATTATTACCCAATATAAATAATACTGATGGGAATGGTTTTCATTGTTGCTGAGCAGCGAGGACTCCCTAGGGATACTTACAGTTTCTGAAAACCCTGATATATTTGTATTGTCCCGAGTGTGGAAGGCCAAACACTACTGGTACTCACTGGATAAAACACAGCCTTTCCATAGGTACACTGATGGGTTTCCTTATATAAACACCAGCATTCCCGCTTAACAGCCTCACTGTCTGCTGCATGCTATGTATTATGGGTAAAATTTGGGCACTTTGAATTAATGCATATGAATAAGCATTAGAGACTCTTGACAGTTGCTGCTGCTGCTGCTTAGTCTCTTCTGAAGTTACTCTTTGATTCCGTTTGCTTAGATTCCTGGCAACACTAATTAGACTTAACTGAGCCTGTGGTGAATAAAGTCAGCACAGGCAATATTTAAGGAGAAACTTAAATCCCGTTTTTTACTTTCTGTGAAAATGTTCTGGACATAGATCTCACAGCTCCATCTCTGGCTTGCACTCACTGGGATCAGTATAGATGGAACAGGAGTGCACTGACACACACACAGCCCTCTGGGTTGCTCTGCAGCAGTGAAAATGAAAGTCATTGATACTTACAGAATTATAGAATATCCTGAGCTGAACAGGACCCACAAAAATCATCAAAGTGCAACTCCTGACCCTGCACAGGACAGCCTCAAAAATTACACCATGTGTCTGAGAGTGTTACCCAAACACTTCTTGAACTCTGTCAGATTTTATGCTGTGCCAGCTTTCCAGGAGAGCCTGTTTCAGTGTGCAACCACCCTCTGGGTGAAGAATCTTTTCCTAATATCCAACCTAAACCTCCCCTTATACAGCTTCATGGTGTTCCCCCAAGTCCTGTCACTGGTCACCAGAGAGGAGAGATCAATCAGTGCCTGTCCCTCTGCAGATGTTGAAGACCACAATGAGGTCTTCCCTCAGTCTCCTCCAGGCTGAACAAGCCAAGTGACCTCAGATGTTCCTCTGAGGGCTTCCCCTCTAAGCCTTTCACCTTCATAGCTCTGCTTTGGACATTTACTAATAGCTTTATATCTTTCTTATATCATGGTGCCCAAAACTAAGTACAGCATATTGCTTAGAGATTGGATTTTCATGTCGCTGGGCAAGTACATCATTAGGGTGTGTTTGTAAGCGTGTCTGCATACATGTTCATGCACCATATAAGCACTTACACCACTTGTAGTATTCTGGGTTTGATATCCATAAGACTTCAAACCTATTAGTTTACATTAACCAGGTAGTTAACTTCACTACTATCTTCTGCATGGGTGACAAAAGCTTGAAAAGGTGAGAGCTTTGCTCATTTCATGAACTTTTAAGCAGAAGAGTAGCAATTTTAAGTTTTATTGCTAACTAGTTACGTTTTCCTCACCAGAACTTAATGATAGTGAGTGGTTTATTAAAATAACTAACATCAGAAACATGGGAGGTAGAGTCTGATTGAATTTTTCATTTTCATAGCCAGTTAATAAAGTATCTCAGTGGTTTAATAGAAAAGAAGCTGCTGTGCAAGTCGTTGCATGCTTCACTGGTGAGGTGGGGAAGCCACCACTGCTGGTGTGAACCACTTTGTCCCCTTACCAGTGTCCCCATGCAGTGCCTCTTTACTGTCCTTGAGTGCTCCTGAAATTGTATCTAGACAATTTGTACTAATTGTGAACACAGATCCATTTTCAGCGACATGAGTTACTGTGATATTCCCATATTTGTGGTCATGAATTTCAAGTACTTTCAGGGGTGGATGAGAAGAATAGAGATGCTAGGATTTGGAAAGTAGGTGACAGAGCTGTTTGTATCAGGCACAAAATATATGACTTGTTCCATGTTCTTGCAATTAACTTAGGGCTGAAAAAAAGCCTTTTTCATTTCCAACTGTTATTTTATTTTATTTCATTTCATTTCATTTTAATGAGAACTTAATGCAAGTATTATGCAGCACATGGAAAGCTCAAATACATAGCATACGAAGTGCACTCACTGTGCAGCATTTTCCCAGACATAGAAAGTAGATATATATTGCTGGAAAGTAACCAGTGGAGAGGTAGGTCCATAGCCACAGTTCCATTGCCAATTTTCTGGCTGCTGAAGGTGATCATGCCTGTAGAAGAGAGATTGCTGCCCAATGTGTACATTAGGAAATGTGCTGTACCAAGCACAACATGAGCCTTCTATGACTGCAGCAGAAGCATAGCTGAGGAATTAATTTCACAACACTTGTGACATCCCTTCCATCATATGGAATAAGGAGTATATATATAAATGTATAAGCAAGAAAATATGTTTTGTTTGATGGAAAACTTCATGTGATTCCATTGACACACACTCCTGACACAATAAATATTAATATCATTCCTTATAGAAGGCTTCCTGAAAAAATCTATTCCCCAGCAAAGGAATAGGAAAATCTTGTCCTAGTTCTGTGATCTATTGCAATGCAGATAGGAGTGGTGTGACTGAAAACAGAGCAACTTGTTTTGGCATGCTCTGCCTTCCCTTTGAGGTTGTTTAAATTATTGAAGAATACTACGAAGTGCTTTCTATCCTGAAGTCAATCTTTGTGAATTCTGTCTTAGCAGTAATATTAAACATATTTTAATTTTCTAATTCACTTACAAAGCAAAATACCCCAGTTCATCATTATCCTTGCATACAAAAGAGGGAGGATGGGAAGCCATAATCTCAGACTCATCAAAATGTAAATCACTGTATTATATAATCTGTAGTGTACTATGAATCTGCCTGGCTGTCTTTCATATAAAATAAATTTTAAAATGCTGGTAACAAACCAAAACCATTTACACATCTGTAATACATTTTAGTCTGCACTTTGGGGTAATTGACAGTAAAAACTTCAGTGTACAGGATCCCCTGCTGTATGAATTACAGTGTTTGCTGTTTGTAGTAGTTTGTTCATGCTCCTGACTGTTGTCTCCTGAGATTTAAAAGAAACCCTGCTGATTTGCTAACACGGTGAGCTTTTTAATAGTTGCTTCCTGATATGAAAATTTAACTCAAATTGTGACCATTGGTTGAGAACTGACCAATGTATTTGTAGCATTTTCAAGTGAATGAATTTGACTATATAGTTTATAAACAAGATTTATTTGGTATTTTTTTCTGGGTTATTCTCCTGGATTAAAAATCTCATTTCAAATAGGATTGGCTTGTTGAAAATGTTATCCTCATATGCACTTACTAATATGATTTGCATTATCACAACCTGTCTCCATATGTAGCTTGTGATTCTGTACCAGTTTGGTTTACCTGGTCCATTTTGATGGATATCATGCTAAATTATAGGAATTTTCTTTGGAGGTTTTAGATTTGGATTTTCTTCCTTTTTTTCTTCAAAAATGTTTAATTTAAAACCAATGTCTTGAATAAGCCTACAGTGGAAGAAAGGTTTTATTTTGGCTTAAGAGTTCCCTGTTTGCCCCAAAATAAGTGTTTTATTTTACTTCTTCACAAAGTGAGAAAAATATTTTTCAGTTCTATCCATGTCAGTTTCTCTTCTAAATTTTATTTGATTGTTTGGAGAAAAGCTGGAAGTTGCATTACTCAGACAACTGTAGTTAATATGCCTAAAATACACACAGCCGTCTAAGCTAAATATGCCATGTTAAGTCCACAGAGGAGCTGGTGCTTCTGCACCTCCTGTCTTGCTGCTCATGAAGCATCTTCTCTGAGCCTAACATGTCTTCTCTTTCATTCTTCATGGTTGTGAGGGGAGGTTGAAATAAATTCCTGTCTGATCAATCAAAATATTTTTTTAAAAGTACAGCATGAGAGAGAAAGTGAACTCATGAATGATAGTCTGTGGCCTAAACACTGCTCCTTTGCACTAATACTGATACTTTGGGTAGCAGTTTCTTTATCTGATGACTTTGTAGCTCTGAATCCAGAACTTCACACATTTTTGGTGCTGTTAGGACGCACACCAGTCTCAAAATGGCTTGTTCAGATGTGCTTCTGAGACTTCACACCCTCCTAATGGGAAAACCCACCCTCCTGTAGCCCTGGGAGGCTGAAGAGGCAAATGAAACCAGGTGCAAGTAATTCAAACCAAAATAACTCCATTAGCAGAACCTGGAGGAATTTATAAAGCAGTCACTGCTGACAAGGAAGCTGTAAAGAAAAGAGGAAAATTGAGTCTGACTGGAAGATGGAAAATGGCTTTCCCTTTCCTTGGTTTCTTTTTGTGTACAGCCTGAATGCACTGTGTTTGTCACCAGCTATGTAAGCTCTTGACCGAAGCAGAGGAAAATGAGGACTCTATTAGAACAAGCAAAATAGTTAAGTGTTATTTTTGTAGCTATTTCTTGCCTAGGCAAATCTTCATATTCTAGTATTTCTGTGACCTTTCACTTTTATTTCTTACATAAATGAGAGAATCAGGTCAGCTCAGTTCCCACATCTAATGGCTTGTTGACAAGGAAAAAATTAATCAGAATTGCTGGTGTGGAATAAATTACTCCAAAATAGCTTCCCCATGGATACTGTTATTCTGAAATAAGTACTCGGTTTTTTCCGATTAGCACGTAATCTGCCAGACCAATGTTTGTCAAGTTTCTCAGGTAGACAGCTGTGAGCTTGTAGAAATTAGTATCTTCCAGAAAATCCCTTGACTCCTTGAACAAGACTTGTCACTGCCATAACCCTTCCACTAGCAGGGCCCAGCCCTGAATGGCCTGACCATGTCAGAGCCCTCTGCAGGCACCACCACCAGTATAAACCACAGCAAGAGATTTCAATGTCTTTATGACATTTTCAAGTCTAGTAGAATTCTTTAACGTTTGTAGTTTGGATGATCTGCTGAAAAGCATCTGTAACTTGAAGCTTTTTAGTTCATTTTTTGAGAATATAGAGAGCTTCATTCCTTGGACAAAAAATAGATGAAACAATTCTTTTTTTTCCTTGCAGTTCCAAGCCTGCTCTTCAAGTTCCAACCCAAAACACTCCTTTATTTTTTCATCAGAACCCACTGAAAACCCCTTTGGTTCATGTTGTGAACTCCTCCATCTGCTTCCCATGTGCTTTCATTTAGACTGGAGGCCCCTTATTGTTTCAGCTTACTGACTTCCTAGCAGATTTCAGTTGCTTCCTAGGCTTTCCTGAATATAAAGTGACTGCTGCACTCAAAGTCAATAAACTCAACACTGCCCTGTGAAGTTCTTCTCCCACTGCTGGCAAATGCCTGTTGTCTCCAGGATATGGGGAATGTTGAGAGAACTTAAAGCACACACTGACCTGTAGCCATGTCAGCTCTGCTGGATCTGAGGATCCTAGATTGTTGTTACTAGCTATCTACAGTTGCCCTTGGCTCATTACCACAAAAGCTAGCCTGCTCTATCTGATTTCCCAGCTGCAGAGAATAGATTTGTTAATATTTTTTCCTTAGCCAAGCAATTACCTTGCTCAAGGTCAAGCAAGGATTTTCAGATGCCAGGAAAGGCCATTTCGTTATATGTGTTTGTTCTGTAGAAGGGCTTTTGCTTTCTTTTAAAACTGAATGTTTTATGCTGCTGTTTACTGGGCAGTCACGCAGTGCTCTGGTGAGAAAGCAGTGGGGTTGGCTGGGGATTGGTCTCGAACCCATTAAAGTCAATGACAAAGCTCCAGGAGCTCCTGTGCTGGCACAGTTTGCCTGGAGGAGGTGCAGTTTGATAGACTTCAAAGTGTTGGTGCAAACAGAGTATGGAAAGTCAAAGCATGAGGTGAAAATATCTGACAGTATGTTGATCCTACAGCATTCCAGTTTTAATGCAAGGGAAATCCATACAGTGATAGGATGACTCCACGTTTATTCAGACCAACCTTGTTAGAAATACAAAGAGGTGTCTTTGTTGAAGGATAAAACACCTTTATCTTGCTTTAAATGCAAGCAACTTACAGCTGCTAAGTCATAAAGTGGATGTTGAAGAAGGCTGTCGGTTATCTTACCATATCCTATAAAATTGTTTCTGATTGAGTATGTAATTTAGGCAATTTGGACATCTAAGCTGCTGATAGAAGCAATTAAATGCCAATAGCCCAATTTTAAGTTTTATTTAGGTGCTTTAGATGTACTTCAGTGCTTCAATTTTCATCATAAGCTTTAGATATTTAAGTAACTTAATTTCACCCACAAATTTTACTGCAATTTTGTCCATAAGGAAATGTAGATTTCTGAAAAAATCTATTATTCTTCTATTTTTCATACTTGAAAACGGACAGAGGAGGAATAGCTTTATTTTCACTCCAAATTTGGTTTCGTGGTGCAAACATCTATAGAGAAGACTGTAACTGTCTGGTCACTGGGATTGAGCCTGAATCAAGGTGTGCATTCATGTATCACCAACTGCAGGAGTGTAATTACAGTTATGCCCTTTCTGGATCATTCTGGTATTGCAACCAATAAATGAAAAGTAAATATCCTAAACCACTTGTAAAACTATTTTAGGGCTTAAAACAGAAGTAAGACAACTGTAACAAGTCTTCTTTGACTACTGCATGGTAAAAAGTGGTAGTACACAACACTTGGGAGAGTTGTGTAACATTTCAGACCTCGTTGCTGGGGGCTGGGTAGTGAATGTATGTCCCAGCTGGGGTCACCAGGCAGTGCTCACAATAAAGGGCTGTTGGAGGGAGCAGCTGCACAGTGTGGATCACGTTGCACTGACAAGTGTAGTGACTTTCTTCTGCTTGTTCTGCAGGGAAGACTGTCTTGCTCTTCCCTATTTACTTAGTTTGTAGGTTCTGTTTTCTCATTGTGTGAGGATTTGATGAGGTGATACAGTGTTAATGACTGAGACAAATACCCCTCCTGGACTAAGCATGTACATTAATGATTTATTGAATTTGACTGTGTCATAATCAGCATGCCTTCCCGTTAATTACATACTTCCTGGGCTCTCTGGTAATAAATGTGGTGCTTTATTCTCAGAACCGTTCCATTTCCTGAAGTTTCCATTCTTTCCATTTTAGATGGCTTGACAGACTGCGTAGACCCTGACTGTTGTCAGCAAAGCAACTGTTACTCAAGTCCTCTCTGCCAGGGTTCTCCTGATCCCCTTGACCTTATTCAGCACAGCCAACCACCTTTCTCTCAGCATCCTCCAAGGCTCTTTTATGATCGAATCAGATTCCTTATTGGGAAGGAAAGCACTCACGTAATCCCAGGAGATGTCTCCTTTGAGAGCAGGTGAGTCTTCTTTTGAATGAAAGACTTTTCTGAATATTGAGAACTGCAATTAAATTATTTAACCAGGAAAAAATGGTGGTACCTGGATAGCTGAGAATTTTTCACCAGTGCTCATAAAATACTTAACAGGATAGCAAACTTTAAAGTCCCAACAGCTGAGGATCTTCGTTATCTGATTATTGTTGCTACCTGTCTGGTTCATGTAAGTGTCACAGCAACAAACTCTACTGCTCTTATTAACAAGACTGACTTGGGTAAGTTGTCTCATGCTTGTACAATCAGCAGGGGGAAGTTCAGCCCTTCACACTGTACCTAAGTGATGGCAGGATGCAAGTTGGATTCACATCTGCTGTCTTCAGTTACCTTTCTGCCCTATACAATTTGATTGGTATTTACAGTGTAATGAATTTAATGTGTGTCACTTACATGTAATCTAGACACATAATTAAAAAACTTCCTTGGTTTTGCTACACATTGATAAAGCAGTGTGGAATTTACTATTTTGTGCTGCAGGTTATCATGCAAAGAGTAGAGTGATCCATGAGTGTTTGTGAGATTGGCTTTGCCCTTTAACAGGAAGGAAATATGCAGTAGGAAAAGGGCACTTACTTACTCAGAAAACCTGGTAACACATATTTTCTTGAATATTTGAAATACAGGGGCACATAAGTTTTTATGCTGCAGTTCACTTGGGAAGCTATAACTTACATGCTGACAAAGAGATCCACAAATCATCCACATCACCTGACTATTACGCTGTCAACTAGGCCTCTGCATTGGATAAACCATGTTCCAGTAATAAGCACATAAGAATTTTTTTGCTTTCCCAGTACATAGCACTTAGGTTACAACCTCAACACAATCCCATAGCTGCACACAAATTCAGTGCACTTTTTTCTTTGCAGCATTAATTTTTAATAAAGTAAATTTGTAAACAGAGTCATTATTGATCTGAAATGCCTAAACATTTAATCAGTATTAATAATGTAACAGGATGTTATAAATATGTAAAACAATAGGCCATGAAGATGAACTCCATGAGAAGCACCCACCTGCCTCTGGTGAGTCTCTTGGAGTGTGTTGTGCTTATGAATGAGGCCACTGCATTTGGGGCAGGGTCCTTGGCTGGCTCTGTGCACAGTTTAAACCAAAGGTCACCACTGAAAAATTTTCTTCATCAAAATGCCTCACAGTGAGGAGTTTCCAGAGAGGAGGTGAGTGCTCAAGTTGCCTGTACAGTGTTCTGTGACACTGCAAATGTTAGCAGCCAGATTGCACATAATCCCATCAACGTGCTTCTATAGATATAAGGAATTGATCTTTTAAAGCTATTGTTGATGGGATTTAACTTGGATTTAAAAGCTTTTTCTGAGTATTTCGTTTCTTTACCCTGATACCTGCCACGCCTTTGAAGACTGAAGAGCAGTGAAGTTCCATGTGGGAGCAGCAGCCCATCCCTCACCATGGCTTCTTACTTCCTGCCACTGAGAAGTAGGACTTTGCTGGCATTGGTGTATCACCAACACCCCAGATATCATTTCCTCCCACTGTAGACAAATTTATAGTTAGCTTGGTTAGAAGATCATTGGGATTCAGATGAGGGTGGCTGCATCTTTGGAGTCTGGGCAGTGCCTGGAGACTCATGCTGTGCTGTGTCTCCTGGGGTTTGTCAACAGTAATCTGCAATGTGCTGGGCACCCCAAAGGGTTGCTCAGTCCACACTTTGCTTGATCCTCGAGTCTTCCAGGCTGTTGAAATATTGTTCATCCATAAGTCAAATATTATTAAAAACTGCCAGAATTTTCCTCAAGGATGAGATATAAGCAGGGTCTCTGAACGAGGCAATAGCTGAGCCGTGCTGCCTCTGTTCAGAAATCTTCCTCTGACGTTGCCAATCTGACTGTCATCTTGTGTCAGTTCTTCTCCTGGGAATTACAATTACTGAAAAAATATAGAAAGACAACTGCTGCTACAGTAAAAAATCAGAAATCTGTGATCCAGCCTATCTGGTAAAGAACAAAGAATGCTTGGGAGGTTTAAATCTCCTTTGGGCTTTTACTGAAAAGGTTGTGTCTAGGCAGATGATCTTAAGTCATGGCTGCCTGCAATGCCACTGATTTTATAACACTGGTGGTTCAACATGTTGGAAGGATTGGATGTAGTAGTGGCATGCATTTATATCAGAGCACTGGCATCTATTCTCACTGGTGCTCCAATTTTGCCAAGCCCTATCTGCCCTTTTTTTTCCCTTTACAAGAAATCTCTGAGACCATTAGGAGGATTAAGGAAGAGACATCTATCCAAGATTTTCAGTCTTCTGATTCAAATGACATTGGGCAGTGTTTTGCTGTAACACAGTATAGTAAATGTATGTAAAGTATGGGTGATGTTTGCATGAATCTCCCTGGAGACAAAGTGATGTTGATTAGATCTTGGAAAGCTATCAAAAAGGGTGAAGATTATCTCTGTCCTTCAGACTGGAAGTGTTTGGTCTCTGCCATATCCTGGAATTTTACAAATAATCTGAAATACTAAAACTAGTTGTTCTGTCAGCTGCTGAGACATCTATCCCTCTGCATTTGCCTCTTGGACTTTATCTTAGGTCTAATATTCAAACATTTGGCTTCTAAAATACAGTCAGGATGTTGCATGAGCTAAATACCATGCCATGGCTAAATACTACACCAAAAATAATGTTAAGGAGCTACATGTTTGCAAAACATATTTTACATTTTGTTATGTCAAAGCTATGTCATATGCACTGGGTTTGTACAAACTCCCACTTAAACTGTGACATGCTGAAAGGCAGATTAGAGACATTCTGGATAAATGGAAATGTACTTGCTTATATCAGGCATGGTTTTAACCTACTACATGTAGCAGGGTGTAGCAGATTATAGTGTTTTTGTCAACTTTTGTTCTCAGGAAGGTTTTTAGCTTGTTTCTTTGCTGAGGTTTTTTTTTTAATGCATGCTGCTGGCAAGCTATTTGACTCACTGCAAATTGCCCACGAAAAGGGCCCAGTGTATGGTAGTGAATTAATTACCCTTCAAAGGCTGCTTACAGCAACATTGTCAGCAGGAAGAAATGAATGTACCTCACTAGCCTTCAGCTTAATTTCTCTCATTGAAGATTTTAATCAAAAATGTAATACAGTAAATGACATCTTCTGGTAATGTGACACTTGCAAATTCACAAGCTGCTTGACAGAGTTCCATATCTGAGCCTAATGTCTCAGCCTGAGGTGCTTATTGGAAGCTTAATATGCAAAACAAAAAGAAAAAAATAGCAGGTAAGTAGCAGCAGAGCAAGGCAGAATGGTGGTAGAATAATAAAATGCTTTACAAGTTCTGAAAGAATGCATCTAAAACTTCTGCTCATATTTTAAATTAGAGATGTCAAACAAACTGCCTGTCAGCAGAGACCTGAGATCCACAGCATAGTGAGTTCCTCAGTTACTCATGGAATGACCCATGAAGCATTGACAGAGGAATCCTACTTCTTTTAGGCCACCTGCAACCCGTGGGAATCTCAGCTTTATCTCAAAAAGCCAACTGCTCCCTCTGGAGTTGCAGATTTAGTACAGCTTGCCAAGGGACTAGGAACATTTTAAATGCATTCGAAAATACTAAGGCAGCGTATCAGGGGCATGTTCCTGCCCAGCTTCACCAAATTAGAAAAGACATTTTTGCACTTACTTTCAAGTTAAAACAACTTGGAAAGCCTTAGGTCTAAGATTACACAATCATCACAAATAGGTGGCTGTTGGACAGATAGTACAAGTTATCCCCCGTGAGAAAGCAAAGCAGGGCAGTCACAAGAATGTGGAATAAGTCTTAGAGGCAGAAAATGCAGTGCATTGAGGAGACATCATGATCTTCAGAGGTTTCTCTGCTCAAATTAAGAGAAGCAGTGAGTGGTAGCAAGGCCCCCAGCTCATCTGGGAAGGGGGTGAATGCTGAAGCAAGGAAGCATGAAGTGGCAGTTGACTGTGAAGGGACATCACTGCAGGGAACACGCCCTAAAAGCCCTGGAAAGGGAAGGAATTAAGTGAGGTGTTCCCTAAGCAGCAGCGCTGCAGGGAACCTGCGTTGCAGCATGCCTGGGGACATGGGGTCTGCTCTGTGAGCTGCCAGGGCACCAGGAAACCAGGGAGAGCTGGCTGCAAACTGGGGCTCTTGGTTACCTCCTGACCCTTGGAGACTAGTGCTGGTCATAAAGTAACTGAAAAATGTTTTCATACCTGCGGTAAGTGCCAGAATTAAAGCTAATTCTAATCAAATGCTAAGTCAAAGATTTAGTAGGTGCTGGTAATTCAAAAAGAAGCCAGAGAAGACTCTTCAACTTAGAGTAGGTAATAAAGAGACATTAAATAATGAGGACAAATGTAGGAACACAGAGGCAGGCTTAGGACATTTAAAATCTAAGAGATTACAAAGACAATTCAGTACAGATAAATGTAGAATAATGAGGTTTATGTGTCTTTATCACATACCATAAATATGTGTGGCTTGTAAAATATGATGAATAAAAAAGGAGAATGTTGAAAGATAAGTCTCTTAATATTATTTATGAATAATGGGAAGTGAATGAATAGAAGAAAGAAAGACCATGGATGAAATAATGGAGATTTTGATGAGCTGTTATCATACAAATCTGTGTGCTTGATAAAATATGAGGACAGAGTAGTGTCAGAAGACAGGTCTGTGTTGAATGAACAAACAGAAGTGCAAGAATAATGCACTGAATAATGATTACTCCCAGGGGTCTCACTCTCACACCAATGTGTGTTGTAAATATATGGAATGCACTAATAAAGGTATTAGAAAAGAAAATGCAGGTCTGTGGATGTTAAAAATACATGAAAATAATAGAAACCAGTATTATCTGCTCTAACAAATCGAAGAGTAATTGGACCTGGCTGTTCTTTTGAGTGAGTCTCATGAGTCAGTTGAGACAAATAGGAGCTCAATTGCCTTCAGTGGAGCAGCAGATTTTGGGCCACAAATAGGGCCACAACCAATGTACTTCGTATAGAAAGTGAAAAAGTGGTAAGTCAGAACTCTTGTTTTGCGTACTGGCAGTAAGGCAGCCTCTCCCATTCCTCTAGGATTTATCAGCATCTTTCCATGGCCTGGGAGCATGGAATTCCTATTAGCAGCTGTGGTGAATGGTACTCTCAAAGAGGTTAATTTTTACCAGTTGCATTTTCTCAAGTCATAGTTAGACGGGTTTGATGATATCATGGTGATAAATCAGTGTCCTGTCAGTGGCTTGGGAGAATGGGATCTTAAGAAACATGTCAGAATTTTCAGAAATTTGTGTTGTCCAGTTTCTGCATATGATTGCATTGGATCATGGTCAATTAATCTCTCTAGGGATATTATTTTAATTCATATGTAAACTCCTAAGTAACTTTTTTCTGAGGAGCTATTAAGTTTTTTCCTTTAGATCACGTATTCACTGTGCAGTGGATGTGTCTGTTGAGGGCTACCACAAATTTTCAATTTGAGAAAGAGACATGACAGTGCCTAAATTTATGCTTGTCATTTATATTGAATAATTAATGCCAGTTCACTTTATATGTATTCTCTTGGTTTTGACCCTAAACGTCTTAAGGTTACCAAAAGACTTCTGCATACACTGTTCACGTCGTTATGTAAAACTGCAGTTCCAGGAAACAGGTGCAGTAGTATCATGAGTTTCCAAGACCTGGGTTGGTTCAGCCAGTGTGTTGATGTGGTGTAGCTGACAGCACAGGGCAAAATACTGGGAGGGTTTTCAGTGGAACGTGGCTGTGTAAACCCTTAGAAAATCCTACTAGGTCCTAATCTGCACCATGATGACCATATTTCTCGTCTTAATCCTCATCATTAGGAGACTTGATTCCTTCATGTTTCATTGTTCAGATAGGTAAAAGGCTAAAGCTAAGAAAAAGAGTAATTTCTTCACCATTTCTTTGACTAAGGTGAAAGCAATGGTCTGAAAGGACAGCAGTGGAGGTTCAAATTGGACAGTAGGAAGAACTTGCCCTAAGTAGAGCATTCATACAGAGGCACTGGAATGGGTTACTTGGTGAACTTACAGAGTTAGACAAGCATCTGTCTGGGCTGATGTAGGCATAGTCGATCTAACCCGAGGCAAAGGAATGGACAAGATAAAGTCTTGTATTTCCTTTCAGCTCTCATTTTCTATGATTCTGTGATCCTGTTAGCCTCCGATTAGATCCACTTAGTAATGAGTTCACTTTCCTGTCCATTGACTTTGATGTGTTCTGCTGTTCTGCCATGTTCCAACCTCTTCACTGGAATGTGAGGATAAAGTGGAAAGTGGGTGCAATTCCAACGCATCCCAGAGGGAATTTAGAAGGGCATCACGTGTGATGGGGGATTGAGAAAAATGTATGTTACACTTGATTAAGCACCCTGTGAATTTACCTATATAACTTTCTGAAGTTCAGTGAAGCCCATGTATCTCACTGCTGCCTTATCACATTAGTTCAGCATTTTTCTAATAGACAGCAATGCCCTATACCTAGCAGCAGAGGTTTCATTCTCTCCTTTCACAAACGATCACTCCCTAGAGCTGCAGCAAGCTAAATCACGCTATCAATGAAACCTTTGCAGTGCTATTCAGTGGCAGAACAAATAGTATCCTGAAATATGTCTGGAAACAGGAATATATTCTCCCTATACCAACAGTTTGTTGGAAAGTCTGTGTGTCATCTTTGTGAGAGAATGCTTTTTCAAATCAATCTTTTGGGCTTGTATGACTTTTCTTTCAAAACTCAACAGTTGCTCTGATACCAGAGTGGTTCTGTCTGTCTGGGACCGCAGCACAGCCCAGTTTCTGAAACCAACGCCCATGTGTGTAAAATGTTGCCTTCTACTCTTCTTGTTACAGACGGGCGTGTGTCATCCGAGGCCAGGTTGTAGCAATAGATGGAACACCTTTGGTTGGAGTGAACGTCAGTTTCCTGCACCACAATGAATACGGATACACCATCAGTCGACAGGATGGAAGGTCAGGCTTTCATGGTTTAGGTTTGTGTAGTTAAGGCCATCTGCCAACTTCTGTTAATGTACAAAATTTCCATTGACATCACAGTTCATAGTGTGGCTTGAGGATGGCATCTGGCCTTCTGCACTGGGAGCACAGTTGAAGGGAGCTCTCTGTAGTAAAGGGACCAAAGAAGGAAGAGAAGAAGAAAAAAAACCTGAACTGCAACAAAGTTACAGTGACATTCAAACTCCTGGACTCAAAATGTGGCAGGTCTGCTGTAACAGTAGCTCCTTGACATTGGAAAATTTTCACAAGTCAGGTCTTCCAGGAAATATCCTGTCTTCCCTTGTTTTTTTCTGTTGTTACATGTGAATCACCCAAGTAGTTTATTGAGGTGTCAGTGAAGTCAAATCCTTTAGTTGATCATCTGAGACACACAAGGAAAGGTGAGAACAGACTCTTTCAAAATACAAATGATTAAATTGCTGTTCCATAACAGCCCTGGCTTCCCCTTCTTCCCCAGCCTCTCAGGTCTGAGTTCATTTCTCAAAGACAGGTGAGGTTTCAATATATTCTATATTGCACTTCAGGATTGGCCATCCATTTGCAGTAGGGTCATGATTTGCTCCTGAACTTGAATTAAGTTGTTAAGGGCAGTTTAAGACTTCATCTTCCTTGGCTGGATTGTGAATTACAAGAAATCTGAAGCTGTCTTCCAGCAGGGAAAAAGTGTTGCAGTTTGTCACTGTTTCCACAATTATTTTTTTTTGTTGTTTAGCTTTGCCAATTTATAAAAGTAAGGAGTGTGCATATTTATTTCACCTTAGTTTATT
Source organism: Corvus moneduloides (assembly GCF_009650955.1). Taxonomy (NCBI): domain Eukaryota; kingdom Metazoa; phylum Chordata; class Aves; order Passeriformes; family Corvidae; genus Corvus; species Corvus moneduloides. Next base: position 10,916,602 of record NC_045489.1, on the reverse strand, counting down.
GACTTTCAAATCGCACTACTGAAAGTTAGTAATTATCATTTCCTCCTCATGCTAGCCTGGATAAAGCTGTTGCATTAAAATATGCTACCTGTATTTTGCTGTGAATGTAATCGGTGTCATTTGGGAAATGTGATGAGATATGCATAATTAAGTCTGACTTCTTATCACAGTTTGTTACCATCAAAAACCTCCATAATAGATGCATTCAATAATACAGAGAGTGAAGTAGCTATTTACATATTACCTTGTGTTGCCTGACTGTGGATGTCAGAAACTCTGGAAATTGAGACTGTATATCATGCCTTCCATGTCCCACTGTTTTGCAGCCCAGATACGCCAATGGTTCTTCACAGCAGCTCCCAGAGGATCACCCTCCTCGTGTTCAAGAGCTGACTCAGTTCTCAGTGCAATTAATTGTCATTTTTCCCAAAAATTTCATATCCTGTACAGGGAGGTCTTATGCTCAATATACTCAACCTTTTCCCCCTGCTGCTTTTAGAAAAAGGGAAATGGTTATGTTAATAGAGCTAAGGCCTACAAGGCTTTAAGCCTTCTTATTCTGCATGCTCTTCCTGCATAGATGATGAGTGGCATCCTTTTTCTGGGATAGGAATTTCTTTTCATATAAACCAAAGCAACTGGGTTCACACTTTTGTTACAGGTGACTTATTAATATTGATTCTAGTTGATAAATAGAGGGGAGTGAGGCCAAGTAACAGTGAAATTCTGTGCCTTGCTGTTGATGCATACCGGGAGAAAGCACACAGAGGTAAAGCTTCTTTGTGGATACCAAGATGATGCAAGGAATGTACACTTGAATGATTTCACACAGTAAATTAATAGCTGTAATAATGAACATAAAGGGGGTTTTTGTGATGCATTGAAAGATGTGGTAATGTGATGAAAAAACAAAAGAAACAAACAATTTGTTTTCTCTTTTCCAGTTTTGACCTTGTGGCTGTTGGAGGAATCTCTGTCACTCTAGTTTTTGACAGATCTCCTTTCATATCTGAAAAAAGAACACTTTGGTTGCCTTGGAATAGATTTATCATTGTAGACAAAGTTGTAATGCAAAGAGCAGAGTCGGACACACCATCTTGTGACATCAGTAGTTTTATCAGTCCAAACCCAATTGTACTCCCTTCTCCCTTGACAGCGTTTGGAGGGTCCTGTCCTGAAAGAGGAACTGTTATTCCAGAACTACAGGTAATGAAAATACTTTTAAATGAACAATTTGTTCTGTTTCAGAATCAGGTTTAGACATTCTTTGAAGATAGTGAGCAAATAACTGCTGTTATGTCATTCCCTTGGCAGAATAGCACCATTGCATATCTGTTTAGTACTGTTTAACAAGATGCTCTTGTCTTTTTTCTTTCTTTACTTTTTAATATTTAAAGGTGCTTTATTTCTTACCTCCAAGTAGAGGAAAGTGGGGAATGCTAACATGAATTATTATTGAAACCCTGATTTGTTGATAGTGATGCACAAAACCATTCCTAGTTACAGATAGTCAGTACAACTTCCAGTGTGAGACATGATGCTTTGAACATTCCTAGGGGTGTTTCATCCATGTACAGCTATATGTCAGATTCTTGAATTTTATTCCTTTCTTTCCAAGGCAGAGCAATTTTAACATGATCTTTAGGACTTCTTTTTTAATTTAAATGTATTTTTTCTTGACACTCTCTTAAGTGTTCAAAGTAATTTCTAATTAACCTTGTAATTAACTGTTCTTTTACTTGGGACTTAAAAGAGGCTGTGAGAGTCAAACACCCAACAAAACACAGCTCGGGTCATATTAATAATGCTCTTAATTTTTAGTATGTTGTTTGAGCAGTTAGATTTTAAACAATAAGACCTCTTTTGGGTTCCCTTTTAACTTCACTGAGCAAGCCTGTAAGATACTTTTGAGGGTACCTGTAGCCTCCTAAAAGTGTTTCTACTTTATTCTACATATGACAGACCTCTGCTTGAACTCAATTATGTCAAAACATCTCCATAACTATTATCATGCTTCAGCCAGTTGATGGTCATAGCATTGCTTCACAGAATGTGCTAAGTGAAACTAATGAACATAAATTAAGAATAACTGCTGCACACCAGTAAGAAAAAACTGGGTCACTGTGCTCCACGTGAGGTATGCCTGGGTCTTCTTTGAACAGCGGGGTACCCAAAGATGCACTCTACTCAGAAACTGCTCCCCAGTTCTTTCTTCTTCATTTTTGGGTTAGGGGATTTTTTTTTGGCATTGGAGGTTTCTTAGAGTGTTGAGTTTCATTGTACGGTTCTGGGAATTGAGCAAAAAGTAACGGCAAATAATAGGAGACAGATATATTAGCATGTATTAATGCATGAATATTTCTTCCTGCTTTTCTATTAAAAAATGAGAAGGGATGTCAGATGTATGACAGAGAGGGCAGCTGGGATGTCAGCAGGAAAGAAGGGGAACACTGCAAATCAGCAACAATAAAGGGAGCAGGATTTCCCTGGCAACACTACATTTCATATGTTGAAACGACAAGTGCTGGCAGGCCTCCAGCTGTACTGCAGCAATGCTGTGATGCTGATACTGTTGCAGTGTGTAAATAAAATTGGTTGAAAGTGAAGGAATCTATTGTTAGACAAGGAATATTTAAAAAATGGGAAATGTAAACAAAAGCTTGTCTTTTTCCAAGCACGATGAATTTAACATTGTGACAGGTTGATTCATTAGTACAGAAATGCACCAACATCATTAACCTTATTAACCACAGTCAGGTGGCTTTTGAGTGACTGTGGTAGCATCCTCCAAGAAGCCGTTCTCATCTCCTGCCTGCTCTTCCTCACAGTCTGTCCCAGAACAGCTCTTTTCTCTCAGGGGACCACAAGAGCTAAATCCCTTTTTGTAGCTCCAAGGCCCACATCATTCAAAAGGTCAAGGCCAAATTTCTTTTTTCTCCTGACAAGCTCACAGCCTTTGCAATCCTTCTAGTTGCTGAGGGCCTATCTCCATTGCAGTGGGAATTGATACCACCCCGCAGTGGGCATGTCCAAGCTAGCTTTAATCCAAGTGCTTCAGACAGCAGTACTGACAGCAGGGCCCTGGGATTTGAGTTCACTTGCACTCCCTGGGGTCTTACCTGTGAGCGAGATGACTCTGATGCTCAGCCTGTTTCATCCTCACTGCTGTGTGTCCCCAGTTAGCTTGTTAGGGTCCTAATGCTGCTCCTTCGTACGCCATGCCCCTTCTTGCTGGAGCTTGGCCTAACTGCACAGATGGTTTAGCAGGAAGGTTTATTTTCTTTCTTAACACTCTCCAAGCTAAAGTTATTGCCTCCAAAGTAGGATAGCATCTTCACATACAATGTATGTGATTGAAGATGTGTGTATGTTTTAAAAAATTTTAATTGTATTCCAGTTAAGAACACTTGTTAAGTAAACCAAGTAGTAAAGACAAGGTAAAGCTGTGCAGCTTGTATGTAAGAATATGTTCACAGATGCAGTATTTGCTCCCCAGTAGACACGAGTAAAGCATCAGAGGAAGAGGCTCTTTATCAAACAGACAGCCTGCCATCCAGTAAGTTGACCAAGCCGTGTCTGATGTTGGAAGTTTTGTCATGTGCCCAAGTACTGCATTGCTGAAATAAACCCAGTTGTTTCAGTGGTGCCGTGTTCACATCATAATTGTGAAATGTAAAATAATTACCTGCTCTTACTATTATAATTTTGCATTTTTCTTGGCTATAGATATAATGATGTGGTTTTTTCCAAGGTGGTCCAAGAGGAAATTGCAATTCCTTCAAGTTTTGTGAAGCTCAGTTATCTCAGTAGTCGGACACCGGGGTATAAAACTTTGCTGCGCATTATTTTGACACACACAACCATCCCTTCTGGAATGGCAAAAGTCCATCTGATAGTTGCTGTTGAAGGTCGTCTGCTTCAGAAATGGTTTCCTGCTGCAGCCAATTTGGTGTACACATTCGCCTGGAATAAGACAGATATATATGGACAGAAGGTTTCTGGTCTGGCTGAGGCAATGGGTATGTAGAATCACCTTGATGTAAGCAGAAGCACTCACACACATCAAGCCAGGAAAATATGGCAAATAAATTTTTTTGCTGCTCCTACATTCTTTTAAATCAAATAACTCTTTAGCTGAAGTCACTGAAGTGACTTGTATGATTTCCTAAGAACATTTATTTTCTTGTTCTTCCAATGTCATCTTTCTAATTTAATCAATTTGAAAATTCCGTTTTCCCTCAGAGAATGGTTATGTACTAACGGCATTATATTCAGCTGTCTCTGTTTTTGAATGTTACTTTGAATATGACCTTTGGTGTGTCATTGTTTCTGTCATTTTTTGGCTGTGACATTTAAAATGTCATTTCCGCTTAGGATTTACAAAATTCTAACTTTTGGGCATCCTTTCTTACTACATTTCATGTCTCCAACAGTTAAAACTAATTGATTTGTTGTTTAAAAATGTTTATCTACAAATCAGCATGTTTCATAGGCTTTGTTTGGCAAGCAGCAAAGGTTATTCTGAGAATTGCTACAGAAATTCTGGCTGTGCAAATACATTTTATTTAGCCAGCATCTTTATTTTCATTAATTTCCTGATTTTTTTAAGGGCTTTCTATTTTGTAATTTAATTTTGATGTTATGTTGCTTAATGGACTAATAGATGCTTTGTATTAGAATTATTTACTTTACAAGCAAAGCTTGGTATTGTGAATCAACCCCATTCGCTTCCATAGCAGTTCTGTGTGCTTTTTATGTCAAGGCAGTTATCACCAGCAGCACTGGCAGATCAGGCTATAAGGCAAGAGTAGCAAGGGCAACACAGAGCAGTGCACCCTTGCAAGGAATATGCCTCATTCCATATATGAAACTACTGTTCTGAGGGGCAGCCAGGAGCTTCCTTCAGGATCTGTTGTGTTGTCCATGCAGGGAGAGTGCCTGGAGAGTGGCCTGTGCAGAGCCAAAAGGTGCCTGCCAGGCTCTGCAGCTCCCAGAGCCTCTGGTGCGTGACGCTGTTCCTGTGTGCTCCCAGACAGATGGTCTGGGAGGTGGCTGCGTGGGGAGGCAGTGGGGAAAAGGAGGATTATACCATTTTCCTGGTCATTTCTTCCCTGAGAATGATGCAAGCATAGACAGACATGGATTTCCATGATGGGTTATGAGACCAAAATGTGGAGTATGATTACGTAATGCAGTATGCGAAGGAAAATGTCAGACAAGAAGCTTTTCCCAGAGCTGTGGTCCTACTGTCTCCTTCAACACACACAACAGGGGCTGCTGCCTGCAGGGACATTGCCACGTTCTCTCCTTACACATGAGCCACCACTCACATTCATTTGATCATGAAATGAGCCAGATCAGGAACAAATTCAGCTGAAAACTGAAGCAACCAAGAAATCAGTGATACATTTTTGGCTTCATTAGTTTCCTGATCTGCTATGAATGCTCATGCAGAAGCTCAGGTCTTCTCATTCCAACTGTAGCTCACACATTGCATTGGCCTAAAAAAATCCAGACTCCACCCTTGGTGCAAGGTCTCCAGAACTGCTGCATCATCTCCCCTGTCTGGATCTGATCTTCCACTTCTGGCTCACATCTGCAAAAGGGTGGGCAACTTTTTGCTGGGGTCAGTCAGGTGCTGGCACTGACACCAGGGTTCTGAACACCCCAGGTGTGATGTGTGGCAAGGAGCGGCAGTGCCCTTCTAAGCCTCTTGAGATACAGGAGAGCCTGTGAAGGGGCAGATCCAGCCTCGTCCTGTTGCTGATACCAGTTCCTGTTTGTTTTTGCGGTGAGGGAAGGTATTAAGTTAGTTGTTGGCAGATATTTGTGCAAATCCAGAAATAAAAAAATGCTCCAGCTTGACCTTGAGCACTCCTATGGGTGATCAGGCAGGACCAGGTGGGTCACAGGTGCCACCTGGGGCTTTCCTCAGCACAGCTACGTGTGCCCTGTGTCCAGAGGCTGTCACTTACACATTGGAGAGGGAGCAGTTGACTACCCTGCTCCCACTGCGTCATTTAAGAGTCCTCTAATGATTGTGAAGTCCAGTACATATCCAGACTTTAGAACATTTTAATTCCAATACATAACATCTCATGAAATGATACTGTAGTTAGTTTCCCAAATTAGGAGTAGATGAGTTTAATGTGTTTAAATATGAATAAAGCTTACACAATAGTGCTGGATAACAACTTTTAAATTATTTAATTGGTGCTTAATTTTTTAAATTCTTTTCCATAAAGTTTAGGTTAATTATGCTTCTTTCAAAATAGAAGCAAAAATCTTGATATTTTAAGTGCATTACTAGCATGCTTTGTTAGATTCCAATAAAGCTTTATTTAATTTGACACACTGTCGTTACTCAGAGACCTTTATCTGCATCCATTATATGAATTTTTGTCAAAATAATTTCCTCTGCCAGTATATTACCAATATTTAGTAATGCATTCTGTTCAGTTTTCATTTAAATTAAATTAAATTGGAGCAGATTGAAGTCCTGGAACTCAGGATTATAACCATCTGCTTTTGGTTTTCTAAATACTATAAACATCTATATTTTTCTTCAGGGTTATTGACAGCACTGATCACATAACCAGCTACAGAAAACAAGACTTTCTGAGCATATTTCCACATGCAAATGGTTCTGTTTAAACTTGTTGAAGAAATGTTTGCTGGCATGTGTCCAGTCCCCAAGCTCCTCACAAGAGGCCATTTTCTCAGAGTAACAACTGAGATGACAAAGCAGCATTTTTTTGTTCTGAGTAAAGAAGCATCATGTGGATATTGACACACAAAAGCTTGGGGGTAAAGTCTATGTCCCCTTGTAATCTAACACAAGAAAATTATTTCAGTCAAATCCTCGATATATGCTCCTGTGTACCTCCATACAGACTCCTACAAGGCTCTGCGTCCCACATAGCAGCACTGAGGGGTCTGCAAGGATGATCCCTCTTGGGGTTGAGCGTAAACCAGCTCTCCAACAGCCCTACCAGGTGCTGTGGTTGAGTACATTTTATTCATTGTTCAAAGAAGATGGATGCAGATAAGTACAAATATCTCAGAGGAGCTTGAAATAGAGGTTACTTTCCTGGTTAATTGTGTCTTTTATTTCTTACCTCTATTTTGGCAACAGCCCTTATACTATAGGTCTGGTACCAATTACCCTTCTCAATAGTGGTATGAAAAGAATTGGGTTTTTGTACAGATGATCAGATTTCGAAATCCATTTTGAGACTGCAGAGAACTGTACTTGCTGACTTAATGTCTAAAACTAGTCACTGAAGTTCACATTCATACAGTGAAATCTCAGTCATCTCAAAAAAGTGCTACAAATTAATTGGATCAGAAAGTAACACCCCACAATGAGGGTAAGCTGGCAGAGATTTTAATTTCACTTACATTTTTCAAAACCTGCCCCTAACAAAATACTTCTCAAGTGGCACTGTAATCATCCTGTTGACTTTACCAGTATGATGCTTTGCCTTGGTTACTTGGCATGCAAAATGACTGATAGGAAACTTTCATGGGTGGTACAGCAGGACTTCCAGTTAGATGGCTCAGGAGACCCGCTTTAAGATCACACAGATACTTCCTTTTGGAGCATAGGTGTCTTTCATGAATATGGGTAAGTTTGCATAGAAGCCTGGTTGTAGATGCACACGAAGTGTGTCCATATGTCTCTCACTGATGAGAGAGGACAAAAAGACAGCCATGCACAGTAACTGTGAGAGCAGGGAACAGTGAACTTGTAGGAAAGGGGGTGATAACCTCTGGAGCTTATTTGGCTGCTCAGAAACATCAGCTGTAGGCAGGGAATACTGACACTATATGGAGTTAGCTCCAGCCCTGGTAAAGATGCTCCAATGGATCCGTGGGCCTGGATTCCAGATGCTCTCAATTGTTATGCCTCCCTCACCCAGCTCTCAGCACGGTCCCTCCCAGCAGTTGATGATCGGTCCTGTGGGTCCCTAACGAGTCACTGAGCCAGGCTGAGGGGCTGCATTTCAGGGTTTTGCTCTTTTCAAGCACGCACAGCTAACCTGGGATTGAACGTGTTAAGCGCATGACTGGACAGAAGATGTTAATGTGTAGGTGGCAAATGTGAGGTTGCTTCACAGGAAAAATCTGCCCTTTATCTTCTCTCTGCATTAACACCTAGAAAATAATGTGTTCGGTTACTGAACCTTTGTGACTCATCCCAGCACAGGATGTGGCTGTTCTGGAAGTTCCATGGCCTTATTTGGTCTCTCGCCTCAGGGCGGTACCCAGAAGCCTTGCTGGTGTTGGTTGTAAGAGCTCCTGTAACAGAAGAATTGGACAAAGTGGCTGCTGGACCCTCAAACTGAAACCTGTAATGTTGGAAACATACAGTATTTACAGTACTTAAGGAGATGGGATTTTTACAAGTCAGAGTTTAGCTGCAAAAACAGGCTCTTTCTGCTAAAATAGTGAAGCTGTTACTGTAAGGAGCAGCTTTCAGTTTGTCATAAAACATTTATCTTAAACACAAATGCTCCCTGTTAGACCTGGTCAAAATATTTTTATTGTATACCATAATGGAATTTAGGTGGTATTAAAACTCTTTATGGTTGAAGTAAAATATACCTAAAGCTGTTACATAGAAAAAGTGAAAAGAAACTATTAAAAATGTTTCATATTTTTTTAATTTTGTATCTTAAAATATTTTTGAAACATTTTTGTTTTGGAAAGATTGAACTATTTCAATATTTCCTAGGTCAAATTATGGAATTTGGTTTAAAAATAATATTCTTCCTTTATGATGAGTTTCACTGAAATCTAGTAGAGATAAACAATTTTTCTTGAAAGGTTGGTATATTAGAGATATCAAAACTTTTGAATTTTTGTTTTGTTTTATGGAAGTACTAAAGGAAAAGGGTTTTAATCAATTTGAGTTCCCCAAGACCCACCATCCTTAGGGTAATTCAAGATTTTTCATTGGGTATTTTGGTAATGTGCAAGCCTGTTAAGATAAATGTGTAATTCTATAAATGTGCTTGTCAATCCATTTCTGCCTAACTATAATTTTTACAGTCAGCAAACAAAACCAATTTGTTTTAGCATGGATTCTTTTCTATTTAAGCTCGTTTTCAGGTAATTAGCAGAAATGCAATAAACAATCAAGTCAGGAGTCATTGGAGGAGATTTATAATCTTATGAAATCCACAACTGATATCACAGACAATTTTCTGCTTTGAAGCAGTAGTTACTATAGTTGTAAAAACATACTAATCTCTTAAAACCCTTTTTTCAAAAAAATACCATTCAACAATAGCAATCAGGCAGAGGAAAATTAGTGGCATCATTACTTAACAGATGAATATCAAAAACTGGAATGAAAAACTGCCTAGCAGTTCACAGAGAAAAAGAGACTGAGAGATCTTTAATTATTTGTTTCCAGTGTCGGTGGGATATGAATATGAAACATGTCCTGATTTTATTCTATGGGAGAAGAGAACAGTAATCCTTCAAGGCTTTGAAATGGATGCTTCAAATCTGGGTGGCTGGTCTATAAACAAACACCATGTATTAAATCCACAAAGTGGTAAGTCCCTCCTTTATTAACTGCCCACGCAGAAGGAGAGTACAAATTTTAAAGGAATTAATTGTTCAGATTTTAAGTGTTACACTTCCTAATGTGTAATCCTCTTTGAATATGCACCCTCATTTATTGAGAGCTGAACTGTAAATGCCATCTGAAAGGATATTTTTAATGTTCTGGCTCCCAGGGTTTAGACATTAATATCACTGACTCTTGTGATTGCAAACACATTGTGGTCGTTTGGATGGGAAAAGGGCAGACTAATTTGGGTTCATTCTCACACAGCTGGTATAGAAGTGGCACATTTCAGGTCAGTCTGTAGTGTGTTATATTCTCAGTGAAGTGTCTACACCCCTAATTCATCCTATGACTGCCATCAGTTCATAGCAACACAGCCCCAGGCAGACAAACCCTGCTTGATCACAGACCAGCACTTCCAAACCCACGCTGCCAGTCCAGTGTGCAGCAGCTTTTGTGGCTGCCCACTCTGTGGAGAAGCACAGTAAGTCACTCCTCAGTACAAGCAATCCACAACATTTCAAAGCATTAGTAAAAAACCTGTAAATGCTTTTGGTGTCATAACATTAACCCTGCAGAGAGATTCTTCAAGCATGGAGGCTTGAATATTTTTTCCCATTGCTTTTATTTTATACCAGGTTTCTTTTCCTCCGTGAACATCTGTGATTGGGAACTAGTGAGACTAAATTACTAAAACAATACTTGTAGATAAATTATGGTAACTATATATGGTTTTCCCAATAAACAGATATTTCATTGTCCAGGAAAAGAGAAACTTGAGGTCAGATTTTAGCACTTACAAGTCAGCGGAGTACTGGATTCAGTAAAGTTCCCTCAATTTGCTCCAGCTGAGAGTCAGTCCAATAGAATCTATTTCTATCTGCAAACTTCTGCTGATGAAGATTCATGCACGGATGTATGGCTCTCAAGTTTTACAAGTTCTGTTGCTGAATGCACAGCTACAGTATAAATATTCCAAATACAAAAGGTCAGATTTAGTTTGTAAATGATCTGGATTTCTGTTTTGATTTAAAATAGTTTGACATTTTAAACAGCAGTTCTTTCATTCCCTGTCTTATTGGTTTGTATAGATTGTCTCTTTTAAATGCCAGCTATTGACATTTAACACAAAGAGAAATCTGACCTCAGTCAGCTGGGCCCCCAACTGAGTCCCATAGTCTGCTCCTTAGTGCCAATTTACCACTTGCATAGTTTAATTTCAAGAGTAAATTGCTGGCAGTAACTCCAATTTGTATGACTATCTGATAACTGCAGTGGTTACTACTACAATTCACCCCATAGGCACTAACATGTTCTGAGATTTTGTAGAGTATGCAATTACAATCCAAGCCGGGCTAAGGCATTGCTCTCGTGAGCACAAGGTATGTGGTGACAAATTGCTTCCTTTCCCCCCTCCCCCCGTCTAGCTGCGTGGCTGAGAATGCCAGAGGGCACTGACCTGTCAGCCTCAAGCCACCTCCTCTCAAATCAGCTGGGCTGCACCCACTATGTGGGTGGGGAATGTGCAGCTTCTACACTTGCTCCTCTTCCTTGCATATTCCCACTGTGCTGGACACGGATCAAGGCTGAAGTCAGGGAAAGCTGCCAAACATCTTTACCCATCACTTTCTGAGGCACAGGACGGGAAGGGAGGGGAGGGCATAAGCACATCTGAGCTGAAATCCAGGGTCTCTTCTGTTTGCAGTTTGCATGTCAGAGCATCTCCAGTGGGGCAACAAAGCCCAGGCTCAGGGATGTGTCAGAGGTTCCTCAGGACTGTTACAGGCTTTGAGCACCCACACCTGGCTCGTGTACAAGAACTAGAAAAGCAGCTAAGGGCAGATATAAAGAAGCTGGTTCACACCTACCAGAGCAGCCTGTAGGTTCATATTAAAGCAACAAAACCAAATAATGAACTGTGGTAACCCAAAGGATAAAAGTAACAAGTGTGCTTATGGTCTTACCTAAAAACAAGTGAACTGCACTTCTTTTTCAGATATATAAAATGGACTTTAGATAAGGACAAGAATACGATTCAAACCAGAATTATGTATTTCAGACTTATCTCCATGCCACCATGACTGATATGAAAAGTATTGAGTAGCCTTCTTGAGCATGAATATATTAAGATTTTTCACTTTTAATTAAAGCATCTCCTCTGTATGAAGAGCTGCTCTTTTTAGAAGGATGAAACTTTCACGATTTTGAAACACTGCCACTGGATTACGTACAGCAACAGTATTGGAATATAACATTCTGTACTGCAAATTGCAATTTTATTTTCAAACTAAAACTAGAAGCACTTTGCTTGATTTACTAGTCCTGAAGAGCTTATATCTGACTTCAGCCACTAAGCCTGGTCTCCCAGCAAGTCTACTACTGTGCACATTCCTGCTCAGAGCCAGGGCAGATATTCTTCTTTCCCTCCCCATGAAGGCTTCTCATTTTAGAGAAGTTACAAAATAAACGGAGTAAAAAGAAATAGATGCAATTTTTCAGACTTGCAGTTCATAGTAAGCTGTGGAGGTACATGTATTGACATGCAGAAACCTTAGCAAGTGAAAACTGTGTTCTACTGCCAGATGTAAGGATTTACAAAAAGAAAGGGGAAAAAAAGGATTCCTGATTCCAGCAGAATTGATGTGAGATAACAAATATTGTTCCAATGTGGCTGTCATTGGAAACTCAAGTTTTTCAAATGTATGCAGTTTTGCATCTGTGTGGCTGTTAGGTTAACAACGGATCACATCCTGTTCTCAGCTCTACTCTACTGCTCTTTTCCCACTTTTTTTTTCCCCACCAGTTTGGATGTTAGATCACTTCTAATTTGTGACATGATTAGAGTTTAATGTTTTCTGGTACAAAGGTTTTTGTCAGTTTGGAAGATCATCAGGGCATTTCTCATAATCAAGAAGAGAACAGATACCATAAATATTAGTTCCTGCATAGAGGTCTTTTAAAGACAACCGTATCTCATGAATACAAATGAATGTGGTATTAACCAATTTTTCAGGGTGTTATCTGAATTAAATTTTTCTTCTGATGGGCAAGTGCATTGATTCCATTTTTATTTATCTGGGGCAAGGAGGAGTAGTTTTAGAGAGACTTTATGCTTTAAGGTAATTTCAACCCCAGTGCAACACAGCATCAACTAAAATTAAAGCAGCAGCTTGGAAGCCTGATATTAAGCACACACATTTATTGACAGTAAAACATATTCTCCAGAGCCCTAATTATTTACTGGTATTTTTAAGAGGATGTTGAAAGATTACCTTAACATCGTAATTTCAGACAAAGCCAGCATCTTCATTTCATAGTATTTTTATCCACTGCATAAGAGAGAATATTGGCATTTATTTTACTGGCATATTTCCAGGATGCTTTTTTCAAAGCTATTATTCAAACAAATCTATGCATTCTATCCTCTGTTGTTCATAAATAATTTTTTAAAAATATAATTCTCTTCAAAATAGCTGTGGTAACATTCAGTAATTTCCAAGGTGAATTTTAGCTTTAGATTTACCTGAAAGTCACAAAAAATAGTTTAAACAAAAGTTGGTAGAGACAATACATAAATACATTTGCTGTACTTTGGGAAAACTCAGACATGTCTCCACATGTACTTCCTGCAGTGTCTAGAATATTCTCATTTCCCAGCATGAGTCCTCCAGAAAGTAAATTCCCTTGTGTTTGTTCCTTTAATAGTGCCAATTTTCTGATGAAGTACTGGGCTTTTCAAGGGAAATAAGAAATTTTGGACTAGGATCTAAAAGAGTACCTATATTTTGTTCAGCAATAGCCAAATTCTTGCGACAACATGTCATTTCAAAGATGCTTCTTAAATATATTACCACATTGTTACTTAAAATAAACACTATAGCTATCAGCTTGAGAAAATACATCTTTGTACTAGTTCTGGTATCACTAACCTGGTAAGTGGGAAGACTTTCAACAATGTATGCTGCAGAACAGTGCTAGAATACACTGGGAAGATGTTTTAGCCTTTATGGTGGAAGACATGCTGGGAAGACACTTGTGCCTCACAATTGCTCCTTGACTCTTAACTTGGCTTTGCTGCACTTGGCCCCATTTTCATATACCATGAAGGACTCGCAGTTAAATTTGAATATCGATTTTGTACTGCCACTCCGTGCTCTTTTGTGAAAAATGCATAGTAGTCTTGCTATTAATCTCCTTTAATTAAATATTCAAACTGCCTAAGAAATTCCTCTGCTACCTAATAAAAATTTATGAATAAAATGAATATTAAAGCAGTAATCCCCAAGAAACCAGATAGCACTGCAATTAGCAGTCAATTTGTTAAAGCATTAACCAACCGTGAGTTCTCCTCATGATGTTGGCTTTAAAATAGTCACTAGCCACTACTGAACAAAATGGTGACAGTGAAGCTTGGGATGAACAAAATTGGAAAAGATTAGTGGAACCCTGTGATAGTCTTTAAAATATCAAATGTTTGTTGCTATTTTGGTAATCTGGCTGTCTAGAGGATTTCATAATCCTAAACTACAGAATAGTTTAAATGCCATACATTTGGCTTATTTTGTCTCTTTTTTCTTCCCTCCCCTCCCTTTAGGAATTTTGCACAAAGGAAATGGGGAAAACCTGTTCATTTCCCAGCAGCCTCCAGTCATCTCCACTGTGATGGGCAATGGACACCAGAGAAGTGTCTCTTGCTCCAACTGCAATGGACTTGCCCTCAACAGCAAACTCTTTGCCCCAGTTGCACTCGCTTCTGGGCCTGATGGAAGTGTCTATATTGGGGACTTCAATTATGTCAGAAGGATCTTTCCCTCTGGAAATTCAATTGGCATATTAGAATTAAGGTAAAAAAATAATTGACTTTCTCTGATTAATGTGCATAATCCTGGCTGTGATATGCCTGTGAAAACTAGGGTGCACTTTTATCCCTTGGGACTTGAAGAAATAGCCACATGCAGTTGCTTTGTGGCCATGCATGTCATCAACTATCAAACTTACTTACCAGAAAACTTACTTTTAGTCGTCAGTTAAATAGGATGTTTTAAGTGGCCTTTAGAACAGGTCTTGCATAATGAGTTTCTGCAAATTGAAGAATTAATAAAGCTGATTTTTCTTCCTGTGAGGTTTTTCATACATTTTATCCAAAAGTTAAAATATACCACGTTGCATATTTTTGAAGAATACTGCATAATTCCACAGCAAACATGCAGAGTATCATGTCAAGTCACAGCACTGGGCCTGTAGACTTACCATGCTTACAATTAATACAATTACACTGTTCCTCATGCAGCAGAGGATGTGGCTCAGTTTAAGCAGACAGGAGCAAACCTGGCACCACAGACCTGCCAGAGGCTGAGCTTGTGCTGCCCTTAACGACTCGCCTGTAATCACCCCAGCTTCCCATTCCCTTTGAGGGACACAGGGGAAGGCAGGGAAGATTTTGGACATTAATACATGAAATTTCTTACTTAACATCCACCTAGCTAACATTTCTGGTGATGATTCTGTGTGCTGATTGTTCAGAATTAACTTGGCAATGTGTGGGCAGTGCAAAGGAAACAGTTTGAGAGAAAGAAATACCAAGTAAGAGGATAAACAATGTTTTGTTGATGGGATACAGCTCTGTGAGCAGTCAGGAAAAGAACACAGTTCTTTCAAGGACTAACATTTCTTGTCTTTTTCTTTCTTTTTAAACCTGAACTGATCTGTCTTTCCAGGAATAGAGACACAAGACACAGGTAAGTAAAATGTAATAACTGATATGTGAACAAGGCTCGAGGAGACAATCTTACAAAAGTCCTGTTAGAAGTCTGGATATAGAGAAACACTCTGAATTTAATAAATATAAATGTTAATAAATACAAATGTTAATCAAATTCACCTTTGTTTATAGTACAGAAGATTTGTTTTGTTCCCATTGAAGGAGTAAAGTCTTCCTCTAAAAATCAGTTTGCTGATCACCAAGAAGAGATGGAGAGGTTTAAACCGGAACATTGAGAGTGCATTTCATAGCTGTCATACCCATTTCACATGGTGTTTGACTGATCACAGATATAGCCATCCAAGGAAACTGGAGCTTTAGCAACAAAAAAAATAGTTAAAAAGCTGCAGAAACACACTATAGTGGGCTGTGCTTTAGAGGTTCTAGGATACCACAAGTTTTAAAATCTGCCAGTTACAGAGTGTGCACGGCAGAGCCCAGAACTGAGGATGCTGTGTCACAGCTCAGTCCTTGCTGCTCCAGCTAAAGACAAAGCAAGTGGCTTTCCCCCTTTCCAGCTGGCATTTTAGCATTGCAATGTAGGGATTTCTTTAAAGGAGTGAACATTGCACATTCGGCTTCTGCGACAGATGGCGAGGGAGATGGTTCCAGCAGTCCAGCTGCAGAAGTGATGTTGCATGCTAGAAAGAGACAGCAAGGCACCCTGTCTCCGTAGAAATAAACTTCTTAGCGTTCTAGTACTTAAATGAGATAAATAAACCAGCACTAGTACAATATAAGACAGTAACTTCATGGCATAGTAGGGAGCAGAATGTGGACTGAACTGTGTTTACAGCATGAGAGTATTGGTTGGAATTGCTCATTTTAGCCACAGGACTGCTATTGAATACTATAAATTATTTACCAGATTATGTCACATCTCATAGATTTTACAATTAAAACTTAAAAAGGAAGAATAATTCCTACTTGGTAAGTGGAAGTCTCCATTTTTAACTGAAGGGTTGTTTCCACTTGCTTTAAACTGACTAGTATCTTTGTAAACTACATTTGTCTGTAATGCATTCGGAACATAAATCAGCTTTTACATTTAGAGGTTTCTTTTATGAAGTAGATATTTTTTAATACCTGTTCACTAGTACTAGTTTCTTGAGATGAGCTTCAACTATAGTTAAATCAGGTTATGACGATATTCAAGTACCCCAGCCCTATTAATAACAGTAATAATTGTCACTATTCTGTCCAAGTGAACTTTGTAGAAAATTGGAGGAAATCACTTGAAGTTAATGTAGTCTTTGAGGTGATAGGGGATTACTTGACAGTCTCACTGTGTGCCATTCTCTTGAGGTGCTAAAGGTCATAGTCATGGTGGAAATTTCTAGAATGCTCAAAGAAACATGTAGAAGTAGCAGGTAAAAGATGGCTCCTGACAGTTCATGCAGGAAAAGGCTTCAAAATACTCTACACAACTTCTGGCCTCTGAAAGAGCAGGGGGAAAAGAGTTCTTTTTATGATGTAAAAAGAAAATACTGTGTAATAAGGGAGAGTTTGACAGCCACTGAGCGAAAAACATCACTGATACTATTTTTGACTGTTTACAAACGTTTTATCCCATTTGTTTTTCTTGTCATCATAATTTTCGTAAGATATAGCAAAGCTGTTTAACTGGTAAAAATGGAAACTAAACTTTGAGAAAGATATAGAGAAAAATTTAGTACAGAATAGTACTGAAAAGATTAATTTTAAATCCTAGTCTACTTCATATAGTTTTCAAAAGGCTAGTTTAAATCAACTCAGATTTATATCTGATTACAATCTTCTGCAAAAAGAGCAAGTTTTTTTTAATTGTTCCATTTTTTACTAGTACTCTTTAAGCATTTTAGTATGCAAGGCTTTAAGCATAAACATGAAGAGTTTTCTAACAGCTGGTCTATTAAATGTAACAGCAAGGATGACAGAAAATGTGTCTACAAGGAGAGTATAGAGTGACCCCTGGTTCTCTGCAATTTCTGCATACTGAACAACATGTTTATTTAAAATCTAGAATTCTCCTTGTAACTTTTTTCATAGAAATAGGTTTTTTTAAAGTCATCATTTGGGTGGTCAGTCACTCCTGACCTCAATCCAGAGAGCAAAAATGGTTCTTGATATTTTCAATGAACAAAATTTTATAGTGGTGATTCTTTGGCATTAATTGCTTTTAGCTCATCCTCTAATTCATCTTTCATCATACCACTGCCCTCACATTTCCAGCTCTGGGAATATCACTGAGCATTGTCAAGCCCACCACAAACAGAACTGGCCAAAGTGAGAGGAGGAACTCGCTTCACAACTTTGTTGCAGCAATCACAAGTGTTAGTTAATTGTACCAATATTAATAAAATATCTCTTTAAAAAAAATAAGAGGGGGTATTTTTTCACAATCTTTTTAATCTAACTGGGCATGTAAAACCCAGCCATGTCAGAAATCTCCTCATCCCCCTTAGAGGAATTTGGTAGTTGTTAAAAATATTGTCTGAGCACCTAAACTTTCAGCCTGTGCCTCTCTCGCACCATTTCAATAACCAACTGTGTGATTAAAGGATCTCTATCTGGGTTTTTAGCTAGGCTCCACTGCAGGCTCAGCAGGCTCAGGACACTAGCATGGTGTGCCATGTGCTTAAAAAATTTCTTCAAACTGGAAATCAACTCTGCACTGAAAGAGAAACTAAAAGTCTTACTGGATAATAAGATGCAGCCCAGTTTTCAGATTAGAATTTATGATCCCCACCATTTAATTAACATATGTAAATATTTTTTTAAATAACATCTTATAATCTCAGTAAGGCAGTGACAGTGCATGAATTATGGTGCATTAATTCATGCCTAGTAGCACTGACAGTACTTGGCCTTCTGCCTTGCTCCTGACAATAAGAGTCTGCATGAATTAAGGCACCATATTTCACACCTTCATATTTCCTAAGGTTTAGAAACATAAAAATATCCTAGAGTGGGTATTTGTGCCCCTGCAGAACAGTTTGTGATTCACTCTGCTGCAACTCATAGATTTGTTTTCAGTGCCAAGAGTACTAGGCGGTATCAGATACAGAAAAAAGACCTTGCTTTTGATAATTATAACTAAGCTGGAGTCACTCCAGTTAGCTTTATCCTGAGTGGTTTGGTACTGGTGGGCAGACCAACTCCCCCAGTACCTGTCTCTGCCCCAGCTCACTGACCCATAACTCACTGGTCAGGCTCTATAGCAGGACACTGGTGGTGTTTTGAGCTGCTCTCACTTATGCCTCTGTCCTCCTCAGATCACTGAGCCGATGTCTTCAGATAAGTAGAATACAATTGTCATGCTGCCACAGAGATGTAAAAGAAAAAACAAGTTGACTTTAATGCTCTTCTCTTCTGTTTTAGTACAAGTCCTGCACATAAATATTACTTGGCCATTGATCCAGTGTCAGAATCCCTTTACTTATCAGATACCAACACCAGAAAAGTCTACAAAGCAAAATCTCTCACTGAAACAAAGGATCTGGCCAAAAATGCAGACGTGGTGGCAGGAACAGGTGATCAGTGCCTTCCTTTTGACCAGAGTCACTGTGGGGATGGCGGAAAGGCATCCGAGGCCTCACTCAACAGCCCAAGAGGTAAGAAAAGACCATATCTGGGGTACTTAGTGTTGGTCATTTGTCATTTCCTTCCATTTTTTAGGAACTAAGATGCAAATGGATCAAAAATGTGTCTGTGGCAATGATTTAACCAGCTATTAAGCCAAATGACTTCATGAGGCTTACTCATGTCCACAGTACTACCAGTCCTTTATGAGGGACCAGCATGGGCAGCAGGCTCCATCTTGAATCCTCTGATTACTCTTCCCTGTATGACAGCACTCCTATTTTATTACCTTTCAATTGCAAGGTGGAAACATTTAATTATATGTAACTCTTGAGCAAATTACATGGTTTCAAAGTCCATTTTTTAGATTTTATGCATCAGGTGAGTCTTGTAATGTTAACAGAGCTTACTCATACACAGTAAGTCAGGACTGTTCAAATCAGCCAGCAAAATCAAATGTATTTGGAACTCTAGTTTGTCCTTTCTTAACGCTTTGTAAAAGATGAGCATCTCCCCTGCTGCACATGAAATAAGCATTTTGCTGCAGCCTCCCTGTCAGGGTACATCCGGTATTGTCACAGGCAAAATGCATGTGAAGCCTTGAATCCCCACCAAAGCCACAATTAATCCCCTTGCAGTGTGCATTAGAACAGCGATAAAGTCTCTGGATTTGGTGCTCTAGAGCAGCTGATCACCCTCAACTCCCACTGAAATCCCTGGAACAAAGGGTACTCAGCAGCTCCCGAGGCACAGCCCTGCGTGGGCTGTGCTATGCTGTGTTTCCCCCGTGCCTGCTCACAGCTGGCTCAAAGGAAGGGTTTGATTACTTTTCGTGAGCTAATAAAGGAAGGCTGTACATCAGTAGGAAATTAGAATGTATATCCAGGCAGAAATACCTCTAAGACAAGCAAATAATCCTGGTTTAAGGTTTAGCAAGAGACACATGGTAATTATAGAGTGACTTTAGCATGTCTTTAATGATAGAAGGTAAGTGTGAGGTAAGTACAAATAAATGTTAATTTCATGCAGCTAATTAATGTAATGGATCACTTCTAAAAATAGTAGGAAATAAAGGTTTTCAGATCCTTTATCGGGACAGTGTGACTCTGAAAGTGATCAGTGTTTTATTTCTGATTACAATTGATTATATCCAATTACAATACAGTTGTTCCATCTTACTTTTAGTGGGGAAATATGTTGATGAAAATGTTGTGATATGCTGTTTACTTTAAATATACCCCTACTTACTTCCTTAACAGAAGGTTCTAGTCATAAAGAAATTAAGAGGAATATAAACAGGAGTCAGGAGTTCTGAGGCAGCCAGCAATTATTAAAAAGAAATTGTCAGCAGACAATGACACTTCTATTGGCAAATTCAGGCAGTGACTCTCAGGTGCTTTAGATTTATGCATCTCCTCTAAATAACATCAGTTGAAATGATCAGGTTTTTTACATTTTTTATTTTAATCTCGAGGAGGTCTGGACTGCCACATGCCCTTTTTGTACAGGGCTAACAAAAGGCAGCATCAGTTTGTGGTCACCAGGAGTGTGATCAGTGTAGCGTCGTAACAGCCTCATAGGTACGGGTCCTTGTTTTCCCCTGAACTGTAAGAGGTTGAATAACCCTGGAAAGTAGAAGGAAGTATTTGCCTGGTACCCATAGATCTTTATTAAGAGACAGAGATGTCTCCCAAACTTTAATGCTGTTTTAGAGATTCTTTTGGATCACTTATTTTGCTTGTTCTTGAAATACTTGTCAAGTCAGAAGATGTCATATTTCTATTGAAATGACATTCAAACAGTATAAAGAAAACTATTTTCTCTAGGAGGCAGGAAATTTTGACAAAAACTTCTTAACCATTTAAAATCCTTTAAAAATCCTTGGACACACAGACACACAGTGTTATATAGCATATGACCACAGAAATAAATGAATTGTTTCTAGTTTCATACCTCTGAGATTTTTACAGTGCAACAATAGGTCCCAGAGGCAGAGTAATTGCCAAGTTATGATTAAATATAATCACTTGCATTATTCTATGAATAATTTGTATTTATTTTTTAAGCTGGTGCAGGAATATTATTAGCTTTTTTACTCCACTTGCCTTGTTATTTTTGTCATGAGTATTCCTTTTTCCCATTATAAATGAAAAATAAATTTCCCCCCGACTCGATAGAAAGATAGTATGTGAAAAAGGACTCAATTTAGTGGTTGTGTGACCTTGGTTAGTTATATCTTAAAAGTTGGACTAATTTTTGCTACCAGCTTGTTACTGAATTAGGGCTATCTGGAGGACTCTGTTTATCCATTTACAGAATTGATAAGAAATATCTACAGTGTAATACTTGTGAACCTCAATCCTGTTTGGTAACATCCTCAAAGCTGTGTTAATAGGTGGAAATTCAAATTCTCTTTCTTACTTACTTACCTGGATAAAAGTTGCTTTGAATAGTGCTTTAACTTTTCTGAACTCATACCTATTTTTCTACTTCATTGAACATGCAGGGAAGTTTGAGGAGAGTCCTAATTATTTAAGTCTTTCATCAATGTTTATTTCTCATTATCTTTGTTTGACAAGACTGCCTTTGCCTAGTGACCAGGAATTAAATGCGAGACAGGAAAGTATCACGAAGTGGCACTAATCAATTCTGATTTCATCTTTCCACAACTTTCATTGTACAGGTAGCAAACACATGTAGCCTTGTTCAGTCTGTTCCCAATTCTCTGTGAAGGACTAGAGATGGGGCTTGGTGAACATTAATCTTGCTCTACTGTATGTTGAGCTGACTTTGAAAGATGCTTTTAAACATGCATGGCTGATGTAGTTGAAATTTGAACTTCAATATATTATTTTTACTGCAACTTTCTTTAATTCTGTAGAGATCTCAGACTAATGAGTCATGTAATAGATGACCAAGTACTTAAGCAGAATGTGAAATGATACAAGGTGGGGACATAAAATAAGATCTGTGACAAGCTGAACACATTTATTACACAAGAAGATATTGAAAATGAAGAAGTAACTACACAAGATATTAATCATTGACTGAATTCCAATCACTTAAACTTTACCAAGTAACAGATTTTAATTTTGGGGTGGGGAATTCTGTTTGGTGGGTTTGGAGGGGTTTTTTATAAAAATTATTTATGGCACATCTGGTCGCCAGCACTATCTTTTAAACAATCTGATTAGTATTTATGATAAGGCACTTGGGGATCGTGTCCTGATTTTAACTAGATTAGTCATCGGGTGTTGGAGCAGTAAGAAGCACTAAAATGAGTGGAAATAGCTAGGACTTGTACTTAGCCCTGCAAAGCCAATGCTTGAATCAACACCATTAAACACTTACCTACCCTGCCCTTCTGAAATCAGTGGGCTTTAGACCTGTAAATAGATTTGACTTTCTAAGCATAATTGACAGAGGCAGTGGAAGTTTGAGGCAATCAAGTTACCACATTTTTGCTGAGCTCCAGTGTCTCCCAGGCAGCAGGGTAAGAAAAGTGTCTGATTAACACCCGATTTCCATTACCTTGTGTCTGTGCCCAGCATTCACACAGGACAGCTCTGCTGGAAATGCAAGCTACGTAACTACTGTGAAAACAGTGCGTCCCTCCAGTGACGCCACCTAAACATCAGAAGTGATTTACACCTTTTGGAAGCCCAAGAACTAAATCTAAAGATTTAAACATTTAAGGTCCTGCAGTGTCTGCTTTTGACACCTGGACCAGCATCTAGAACTAGAAGACAGGCACACACTGTCTGTGCAAGCCATGTCAGTGCCTCGAGGAATTCAACTGCACACTGAGTACAGAGTACTTGGATGCAGTGCAGTGACCTCACTACAGATGCAGTGACCTCAAAGAAAGCACCAGGGAAATGTAGAAGGCTAGAGTAAGTTTTAAATCCCATGCTCAAAAATACCTTATCCACAGCCATAGCAAAGAACTTTTTCGCTCAGACCAATGGCCATGAGATAGAAACGCAAATGAAAGCATAATTTAAAAATCAGTTCTGCAGTGCAGTTTTATCTAGTTTGCTTGCAATTACATTACTAAGGGAATATTACTTCAAAAAATCATGGTTTTGAAGATGTGTTCACTCCAGTATCTTGCATCCTGAAATAATCAGTCTTGTTGCTCCTCATCCTCAGCAATACATTATAAAATAAATAAAGTTGTGACAGCTGCTTAGATTAAACCTTTACATTTGTCAAATGGGCAGTAACCCATTTAGGACTGGTCCTGTTCGGATAGAAGATTCCTTTTACTTTCAGTAGGATGCACACCAAATTCCTAATATAGCCTTTTGTGACAACAAACCCCCTTTGTCAAAGGTAATGATTAATGCTATTTTTCCAGCAATCTTTGCTATTCTGTAAATTCCTAAGACCTTTTTAACCTTTCCATAGAATTCGAAAAGGAAAATAGAATGGGGTGAGATTTTTCATTAGCAATATATAAAGTTAGAAATAGACAAGCCGAAGTGATTTGCAGCCTCGAATCATTGTCATATATGCATCATAAAATCAGCAAAGAAAATAATCTCATGCCATTTTTGATTCATTTAAATTTATTCATTTTTCTCTTCACTAGCCTTAGCTACCTATGATTTCCAAAGTATGGAAAACTTGCAGAACATTGTCAATTCTTTGGACAGCAGGTTTTTCCTAAATTTCATCCAGCATTCCTCTGAATTCATAAATCATTCACTTTTCTATTCACCCATGTCAGCAGGATGACCCCAGTCATCATGTCTCAGGCTGGAAGCTGAGCATTTTCATTCAGTCAGTAGTTAAAAACGCTGTTTGCTCCAAGTCTACTGATCTGCCTCTAAAGAGAACAACACTCAAGCGCAAGTACTGAAGTCATGTTCCAACTGACAAAGAGCTACTGAATATTTTGCAGCTAGAGCTGAGACAGTAAGGAAGTAAAGATGACAAAGATCACAAGGCCACAGACTGCATATCACTTGAATCATAGTTTGAATGGCGTATTATGGTAACTTATAAATAACTAATTGCATAAAATTGCTTTAGTTTCTAGATGGCAGCTTTAATTAAAAGCACCGAAGACATTTAGAAGTTTAGAAATGGATGGCATGTAATTTGCCCTTTTAACACCATAAAATGGTAATTAAACAATTTGATTCATTTCTTCCTATTAAAAGTTTATGAGAATCATGAGTTCCTTCTAAATACAGTTGTTCTTCAGCAGAAGGTGGCATTCTCTTTTATCTGTCCTCACCAGTAGTTGTTGATGTTGTTTTAAAAATTCTTCAGAAGTTTAATTAGAATTTTTCAATATAGAATGCTCATTTGTAGGTTTATGGCTGAGCAAAAAGTGTAAAGTAGAATTTCTAGAAGTGGGCAACATATAGTTCTAGCTGCTCTTTATTGACACATTTGAAAAGGATTTCCCTTAGAATGCAACTGTGGGATATAATATGGGGTGAAAAAGAAAAAAGAAAATAATAAGGAATTTACTATATTATATTTATTCCCTATTTTTAGCACTATAAGCTTAACTCCATGAATGCTGAAATTTCTAGACGGAATGATCATATTTATTTTGAATTTATACCTATGATAACTACACAAAAAGCAATCAGCTTGCTTTTTGAGTCCTGTTTGCATTTATGGTGTATGTATGTGCACTAAGGCAGAGCTGTCAAGGGAAACAACCCTTTAACCAAAACCACTCTGGAGAGCAAATAACAGGAGAGATTATAGTCATCTTTCTGTGTTTATCATGGGTGTACCCAGCCCCTGTACTAGTTATTATTTGTTGAAGAAAACAGTTATAAAAAGGAGAATCTTCTGAATAGTCTTTCTAGTGATAATACTTAGTCGCCACATTTGACGGCATTACCAGCAGTTAATTTTTAATGTTAGTTAACAGAATTCAAATGGTACTGATTAAAAGACCTCTGAATGTTACAAATATTGTTCCCGAATGTCTGTGTGTAAATCCACTGGAGATAGATCTTCATAAAAACTACTGTTTTACATTCAGGTACAAAATTGAGCCCTATGTAGGACATTTCCAGCCACTAAAATATTACCAAAACCAGTCCTTCAGCGCAAGCATGTCACTCAGCGAGATTGATATTCAGCTCTGAGTCAAACAACAGGACTAAATCCTGGCACAGATTTATTTTGTCCTTATCCAAGCATCATTTTTTAATGAGGAATCTGTACGGAAGCAGGGTAAGTCTGTCATTTGTGCAATAGGTCACAGGTCCCTTTAGTGCCCAAAGACATCATCAGTTGGGCATAAAATTCAGTGCTACAGTTCCTTAAAAAAAGAAAAACAGAATCAGACTGAGAGCCTGATGCAAACTACATCTCTGAAAAAAAATATTACCTTTCTTACTCACTCGTGGGGTGGGCAGTGTTCCCACTTGCACTCAAGTGCAATTCATTACCCTCAGCATGTGCATGTTTCCTCCCCCAGTTCCTCAGTGATTAAAGCACAATTGCTGTGCTGTGTGTGATTTGATTCTGCGTTACACTGTACGTCAGAAAAGGATTAAGAATAAGCTCTTGGAGTACAGATTATATGTAGCATCATGTAAGATGTGACAGGAGCATTAATGAATCCAACTCTAATGAATAAATTGGGACAGTTTAGCTGCAAATCTGTATTGTTTTCCAATGGATGCTTTATGTAGGGTATTTGTCAACAAGACTTCTATGCATAAGTAATTTTTTCAAGTAAGTAAAGTTGTGTTGTTTTACTGTAGAGTCATAAGCTCTGGAAGCAGTAGGTCACTGTTGAACATCTGTGCACTGGTACTTGAAGAAACTGGCTTATTAGGAAGTACCAGGAATTTAGTGCAAATACTGAAGACATGGGCTTGTTTATGCCATTGCACTGGCATATGTCCTTCCCTTGCAGATAGGTTGCTTTTCTGCAGTGGCTGGAGAGCAACATAAATGCTAGAAACATTAAGAGATCCTTGGTTTTCTTATGTAGTCAGTGTTTGAAATCCATTCAACAACACAGCTGAGTAGCTTTATTTCATTGCAGCATAATCTTTGATTTTTATATAATGGATGATTTGCAGCCAACACAGCCATCTGTTCTCAGGGAAATTGCACAAAACAGAAGATGCACTTGCCCTAGTGACAGATCCTGGCCTTGTGTTATCTGTGGTGTGGATCTGATCCAGCTGAGAAGCAAAGCTCCTCTCTTACCGTGCAGCACTTCCCCTCTGCAAAGGCAGGCTTAGACACAGCACATGTGCTGCCCTTCCCACCCGCATCAGGTTTCTCATTTCAGCTTGTGAACCACACTGGAAAGCAAATCAGATCCCATCTAATATCGCTACATGATTCAGTCTCAGTGAGATAGAGGTACAAGAGACCATCCCTTGACAAAACTGGAACACACAGGTCACTCCCAACACCAAAACAAATCTCTTTGCTTCTCAGACTCGCTCTTTACCTCAGTTCACCTTCAAACCTGCAGCCTTTTGAGTTTGGACTTCTCAGAAGCAGATGACAGCCAGGAGCTTGCCAGTCATTTTGGAGTTTCCAAAGGCACAGTTACTTTCTAATTAAAGACTGAAGATCCTCTAAGGGAGCCAGTACCAAGGAGTCACGATTTATGAGCTTGCAGTCTGGCAGGGAGTCATGCTCTGAGACTGTCTGCTCCTCCTTTAGCCTTTTTATAACCTCCCAGTTTTCCCCAGCTGACCCATCCAGCCCCCACCAGATGATTTCAGTTCCCCGGGTGACATCTGTCCCGCAGCATCTTCAGCCATCTCACATAATGAGGAGATGTAGTCTAGCCCTGTACCTTGGGCACTTAGCAGTGCATGGACACTTTTTGTCCTGGATGGAGGAGGTGACAGGCTGGTGAATACCCTCCTATAGCAGCAGTTCACAGACAGGTGGATACTTTGCATTGGCAGTTTAAATTAGTTTCAACTCCCAACACTGTGCTGATAACCCGAGAGCTGGATGCAGTAGGGAGTGTTACACACTAAAGTTAACTGCTGTGGCTTTTGGATTTTTTATATGATGATATCCTCAGAACATTGTGATCATACCCTCAGACAAGGGTGCCTGACCATCACCTGTGGTGAAGAGGCACCTCAGAAACAGTTGTGGGTAATTTGTCTTGGAAGCCTCCCCCCTGGTGTTAACACTGCAAGAGAAAGCATATTATACTCAGTTATGTATGCAACTCAAACTCAATCCCCAGGGATTTCCAGCTGCCAGGTAAGGATATATTTAGGGGCTTGGGGAGACCATCTCCCCCTTTTCCCAGCCCCATGGGAGATGCATGTTTTGCATCAGGGCTTCCTGGTCCTGTCTCTTCTCCCCAGACTGCTTGATCTCCCTTTCCCCCAGCTGTAACTGTTCTTGTATATTAAAAAAGCCCTTAAATATAAGGAGATGGGGTTGGAAGCTGAGGAAATTCAGTTTGAGGCTGTTTTTCTTTTTTAATGACATGTGGGATCCTGAACTGGCCTGCAGACAAGTGTTTTGTAAACTTAGAGTGCATGCAGCCTTCAGTTGTGCTAAATGCAGGGGACAAAAATCAAGAACCATATAAGCCACTGTCCAAACCATCTGTTCAAGTCCTCTGCCTTTCATTTCTGTGTAGCAGAACATAAATTCATTATTAGATTAGCTTGGCT
Organism: Corvus moneduloides; assembly: GCF_009650955.1. Lineage (NCBI taxonomy): Eukaryota > Metazoa > Chordata > Aves > Passeriformes > Corvidae > Corvus > Corvus moneduloides. The sequence goes on along the minus strand of NC_045489.1, from coordinate 10,889,052 downwards.
GTGCACAGCAGCTGCTATAATTGCAAAGTTATGCAACTTTAAATGGGAAATTATGAAGTAGTTTAAAGCAAGAAATTGAGCGGTTTTGGTAGAAAGGATTTCACAAGTCTAACATGAATAGAAGTGCTCTTCTAGTTACATTTTCAGGATTTGAGGGAAATAAGATCTTACAGTTCAAACTGAATGCAGGAAGAACTGCAGGGGAGCTGTTAGACTGGGGCAGAACAAGGCTGGGCATGAGTTGTGGCATGGCTGTCCCAAAGCTGCTGGTGGGAGACAGCAAACCTTCCATTCCTCAGTTTCCCCACTGAAATACAGAGGATGGTGACCTTTCAGAGCCCTGGCATTTGAGTTCCATCCCTCCTGTGCAGTGCAGTGCTGCAGGAGCTGTTGCAGTTCCAGGAGTGGGAGAACTGCCCCAGCTCTTGCTGGTGACTACAGCTGTCATGAGCCTGGTTCCAGTGCAGGACCATCATTTTGGGCAGCACTGCACTGTGATACATCCTGCAGCACAGCTTCTCCTTCTGCCTGCTGAGAAGAGCCTGGTCTGCACCAACTGTGTGTACAGCTCGTATCAGAACAGGTCTTTTTGGCCTTATGTGGATGCTTCTTCCTTGCTCAGACACTCTCATCATTCAGACAGTACAGCAATTAAAAAATTGTCTCTGCATAAGAATGAAGAAAGTGAAATGAAAATGAAGAAAAATCAATTGTAAGATAAGTTTTTAGAAAAGCTAATCTTGCCCACTTTGTGATAGACACGAAGTTATTGAAGAGCCTTGTTCTATGTAAAATTACATTACAAGCAAAGCCTCTGCTGTTTCGTTTTGTTTCATCCTCACATCTTCCCTCTTTCTCTTTAAGTCAAAGTCTGATAGATGGGTATGAACTTTCCATATACAGTTTGTATAAGCCTCAAATAGTAATGGGTGGGGGAAAAAAGTCATACTTTTTTAAATAGGCCGATTTTTGGAGTCTGAGGGGAAACATTTGAAGCTCATACTTTTTAGTCAAGATAATGCCAGTACTAACACTCTTTTTACCCTTCCCCTTCATCCAGGTATCACTGTAGATAAGCATGGATTTATTTACTTTGTTGATGGTACAATGATACGGAAAATTGATGAGAACGGTGTGATCACAACAATAATAGGTTCAAATGGCCTCACATCAACCCAGCCATTGAGTTGTGACTCTGGGATGGACATCACTCAGGTAAACACCTCTTTTTTATGTGTTGTCACTTTATACACATTGTAGAGACAGATCACTTACTTTCTTGTACCAAGATTGTGTATCAAGTATGCTGGATGTGTCAGATAATTCTGAATGGCAAGTGTGGAGTAGCTCTTCCACTCACTCACATGATTATTTTAAGGTGTGTAAATGTAAAACCACACTTGATTTTTTTTCCCAGGAGATGGCCTGTGAATATATAGAGGGGCTTACGTAAAGAATACAATCTACTTTAGAAAGTTGCTTGCTACTCTGAGATAGATGTTCTAAAAAGTTAATTAGAAATTTTAAGTGCTTTCCTTTAGTCCAGCATTCAGGCTGATTTGCTTGAACTAGTAAATGGAAAAAAATAGATATTCTGTTTACATCTAAATCTGTTCTAAGTCACGGAGGAGCATTACAGTAAGTAATTACAGCACAGCAGTATTGTGGTGAAGCTATTGCATTTCAGTTTCTCAAAATGCTTTTCAGTTCTTATGTCAAGAGCATGGTAAAAGAAATAGGAATAAAATAACTTATCACATCTTTAGTTTATGCTAAAAAAGAAATGGAGATAATCATGGAGAAACATAAATGGTATTCTTGACTAGTCAGTGAGCCACACTTACAGACAGCACGAGGAAGGACTTGGCCTTTGCCAAGAAATAATTGAATTAATCAGCTTCAAAATGAGAGAAAGCTGTACTTGAAAAAATCTTGAGGAATTCAAGTGATGTACTAAGCTATTATGGACTGTGTAAGCTAATAGCCAGGATCAGGTTAATTTTTCATTTCATCTTCTCCCTGCCCTTTCCTCCATCCTTCACAACTGCAAAATCACAGTTAAAATATAATGCATAACAATGGTAAAAGCTTGTTGCTTGTTTCTAAGTAGATTTTGAATAACAGCAAATGACTGTGGTCTTGCATTCACATACCTGAAGAGCATGGGATCAATGTTTTGGGTAGTTCTTACCAAATTTCACAGGGTCAAATGAAGGGATCTAATGCTGCTGTCACAGAACCACTTGGGGATTTTATTACTAGAATCAGAGCAGGAAAATGTGTCTGTGTTCCATTTCACATGTCACCAAATCACAGAATTCTTATGGTTGGAAGGGATCTCTGGAGATCACCCAATCCAACCCCCTGCCAAGGCAGGGTCACCTGGGGCAGGTGACACAGGAACACATCCAGGGGGGTTTGGACATCTCCAGAGAGGGAGACTCCACAACCTCCCTGGGCAGCTGATCCAGTGCTCTGCCACGCTCAACATAAAGAACTTCTTCCTCATGTTGAGGTGAAACTTCTTGTGCTTTCATGTGTTTAGTGTTTCAGTGAACCCTAGGTGTTCACAAATGTGGGGAGGGGGAAGCTCAGCCTCCGTGTTCCCAGTTCTAGGACAGACAGGCCTTTGTATTCTCTCAGATCCAGCCGATGTGTAATTATTTCATATAAAGTGGAGCAGGGTCAGCTGACTTAGTTGTGCTAAACCCAATCTTAAATTAGCCTGGTAATTGTTTTAGGATTTTACAGCTTTTGGGCACCTTGGCTCCTGCTCTGGCTCCTCTCCTTGAGGCCAGCCGGTCGTGCAGGTGCCGAGCAGGAGCTGACAGCCAGCAGCATTCCCACTCCTCTGCTGCCCACCAGCCGGCAGGAGCAATGCTTCATGGAACCCACAGCTGCCTGGAGCACATTTACTTGCTTCTTGGATACATCTAACAACTGCCTGGGGCACCCATAACCAGATTAGGTATCTCTGAGGTCAGGGAAGGGTGCCGAGTGCAGCGTCTGCTCCCTGCCTTCTCCTTCTAGATCTGCACTCTCAGACTGTACAAGTGCTTTATTTGCCTAATGTAATATGTGCTGTGTATTTGTGTTCAAATTTTTGCTGATTTTGCTCAGTAAGAAAATGTCTGACGAAATCTCAAATAGTGAGTTTTAATAGTTTTCATTTCCTTTCAAAAAATGCAACTACCCGTTAGCAAATAAGTCTCAGCAGGGGATCTGGCAAATACAGAAAACAAATTATTTATTTATTAAATTAAAACTAAATTTTAAAAGTAAACATTTTGGGCTGAAATCGAATGTGCTAAAATTGTAAAGTACATTTAAATAGTCCTAAAATCCTAGTTCTTCATAGGCTGGTTACTTGCCAGAAACAGGTTTCATTTACCTCACCCTACAACATAGTTCCAATGCCATGGAGAATGGGCTTCTGCAAAGTCCTAAGTAAGAAAAAAGATGTCATAGAGCAAATCATTCTTCATTCATCTGGGGGAGGGTCTCCTTTTCATAGAAGCAAGAATAAACACTTTTTTTTTCCATGAATACTCCAGGTGCTTCCATGCTGCAGCACCTACAGGAAAATATTCCTGCACATTTCTCAAAATTTTTTTATTTTGTCGGCATTCTGGGAAACTGAGATATGGTCTTACCCCATAAATTGAGATAATCTTCAATTGAATTGTGAATGCATAACAGTAGATATTAAAAAAGAAAACTATAATAAATTATGGCATATAAGCATGTCCCCTAAAATGTGGCCAGTCTCATTTTCTAAGGATAGCAATACTATATAATTTTCTGTATAATTTTTCACTGGTAAGAGAAGTCATATTGTGGACACTCTGCAACATAGAGCCTTTGGAAGCATTTCTTGTTTTGAGGATTTGTTTTGTGGGAGTTTAAGTAAGCCTCTTTATTGAAATTTTTCACAAAATCCACACCTTTGAGATTTTTCACATACACAGTAAATCACAGACATGAAATAAATGCCAAGAATGCATGTTATGAAAAGTAACTGTATCAAATTCGCTCAATCTAGTTCTTCCAAAATTGTTGCTGATAACCAGAAAACCCTAAGAAATAATCACATCCCCTTGAAGTCAAGCATGTTAATCTGGAATTATATCAATGAAAATAAGGGAATGATATTTTCACTTAGAAACAAGAGTATATCCTTGCAAGACCTGCTGAGTTTATTCCAGAATGACATAAACATAAATGAAAAATGAATGTGGCCCATCTCCACTTAAATTAGTTTTTGGCTAAGTTACAAATGGCATTTAAATCAAGAGAATGTGGGTTGCTCACAAATTGTGTTTTTAGAGAGACTTATGAAATAGGTTAATAAAATCATTTCTCAAAGCTAAATATGTTCTGACAGTAAAATCAACAACTTGCCCAAAATCAGTATTTCTTAATTTACTGAAGTACAAAAATGTACTCTTGGAATAAATACATAGAGTAACTGTCCATTGCAAACGCCACCATAAATGACAAGCTTTCACTTTAAGGCATTCACTTTAATAAATGAGTTGATTATGAAAAGGTTTAATCATTTATTCCAATATCAGTTTTCATGGTATTATTCTTAGTAATCATTATGTGTTTGTTATTTACCACCTTCTCCTTCTTAAGCATAATATTCTGCATTCATAACCAGGGGAGGGAAGGACAGCTGGGGCTGAAAGGATTTTATGTTGTGGCAAATAAATGACCAAGCTCTGACTAATTACTGTGATGTCATACTTCACTGGGGGGATGTTAATCTGAATTTAGAAGGAAAGGGATACTCAGTTGAAGTGTTTATATGGCACACCAGCATTCTCAGTACCGTTTCAGCCTGTACGGAACTTGGATGACTTTTCTTCTCTGCACAGATCATTTGTGTTCTTCGATCGCAGTGTTCTTGGATTAGTTAACAGAAAGATAAAATCTAAAGAAAATGGCTGTTCAGAGCTATGCATGTGAATATCTGTGTGTACATGCTCAACACTCGCTCTTGATGCCAGGACCTCTGCAGACAACTACATGGTCATGAGCCAGAACAGGAGTGCCAAGGGAAGGGACTGGGATGGAGAGAGACAGAAAAGAGATGGGATTGTTATTCTGTTTCACTGCTGGATGGCTTTGGGCTGGATCCCCATCTAGACCAGAGGCCTCTCTAGATTGCTTTTTATCTCACATGTACCCACTCTCTTCATGTTTGCACTTTAGCCTGGTTATTGATAGCAAATGAGGGCACCTTGTGTGGGTATGTATCTGTCTGTCTGTCTGTCTGTCAGTCAGTATTTTCCTCACAGTAAATTAAAAGCTTGGCCCAGTTTCAAACAAATTTGTAGAGAAACACCCACCTTCACAGCAATTAAATTCCTACATGTTCCATAAAAAATATTAATCCAGTTGGAGGACAGAGACCTAAAGTGCCCTTTCAAAAGGAAATACTGCATCATAAGCTTTCTTTTATTAAACTCCAGAGATTCCACTCAGGATGTAATAAATGCCCGATTCACAGGAAAACTTCATTTCACACTTGGATCTTATTAAACTCCCAAGTCAGTCAGCCATGCGACGGAAGTCCTTAGGAAACCAGACTTCATCAGATCCAGTGTTCTTGGAAGTTATATTGACGTTGTGGGAGTTTTCGTGCGAAAGTAAAAACACTACAGCTCATCTTGAGTGATAAGCTTTGCTGTTCTGCCTCCATTGCTACAGTGAAAGCTGAGGAGAGAATTAGCCGATATTTCTACCATCTTGCAATTTCATCCTATATCTCTCCTCCCATGAGAAATATGTGGGCTGAATTTCCACTGCTCCAAACCACAAGTCATTTATATCTGTGTGAGTGGCTGCAGGTATTATTTGGGAGCTGTTTAAACCAATCTCGAGCACAGTCACTGCAAATACAGAGACCAAACATTTGCAAGTCAACATAAAATGAATCCCAAGAGCTTTTCCTTCACCTGTAACCATGGCCTTGTTCTCGTGCTTATGTCAGTCCCACTAGGCATGAGTCTATGCCAAAGCAATAGCTCCAACCTGATTGATGGTGTTAATAACTGTCACTGCTGTGTTCCAAAATGAAAGGTCTGGTTTGAAGACTTTTTCTTGACATTTGCACTTCATCAGCCTTTGTTCAGCAGTTCTCCATGTGGGGGAACCATCTATATTGTGTTGCCTCACATAAACTTCAGTGACACTGCAAAATGTTTTGCTCCCTTATAAAAATGTGACAGTGTTACTTACATAGGCAATTTGCTTGCACAGGTCACATTAAAAGGCAGATTTCTAGAACAGCATTTAAAGGCGACCCATGTGTGGCAGGAGTGTCGTGTCCTGGACAGCCTGCTTTGAATGATGGAGGAGAGGGGAGAGGGCAATAAGTAATGTTGTTGATGACCTACTTGAAATAGTGAAGTGAGAGACAGACTGCTGGGAAGCAGAAGTAAAGATGAGCAGAATTGCTTGAAAATATATTATATATCTCAAAAATGCAAACGCTGACATTGCTCCCGCAGTCATAAGTGCTGCAGGCACTCCCCAGCAGCATCTGCACAGGCACAATATGCTTCAGTGGCATTGTGGAAGCCTTTTGAGCAGAACAAAAAGCTCCCAGGACATAGTGACCTCGCTTGAAAGCAGCAATGAGGGTCTGCTCATTGGAGCAAGCACAGCCTGAACAGAACTTTTACTGGCTACGTTTGGAGGAAGGAAAGAAAAATGTGAAAGACAAAAATACGATCTGATGACCAGGTGAGAACAGGGGGAGTGAGCTGCCAGCACAAAACCAAATGGATTCTAGGCTTTTTAAGCCAGGTTGAGAGTAGAATATTGGAGAGCAACTGCAGAATTACATGGGGCTGATTAATTCATTAGTATTGCAGGTCAGAATACACACTATTCCTTTAGATGTTTCTCTTAGTACCTGACATTATAAACTGCATTCTTGTGAAAGCAGAAAGAACAAAAGGCATATTTTAAAACTAGATGCATAATATTCTAATTGTGCCATCAGAAAGGAACAGCTTTGTTTTCACTGTAGCAAAGTATTGCAAAACTACTCCTGCTCTTCCTTTCCTTTTAGTCCTCTCCGTGTGTCTTCTGATACATTCTTCTAGCTGTGTGTAATTAATGCAGCATAAATATTCCAAATTGCTGAAGTGCGTTTTTCAGTGATTTGCAGAAACACATCTTATATGTATTTGTGAAATTGCTGAACCAAAGCACACAAAGCAGAAATAACAATTTACAGACCCTTTTCTTTTATTCATGGTCTTCCCTTACAGAAGACTTTCAGAGCTTTTTTCTTTTTAGAAAAGAACTTTATTATTTTTTCTGGGTCTTGCCGGATGAAGGAGCCCACAAAAGCTGTTACTTTTTTTCCAAAATAAAGTTACCTTGTTCTCTGGTTCTTTTACTCTACTGCTTAATTTCATATTCTTTCTTCTCTGGCTTTGCTGGAGTACCAGAAAAGATAACTCGAGTAGAAGTCGTGGCCCCAGCAAAGTCAGCAACTGTTTTGCCACTGACTTCAGTGGAGCCAGGACTTCACCAAGCTTAATTGAAAGGGTAGGTGTAGCAAGGATTGATTGGAGAGTGTGTAGCAAGGAGCAACTTGTATCTCACAAGAAAGTATGTGCTTCTGAAAAATAGACCAGAACAGGTCTTCACTGAGGCATTTTCAAACCTTTTCAAAAATGAGTAGCACTTAATTTCAGTTAATTAAGTGTTACTCTTCAGAAACCGTAAGTCTGTACAAAATCGTTCCAGCCATAATGGCATATGCAAGAACAAGCAGTCACTAGCATCCATACTTCGAAGCAAAACCAAGCTGAAAGCCTTTTAAAAAAAAAGGATTTTCCGGTATAAGGGAAAATAATCTTTTCCTTGGGTAGAGAAGCAGCTAAGTAGCTGCTCTTCAATAGGAGCTGAGAGAAAAGACTCATAGGATTGGGACCTCAGGTGAAAAATATTTGAGAGCTCATAAATCAAACTCGTAGGTGTATAATTTAATTTTTTGAATATTAAACAGAAAGCAGGCTGGTTTCATCAGAGTTAATTTATATTCCAATCAAATTATTCTATCACTGAATTCAAAATATTAGTCATAGATGCAAGATAGCATCCGATGAAGTCACACTGCAATTTCTACTTTAAAGCCTAAATATTCTGTTTGTATTGGGCACCTGCAAAACAGCAATTTATTTCAATTATCTGCCATAAATAATCCATTATGGCTGAGTAAAAGACTATGTACATTTTAATGAACTCTTCCAGCGATTGCATCCTTTCCTTTGATTGTTGAAGCAGTGCTAGACACTTGATGGGGAAGTGAAGGAGACGTCTGCTCATGACTTTCCTCTTACTTCTTGCTACATAGTGACAGGTTTTAATTCTTTTCCACAAATTTGTTTCTAATTAGCAATTGCAAGAAGGAAAAACCTTCTGCAAGAATTGGATGGCTGCAGCTCAGCCCTGAGCCCAGGTGCTCTCAGGTGCATCCTTCCAACTAGAGGAAACATCCGCACTCACTAAATGCTGCCTGCACACACACAAAGCCCTTGCATATAACCACCCACCAATTCCAGCTCATCCAAGCTGCCTTGCCACTCCCAGACTTCCTACAGCTCACCCACCACCCATGGCTCACTGCCCAGCTCCACAAATTCCAGAGCCTCTCTTAGCTGTCTGGGGAATGGGTTCCCAGATGAGAAGCCTGTCTTATTTTGGGCTCTCCTGTCAGTCTTTCATGAGCAACCAACTTCTCTCAATGTTCCACCTTTCATTCCATATGTGCAAGTAGCCTTTGATTATCTCTCTTACCTAAAAATGGTTTCAGTACGATGAAGTCAAGTGGGTCAGTTATTTTTGGCAGAGGCCATGCCTTCTGTGTTGAATTGCGCTGCTGAAAATGCTCAGTACAGCTTTGCCAGACTGGTGGGAGCTGCAGCGTGTTGAGATATATTGGTTACTGCATCTGACTTTTTTCATCTGTTGCAGAGACATAATGGTCAAAATGTAAGCATGAAGGAGATACTGATACCTAATCTATTGTCTATATCTGCATCTACCACTGTGTCTGTATACATGTAGGTGTATGTGGCTTCTCCATATACTGCAGAGCATCATCATCAGACAGTGAATGATGGTCCCTGCCACCCTGGACTCCAAGGCCCAAGACAGTCTACTGAGAAGAGAATGTGGGTGTTGAAAGGAACATGCAGAGCCAAACCAAGCAGGCAATGCCCCTCCTTTTGTTTTAATTCAGTGGTTCATCCACATTCACTAGCTAGGTTTCCCTGTGATTTAAGAAACAGCTATTTTGATGGAGGCAACTCCTACATTAGCCATGTTTTTCAGATTTGTCAGGACTAGAAGTGTGTGAATGTTGCTTTCCTCCTCTCATCAAGCAGCCCTTCACATATTTATGGGCTAAAGGACCTCCCACAGGTGTAACAGGTTTTTTGTGTTATTAAGTGAATAACAATAATAACTGAGCTCTATGTGGAGCTCTCTTTACTGCCTCTATTCCAAGCCTTTCAGATTGCACACTGTATTCTGGTTTGGCCATTTGGAAATGTTGCACAGCTTTTTTTTTTAGGGAGGGGGCCAGGGGAGCAACAACCAAATGGGTTGTCACAAGTCTGGAGTTTGAGTACAGGGCAGGTTTGAGGGCAGCAGGCACCAGAGGTGGTCTGTCCTGCAGAGATGTCACACACTGCAGGGATAGAAATTTTTGCATTGGTTTGGTCAGAGCAAGTACCATGGCAGGAGCTGCAGCCTGGGCAGTGACAGCTAAGGAAGCCTGATTTCTCCTCTCCATGATACCATGTTTGCTCCAGCATGTTTTCTACCATTGGTTTTGCCAAGGTAAAAAATAATAAAAAGACACTGTGTCAGTGGAGAAAAAAAATTGGAAATGTCAAGACAGAAGTGGGTTGGACCCATTTGTAGTGTGCCACACAGAGGGTGTGCTTAGGGCTGTGCATTATGGGGTTCAGGTCACAGAGAGCTGCAAACAGAATGACAGAGAGCACCATTTTGTATAGTATGTTACTCTGACAATAACACATTTACAAACAATTAAAAATGTCTGAAGGACATTCAGCTTTTACAAACTGGGCCTCATCTCTTGCTGATAGCTTCCTTTGGGATGAGTATGGCGTGCAAAATGATACACTGCCTTGGAGAATAAATTTATGAAGTTTAGCAATGTAGGTCACATTGCAGGAATCATAAATGTCTGAACATCACTCAATGGCCATTCAATCAACTGCTCAAAGCAAAGTGGGAAACTGAACAGCATGTAGTTGTCTCTGGTGAGAACCAGAGAAAGTCATGATATGATGTAAAACCCTTTAGGTCCTCCATCCATATGTATTTCTTTTTTCTTCCTTTTTGCATGCCACTTCAGAATTAAAATTCTTTGGCCATATCAATAGTGACAATAAAACCAATGTGATTTTTGCTATTGTTGCCATGAGCTACAATAAGTCTGTTGGGTGGCTTATGAAAGCTGTGCCAAAAATTCAGGGAATCAGAAGAGTTCACATGGTTTAAACTTGTATAAGTAGTTTAGTCCTAAGGAATTAATTTCATTGTGAAATTATTTTTGTATGCTTTCAGACAACCAGAAGGATTTATGCTATTTGCTTCTTTTTTTTTGTATTTGGTTTGAAGGAGTAAGGAACAGGTTTTAAAAGGACATTTCTAGACCTAGTATTTGCTAGGGATTCCTTTAGCCTTCTGGGTCTAGAAGCTGCTAGAAGCCTGAGATCCAGATATTTAGGACTTCGCTAGAAATATCAAGGGTCTTTCTGAAGGCATCTAGGATTTTTTCTAGATCTACTGCTTTTGGAGCAGGGGAATCCATGGCTTCTGGAGCATGGCTAGAGAGCCACTGGACCTTTCTCCTTGGATAGTTTGAAAGCCTTTTAGAGCTTTTTCTTAGACCCTAGCTAGCATTTCTGTGGAGCCCTTGGAGTCTTTCTAGGCCTGGAGCCATTCTATGCCTTTCTAGATCTAGAGCTCAGCTACTGAAATCAGAAACTATTTATTGATCTGATTAGGAACGTGTTGCAGAACAAATTTCAGGTGCACTTTTAAAATCTCTTTTTCAGAGCCTTTTTGGAAGGTAGAAAATTCAATGCCTCTCCTTCTATGTCTAAGTTTATCCATCCCAGGCTTGAGGTATGTTATTGAGTCAAGTGGTAGTTCTTTAATTTTGCTTAAAAAAACATTAGTCCTAAACGTTATCCTTGTAAGCTGTTCTGGCACAGTCTGACAATGCATATCCAAATATGCAGCACAGCAGTCACCAAAGCCCTGAGCTGACAGAAATTTAAAGCAGAGTGCCTGCTTGCAGTCTCAGACTAAAATCAAATGTTCTCCAGTGCATTTTCTTGTATTTAATCAACATAAATGCTCACACAGAAGGATTGCTGCACAGAATGCAGTTGTCTTGTTTGTTCTGTAAAATGCAAGGTGCCTGATTTTTTCTGTTAGCTGTTTGAGGTCTTACAGCAGTATGTGTTTGCTTTCCGTGCAGCACCACAGCTGGTTCAATTGCATTCATTTTCCTCAGTTGAAAGATCTATTGTGTAAATACTTGTGAAAGATCAGTTGCAGAAAATCCTCTTGTGATAACAATTGATCTTGGTGCTAATTTCTGTAAAAGTAAGGACTCATATTACTTCTGTTGCTTTTTCTGCCTACCATTTTTATATCTGTGAGAAAAAAATATATGAAGATAATCATGAAACTTTTCTGTAGCTGTTTTGCTTTAACTCTCTGCTACAATTTAGTCAAGAATTAGTTCACTCTTACAGTGGGTTTTAAAAAGCTATTACTACTGAATCACATAACATTGGAGGAATTTGCCATAGAAGATGCCCTGCCATAAACATGAACTGCAGAATAGCTATTTTGCCCATCCTATTTTCTTTCCCTTGCAGAAGTCATATTTGTGAGTTTAATGGTGTAACTCTTAAGGGAAACCTTAAACCAGAGAAGTGAATTCGTATTTTCTTGTGAAAGCTGTGGAGTTGGCATTTGTTCTGATTCTTGTGGGAAGGTGTTTCACAGCCCTGATCTGGCTGAGGAGCAGTGTTAGCTCCCACATCTCAACTGGAAGCCTCCTGGCAGCAACTCCTCGTCCTTCACTTCCCCCAATCCCACTTTCTGCCCATCCCTGGAGTTAAAGGAGCTCTGCCCTGAGGAGCAGAGTTGTTGTCACGGGTCAAGATCCTGCAGAGACAGGCAGTTTCCTGGGCACAAATCTGCAGGAAGTTTTAATTTCAAGAATTTAATTTAAATTTTCATTTTGAGTTTGACTCGTAATTCAGGGCAGAGTCTGAGGTTTTGGGTGATATATTCACAGTGGTTGGTGTTGCTGAAAGGCAGGTGGTTTGCCTTTTTCAGTTTTGAAAATTTAATTTTATGTATTCTTTCATCCTCTCAGTTTTCAGGCCAGATGCTTTTATGAACCTCAGCAGTTCTTGGAAACAAAAGACACCATAACATGCTAGCTCCAGCCCCTCACTGTTCTTAAACAGCTCTTAATTACTGTCTCAATTAAAGCTTTTCAAGATACTCCTTTTACCTTATCTGCATTGGCAGCACACTGGCTTTCTGTATCCAGAACTTCTGAGCCCAAAATGGAAAGATGAAGCCAAAACTTAAGATTTATGCAACCCCACTTCTGTGCCATCTTGTCTGACAAGCCCCAGGACCTGGAACTGCGAGTTACAAAGTGAGGCAGAATGGAGCCAGTCCTGTTATTAGCTAGATTTCCACCTGGTCCCATTCCCTCCTTTTGGCTGTGAAAATTACCTGCAGCAGTATGTTTGGAGGACATCTATTCCGACTCCAACACTGGAGGAATGTTTGGGTTAGATTCAAATTCATGGTCTATTTTGAGATATTTTAATTGAAGAGTCTAAGATTCCTCCTCTCAGAGGTACCAGTCTGCTCTAAATATTTTATAAATTCCTTTTGGGTACTTAACAAAGTGTTCCTTTCATAGCCTGTGTAAACCATGGGTACCATGTTTAAACAGACTTAAATGGCTTAGCAATCTAGGTCCCATTGATTTTCATAGTCAGTGTGCTTATGTGATGCTGGATAATATTCCCTCTATTGTTAAATAAAGACGATTTGAAAACCATCCCTGTAGAAATCAACTTTTCTTATCAGTTTAGTAGACCCCAGATATGGTCTTTGAAGTTGTGAAGCAGTAAAAAATAATAAGAAATTATGAAACGAGAACTGGGAAATGAGAGCACAGCAAGTCTTGTGGCAAGTGAAGCAAAGACAAGCAGTGAAAACTGTTGAAGTGGTGCCTTTCCTTCGTGCTCCTGCAGCGGGCCCCTCATCAGCTGGAAATAACTGACAGCAAAAGCAGGTTGGCAGAGAGACTGTCTGAGCCAAGAGCCTGGAGAACTGGTGGCCTCAGACCTCTGAGCTGCATCTGTAAATGCACCACAGCTGCTTTCCCAGCCCAGGGTAGAAAACAGCAGCCATTAGGCTGTAAAACTCATTTATTTGGGTTTTTTGCTGGGGATAAATGAGTGCAGAGAGTAGCATTTGTGAAGTCTAGGGAGGGGACTGCTAGAGCTGAACTGTAAAATTCTGGGTTTTATACTATGCAGTATCAGAAGCAGGAGAAACAAAGGCTCCTCCAGCATGGGATGAGGCTGTAATCCCACCATAGGAAAGGGTTCCCCAGTGTCAAACCACAGGAACTGAATTGTGTCTCTGTGTGCCATTAAGAAAGGAGCAAAGCTGATGAGGGGAGCTGACAGTGTCAGTGTCAACAAAAGGAAGAGCCCAGAGTGAGAGCAAACAGACAGAAAATGATGAAAAAATATCTGTGATTGTCAACAGGAAAAAAACAGAAATATATGTAGTGAGACATCCTGTAAAGAGTTCAGGGAAGCAGAACCAGTCTCCTTCAGCCTTGTAAACTACCGGCTCACTCCTGATGGCCTGCCTGTGTGAGTCTCTCCTTGGAGCCATTTCTCTTCTAGGAGGAAGCAGAAAGAAGGGTTTAGGCAGGAAGAGGGAAAAATGCTGTTTAGAAGGACGTTGTGGTGAGTAAAAGGGTTTGGTCTGGAAACAATATCTAAAGTGAGTATAAATAGGACCCATGGGAATGGTATGAAGCTGTGGGAGGCTTAGGTTGGGTATTAGGAAAAGGTTCTTCACCCAGACAGTGGTCAGGCACTGGAACAGAAAGTGTTCATAGCCCCGAGACTGAGAGAGTTCAAGGAGCATTTGGATAATGCCCTCAGGCACATGGTGTGATTTTTGGGGCTGTGCTGTGCAAGGCCAGAAGTTGGACTCGATGATACATGCAGGTCCTTTTCTCTCAGGATATTCTATGACTCTTGAGATAAATAAGAGGAAATTTTAAAAAGTAAGTTAGCAGCAAAAGAGAAATACAGAAGAGGCTATGAGCAGGTCTGCAAGTGCATGTCATAGAGCTGAAGAAAGGCAGAGGTAGCATTGACAGAAGTGCTTGAAGCTGAGCAGCACAGATAGGAAGTAATCCATCAGTCAGGACTATCAGAAAAATTTTGGCATAAATTTCATGCTACTACGTGAAATTGAATCAAAATAAACAAGCAATGCATGGCAAGAAATCAAAGCAATGGTGAAGCCTTTCTAGCGATTTGTGCAGCTTCTTTTAATCCATGATAAATGAAAGTTATCCCAGTGAAATTTACCCCCACAACCAAACAGTTAAGCTCTTGAAACTGGCATTTGCAGACAAGGATAAATTTTTCACTCTTTACTTGTCTTACTTTGATATGAACGGTGTAAATTGTTTGATATGATTTGTTGAAAACAGTACCAAAAATGGCACAGCCATCAAATGTCATGCAAAATGTGCAGAAAGTTTTACCCATATGGTCAAAACCAACAGTGAAGCAGTGTTCTGCACAAACTAACCTGTGGATGTGTGTACATCTTCAGGCACATATGGTTAAGTATATGAGTGTGGACTGTCCTAGCAGTGCCTCTGGGCAAAAAACTCATGGTATTTTAGTTGTTAAGCTTTGCTGTGGGAAAATGGAGTGGGTTTGTGTGGCAAGGTTTTAGTAGCAGGGGGGCTTCAGGGGTGACTTCTGTGAGAAGCCCCCATGTCCAGTGGATCCAAGGCCAGCTGGCACCAAGATGGACCCAACGCTGGCCAAGGCATCAGCAGCAGTGGTAACACCTCTGGGATAATGTGTCTAAGAAGGAGAAAAAAACCTCCTCAAGAGAGAGGAGTGAGAATATGTGAGAGGAACAGCTCTGCTGACACCCAGGTCAATGAAGAAGGAGGAGGAGATGCTCCAGGTGCCAGAGCAGCGATTCACTTGCAGCCTGTGTTGCAGCCCTTGGTGAGATCTCCCAGTGAAAATTCTTTTAACTGAAGCCACCTTAGTGCACTCCGTGTTTTCCAGAACACTTGACATGAAAAAATGTATTAGAAAGCCAAACCGGTGGGCGTTAATTTTGCACTTCTCAAACCAGAGATGGATTATTAGATACAGCTGGAGTCTTTATGTTGACAGTTAAATGCTGAATTCCCAGAAAAGCTGGCATGTTAATACTTACATGCAAAAAGTCTCATTGCTCAAGGGTTCACTTGTTTTGTCAATGATTTCCATTGCATATACTCAGTCTCCCATGAACCAAACCAGAATTGTCACCTGAAAATTTTAGTCTGTGAAGAGTAAACAAACCCTGGCTGGTTGTTTATAATAGGATAATCAGCAATGCCATTTCTGGTCACTGCTCAAAAAAAAAAAAAGAAAAAAAAGCCCCATTAAATATAAGAAAAAAGATGCTTGAAATTGGCCCAATTTTGAGTTAGAAAAAACATATACATATATGGAAAAGGACTTTTTTTACAGGGACTTGTGAAGGACTGCTTCAAATTAAAAGGTATATTAACTGATTTAATATTCTAACTCTAACTGAGGTTTTGTCTGGAAAAACTTTAGTAGGCACAGTGGTATCAGATGAAAATTGAGGTGCTTCTCTGTAATATGTTTATTGCCTTCGAAGGAACACAACTGATGGTTTGGTCACAGAAGCTGCCAGAGGGCAGCTTGCTTTAACGAGAAGTAAACAACCAGTGACTTTTCAAGGTAACAGTGAACCTGAGGGTGCAGTTACACTTCAGCTTAAGCTGATTTAGGTGATTAGTTTTTCGCCAGCAAACTGTCCTGAACCTGCTCTCCATAGGAACACATAAACTGGCCTTGCTGCTGGGGACTGCGCTGGGAGAAGGGATGGACTGGGACAGCAGCAGTCCCATCTTACACCAGTTTAAGATGTCATGAAGGCTAATCCTGACAGGAACAGTGCATATTTTTTCTAAATCTCTGAAATTCTTGTTCAGATGAGGAATGCTCAGTGATTTGTGTTATTGTGTATGTTTGATTTTAGTTGGACTATTTTACCTTTTTTCCCCTCCAATTTCACCAGCATAAGCTTGCAGTGCGCAGCAGCTGGTTTTTATGCTGCAATCTCCAGACAGGTGTATGCTACCTTTAATATTTCAGATGAGATTAAACCATGGATACATCCATGACTGCTTTAAACCACAGAAGGGGAAGCTGTAGGAATAACATTCAGTTAGCTTTGCAGAGCAGAGAGCTGGGCAGCAGTTCTGGTGTAGTAACAAAAACTGTTTGGATGTTTCCAACTAAAATTTTATTTACTTTTACCTCACTGCAGCTAGTTTTACAGATGTGAGCAGTACAAAAGCAAATATGCTTGCAGTTAACAGCTGTTAAGCTTTAGGCATGTTGCTTCAAGTGAAATGTGCAGCTGCATAAGAGTTTCTTCTATCTCAGTAAACCAAATCAGCCTCAAATAAACCAGAGAAAAAGTTGCTTAGGCCCAAACCAGTCCCTGTTTATCTGTAGGACACCAGACATACCTTCTCAGTGGGAGGATTTCACATTATTTGCTGGGCAGAGGCAGTGCAGCTAGTCCACAAAGGAAAACCAGCTATCAAGACATGGCAGGTGCTAGGCAAGGTCATTATGGTAAAATAGATAGCTTTCTCCCAGATTTTTAATTGTGAATAGTCTAGTTACAGTTAATCAAAGATTATTTTTACATCAATGCCATCTGTGGAGACCGTTAAAGTTGAAGGTGTCTGTTTGCCATTAAAACTAATCCATCTACTTTGGTAGAACAATCAATTATTCTGCATTAAAAGGTGCATTGCAAATATGTTTTTTTTCCAAGTTTCCTGGAGAAAGCCTTGTAGAGATTTTTCTGTTAACTTAAGAGTTTTATTTGGTGTCCCAGTGAACTCTCAGCTGAACCAAGAGCTAACAGTGGTGTGCAAACCAGCTTCAGAGCAGTGGGTGGAACTCAGGCAGTCACAGGTGCACAGAAATCAGCACTGTTATGGGAGGAATGTGTTTCCAACTGTTTCACCACATTTATCATCATTTGGAAGGACTCGGCCACCTGGTTCAGAAGAAATCTTGAGCCCAGCAGCATTAGTCTTAATGCCAGTTATGATGCTGTCTGGTCAAATGGACTGGGCACAAGGAGGAATTGGATTGCTCCGTGAGCCTTCGTAATTGTGTGGTAACCATGCAGGATGAGACACAGCAGCCACAGTGCCCTCACATTATTAAAACATCAGTTACCAAACCAGCAAAGTACTTCTGGAAATGAGATTATTCAGGAAATACTGCTGCTTGAGAAAGGGAGAGACTTGGCCTCGAGCCTGGTTCCCGAGCTGACCCCAGGCAAGCAGGTGGCTAGCGATGGCCACACACTTCACCATATGGTATTTCTCAGTGCTGAGCATTGTGTTAGCATCAGCAGTCTCTACATTCATAGTGCTTTTAATTAGCACAGTGGAAAAATGAGCAAAACCAGCATCAAAATCAGTAAGTGAAATAGTAAAAGCTTCTGTGACGTGTAAAGCATATAAAATCTTATATAGGCTGGTAATTATTGTCTTCTGATGACTGAAATATTTACACCAGAAAAATTCCACGCAGGTAAAAGCAGCCATCTCTTAATGAAGGATAACAAGTAAAGCATCCTGAGACAGACAAAAATGTGATCTCTTGCAATCTCAGGGGCTCAGTTGTTTTCTGACCTTTCCAGAGACAAGCTGGAGTCCAAATCCTCCACTGGCTGTGAGCTGGGGAGAGGGACCAGCCTGCTCTGTTGTTACCCAGTTCAGCAATCCTGCGCTGCCCATGGAGCTTTCTCAGCAAAAGGAGTTTGAAGCTCTGGCCAGCACATGCTGCAATCAGCAGCCTGTGTACTGGTTGACTTTCAGGTTGACAGGCAGCCCCAGTTTTAATTTGAAGCATGTTTAATTCCTCCAGATCACAGTGCAACAGGTATCAGATGAGTGAGGTAATTTTTCGTCTATTTCCTCCAGCTTGGTTTGAAATTTTGTTTGGTTGACACTCTTACCTGCATGGAGAAAGGCAAAGAGCTACCCTTAAGTATGACAAATTTACTTAATCCATGACTGAAATAATGAATTCACAAAGCAAAATCATTATAAATAATTAGGCTTGGCTACTGTATCATACAAAGTATGATATATTGGTGTATTATTTTGTTAAAAAGCATTAACAAGCTTATATTTCTTGTGGCATATAGGTCTTACTAACATTTCTTGCTTAGTAAATAAATAGTGGAAATGTGTCCTACTTTTCTACTATGTCATTTTCCTTTTGTGCTAACAGGCAATTAAAGTGTTACGACATTGACAACCTCTCACTGTTTTCCACTCTGCCAGCATTGACTGCAACCTTGAAACAATAACATGTAGACGTAGAAAATTTTCTGGCTGATGTTGCATGACATGAAGTGTGTGTTTTATTTGCATGACTGCATAGGTATAATAAAGTTCCCGCTTTAATGGACTTGTGCAAATACCTCTCAGAGGGTGCTAAATTACTTTTCAAATCAAATTTTGTTCCACACTGGAGTGGGACCTCAGAAAAGAGTTATGCTTGTTGAAACTTGTTCCAAACCTAATTAAAGGTACTAGAGAAGCAGTGCTGAGAGAATCTGCCAGGTGTCTTGATGATGTGATCAGAGATGGTTTAATAAAACTGCCACACTGCCCTAATGAGTCTTTTTCTCTTTTTTTCCCTGCCTTCCCCTTAATGGTTTTTCCAGGTGCGGTTAGAGTGGCCAACAGACCTCACAGTGAACCCTCTGGACAATTCACTGTATGTCCTGGACAACAACATTGTCCTGCAGATCTCCGAGAACAGGCGTGTGCGGATTATTGCGGGGCGCCCCATTCACTGCCAGGTGCCCGGCATCGACCACTTCCTGGTGAGCAAGGTGGCCATCCATTCCACGCTGGAGTCAGCCAGGGCCATCGCCGTGTCCCACAGTGGAATCCTCTACATCGCAGAGACAGATGAAAGGAAAATCAACCGTATCCAGCAGGTCACAACCAATGGCGAAATCTCTGTCATTGCTGGAGCCCCATCAGATTGTGACTGCAAGATTGATCCTAATTGTGATTGTTTTTCAGGTAAGGAGATGCTTGTTATTTTCTGTTGTCTGTTGAGATCCTCTGACACAGCTGCAGATCAGGAAAGTGACAAGGGGAAGGAGAGACGAGCAATGGTTCAGTTTCCTTGGGAAGCCCAAAACCTTATCAGCAGATCTTTGTGACTTTAATCCATTGACTTCAGACGTATGAGTCTTCCATTGCCACTGGAGGAAATTCAGGATGGTCCTAGCTTTTTCTCTTTTGATCCAGAGATTACACACTCTTCAGAATTAGTTCCAAGTCTGTCTTGCTGTGGCAGCTGCATTTGCCCCTGTTGAAGATGGTACCAAATTATACCTAAGTACTACTAGATCAGGCAGCCCTTCTCAGCAAGAAGAGTACCAAAGGGTTTCATATCAAGTGCAAAACACCAGCTTATGCCTTCTCATCACTTGTGTCACACTGCACCACCAGGAAAATGGTGCAGACCTATACTGTGCAGAATTTCTTCTTCTTTGTGTGTTTTAAACTGGAACAACCAGTGCCAGGCCTGCAGTGCATTGCTGGACATTCTCAGCAGCACAGCCTCTCTCCCCTGCATGCGCCAAAACAAAGTGTGGCTACTTTATTTCATTAAAACATAATGGGACAAAGGGCAGCGTTCCCATACAGAGGCATGCAATATGTTGCCATCTTGTCATCTCTAAGAACCGCCATGTTCAGCTCCATAATAATGTCATCATAATTCTTAAGCCTCTCATTTCAAGTAAAAGGTTAATTACTGACAAGAAAACGTTAAGTATGTCAAGAACAGAGAGGAAAAAATGCAAATGGTCTTCCAGAGAAGGTGGGTTGCTGACCCAGCATTATAATGATAATCAAAGCCTCCTGTGCATTGCCAAGTGCTGCCAGTTCTAGTGGTGGCTGCAGGAGACCACTGAGAACAGAATCTTGGACAGGGTTCCTATTAAGGAAAACTACTCTCAGTGCTGAAAAATGAAAAAACTGTGGCAAATCTAATGATTGTGCCATCCTGGTCTGGTGAAAGGCAGGATCAGCTTGGCAGAAAGATCCACTAATTTTTCCATTTCCAAGGAAGGTATGTATGATCAAACACTCCAGCAATTTCATGTCTCAGTCAGGAGGAGGACAGCAATACACACAGTAATGTGGTTTTCCCTAAGAGTGAGGTTTAATCTGCTTTCTTGCTAGTTACAGAAAATCCTGCTCATGTAAACTCATTTTGATAGACACATACAGCCCATGATAATCCAAAAATCCTCCTGAAACCTTAAATGACACAAACCAAGTAAATTGTCAAGAGATATTGAAAGAGATTGTTTCTCAAGGCACTTTTTGGCTACTGTTCTTATTTTGTTTTCCCGTAGTGTTGAGTTTTTAATAAGTATAAACTAATCTTCCTTCAGTGTCATTTTAGCTGAATTCCTGGGTTTTATTTTCTTTTTGTTTTATTTACAACAAAATTCTACTTTAACTACATGCCAACAGACAGTAAGTAGGGAATGAAACTTCAGGTATCATGGTCTTTTCTTTCACAGCTTTGCATTGGGGCTTTCCTGAACAGCAGGGTTTGGGACTCAGCAAAAATACTGTGAATTAGATAATTTATATTCCTGTTTGTCTTCACTGAGACTAATTTAGAATTGCACCAACCTAAGATAATAGGGATTTAATTAGTTGGAAGAGGATATTGCTTTATTGACCTGTAAATGATACTGAGGAGAAGCAGTGTGTCAGGCTTAGGGGATCAGCTTAAACAAGGACATTAGAGATTGCTAAAATTACCGTTTCTCCTCCAGGTGATGGTGGATATGCCAAAGATGCAAAGCTGAAAGCACCTTCTTCCCTAGCAGTGTCTCCCAATGACACGCTGTACGTGGCAGACCTGGGCAACGTGCGGATCCGCGCCGTGAGCCGGAACAAGGCTCACCTCAGCGACACCAACCTGTACGAGATCGCCTCGCCCGCCGACCAGGAGCTCTACCAGTTCACCATCAACGGCACCCACCTGCACACGCTCAACCTCATCACCAGGGACTACATCTACAACTTCTCCTACAGCGGGGAGGGGGATGTTGGCACCATCACCAGCAGCAACGGGAACTCGGTTCACATCCGCAGGGACACGAGCGGGCTGCCCCTGTGGGTCGTGGTGCCGGGGGGCCAGGTCTACTGGCTCACCATAAGCAGCAATGGGGTTCTGAAAAGGGTGTATGCCCAAGGCTACAACCTGGCCCTGATGACATATCCTGGAAACACAGGGCTTTTAGCAACCAAGAGCGATGAAAACGGATGGACAACTGTGTATGAGTAAGTCCACAACATTAATTGCCTGGTGTAAGGAACCCTATTTTAAATGAACACTAAATCTTTTTTAGACAGTTCTAGTCATTTAAAAAGACACCCTGCTACTAACACTATGTGAGACAGGACAAGCAGTGCTGTTGCACAAACTTGTAAAATGAAGCACTACCATTTCTTAGGTGCCTAAATCTGTCATATGTAAAAGGTCTGTGCACAGTGCCTGTTAAGTAAAGCAGAAATTACCTGAAATTTTACTTCATTTGCACTTTCTTATTGTGAATCTGTTTCTCTAAATGAAAATATGAGATTTTTTTTTTGTAACTTAAGTGGTACAGGCAAGTTGTGATATGAATCAGGAATTTGCAAAATTCCTGAGGAAGGCATAAAGGGGAAAATTAGCATACTCATCAGAGAAGGGAGTGTTGCAGAGGAAATTGAGAATCTCAGTGGAAGGAATATTCAAAGACAAGAGTGAGCTTGTCTCTATCAGCAGGGGAAGAAGGTAGTAGCAATAGGATATGTAATAGTAGCAAAAGGATATGTAATAGCAAAAGGCTGTATATAAGGGGAGTAAGAAAGGCATTATAAACAAGACCATTGAGAGAACTTCTAAAAAGCGAGACAAGACACTTAAAAGATGGGGTCAGAACATCCCAATCTGCTCCCAGAGAAGGAACAACCCAAGAAAGTTCATTTTTGATTTATAAAGAGGTGTGATGTATCAGGATTTCTCATTATTTATAATTAATTGTAATAATCCCTGTTTGAGGATGCAACAAGTGCTGGATGGAAATCGTGTTAACATTGCAGTCCTAATTTGGAGTCTTTAAGGAGGATAATTGTGCCTGTTTTCTGTGGAGCATAGGAGTTGATGATCAAAAACTAAAATGAAAACCATCCAGGTGAGATAGGAACAAAAAACACTTTGATAAGAAGTGAGTTACTGCCTGAATCACCTGGAGAAGTAGTTGAGTCACTGTCATTACAGGTTTTTAGAATTATAATTTCTTCAAATGAAAGTAGGATAAAAGCAGAGAAAACTGCTGCCTAGTATGTGGGATTTTTTTATTCAACAGGATGTTTCTTCATCCTGTTCTCTGTTACTCTGCCAAAGACTAAATTAATAGAGTGGGCATAAGTATAAGCCATTAGAGAGGGCTTTTTTTTACAATACGTGGGAAAACAAACGCTTACAGGACCTTCCTGGTTCAGTTATCATTATCAAACATCTATTGGTGGAAATTTAAACTCTCTTGCAACAACACAAAGCTCGCTGTTACCCTGGTGCTGTTCAAACACTGATCAGAGTCGCCTTTTATAAACAGAACTGACTGTAAATGTATTAATGCTTCCTTTTATTAATTTCAGTGCTGAGAATTACCCATTTATATCCCCACTTGATGATGGTATCAGTCCAGGCCACAGACCAATGACACTTTCAAAGACCCTTTACAGTAGCTCCAGGTCATCTCTATTAGAATGCTGAACACCAGACTTTGTTGCAGGACCTTGATTGTTAGAGCATGGGAGAGCAGATTATTTTTAGTCATGTGCCTTTCAGTCCTGGCATTCTTACTCTGTCCCACTGACATTGAGCATAAACCACTTCACACAACTATTGCTTGTTCCTCTTTTTAAAGTATGGCTCAAGTGTTGAAAGATCTTGTAAAGGGCTTTACCTGCTTGCAAGTGCCCCCCGTTGTATGTAGTATAGATTTCTTCATGAAGAAATACCTGTGCCTTGGGAGGATTGGTATGATGTATATGATTAACACAAAGAAATTCTGCTAAATTAAACAGTTTTGCATACTTTCCCAGCTTAACTACAGGCTGGGTAACACTGTCCTCACCAATGCTTCAAGTTGTCCAGGCTTTGCATGACCACACGCTCCTGCCAGCCTACGTCAGTCAGGGAAAATTAACAGAATTACAACTTTAGCATTACAAAAACAACAACAAAATTAAACAATGTAAATTAAATTAAGTCATGTCATTAATATTTATGTTCAGTCCAATATCTTAAGTCATTTTCATGATACATTACGAATTCCTCAATGACTGAAACACAGAATGTCACCTCATCTGCTCCAGTCAGAGGGGCAGTGGGCTGTAATCACCTCTGTGCTGAGTAGTTGTGCTTTCAGGAGATGCTGCTCACCTGCTGCCATGAATAGGTCATGGGCTGTGATGGCCTTAGTTATCTTTTACCCAGATACTGGTTTCCAGGGAGGTCACATTTTGTACTGACAGCCAGTTTCCCTTTGAAAATTAGAATTTTGAAGGGTTTAGTTATATATATGAATTGCTTGTGAGCACTGTGTGAATGTAGCATTGGAACTAAGAACAACTTTCAAATTGCTTTAAATCATCTTCTGTGCTTAAGCTAGATGTGCATTCACATCCAATAGTTCAACCCATGGCACTGTCAAGCTGAAATAGGGATGAGTTTGTTTAACAACACATATCACACATACTTGGGAATATGAGCAAAGATAATGACCTGTTCAGAACATCTACCTATATGTCAGATTCACTCACAGAGGGAAATTATTAAGAGGTAGAAAACCACCTACAAAAGTACTTGTCATCTATCTACTCTAATCTGATGGAATTGAAGTGCTGAAAGAGCTCTTGCATACAATTATAGCTAATGTACAATTTTAAGTCATCTAGATTTCTTTTAATATTGTGTCATTAAAGCTGTAAAAGGGGAGGGGAAGCACTGGGCCTCTATTAAATCAAGGACAAGAAAACACCTGCAAGAAACAACTCTCTCTGAAAAAATTAATTAGACTGCTTTCCCTTTGAAATGATATAACTCTTAACTGTGCTACACATAGAAATGCAAATGGATTGTGAAGCAATATCCCCATGTGTGCATTTCAAATACTGGTGAGCACTTCCTCATGTGAGTACTGAAATCAATGCAATTATTTGCATGATTAAATGGTCACTGACATGATTAACAGTGGCATAACTGAGCCCCAAATTAACATTAAGAAATATGTCATGATTCCACCCCTATTAGTATGGGTAGGGTATTGCTCTGCAGAAGCTGAGTCCCAGTGTGCTGCTATTCATCATGTGGAAGGTGACAGAACCTGTCCTCAGAGGGCTAGGTTTCATGGAGCAATCTGGAAGAAAAAAAAACCCTTTAGATGATCATGCTGTGGAATCAATACTGAGACACTCTTCTGCATGTCCTCCTTGAAGTCAGTGAGACCATCTACACAAGTGAGAGGCCTCTGGCATGTGCTCAGGTCTCATTACGAGTCAGCACCTATCTGGCCAGCCAGCCAGGAACAGTTTATCCCATTTTCAGCTACACAGGGAGTTTTGTATCTCAGCAGCAGCACTATCAGCAGCAAAACTGGATCCTTAGTGAAGATGGATCCTGTGTCTTGAGCACAAGTACATTGCAATAAACCAGCTGTATTTGCACCTTAAAAATGCAGTTTGGGGGGATTTTTCTGTGGTATATTAGCAAATCCAAATAACCTACCAAGCTGTCATATCTGTTTGATCAAGCAGTAAATGAAATATAACTGCCTGATGTTCATGGAGTTTTCTAATGATGAAAAGTAGTGATCTGAGTCAATTTTAATCGCTGCCTGTGGCACCCAGTCAACTTGCACAGAACCAGCATAAAGAGAGAATGTAAATAAGTCACACAATGTATATAAGGGCAGTGAGAGGTGAAAAGGAGAGAGATTATTTTGAATTTAAGGTTTGATTAATTTCAACTTACTTGTCAAAAAAACACAAGATGGTCATTAGTTCAATTAGTTCATTAGGTCATTAGTTTAATTGGAAAAGAACAGCTGCTCTATTTTTCTTTTTTTATATTGGAGGGAAGAAAAAAAATCCTGATTTTTTTTCGCCAATACTTCTTGTGACATATAGGTTTTGTCTGACTAATTAAGGGCGAATAAAGATCCTAAAGAAATGATGCCAATACCTTAAAGGGAAGGACATAGCCAGAAATCTCTGCTGATGTGAATTGGAAGAGCTCCTTTGGAGGCAATGCAGTTCTGCCAGCTGATAACACCAGCTGAGGACATGTTTGCTCTATGAGAGGAGACAGTGAAAACTTAGTTATGCTGTCCTACCTGCACAAATGAGTTTCTGTTTTATGAACATGAGTTGGTTTTGCTCATGCAAATACTCTGCAGTATCAGTGAGTTGTCTTAGGTGAATAAAAACATGTCAGCATCAGTAAGATTTTTAAGATATGAGGCATTATTATGAAACGGTATCAAGCACCAAGCAATGTTCTGTGCTGGTTTCCGTGCGAACCATCAGAAAGGAGAAATATGTTGGTAGAACTGAAAAGACCTGTTAGAAACCTGTTCCAGAGCTCTGGAATTACTTATTGACTTTTTGGTAACATGGCCTGATTCGCAATCAAGTACCTTGAACTACAAGAATTTCTTTAGCACTGATGAAGTTTAGGTGAACTGAAATGTGGTGCTCTAGATTCTAGGTGAGAAGTTCCTGCTGATTTAAGTAGGCCCGTGGGAAACAAAACACAATAGTAAAACCCATGTAGGCAACTTAATTCCTGCAGATTTCAATCTAATTTTATCACTATTGTTACGCTTTCGGTCCCCTTTTTACATTCACCACTCATATTATGTACTTCACACATCTGTGACAAAAGGCAGCTTTTAAGTGTTGCAGAAGGTAAGAATTGGTTTTATTTAATCTTATGGGTACAAAAATGCTGTTTTAGGGGCGAGTTGGATGCCTGAACACCGAGTGACCTCCAGTGGCCTTGTTCCTGCATCGCAGCCCCCTGGGGGAAACCCCAACCAGCCGTGAGCAGCACAGAAACCTCTGGCAGAGGCTGAGTGATGTAGGTAGCATCTCATAGTATTCCCAGTTGTATTTGATCCAGCACCAATGAAAAAGACTCCAAGTAGAAGTTCAGATTAGGTACTGAATGAGTTTTGAATGACTAAATGGACCAATTCTTACCTTTTTACTTACTGCACAGTGTTGACAATGCTTCCTACTTTTTTCACTCTTTTTTCTGCTTTTAGGAGTATCTACATGACAGTAGTGGTGTATTTTCATGGCTCTTTAACATCATGTTTGCAGGTATGACTCTGATGGCCACCTGACCAACGCAACCTTCCCGACAGGGGAAGTCAGCAGCTTCCACAGCGATGTTGAAAAACTGACACGAGTGGAACTTGATACTTCAAACAGGGAGAATGTGATCACAGCCACAAACTTCTCAGCTACCTCTACAATTTATACTTTAAAACAAGGTAATAAAAGCATTTCTGTTATTCCCTAATCATTGCGTTTTGAATCCTAGACATTACTGTATTCTTAGCCCTTAGCCAAAAAAAAAGACATCAGAATTAGTTCATTTGTTTTTTCCTTGCTTCAGCACAAACAGCTACAATTCTCCTGAGCTACCAGGTAGAAATAAGCCAAAAGTGAATTCTTCTTCTCCCAGAAGAATCCCATGGATAAAATCTAGTTATTGAAATCTCTGATGTCTCCAGGCTTTACGTGCTACTTTCTACTTCAGTATTTGGAGGACTTGGACTAGCCTGTAATACACTGAGCTTTGTTATTATAAGAAATACTTCCTAGAAGAATGGCAGGTTCCACTGACATTTTAGCACTGAAATGCCTTGTTTGGCCAATCCTGTGGATTCTTTCTATGTCCTGGTGACAGCATTTGTAGGCAAGGGGAAACATGATCCACCTCTGCTAGTGGCTGCCTCAGGGATTAGATTTTGACTCAACTCCTGTAGACACCACAGTGTTTCCCTGATAATATCATATATCTTTTAAAAAAAAATTGCTTTCTGCCTAATGGAAGTGCCTCTCCAGATGGGATGTGTCCTCCAGAATGGAGTGTCCTCCTCCAGATTTTGCAGATTCATCACCAGAGTTCTGGGTTTACATAGTTTAATCCATCTGGAGTCTTTTGTCTTTGTTGGGTTTTTTTGTTGTCAATGGATTGCTCAGGCTTTGAGAGAGTAGGTGCTGGGAAATAGTTCTCTGATTTCTTTCCAGGTCTGCTATAGAAAAGCTTTGTAACTGAGCACATCACAGAACTTTTCTTTCTCTCAAGTTTTGATCTATAAGAAAAAACTAGGAAGAGCTCACCTCACAAGATACCCACTCATACTGCTTTACTATTATGTGGTAGAGACAGCACTGCATACACAGAAATAATTACATTGTTTGTCACCTGTTAGGCTTTGTCCAAGTGACTCCATCTGCTCTCTGCATTGTCTGCTGCCTGATCTGTCTGTCCTTAAATCTGAAACTCTTCAAAGTTAGTATATTATCAAAGTCTGTCTCAGAAAAATGCTTGTCAACGGGCAGTGCCAGAAATGAACAGCTCTAATTATTATATGTGTCATATAAATTCATATAATTTACATGTTTGCATATCTCTGAGAAACTAGCACAAAGCACCCTGTGAACAGCCAGTCAGCTGTGGTATCCTTACATCCAATTATCTTTACTTTCTGGCATACCCTACTATTTTCCATGTATTCACATCTCAAGAGCTGGACCAGTTAGTTCTGTGTGGACCAGCTTAAAAAAAAGGATGCTTTGGATACTCCCTAGCTGGAGTGAGTTCAGTCTCGCTGTAAGAGTGAGACTTTAGTATGTTAGCACTAAACTCAGGCTCATGTTGGAGTTCACCGTGGCAGCTGAGCTGCAGAAACCTCCATAGCCCAGCTTGAGCAGATGCCAGACAATGTGGCACAACTCTGCCTGCAGAGGAGGAATTACAGTGCCCAGGCAAGGGAAAGTAGCTCCAGTGTCTGTTGCCTTCATATCCTCTCAGTGGAGACCTGCTCTGGACCCTCCACATACTTCTGGTAGTTTTGGGGAGGAGAGGGAGGCTGTGCTGGGTCACCTCAGCTCCCTCAACAGCCCTCTGTGGCACAGTCCTGAGGCTCTGGAGCTGCTCACTGCTCACCACTGCTGATGCATTAATTTTTCTGCCAACAGTCACTTCCCAGTCGGTCTGTTGCACCAGGCTTCAGCCTTGTGGCTGATCATCCCTGCGCCTCAACCCCAGGGTCCTGCTGCTAATGGGGAAGAGAATGAGCTTTTTGTACAGTCACACAGGGAACAGAGACAGAATGGGAGAATGGCTGTCATCCTGGATATTTGGAAAACAGCTTTCTTGTTTGACCTCAGATACTCTTGCAGTTGTTCAAGCAGTACATTGTCCTGCTGGGACCTGCAACATGCTAAGATCATCACAGTATCAGTGGTGAATACTCAGCCTATGGTTTTACATCCTTTTAAGCTGAAAGCAAAAATTCTTGATTCCTGCTGCAGGAAACCTTCACAATGGAAATCATCAGGCCAAATGTAATCAAAAACTCTTCAGACTTGGGAAGGCCTGGAGATTACAGCTTGCAAAACTCACACTGCAGTTGATGTTCAGCTGTGTCTAACCTCCCTGGGTTACAAACTCAGCCCTGTTGTGCCTAACATTTGGTTTATAGATCTGGAGAGCTGAACTTCTCTCTGTTTGCTGATTTCTGTTGTTTTTTGACAGATAACACACAGAACATCTACCGGGTCAGCCCAGACGGGTCTCTGAGAGTCACCTTTGCCAGTGGAATGGAAATCACGCTTAACACGGAACCTCACATTCTAGCAGGGGTTGTCAGCCCCACATTAGGGAAGTGCAATATCTCCCTTCCTGGAGAGCATAACTCAAATCTCATTGAATGGAGGCAAAGGAGAGAGCAGACGAAAGGCAATATCTCTACGTTTGAGAGAAGGCTAAGGGTAAGGCTTCCTCTTGTGTAAGTGCAGTGTTCCCTTTGAAAGTCATTCAACTAAAATCATGTTGAAATGTTATACTTTGTAAGAATGAAAATTTTGTGTCAATGGTGAGCCCCAGCCTTGAATTTCAAAGCCAAACTCTTCCAACAGTCTCAGGGATGTTTGATCTCTGATTTTGATTGTGAGACTTGACCTCAAGACATAATTACTTTTTCTTCCTTTTCTTTTTCAACTAAGAACTTAATTATGGCTTTGGAAGAAGCTGTGAGCAAAGGTTGGAGCCACATTTTGCCTCTCTCAGATCTATCAACCGTCTTTCTTCTGGGGAAGCAAAGGGGGGGCCAGCTGCTGCCCAGGACAGAGGCTCTTGCAGGATACACTTTGGGTGTCCTGGCCAGTGCCTTTCCTGCAATTCAGAGTGATGTAGAGCCTCCCTGTGTATCCAGACAGGCTCTGTATTAATTCTGCCCTCTGCCACATGCTCTCAAACCCCCCAACTCCCTCTGGCTGGGTTACACCACGGCTCCAAGAAAGACTTGCTTTAACATTGCATCCTTGGTTTATTTTTACCTGTGAGTACAATGACAGATGGTCAACATTTAGCATTTAATTACATAACACCATGGCTCAAAGAGATTGCTGCTTTGCTAAACAGGTTTTTTATGAGATCAGTTCTGGTTTTCACATGAATACCACTTAAAATACCTGTACCAATAGTAGAACTGGGAATTTTGGCCTTAAAAATATTGTGTTATTGACTACAACCTTTCTGGATAGGAATTATGTCTGAAGGTACACATGTTAGCTCTGAAAATACAGAGATGGTTATTAAAATCGCTGGATTGTCAAAACTACAAAAATCAAAACCATCTCATTTTGATTATGAGATACTATAGATTTTTTTTTAAGTGTACCATCTGTTTGCTTTTCAACTGCTCAATCAAAAATACAAGACTTGGAAGATCTGGCCAGACTGGGCACTGTATGTAAAACACCTATTTGAAAGGGCATTGTTCAGATTTGACAGTCACAGTTACTTTTTAGGATATTGCAAGTGGGCAAAAGCTTCTTACAGTTCTTCTTGCCCACTTTCTGCTTCCTTCCTCTCTAAATTAGTGTGAGGCCTCATAGCCCTGTCTAGGGAAGCAGCTGAACTTAGCACTGTGACAAACATGTTAAGATGGCAGGATCCAAACTGTGGCTTCCTTGGCTCATGTTGCCTACTCAGCTGGAGGCTTTCTGTGTGACTTTGTGCTTAAATAACAGTATGGCACATTTTTCTACAAGAATCTTATGTAATAAGATGGTAAACACAAAGGATGTAGTCAGTCATCTATCCTGCTTACATTGCCAGGGACAAGTTGTTCATCACAATTCTGTTTAATACAACTACTCCATCTTGCACAGTTTCCCCAATAGGCAGTTTGTATTTTCTGTTGTTGAAATTGATTGCAGTTTCTTTTAACTCATTTTCAGTTGTTTCTATGTAATCCTTAACACTGCCTGGCAAAAAAAAAAAAAAAGTAAATTCACAAATTGATCAGGACTAAATGTATTCTGGCTGGAGGCATAAGATGTTTATTGAAATATTTCAACACTGAAGGTATCCAGAGGTCAGCTGATTGACCTTCCTCTGGAATAGGCTGTTGGGGCATAAAACCACTCATGTATTCCTCCTCCTTCCCCTTCACCTTCATCCAGAGAGAGGATAGAAGGTGAAAGACAAGCATAAGAATAGTTTTGGTATGCTGTCTTTCCCTCTTTGTCCTTCCAAAAGTATGCACTAGCAACACAGCTCTTGAACGTTGCATTCTTATTTCTTTAAGCTGTGTCTTTTTATACCTATCCAAGATCAAGAGGACTTAGGAATTGTCCCTGCCTGCTCAGAAGGGCAAGCCAGCCGCCTGTATTGCAATCCTGACTGTACTGACTCCCTTGGCTGTACTGAGCTCTAGGACTGTTGTTCTGAGAGCTGTCAGGGCAAGACTAGAGGGAACTTGGTGGGATAGCACAGGTTCCTCTAAAATGAGGATTTTAAAATGGGAAGGAGGAGAAATGTTAGAATCATAGAATCATTTCTGTTTCAAAAGACGAAGATTATCCAATTGTATTCTGCACAAAGGAGACACCATGTAAATAGGCCCAAGAGAAAGGGACAGATGGACTACTGAGGCTGTCAATACCGTGAAGAACTTTGAAGAATTGCAGAAATATCTGGATCCTGGAGTTCATCTTTGCATGGTATGCTGGCAATGCAGAGTCAGTGGAGATGGAAGGAGATGGAACAGTGCAGCTAAGGATTCTACCCAGAGACAGCTCTCTTTTCTTGGTGATTATAGGAAATGCAGCACAGCAGGAACAAAAGTACCATCTTATGGTGTGTTTGAAACAGTACACCAAATAATGAAATGGATTTAGGACTTACTGTGGACAGATCCTTGAGTACTGCTGGGAAAAAAAAAACAGCATCGTTGAAAGTCCTTATGCTGGATGAGATTCTGGACAGACCTTCTGAAAACTTTTAATGAGTTACATTTTTAAAAGAAATTATTTAAACACTTAATATGCCATGCCTGGCACAATAGGAAGTGTGTTAGAAAGCTTGCAATGTAGGGCAGAAAGAGCTATGCTGAACTTTGAAAATACATGTAAAGAAAAGCTCTGGGGATTGGAGCAGTTCTCAATGGAAATGAACAGACTTGCCGGAGCCCTCAGTTAAAGAAAAAAAAAGAACAGTACAATGGAAGAGTCTTCTGAGAAAAAAAAATAAAAAGCATGGAAGTGAAGTATAAAGATGTTACTGAGAAATCAGCCTGATACCATCAGTGAAACAAACGGCTTTGGCTCCTAAAAGGTATAAATTAGAAGGCAGGTAGCTGGGGATGAGATAAAGGATGACCTACTTGAAGAGAAGAAACAGAATAAAGCTTTTCCTTCTCTGCCTGGTCCTAACTTTTTTAATTTTAATAGCAATTAGCAACCATCTTGTAAGTATATCACTCTATTAGTGTTATTTCCAGTTTTGGAAAGAGGCTGCTGTTAGCATGTTCTGAATAATGCTGGAAACATTGGGTTTTAAAAAGTTGGATTTCTTCATGGTGTGAATTCCCTGCTCTGGAAATAGGGCAGAAGTGAGTAAATTAACTGAAATGCTAGAACAGTCATCTAACTTTATCTCAGGGTCTAAATCAATGTGGGAAACAAATTAACCGCAGGTTTCCTTTAAGTGCAGAACTGCTTGCCCTAGTGCTTCCTGAACGTATATAAAACACTCTCTGGGTATGTATGCATTTTATATTAATAATAAATCTATGTACAATCAGGCATTTTAACATCAATCTTAATCTAGCAAGACTTTCTTTTTTATCAATTGAACTGCTATTTTAATTGACTTCTAAAAATGAAGCAAAGACTGCTGTTAAATCTGATGAGCATGATGCATAGTAATACACTGATTAGAATGCAGCTCTGCTCCCTCCTGACTTTTGCATAACTTGAGGAACGTGGCATTGGATGCAGTCCAGGTTTTATAACTGAATGTCTACAAAATTGAAAATTGAATGCTTGGCCAGTCTTACTTATTTTTGGTGGGGTTTTTTTGGTTGGTTTTTTTGGTTGGTTTTTTTTAATGACAATGGAAGTAACTCACTGGCCTCGGTTCAAAAGTCCTGCAGACACAGGCTTTGACAGCCGTGTTCATTATTGCACTTAACAAATGATCTCCCATTATTTACCAGTCTTACAGCAAATTCTAAAGATGGGACCCAGTCCTCTGCCAGGGTCTGTGAGTTTACATTGGCTCAAATCAAAACACAGACAAAACAATTATCTCATCTGACTTACACCTCAGATAGGGTGGACAGGGTATGCTTGGAAATTAAATCAAAAGAAGTGCATGTTTATGTGATACTTACACAGCAAAATTTCTAGCTAAAAAACTAATGAAAGTAGAGTCAACAAGTGTTTAAAAAATATAGACTTTTTTTTTTTAATTCACTTCTAACATTATTGAAGTCAGCTGAATTTTCTCCCTATTTTCATTAGCTGATACTCCAACCTGACATTGCTTTCAGAAACCAGTTTTCACTGGCTCATAGCAGAATACAAGTTCCAGCCACTCTCAGGAGGCTCCTTACTATGGTTTATATATCTTGGAGGAGTCGTTTCATGAAGCCACTGGGATTTGAAATCAGCTTGTCAATAGCAACATTGAGATGAGTCCTCCTACCCATTTATGATCCTGTCTTGCCTTGAGAAGGGTGTTAAACTTAACTTTAATATAAGAAAATAAACAAATGAGACATAAAATGTGCAATATAAGGGAAGTATTTCAACCTTTTTTTAACTCCGTGAGTTTTCAATTACTGCTGCTTTCCACTTCGCTGCTAATTCTGCCTCTGTTTGGTTTCATTCTTATTTGTTGTACAGTCTCTGAAATTCAGATTGCAAGCAATTTGTATTCTAGGCTCTTCTGTCTCCTAACTGCATTCTACAATGACAGTAATAGCAGTAAGAATATTAAACATGTACATGAAACATACATGAATATGACATAGGGTGTACCTCCTACTTGCTTTTCAGTTAATTTGCCACCAAGAGGATTTGTTTTCAGGTATTTTAAGAAGTTTGCTAAAAATTTTATTATATTAGACTTAAACCATCAGTCTGTATACAAGCAAATGTAGTTGAACTGAGCATCACATTTTACTTGGGCTCCTTAACTATCATTAGAGCATAAATTGTAATAGTTACAACAGTCTACAGGGATATATAGGTATTTTACAGCTATTATAAATGAACACTATTAAAGTTAGACATATGTGTATATAAGACTCCAGAAATGGTTGTTGAAGAAGGAACACCTGCTTCTTGTAGATTCTCAGATTATTTTGTATCTAAAAACAGAAACAGGAAAGAAAAAAAATATTCATTCTAATCACATCTTGAATTATTAAGCAGGGTTTATTAACCATTTACTTGGTAGCTGTGCCTCCAGGTCTCAGAGAGGAGGAAGCACTGAGCCATGCTCTGTGCAGACACCTGTATTGGCATTGTCTGTGCTGTAAGGAAGTTAATCATGGGAATAGAGTGATCAGATAAAATGTGGTAGATTAATGCAACAAGCATATTGAGCGTTGATCTGAAAAAGACATGTCAATGAACAGTATTTTATGGTTCTCTAAATTACATCTCTGTTTTAAATGGTGTTTAATAGAGATTGCCCAGTGAATGATGTAAGGAGGCAGATGATGATAGCACTGGATAAATGTATTTTGTCTTCATGAATCTGACTCAGTTTTGAACTTGATTTCAAATTGAGCATTGGGCTGCTGTCCATTTGTCAGACACAGTGAGTTGCTGGTTCCAGATGTGGTGAGAGCTGCAACAAGAAATATGGCTGGTACCAGACACTGCTGCTGCTGGCTTTCAGGAGTCTGGGAGTGGGGTGGTTTTGTGAGGAAGCACAAGGACACTGGTGAGCAGGGTCTGCAGGAGCTGCAAGCACAGCTCTGCCCTTTGCAGCATCAGGATGTGACCTGGGCTGTGAGGGCTGTCCCAGAGCAGCAGCTGACCTGTCAGTGTTCATACAGCTCAAGAGAGGATGTGAGATAGTAGATCTTTCTTACTTTGTGGGCTTAACTACACATCTTTGGCTGGAATCAAGATGTTCATCCACAGCTGAGAAGAAAGAAGTAAAATTCAGGAAAAGGTGAGAGCAGAGGTGAGGGTTTAGCAATGGCAACATCCTGTAATGCCAAATATAATAACACTGAATGCAAGGAACAATTTTTTTTTTTCCTTCTGTTTCTCATCTGAATCTTTTTTATTTTCTTGTCTTCAGTAAGGCCCAACTCACAATGTTAAACCATTGCTTACTTCGATTAGGACTGACACAGACATGTCTGCATTGGGTGTACTTAGGATGCATTGTGTTCTTATCTTACTGTGCCTTTGTGTTTAGACCCACAACAGAAACCTGCTCTCCATTGACTTCGACCACGTAACCAGAACAGGAAAGATTTATGATGATCACCGCAAATTCACTCTTCGAATTATGTATGACCAGACAGGACGCCCCATTTTATGGTCCCCCATCAGCAAGTACAATGAGGTCAATATCACTTATTCACACTCTGGATTAGTCACCTATATCCAAAGAGGAACCTGGACTGAGAAAATGGAGTATGATCCAAGTGGGAACATCATTTCCAGAACATGGGCAGATGGTAAAATATGGAGTTACACATATCTAGAAAAGGTAAATTATTTAAGAAGTGGGGTTTGTGCCAAGATAAAAAATACTTGGGTTTATTATATTATATTATGTTCTATTTATTTATTTTATTGTATTTATTTATTATATTATATTTTGTACTATGTTATAATGCTGCCTCTTGCAAGTGTATTTAAGACTTTTAAAAGAGAAAATGCATGGAATTACATAGCTAGGTAAAAATGAATGTGTCTGGATATGCTCAGACCTACATGTCACCTGCTCAAACCTGACATAGTTCAGTTCAGAAGAAAGTTATCAGCACCTCAGGTTTGTTTAATTGGTAGGTCAAAACAACTTTCTGGTCTCAGTCCAAGTTCAAGTGAAGAAAGGACACCCTAACTGCTGAAAATCACATTACTACTCTGGATAACAGTCAGAAAGATAACAGTCCTGAAAGAGAACTTTTTTTTCTCTACAAACACAGCTCTTTTAAGTCAAAATTAGGAGCCCGTGAGCACATGCTTACCTATTCAGTGCTGCATTTTAAACAAGGGTTTGACCCTGGGAGGAGAAAGCGTACTGCAGTATTTATGCGGGCCATTTGAGGGGGAATTATTAATATGAAATGAGTTACTGCTCTGCTTTTATAGTGACTTCGCATCTAAATTCCCTGAACATTTTAAGTTCCATGTGTGTCTAGAGGTAATGGTCACAAAATATGGAGATGAATATTGTATAAACCAAGGAGGAACATCTTCATCTGTAGTAACATTTTGTTTGGTCTTGTCTTTCAAAACCAGAAAGCCAATCTGTATTTTTAAGGCTTTCAGAACTCAGCATGAACTTATATTCAAAGTTTTTTAGATAGCAACATCTTGGACTATCCAATACACCTACAAATATACAAAATATACAAAAACATACAAATGTTAGCAGAACATTTTCTCTGAACCTGTAAACCACGGGAAAAAACTATGGAGGGTGGGGGGCAGGAGAGGTAACGTTGACAGGAGTTATTACACACAGGAAATCCAGTGACTTTGAAGTTACTTGTATATTAAAGAGTTCCAAATGTGTACTTTTAAGATAAACTGTGCTGTACTTATTTTGAATGTATTTAAGCTTGATCCTCAAAAAACTTAAACCTAATCCAGTGGAAAAAAAAAACTATCAAGACTGGAAAATGCATAAAAATGTGATTCCTCCTTGTCTGCATGCAGTGTGGTTCTTGCATGTGTTAACAAGATTGGCAAACCCCAGGAGCTTCAGAAGTTTGTTTCAGATAAATTTGTCAGGGCTTTTTTTGTCTGTATGCTCTTTTGCAAATTACAAGTAAACAGGCATTTCATACAGCTTTCAAATATTTGGGCAATGTGCCTTTTGGAGGAATCTCTTATTTTTTTCTTTGGACCCAAAGGACTTTAATTTTGGAAAGATGTATGCTTCTTATCTTTCCAAACCACTTTGTCTGTTCTTAGTTTATGATGAGCTCATAAATTCAGTCGTATAACTTAACACTGTTACTCTGGAATTCTACACAAAGGGCCAAATCCTGATCTTGTGGAAGCAAGTGGCAAAAGCTTACTGGTTCAGTAGCAGCTTGGGTAATGCTGTAACTGTCATTAAAATTATGGAAAGTCATTCACACCATGGACAATAGTCTCCCAGCTATTTAATGTACTTTCATGAGTGTCGTTCCTTGTGTCAAAGAAAGATGAATTCACTGTCAAAATTAGACATTAAAATATAACTTTGTGGCTCCATTAAAGTCAATAACTCATTGTGTTGATTATGTAATGATTGCTAAAGGTTTTCTGAAGCCTTGTAAGAAACAATAATTCCTTACATGAAAAAAAATTTAATTATATAGGTGGCTTCCAATTCATAGTTATTTAATTCTTCAGTTTTAGCACTTGATGAGTTAATTGTACATCCTCAAAAATCTCTACCCCTTACAAAATTAGTTCAAATAATTAAGGTTTTAAAAAGCACTACAACA
Source organism: Corvus moneduloides (assembly GCF_009650955.1). Lineage (NCBI taxonomy): Eukaryota > Metazoa > Chordata > Aves > Passeriformes > Corvidae > Corvus > Corvus moneduloides. The sequence goes on along the minus strand of NC_045489.1, from coordinate 10,851,234 downwards.
TTAGCATTGTAAATAATTCTAAATGATGAGATTCTGTTCCTCTTGTTTTGGTCACTTTCCTCAATTAGTTAATGCTGTTACATAATCTGAATACTCCGAGCTTGCTTCCAAAACCAGACAGACAAAACAGATGAGTGGCTGTGTGTGTCTGCTGGACAGAAATGACATCTAGTGGTGATGCTCAGCATTTGTCTATTCCCAGCAGAGCTCCCAGTAATTGCCACTGGCTGTTTGTCTTGATACACCATACGGTATCAATCATTATGTGGTTGACCAGGCTCTGGTTGCTTTAATAAAATGACAGCTTTTTGGATGTTTTATGAGCTACCCTCTGAAATCCTTTAAAACAACTAGAACCCAATTTGTGCAGAGTTGAAAAATCCTTTGTAATATTATTAGGGTGAATTGGGAATTAATTTTTTTTCGCTTTATGTATCCTCTAATAGGCGTGAGAGGATACTAAGTCTCCAGCCCTTGTACTGTCTGTCTTTTTACTATCCTGGACAAAAGTGAAAAAGCCACAAAGTGCTGTAAAAATGGCACACAGGGGCACTAAAGTTATATTGGGGATGTTTCTGATCTTGTTATTCATACTCTGTCAATGGCAGACAGCTTAAAAACAGGCACGGGAGCAGTATATAGAGAGAGGCGTCACAGCAGTGCTAGGAGAGAGTTCAGCCAGTGGTTTACTGCAGACTGGAGACTCTTGACTGAGGGTAGAAACAAAATAAACGCGGCGCATGTTGGAATGGTTGGCGGAGCAGCAATGAAGCGATCAGAAAATGCTCAGTGTGAAGGTCTGTCATCACCAGTTGGCAGAGGGTGACCTGGAGTGGCATATGTTGGTGCTCTCTGGCTGCTGTACAGGTGACAGATGTCTTTTGCCAAGGGCAGGAAGAGACACATCTTGGTCAGTCAGGGGGCTGGGGGTGTGGAGAGGATGTCCAAGGCTGAGTCTATCTCTGGCCCTTTGAATGGGCAGTTGGTTTATTTGTCAGAGAAAAGTGGCTCAGGGCCAATGTTATTTAGCACATTGCAGGGCTGATCATACGGTGTTTTCTTCCCAGAGAAGATTTTTGAGCTTAGAGGAGAAAAAATCCTATTTTCCTGCTTTCTTTCTCCAATACTCTATGACAAAGTAGTCGTACCGTTCCGTGTAAGACTTTGTTTTGCATGATGTCTCAATCCTGCAGAAGCCTGACAAATTTGCTTATGCGCCTGGTAGGTTTGAGCTGTGGGCTAAGAGCTAGGCAGTGTCGGTGCTCCAGCACAACTCAGACAAGGCAAGGAATGTGCAGTGCTCTGGTCCAGCCAAGCCACTTGCTAGAGCTGGGGGAAGGCTACACAGTTCCCCCATATATTTTCATTCTGTGGTTTCATTATCCTTGTTTCAACAGTGACTGTTCACCAGCCAGCTTGTGCTCTGTGACACTGTGACTTTACATGGTGGGTGAGAAGGCGTACAGAACCCAAACTTTAATTATCAATAGAAAAAGTCTGCACTTGCACATTCATCTGCCAGACAAGCAGACCAGATTTCATTAACCAGCCACAATTAACCAACACAGGGCACCCGTACAGAAATTATATTCTTTTTAAACATTAAAAATGAACAATAGAAGTAGTCACACCAAAGAATCTGCAGACTATTTTCATCCATCTGTAAGCATGGAGATATTATGAACTCTGGGGCAATGTATATTTAAAAGAAAATATACAGGAAAAGGGGTAGGTCTATGCTGGAAATAAGCAGAATGCCAATAAAAGCTAAACACCTTGTACACGCACAAAGTTTCCCCTTTCCAGCTCCTCTAGACACATCTGCTGGTGCAGATGCTCTGCCTGTGTGTGAGGAAGAAGTTCTCTCTGGTTTTGCTTCCTGAGAGTATGCCCTAAATATTTCAAAGCAACATAGCACGTCAGCATGAGGCTGAAATGCTGCTGAGAGCCACATCTGCCTTCCAGTTTGGAGGCCTTTACCTCTAGACTTATTATGATTCTCCTCCTGTTTTGTACCACCTTGCTGGCCAGGTCTCCTGGAGCTGAAAGCTTCACTTGGAATTGTACAGACAGTAAGAGCAAACTACAAGAGTGAGTGGTTGTTTCAGCATTTCCATAACCTTCAGGCACTCACTAGATGGATCCCCATGTGCTTGATCCGCCCCTTACCGTGCCATTGCTGTTTGGTTGCAGTCCGTGATGCTCCTGTTGCACAGCCAGCGGCGCTACATCTTCGAGTACGACCAGTCGGAGTCGCTGCAGTCGGTGACGATGCCCAGCATGGTGCGCCACGCCCTGCAGACCATGCTGTCCGTGGGCTACTACCGCAACATCTACACCCCTCCCGACAGCGGCGCCGCCTTCATCCAGGACCTCGCCAGGGATGGGCGGCTGCTGCAGACCTTGTACCCTGGCACAGGGCGCAGGGTCCTGTACAAGTACACCAAACAGTCCCGGCTCTCCGAGATTCTGTACGACACTACGCAAGTCACGTTCACCTACGAGGAGTCTTCTGGGGTTATTAAAACAATACATTTAATGCATGATGGGTTCATCTGTACCATCAGATACAGGCAGACAGGTTTGTCTAACTGTGACTAGTTTGCTGAAGTTTTTGGCTCCTTAAAACGTGACACTGATTCCTCATTTGCAGCACCCTGATCCTGCACTTACCTGGCATGAAATTCCATTATTTTTATGTCTGCAAGTTCTTATATTTTATGTTCCAATAGAAAAATATATGTGTATGTCTCTGTGTCTGCGTCCATAGGTGAATATAGCTGTCCCATTTGAAATACAGTTTTCTTTTTATTGCATGGTATGGAATAGCTCTTAGAATATTTTGTTGTTTTTATTCCTCTGTGTGGATATTTGCTAAATACTAAATCAAGTTGGTTTATTGTTTGTATTTTCGAGTTTCCCTGTTTACACCATAATATAACATAAATTCAAAAGGACTTTATATGAGGAAAGAAATCACCATGTGAAATAAATTTAGTTTAGAATTATCTTGTAAGTAAATAGAAATCATAATTATGAATAAAACAGCATTCATTTAGACAAATATTAATAAAATATAAATAATTCGTAGAGCAAGCATTAATAAAGGTTTGTGAGAGAACAATGTAACATACTCTGTAGGGTGAGTAAACCAGGGACACAATTCATTATTTTTCTTACTTTTCCTCTTTCCCCTGTTTGTTTTGGACAGGTCCACTTATTGGTCGCCAGATCTTCAGGTTTAGTGAAGAGGGGCTTGTGAATGCCAGATTTGACTACAGCTATAACAACTTCCGTGTCACAAGCATGCAGGCGATGATCAATGAGACGCCCCTTCCCATAGATCTGTACCGTTACGTCGATGTTTCTGGCAGGACTGAGCAATTTGGAAAATTCAGTGTCATTAATTACGATTTAAACCAAGTTATAACCACCACTGTGATGAAACATACCAAAATCTTCAGTGCCAATGGCCAGGTGATTGAAGTACAGTATGAAATTCTCAAGTCTATTGCTTACTGGATGACCATCCAGTATGATAACATGGGTCGCATGGTGATCTGTGACATACGTGTGGGTGTAGATGCCAATATAACAAGGTATTTTTATGAATACGATGCTGATGGTCAGCTCCAGACTGTGTCTGTGAATGATAAAACCCAGTGGCGCTACAGCTACGACCTTAATGGCAACATCAACTTGCTGAGCCATGGGAACAGCGCGCGCCTCACTCCTCTGAGATACGACCTGAGAGATCGCATTACCAGGCTTGGGGAAATTCAATATAAAATGGACGAAGATGGTTTTCTCAGGCAAAGAGGCAATGAGATCTTTGAGTACAACTCTAATGGTTTGCTGAACAAAGCATATAACAAAGTGTCTGGCTGGACTGTGCAATACTGTTATGATGGTCTGGGAAGACGAGTTGCAAGCAAATCAAGCCTAGGACAACACTTACAGTTCTTTTATGCTGATCTCTCCAACCCAATAAGAATTACTCACTTGTACAATCACACTAGCTCAGAAATAACATCCCTATATTATGATCTGCAAGGTCATCTCATTGCAATGGAATTAAGCAGTGGAGAAGAATATTATGTTGCTTGTGATAACACTGGGACACCTCTAGCTGTGTTTAGCAGTCGAGGCCAAGTCATAAAAGAAATTTTGTACACCCCATATGGAGAGATATACCAGGACACTAATCCAGATTTTGAGGTTATCATTGGTTTTCATGGAGGACTCTATGATTCTCTTACTAAATTAGTGCATCTGGGTCAGCGGGACTATGATGTCATTGCTGGTCGGTGGACGACACCAAATCACCATATATGGAAGCACCTGAATGCTGTCCCACAACCATTTAATCTCTACTCATTTGAAAATAATTACCCAGTTGGAAGAATCCAAGACGTTGCTAAGTATACTACAGGTAAAAGTAACCTGTCTCTCATGAAAATAAAACTTTTTCTTGAATTGTGGTATGGATTCAACATTCCGGAAATCTTTTGCATACAAAAAGTCTCTAATCTTAAATCTATTGAACTCATTTCTTTAATAGATTGCATCTTATGAACCTGATCTGTTTTCTTTAGCATTTATGGTAACCAAGAAAATAATTAATAGCTGCTTCTGTCAGTGCTAAAATTAGGGGAAGAATGGAGGCGGCTTAATTTGAATTTTTTCCATTATAAATAGATAGAAGGAACACTATTGATTTGAGTGTAGCTATGCTTTGTAACCAAATAATTTCTTTGCTACAGTAAATGCTGTAGCTAGTACAGGAAACATAAATTGATGTGAAATCATTTTTTCTGCATAGCTGGAATTTCTGCAGACTACCTTCACTTTTCCTAGGATTTATGTGCCTTTTTGCCAGTATCCTTTTCTTGTTTTGTAGACATTGGAAGTTGGCTAGAGCTGTTTGGTTTCCAGTTGCACAATGTGCTGCCTGGATTCCCAAAACCAGAGATGGAAGCTTTGGGGACAACATATGAACTTCTACAGCTTCAAACAAAAACCCAGGAGTGGGATCCTGGAAAGGTTAGCACACATTCTCTTCAGCTGCTTCTAATACTAAATGAAGGAGTTTTAATAGAAAATATTGGATACCAAGGAAACAGTGTGACTGTATCTTTCAATGTAATAGGCAAGGCAAATTGTTTAAGAACGATAGAAACTTTAATGTTGTCAATCATGTACTGGCATCAGAGTGGAGGAGAGGTTTAAGGAGAAGCTTTTAGCAACACAGTGAAGGAAATTTGTAGCTATTTATAGAGAAAATATCCAAATTTGAGGTGCAGGATAGGCAAAAGAGTAAAAGTGTTTGTGCAAATATTGAAAAAAACAGAGAAAATCTTATGGAATTAAAAAACTAGAACAGCAGATTTTCATCTTTGTTAGCAAAGATGCCACAAGCACTGGAAAATCACTGAGGGTATAAACAGCTTTACAACTCAGTGTCTTTGCATAATTATTGCGGGAAACAGAAATGCTGCTGTGTATTTGTAAGGGGTCTGTAAATCTTAGCCTTACTCCAGGGCTTATTTTCAGTAACAATGAGCCAGACAGCAGCTGTCAGAGTCCAGCAATCAATGTGACTGCAACAGAACCAACTACCAATATTCTGAGCGGGCATTCACATTTCGCATATGAGCACTTGTTGACAAAGAAATATGATTTTGTAAAGATGCCTTTCCTCTATTGTAGTCAGGAAAGGGAAGGAGAAGCATAAAGCATTGAGAGTTCACATGCACGTTCCCAGCATTTAAGACAATTACCATCCCCCAAACGCAGAAGGCTGGAGGGTCGGAGCTCATGCCAGATGTAGGAGCATGTCCATGGAAAATTATCACTGGGATGTGAAGCTTTTCCAAGGTACAGAAAAGATGTAGTGATAGGTGTAGTGTTGAAAGACAAAGAGAAGACTAGAGTGAAGTTTCTTCTAGCTTCTACAAGCAGCAAGATCTACAGAGGTGACATGCTTGCCTATTGTTCTAGTGTCTCAAGACCTTCATAACCTGCTTTCCTTAAAGAATGGGCTATAAAATTCATTACCATGTGTCTTGGGGTGACTTTATTATGTGTATCCCATATGACTGCCCTATGCCCAGAAATTAATTCTTGTGCCTTTCTATGCATTTAAACTGAGCCTGAGAGGAGGAAGGAAAAACTGAGCAAAACTTTTTCAAAGCAGTTTGCAGCTTGTTCAAGGTCACACAGAACTTTTTTCCAGCTGAGGCAGGGGAGCAAGGAAGCACTCGGCTTGCAGGTTTTTTTTCCAGTCAGCTTTCAGCCAGTTTTTCAGTTTCCTTTTCTCCAGAGAGAGACTGAGAGTTGAACTTTTTTTCTTTCCCTGGAATTCTGGATTTTCTCCCTTTTCTGCTGGACTGTTCCAATATCAGAGCACATCAGGAGAACTTTCCACTGGGCACAGGGGGCCTGGCCCTGGGCCAAGCCCCAGCTCCGAGGAGGCCTAAGGGAGGACTCTAACACTTTCCCAGGTTTTTTCTCCACAGTCAGAAATTTTTATTAATTAGCATTATTTTCCTTTTCCCGTGTGTTTGTTATATAAATAGTTTTTATCTCTTTCACTTTCCTTAGAGGAAAATTTATTTTTTCCCAAACCTGGTGGGGGAGGGATGGTTGAGACCTGCCTTCTCTCAGAGGATATATTTCTAAATTTGGCCAAACCAGCACACCGTGGTTCTACAGAAGATGTAATTAAACTCACAGGGACTAAGCAGAGCCACGTGAACGGGCATAGCTTTGAGTTCAGGTTTCTCTGAACTGCTAAGGGCTGAAAAACCAGCCATTAGAGTAACAGTTCTAGGGGAGGAAAAATAAAAATAACAAATAGAAAAATAGCATTTGTGCTAAACACATTTCCATTTGTTTCCTAGAAACAAGGAGTCCAAGAGACAGAAAGCACTGCCATAAGTTATTAAAAAGCCTGTGCATATGCCCAGGTTCTGTAGGTGTGCACGATACTTTCCAAAAATGGAAGATCCATTCTAAGGAATTAAGAGACAAGTAGGGTTAGATACAATGATGAATTGCAAGGTACCTTGCCTGCAAACTTGATTGTTATTTTCTTTTCCAGACTATCCTTGGCATTCAATGTGAACTACAAAAGCAACTCCGAAACTTTATCTCCTTGGACCAACTTCCTATGACACCCAGGTACAGTGATAGCAAGTGTTCTGAAGGAGTGAAGCAACTGAGATTTGCAGCTGTTCCTTCAGTATTTGGAAAAGGCATCAAATTCGCTATAAAGGATGGTATAGTGACAGCTGACATTATCGGGGTGGCTAACGAGGATAGCCGGCGCATTGCTGCCATCCTCAACAACGCTCATTACCTGGAGAACCTGCATTTCACCATTGAGGGCCGGGACACCCATTACTTCATCAAGCTGGGCTCTTTGGAGGAAGATTTGGCCCTGATTGGCAGCACCGGAGGGCGCCGCATCCTGGAGAACGGCGTCAACGTGACGGTGTCGCAGATGACATCAGTGATCAACGGCAGGACTAGGCGCTTTGCCGACATCCAGCTCCAGCACGGCGCGCTCTGCTTCAACGTGCGCTACGGAACCACGGTGGAAGAGGAAAAGAACCATGTCCTGGAGGTAGCCAGGCAGCGAGCTGTGACTCAGGCCTGGACTAAGGAGCAGAGGCGGCTGCAGGAGGGGGAAGAAGGAATTCGAGCGTGGACAGATGGAGAGAAACAGCAGCTTTTAAGCACTGGACGGGTACAAGGCTACGATGGATATTTTGTTTTATCTGTGGAGCAGTATCTCGAACTTTCTGACAGTGCCAATAATATTCACTTCATGAGACAGAGTGAAATAGGCAGAAGGTAACAAAGAAAATCTCTGCCTTTGCATCACCAAAGACTGCCTGTTTTTAAACGTAAAATGGTATATTGTATTGGTTTTCTAGATCAGAACTCTGTATATATAAATATAGAGGAAAAAACATATCCAACTGCCTTTAAATGTGACAGAAGATGGTATTTTAATATCGTTTGTTAACTCTTTGAGAGATGACAGTGACAATTTTTAGTTCTTGTGTGGCAGTATTCAAAAATTTCAGAAGCAGAGTCCTGCAAGCCGAGCGGCGCGACCTGCGCGCGAGGTGCCTGGGGTGACACCGCACAGCCCTGCAGGGTAGGGGTGAGTGCCACGTGCTCTGCCTTCTCCTAAAGAAACACGACTTTTTTGTTGTTGATTTAATAATTCACCAGTTATTTAAATGGTTACAGAGCCTGATTCTGCAACCCGTATTTACTGGGTGGCTTTTATCCCAGTGAGATCTCCCATAAGTTCGAGGGATTGCATACAGAAACCAGACTGTGTATGGAAACTTCGCAGCTGCTCACCAACCCCACACATGTTCCTCAGAGTTAAGAGCTAAGGGATTTCCTAACCTGGGAAATCTGACTTGGGTTGGCTTCAGTATGTACAAGGATGTCCCCTATGGCCTTTGCTCAGTTGTGGCCGCCCCTCAGCTGCTCCATGCTGAATATCACATTGTGTCCACTCGTGCATGTCAGGCCTCTCTCCCAGGGTTTCCCTCGGCACTGGGATTTACTAGGGTCTGGCAGTACACACACAGCTGCCAGTCTGCTTGGTGGCACCATGTTGGTCAGGCTTCAGCCAGAGATGGGGTAGCTAAAGCAGGCTTAGTGAGCACTGTAGTCTTCAGGAGGCTCTTCACTGGCATGTGTGTTCCAGGCTGGACTTTAACCCAGTGCTCTGGGGACAGCCCAGCTGGGAGCCCTCACAGAGCAGTATCAGGCCATGCAGGATTGGTCCTGTCTCTAGTCACTGGGCCAGGACTTGCCTTCACACAGATGATTTGGAAGTTGCAGTGTTGTTGGGTTTAGGCATCGTGTTCTTTTCATCTCAAATTAATAATCCTGTTGTAGTACTCATTTTTTCGAGTCTGAAGAAGATTGGTGGGTTGGGAGTTGATGAACCTAAGTGTGGGTAGTAAATATGTTGATAAACGTAGAACATTTCGGGGATGACTCTTCACTTTTCAGCTCAATATCTAGAGCACATAGAAAAGCATTATATTGCATGGACAGAAATTTTTATTTCCCAAGGTATCATGCACTACTGGCACAGTTACTTCATAGCAGAGTAGGTGATCCTTCCTCCAGCTTGTCATTTTTAAAAGACCTGATTATCAGGAGGTGGGGGAGGCACACAGGGAGGGGGGGATGGGCAAGCAGTTTTCCAGAGGGATCTAGAAGTCTTGTTACAGAGCCTGTGTAGCCATAACAGTGAAGTTATTGCACATTTCTTTCAGAACAGACATAGTCAATATATTGAAAAGATTTCTGCTCGTATTTACGGAAGCCAAAAAAGTGCATTCTTTATCTTTTTTCCTTTTTTTCCCCCAGTTTTCTTTTTTCCTTTGTTTTTTGGGCAAGTGGAGCAGACTGTACCCAAGTTAGAGATGAGCCTGAATTGGCAGCTGAGACCTGAGCCCCTCCCTGGGGTTTGATCTCAGGTCTCAGCCTCACCCCGTTACCGTCTCTTCCCAGATTCCTTTTGCTCCCCTGGGAGCCAGCGCAGCTTTGGGGGGTGCAGGATCAGGCTGAGTAGGAGCCTGGGCGCTGAAATCCTCCTCTGTCCCCAGCCAGGGGGAACTATGGACCAAAATCTGCACATACACCTTGTGATCAGGCTCATCATTAACTAATGTACAGAACAGAGAGCTGGCAATATCCAGGTTTGACAACATCCAGGTTTGACAGCTCAGATTTCTGTAATTTTCCATAAAATCACGGAGAATTTGAATACCTCCACACTAGCCTAAAAATGGACCTTCAAATCCTTGAGCCTCTAATACGCTTTTAATCAATGGAAGAATAATTTATGAATTGTATATAGAGAGTGCATTCATAAATGTGATGATGTATTTTATCACTGATCCAAGATGTCAATATTAGAGTCTATTTTACTTATATTTTAAGTAATTATACTTTTTTGCAATTCAGTAATGAGGATCATTTTCAAACTGCTTTAAATATCCATTATAAACAAATATTTGAAGCTATTAGAGTTACCTTGAACTGTGCATTTCTAGTATGTAATACATATTTAGTTAGCTTGTGCCTTTAGTTTCTTAAAGTTATATTTGTATTATATGCAGGAAATGCACTTTGTATTACCTACAGCTGTGGTTTTTAATACTGCCTTGATTACTGTTGTTCTCATGTTATGCCAAAAGGTCGAAGAGTGAAATGTGTTACAAGTTTGTCTTTGAAAGTAGATTTGGCATTTTCCCATTTCCTGGGTGCAGTCTAATGTACATTTTGAACAATATTTCTTATGAGAATATGGTTTTGTTAAGACTCACGTGACATTACATGGCCCAGTTACAAAAGCAGAAAAAATGCCTTCATCATAACAGTTTCTTAAATTTAGGAAACTAAATATAAATGTCGTGTTGAGATGACAGTGCTCAAGAAATGAGTTATTGCTGAAAGAGCATGGGGGAGATTGAAGTCATATCGTAGCTATACATGGGCCAGCCAGCAGTGATTTGTGAGAACTACATGAACAAATAGCTTTGGACCATCTTGATCATGAACAACCTCAGACGGAGGCAAGGAATATTTAAGTCTCCATTTTTTTTCCTTAGTAGTTAGAGCAATTTCTCAGTGGGTTTTTTGGTGGGTTTGGGTTTTTTTATATAATTCTCCATTTTCTTCCTTTTTTTTTTTAATTTTGTATTTTGCACTATAACCTAGAGACCCAGTTGAGAAAAAAGAAAAACAATCGCGTGGAAATTTTAACTGTTATTTAGATCAGATAATTTGATGCTAGCGTTCTGCACTGCAAACAAGGTTCTGAAAGAGGGAAAAATAATATCAAATAATTAAAAGAAAGTATAAATTAAAATAAAAATTTTAAAAATACACTATTGCACACTATCCTGTAGCAAAGTACCTACCATGAAAAAAACATGCTATATTTTTAATGACAGCTAAACAAATAGTGTGTACAAGTAACATTTCCTTTGCTTTCATATTTATTTAGTAAATCTAGAACATTTCAAAGTTATAAATATATATATATAGATATCTATGTAGAACATAGCCAAATAAATATATATGAACTGGTCAATGTGCAACTGGGTATATACACCTTGGCTCTTTGGTTTAAGCTCTCTCGCATCCCTCAGCTGGGCCCTGGGCAGAGGTGGCCTCATGCCCTGGCCGTGCTCTGGGGTCCCACTCTGCACCCCCTGCCCACGGAGCCCCCGGCAGCGCCCAGGGCTGGGCCAGGGGCAGCAGCTCCTCCAGGGTGAGCGATGGGCACTGTTGGAAGTCAAGGTGCTGTTCCAAAAGGGAAAGTGGTTTAGGCAGAGCAGCTCGTGGTTTAACCGAGCTGAAGGAGACAGGCAGTGCCCCGGCGTGTCCCTGTATCCGGGGCATTTGCCGGGGTGCAGCTGATCCAACGCGGTGACACCCAGGTGACACCAGGCTCAGGCTGTGCCGACAGTCCCAAGGGTTTTCCCATCAAACACTGGCTGTTATTTAAACCTCTCCTTGATAAAAAACATTGCCAGGTTGAAAGCACTCTGACTGCCAGAGGAATCACTTCCAGGCAGAAACTGGGAATGGTGGAGTTGGACTTGCTGTGGATTTGTCTGGGCGTTTGTCACCTGGCATTATTTGTCTAAGGAAACGTGTTTGACAATTTCCAGTTTTTCCTTAGATCTCGTGGTGGACTTTAGCCTTTTAATAAATGTTAGTATATCAGATCGTGTCCTTGACAGTATTTTACTTGTATGAACCATGATAAAACATTAAAATCTTCATACTCTTCTGGCAGAAGTGTCAATAAACAAGAACGAGAAGCATAGCATACGATATATGTCAAAGTAATGTTCCTTTTTAGCTTTCTCATCAACAGTAAAAAATGTTTACAATGTATGCCAAGATCTTCACTTTCTGTCTAACACCAGTTAGAGGTTCTGATCTTACAGAAATTGTGTTATAATGGCCTCAGCCTCGTTGCTAGGAAACAATAGATCCCAATTTTTTTATTCCTGCTCTAACTCCTGTGCTGAATAGTGACTGGATACTGTACAGGTTTATGTTATATGGCTGCAGTTAAATGGTCTGATGCATTTTGCTCTGGGTTTCAGACCAGAAGCATGCATTTTCTACAAGAACATCCCAGCAACACACTGTAAATATTGAAAGTTAATATATTATGTGTCAATATTTGAAAAAGAAAGTACTTTGACTATTTCATTTTTAAAAAATAAAGGTGCAAACTTATGGCGTGTGATGTTGTCTTTGTTTACATCAGTTTACATCAGTATTTGCGATATTCTGGTCATGTCAGTAAAAGGTGCTTCCATAAAGCTAAGTTAGGACTTCAGCCAATCTTGATTGATTCAAAAGTTGGGGACAGGATGTTGCTTAGCAAAATTTAATTTTACGTCTGATTCACCAAAGTTCATGCTTATAACTCTGCAGGTTTCGCTGCTGGTAAAATCCCAGCCAGTTTCTGGGCAAAGGTTATTATATTTCATCAAAGCAAATGTGAGAGGGAAAAAATACTCTGTTAAATGCCTTTGCACTCCTAATAACAGAGTGGGTGAAGTCAATGGTGCTGGTAGTATGAGTAGCAAAGTTTAAGTATCTGCATGTTCTTTAGAGCTCCCTCAAATAGATGAGGATGAATGATTCTGTGTTATCAAAAGTATGTGCCCAGGAAAATAGAACATTAAAAGCCTGGTACATGCAGCAGAGAGGAAGAGCGCATGAATGGAGGGGCACAAGGAATGCTTAAGGCTAAAGGGAAGGTTACATGGCAAAAAACCTTGGAGCAGCTGAGCTGGATAAGAACCAAGCAGAAGGGCTGAGGCTGTTCTGGGTGGATGAGAAGGAAGCGATTCCAAAGGGGTGCTCCAGTAGAAAAGGGAAGAAAACCAGCCTGGGAGACTGTATTGATTTAGTGCTGCAGGAGGGCTGTCAGAGCCGTAGACAGGGAGCAGGGGAGGGCTTAGTGGAGGCAAAGCCAGAGCTGAAGGAGCATCAGTTGCTGCAGAGGAACAGCATTCCCTTTTTGGGGAGAGGGCCAGAGCAGGGGTAACACAGTGAGCTACAAAGCCACTTGCCAGAGCTGGGGCTGTGGCAGCGAGGGGAGGGGACAGGGTGGGAGGGCTGGCAGGGGAACAGAGCAGCAGCAAGGGGCTGAGCCCAGTGTGGCTGCAGCCTGAAGGAGATGATGGGAAGGAAGCAGCAGGTGATACTGACATCATGTGGGAAGTCATGCCCGCAAAATGCAGCTGCTGCTCTCTGAAAGGATCTGTAGCTCCTCACACCTAAGTCATTGTATGAAATCTATATAATTTCCATATTACTGTTCCCATAACCAAGCATCTACTTGTTATCACAGGCACCATCAGCTTCTCTCTGTTTCCACCTTGTTTAAGCCTACAGCAATTCCAGACCCTTGGGTACCCAAAAGAAACAAATACAAGCCTCTGTCTTAATAATTTACCTCAGAAACTGAAAAGACATTCTCAGCTTTAAACAGAAATGGCATCTTCTAGAGTATTTTATGTCTTTTTCAAAAGAACAATGCATTTCTGGAGTCAACCATAGTCAAACCGGTTATCCTCAGCTCACTGCACCGCAGAGCGGGTGAGCAGCTGCTGCTTGTGTGCTGCGGGTTTGCCACATGCAGCCTCAGCCTCAAGTCAATAGGACAGTTCTGTAGGAAACAGCCCCTGGGTAAGGTTCTTCCCACTGCATGCATCCCTACCACTGTGCAATCATCTGCCAGGGATGGTTTCCAGGCACACCTGTTCCTGCTCCCAGGAGAGGCCAGGTGAACGAGAGGTTTAGACCCAGCAGTCAGAAAGCAGAAGAGCTCCCCGGGAAGGTTGGGGCTGCATGCACATACTGCCAGCACCCAGCAGCTCAGCAGGCTTTGGGGAAGCATGGTTTTCAGGAGCACAAAGCTGGAGAGGAGCTGCCAGGGACCAGATGCCACAGGCTCACAGCAAGCTGGGAGGAGAAGGGAAAGATTCAATGGGCACAAGTGACAGCAAACCAGCCACTGCATTTGCTGAGTTATGTAACGATAAAAAAAAACAGCCTTTAAATATTTTATTAAAGAGGAAATCATGCTGGATCTGCCACTGTAGGGCACTGTATTAAGGTAAGACTAATTTCAACCAATGAGCACATGTACAAAGAAGGCAGAGCAACATGTACATGCTGTGTAAAATATGATGGGACAGTTCACCATAGATGAAATTTGACCTTCAATTAGACAGAGTAGTGATCTGAAAATGTCACAACCACAACTTTGCAACAGTGTTGCCCACTAGTCCCTGTTAAGACTGGGAGGTTCATTTATTGCATGTATTCCTATTGCCAGTTTACAAGAAACTTGTGCTTCACAGAAAATCTTTTTTTGCTTGCACTGTCTCACACACACATTCTCTCTCACAAACACAGAGGGGGTAAAAAGGTAAACCATTCAGCCTTATCAAATGTTGCATGGAGCATCCCCACCTTGCTGAATCCTGGACTTTGCAGGCCACTTAGTTCTGTCACTGTTCACATCCAACTTGCCTTTAGTGAGGTGAAAACAAGGCAGGTGTGGGGCCTCTTACTGTGCCACTAAGCTGCAGGTGGCTGTGTCTGGTGAAATTCAGTTAGTTTTGTTCTCCCTGAGCCTGTAGCCTGGCATTTCTGGGAAAAGCCTCTTTCTCTCTTAGGAAATACTATCAGCCTTCCAAGATCTGCAGAAGAGACAAGTATAGGCATAAAACAAAACCAGAGCAACACAAAGGTGCCTATACAATGTTAAAGGGTTGGTTTTTTGTAATTACACATATTTTTGTAGTCCATTTGCAATCACTGTTAGTCATGTGCTTTGGAAGGGAGCATGTGAGACTCGCATTCTTTTAGTAGTCAGGACCATTTGTGTTTGTTGCAGCATGACAATTGGTGGCACAAACCAGCCAGCTGGACCAGATGCATCCCCCTTGCACACAAACAAGGCTGGGCCCTAGCTGGGTTCCCTCCCAAAGCCCACAGGAACTCACACAAGCCTACCTGGCAAAAACCCACGTAGAGGCAGTCTGGACTGTGGACTGCAGGGCAACACAGCCCTACCTCCTCAAACACAGCCCCATCCCCTCAAACAAGAGGGCCATAGGACACCCAGTCTGTTCAAAAGTGTTTCCTACTGTCTGCCGATCCATTAGCACAGTGTCATCGCACTTGTTCCCCCCCAGGTGCAAAAGGCATGTACTCTGAGTTCTCCAGCAGCCTCTTGCTAACCCTGCACAGCTGATGGGTCCTGTAGATTCAAACCTCTCCTCCAGGAGCCCAGCAGCAGCATGGAAACACAGATAGGAAAAGAGAGAAAAGCTGTCATGCAAAAATAATTTATTTTTTTAACTTGTATGCAAGGATGGCTTGTTTCAAGTACAGGGAACACCTTAAAGCAAAGAACAAGGCTTTCCACTTCACTGGGTGTTCTCGGTTACTCTGTGCATTATTTAAGCTCTTGGTCATTGCGAAAATGACAGATTTTGTTACGGGGCAGAGCAACTGGTTCGGTGGGAAATCAGTTAATGGGGATCCTCAGGGTGTCACTTGAGAATATCTTTAGGAATTGTATGAATGACAAACACAGCCCACCCAAGGCAAGGACACTTTAATGCAAACAATTCTCCTAAGGTTATAAAAGGAGACTTGCCCGACTCTGCATAAATGCCAACCAGAACAAAGCAAAGCAAGATCCAAAGGCAAGAAATGTAAAACTAATAACTAATTATTAATTAAGAGCTAATCTTGAAGGGAAAAATTTTTTACTTGACAGTACAAGGGGGAAAAAAAGACATGAAGGATTTAGCAGTTCATGGTTTTTTATCCTCTCTTAGGAAAAAAAAATTAAACCAAAAATTATCCCACCATAAGTTCAAAGTACTCCGAAACTTAAATTTCGACATCTTGAGCAATAAATTCTATGAAATACACATTTCTGCAAATGTTACAAGAAAACTCACAGAGTTGTATTTACTATCATATAAATCATTCTGTTTTAAAGCATGGATTAGAGGAGATGCTGGAAGATGTGTTTATGTCACACTTGTGGAGACATCCTCATGATGGCTGCAGGTGGAAGTCATAGCCTTCATTCCTCCCTAAGAGAAATAATCACAAATATATGAACAGATGCACACTGCAAGAAAATGGACAGTCCAGAAGGCTCATACTCCCATGAGCGAGGGTGCTGGTGAGGGAAGGCAGCCATTGCTGCCACAGCACTCAGGAATACACATTAAAAATCCATTTTCTTATCACATTGACAGGCTCTGTCTGTAATGAGCACCTGAGTGACAGCATTTCAAATGACATGATAGCAAAATTAGGGCACATTTTTGGCAATGTCACTCTGCTGGCAAGTTCAGGTCAAATATACAAGTAAGTCTGAGATCTCTGTCCCTGCCACTGTGGAGGCTCTGCTCAGCTGTAGCCAAGGTTTCCTCCCCCCACCGGTACCTGGGCAGTAGCTGGCTTTCATATCGTTGACAACTGGGTTCTGCAGGGGTGTCACAATGCCTTGGTTGGGTTTCTGGAAGGCCAGAATGAGGTTCTGCACTTTCCGAAAGAGCCTCCGGTGGACCCCAGGCGCTGTCTGCAAAGCCAAAGGGGGAGAGCTGAGAAGGGGTGCTGGGTGCCCAGTGCCTGTGCTGGCACACAGGCCTTGTCCTCAGAAATGCACACAGCTCCCAGGGAAGGAGCCAGCCATGGATGTGAACCCCCTTATGTGCCAATTCAAGATGACTCAATGAGCTGCACTGCTCTCCACTTTCCCAGGGGCATCTCAGTCTTCCTACACTGAGCAGTTTCCAGCAGCATGGCAATAGAAAGTTGGAAGAGATTTTTTAATTGCTACAAGAGAAACACACACTAATTACCCACACTCACCTGCCACACTAATTAGGCAAACTTACAGGTGACCTTTTGCTGTTTCTGACCCTGACTTATTGCAGCCAGTAATTTAACCTCCTTAGCAGTAACTTCCTAGCCTGTATCAGTAAGACAGTTCCATCCTAGAAACACCAGTAAGAAAACCTAGGGAGCAACCTGGGCTTACTGCAGAAAGGGAGTCCTCACACCACTGAATTCCAGCAAGGACACAGCCTCTTTGCAAACCCTTCTTGGAGCATTCAATGCTGGCTTATATGTTCATTGAGCATTCCTGTCTACCTCTTGTACAAAGACAGTAGCCAAATGTTACCTATTTATTAAAAGTGGGAGTCTTTCTATCTCTCTACATTAGCAACTTTTCAAACAGTATGAAATGAAACTATGTGTGCTTTTAATCAAGAATCCAATGTTTGTGTTAAATCCTTCAGGGCATTCTTGTAATAACTCCTCCTCATCAAAGTCAAGGGAGGACAAGCATAGGTCCTGCCAGCATAGTCCCACTCAAGGGACACTGCTCTCACCCAGCAGCTGTGAGCTAAATCCAGCCTCCCTGGCACCAGCTGGAGTCTTCACACTGGCTGGGATTTCACCAGCACTGCTTTAAGTTCTCTGCATCATCCTTGAAAGATGGGTGTGATCTGAGTTTGCTCAGAGATTAACCAGCCATAGGGAAGGAAGCAGAAACAGGAAAGGACCAGCTGCATCTGGAGTCTCTTTTGGCCTTGGAGGCACATACCATGGGGATAAGTTGGACAGGCTGCTGTGTCTAACAGCTGAGGCCAGCACGGTCTTAGCAACATTTACTTAAATGTTTCTGTTCCTTAAGAGAAGGGTTGGTATAATGGATCTGTAACTGGGACCTTCTCCTGCAGAGGATGTGCAGAGAAGCCTGGGCCTTCAGCACACCTATGGTGTGAAACTCAAGTAAGGTTTGCCTAAAATACAGCCAAGGAAAGCCCAAAAGCCACACACAGAGAGCCAGTGGAGGTCACAGGCCAGACATTGTAGCAGGTCCATGTAACACCAGAAAAACCTCACTGTAGATGCTGATGTCACCTAGGGCTAAAGGAGGCTGCAGCCTCAATCAGGGAATTACCTTCCACAGATGGAGGTCCCTGGCATCCTGGAATCCTTTCACAGATGCCAGTGCTTACCTTGGCATGATGGGTGCACCGTCATCCTCACCCTGTCCTGAAAAACTTCCGTCCTGGGCACTACAAATCCTAACCCTTACAGGGTGCTCCTGATGTGTTATAGAAAGAATTACTGGGCACTGTTCCCAAGGGTCACACAGATAATTACCTACTCCACAGTAATGTCAGTCACTTCCACCCCGTGATTTGTTGAGGGTAACCCCAAGAACCAATTTTGTCTTCCAGAATCACTTCTAGTATACTAATGGCCGAGGAATTATGCCTGTCTAGAAATTATATAATATTTGTAATAAATGTTCATTAACATACAAACAGAAAGCTAATTATGAATTAACACACAGAGTGCATCCAAAGAACAAAAAATTTATAAAATAAATAGAGATTAATATCCCAATTCCATCAACCTAAATGTTGTCTGTATTATAAGTAATGTTTTCCTGCACCCAAATTACCAGTTTCTTGTCAGATGGGGGAAAATATATTTTGTATCAAGTTTTGGCTACCCTATATATATTTCACACTAATGATGAATTAATCTGGATTAATGAATTAAAACAGTATACACTGAAAATTATTTCTTCAGTATTCTGACATTGGTGGTACATAGGATAGAAGGAAACAGATTGTGCTTGTCAAATTATACAACCACAATATTTTTGCCATTTAAAATGATGCAAAATGATGCACTATGGCATTATGCAACAGCTGAAATGAAACAGAAAATTATGAGTTCTAGATGGTCAGAAATGGCACCAAGACATGCTACTGATGGATGCACTCTAGATCAATTACCATCAATGAAAATCAGAATAGGCAGAAACATGAATAATTTGAATAAATTGCATTAAATCTATAATCAAACAGGATGTAGAAACTTTCAGAAAGGAAAGTACACACCTCAGCACTCCAAGATCCAGTTTCTGTCTGGGACACTCTGTAGGTATAAACATAACCCTGATGCCTGTGAAAAAAAAAATATCAACAGGTATTTATTATTCATTTGTCCTAACAGTTTTCAAAAGAATTACACTGTTATGTGACAGTCAGCTGACTTCTAGCTGGCTAAAAGTTAGCTGACTCTCACATTAAAAAGTTAGTCTCTGCTAACTTTTCCTTAAAAATAAATTCACCTCTAAAGGCTCTAGGTAGCTAAAAACCCCCCTGGCCAGATGCAGCGTTAAACCTACTGGGTTCTTTTGGGATGAGAGGGATTGGTCTGACTCAGATCTAGTTTAGCAGTATTCAGTTATTTTAGGTTAAATGGTGCTACTTTCATTCCTTCCTCAGCATTTTTATAAATTTTTTCAGTGACCTCCTTTCACTGACACACAGCAGAAACATTTTCCCGGCAAAAAGAGAAGGTGTGTTATTGACAGGTGGCATTACTGTTCTGTGATTCATTCAAATGCAGATGTTAACAGAAGCAATGTCATAACTGTAATTTATTTGGGAAGCTATACCCACAAAAAAGGAGTTAAACAATTACTCTTTGCTTTGCCCGTATGTTCCCAACTTTCAAATACTGATAAAAGAGGCATGTAAGACTGTGGAATCTTCCTTCCTTTAAAATCTGAGTCTTTGGGGAATAAGGAGCCATATACTAATAACAAGGCACAACTCATGCCAAAGTCACTCTTGCTTCTCTCATGAACCCATTTACATGGTAGATTACTACACTAATATCCAAAAATTTAGCTCAGAATCAATTTATAGCAGCTCCATGGGTACAACATTAGTTTAGATGATATCAGATAAGAAAGATTGTATTGAGTTCAAGAAGCATTTGGACAATGTTCTCAGGCACATGGTGTGAATCTGGGGCTGTTCTGAGCAGTGCCAGCACTCAATGATCCTGGTGGGTCCCTTCTAACTCAGCGTATTCTATGATTCTATGCTTCTATTTCACACTACATAGATTTACATGAACACACAGCAGGATTTTAGGGACCATTCCTTATTTGACCATCAATTCTTTTTCTTAAGAAGGCAGAAATATACTGTATTTCTTTCCAATTATGCATGGCATTATAGCAGTTACTCTGAAATATGAGAAACCATCAATGACACAGATATTGTATGATTGCAATTATTTATGCTCTGTGTCATGGCTCCTGGATAAATTCCTGTTTAAAAGTCATTACAGCAACCTTTGCAAAGTGGTGTCTGGTATAATTTGCCCAAGCAGGAAGTCTTTAAGAGCTGCCACTCTGCTATAACCCCACGAAGTGGGAGCAAAATGCCTATGGAGATTTGTGAGCTCTGCCCCCACCACTCAACTGCCATTGTGATTAGGCACGGAGGTGAAGGACACAAAGCCATTCCCTCCCATCCAGGCTGCTGCAGGGACAAGCTCCCTGTGCACAGCTGAGACACTGCCCTCCTCTCCTTGAGTATGGGAATGTGCCTGATGCTACCCCACAATCCCACCACAACATCATCCACCTCTTCATGTCTACCAAGGGAACCCTTTCCCCAGACAGACATGAAAAGCAGCTGGCCATGCTCACTTCGTGGAAACCTAAGGAGGAAAACAGCCATCATTGCTTTTCCCCTCTGCTTTCCCCAGCAAGCCGCAGTCCATCAGGGATTTGGACCTCGCGAAGAGATGTGAAGAATCTGATATGGCTGCAGGAGGAGGGAAGAATTTGGAACAGCTTTCCTGTCCATGCCATGGCACCATGGTCAGTGGTGTTTGAAGCCAGAGCTCAAGCCCAGCTGTTAAAAGCACATCCCTCTAAGCCACTAGATTATATACGTTCATGTTCAGGGAAAGCAGTGTCTCCCTTTAGGGCCCTCAGACAGTCCTGTACCATCATGTTCTTTCTTAAAGACTGAGAGCTGTGCGTGTGTCATCAGCTTTTCATGATAATATGAAGTTCACATTAATCTTTTCTTAAAAATCACAAGGAGCTTTCTTGTACCTAAGTATGTAGAATACCAGCCAATATATGGTTACTGAAATGAGGATTTTACAGGCAATAATGTACTGGGAAATACTAAACAGTTCCTGGCATTTTGTTCTGACACTTTACCATGTCTGGGTTCCTACATTGTTCCATCTCTTTGAAGTGGGTATTTAACCTTCTCTGCACTGATTTTTTTTAAAAGCCTCAAACCCACCGGAATCAGTATCTATACGTCTAAAACTCATGATCTTGCCTTCTGTTTTCAATACTACCCTGTGCACAAGGGTATGAGTAACCTGGTCTAATGGGTGGCATCCCTGCCCACGTCAGGGCAGTTGGAACTAGATGATTAGATGAACTGGATGAACTAGAGGAGATTTAAAGTCTCTTCCAACCCAAGACATTTCATGATTCTATGATTCTACTACCCCTGCTTGGTTCTTGGTTTACCCAAAAGAATTCCAGCTGCTTCAGTCTCTTTAAAATCTGATTTTTACACAAATAGCACAGTTGTCTGGAAAGCTGCCATTTGTTGTTTCTTTCATTGTTTTTCTACGTAAGAGATTGTATGAGTTGAAGGGGTTGAGGGGCTTCAGTGCTGTTCTGACTCTGAACTGCCTGTTGGCTCTCAGCACTCTGCCAGAAAGGTTTGATAAGCAGAACAAATTGAAAAATAGAGGTCAGATAAAGTAATATTCAGTATTGAAGTATGGTGAGATACAAGATAGGCACCTATCCTGCATTTTTCCAAAAATTACACTGTAAAATATTTCAGCTGAACACGGGGAAAGCACAAAGGATAGCTCAGATTAAAAGCCCATGAGGTTCTGAAAAAGGAACAAGAATTTGGGAAAAGGGATGCTTTGAGCACAGTGTGGAGAATGGGAGGAGTATGACATTGTTATCACAGCCTCATGAGGGACAAATGAGAGCTCTCCACTCTCCTGGCAAATGTTCATGTTTTTCCCAGAGAAGGAAAGACTGAAAGGTCTGAGGTGATTTTACTGTGCTTAAGTTAAAAAACACAACATTATCATCTGTTATTGGCTCTGAAACCACCAGGAAAGCGAGCCACTGTGTAGATGGGAGATGACCTGGACATCCACATCTGGTTCTTCAAAGGAAATGCACAAAGGAAGGGGGATGTGTTTTGTTAAGAGGGTGAACAGCCAGGTCTTCCCATCAAACTACTTTCCATTGGAACCTTGGTTTCCACAAGGAAAGCAAGTTTCAGCTCTTGTGATAAGTACTCTCCCAATGAACATGATCTTATCAAAACTTTCTGTCATACAGCAGGAACTTAACTTCATTACCACTTCAAAGAGTTTTTTACCTTCCATTTACAAGTGATACGATTTTTGGCCAAGTTTACTGCTACATGTGCAGCACTGCTACAGCCTCCCATGAGAAAAGTTTTTATGATTTAATCTACCTAACGTTAACTAAGATCAGTGTGGGCTGAAGGAAGGTCAAAGTGTTTTTCTCAAAAGAAAAATTAAATGCACAAATTAAAATTGAGATTGTAGAGGACATTACCTTCCAAAGAGTAAAGCGTGTAACTCTGGGCAAAAGCAGGTGAAAAAGTTCATTTACTGAAGCTTAAGTCACAGGAAATGAGAATTCCCCAGCTAACATGAGAGGACAGCTCAATTTTCTACGTTTTACTCTCTTCAGGGCAGAAAAAACACTCCTAGAGCGACACAATGTTCCTATATATGGTGTGATCTCAGAGAGCACTCTCAGTGACACTGGTGTACCATCACATCTTGGAGGAGGACCAGTTCATGACACCCAGGTAAAGATTCAGTGAAGGACTGTCCCATCCCTTCACCTGTCCCAGGGACAGACATAGCCTCACTCACAACAGCTCCTCTCTCCTGTCAGTGAAGCTCAAGGGACAGAGCAATCATGAATTAACATCTTGATGAATTAAACTCTATAAATTTTTGTTCATAGGCAAAAAAATGCCAAAATGCTGATGGGGGGAAGCAGAAAAGAGCCATTGCTGTAAGGACGATATCAGATAGCACTTATGAAAGAGTGCTTTGGTCACCACTGAGATATTTTTATGACATTTCACTTTTTTTTTGGTCTCCATAAGGAAAGATATGTTATACCAGCTGGGAACTGCACTAACACAGTCTCTATTTTAATACCTTCCCTTGGAAAACTTTGTCGAAGGAAGACCTAGAAAAAGTTGCCATTACAGGGACCAGTCCACTTTATGTTATAGGCTTTTTTTTCTTCATACCCAGAAAATTCCTCCCAAAGAGTTACCAAGACATCATTCACAGATGACATACTGAAACACCATCTGTCTACCTGTCCTCTCCATTCCTCCTTTTCAGCTGTGATCAGACCTGTTAAAGCTGCATTTACTTTAAGAGGTGAATAATTACAATCTTCTGCACCATTAAAATGGCCTGAGGACATTAGACACATGCTGCAGATTAAAATTAACCATGACATTTCAGCTGCATGGTATACTTTAAAATCATTTCCAAATATTTTGCATCTCAATTAGGAAATTTTATTAAACTAATTTTTTTATCCATTTCTGAGCCCAAAATTGAACAAATAAAAAGGGAGAAAGACAGGGAGACAAGGGAAAGCCGTGCCAGCAATAAATTACATCAATTTCTTCCTCTTACATATCTTTCTCTTCAGATGTCATTGCATTATGTCAATCAGCTCTTCTTACCTGGTATATTTACAACCTGACCTTACCTTGGAATTTCGCTTTACAATGTAGTTTAAGAACCAGACCATGGTGTGGCCCAAAAACAGTGGTTCTGAACATTATACTGCCCAGAGTCAGTTTCTTAATAACTTTGCCAAGTTTTAGCATCTCAGACTGAAATTTCATTTCATAGGGGTTTGTGTCACCCTTATTTTAGGGCTGGAGAATGTGGAAGGGAACATGTTAGGCAAAACAGTGCTTTTCCCATGTTAAAAAAAATAATCTTCTAATTGTCAGAGGAGGAGGTGCCCAGTTTTCAGAGTAAGACATAAAATTTGTTTGAAAGAAGGTATATCTCTTGCAGTCTCTGAAATCAGTAGTGCCTTCCTAGGCTGCAAGAGAGGCACTCTCTGAAGGTTGTCAGCAGTTGCAGCATCACCATGTCTGGGCTGGCTGTACCAAGGGCACTCAGCTAAGCAGTGTCCAGGATCTCAAATGTATGTGCGTGGCCTGGCCTAGATTAGTGAGATAAAACCAGAAGCTGATTTAGTAATGGGGCATCTTGGACAGGAAGTGTGGGACTGGGTGGGATGGATGTGGATGGAAAGAAAAGGGAACCATGCCAAGTGGGCAAGGAAACAGCAATGAAAATTAAAGCCCTGACAGAAAGACTACATGAGTAAGGAAGGGGACCTACAGAGGTAAAGTATGAGAGGGCTTGAACTGGGAGCAGCACAAAATGCTGGAACAGCCAGGAACAGAAGATGGGTGTTTTGGAAGCCAAAGCTGTATGAAACAAGGAAACAGACCTCAACAATGCAAGCAAAATCAGCAAGTTGTGCAGAAAAACATTTGGTAGCCTCAGAATCCCTTCCCATTGCCCTCACACTGGGAACCCAAAGCTAGAGGGTACTGCAGACCTGAGTCACCTTTCTCTTCCGTGAAACAGAGTTAAACTCTTCATCTCTCAAGCAGAGATAATGCTTAGAAACCACTTAATGCTATGGAGATGAGTACGACACTGCTCTGAAGAGGAGCCCTGCCGGGGCGCTTGCGGGGAACTCCATGCATTTGGAGCGGGGGTCAATGTCATGGAGAAGATGAGCACAGGAGGTCAGGTTGGAGCCACTTCTGCACTATCATAGGTGTTTGATGTAGGTGCAGATCAGCTCCTGAATGCCCAGAGGGACCAACTTCAGGCAGCTTCCTGGTGGGCAAACCTGCACAGGAAATGTGGATGATGGCATGGGCACAACAGGAGCTACAGAGGTGGGAGATGGCTCCCACAAAGCCAAAACTCTTGAATTTAGGGGAATACACAGCAGTGCCTTGGAGCCTTCAATCTTCTCCTCACTCTCTCCTGGAATTTGTATTTTCTGATTGACAAACAGCCTGGTTCCCTCCTTATTTAGGTCCCACCTATACAATCAAAGTACAGCAACTTAGAAATTACTACCCATCAGCTAACTCAAGCTGAAGAAGTAGTGTTCACATTGAGATGATGTGCAAGATAAAGCTCTATGTCTGCAAGAGTGAATAAAATAGGTTAAACTGGTGTTTACAACATCTGAAAAGCCCAACAGAGTGACTGTAGCCTGACTCACAGCAGCTCTTGAGTTAGCATTTATGTCACTGATTTCTGTCACTGAGTCCTATATCAACACTTCTTGTGGGAAAAATTTACCCTCAATACAGCATCAGTAACACATATTAACTTGCTGTAATGCAGTAGCACTATAAAGAAAATGCATTATCTTGTTTTTCTCTTCTGAAATTAACAAAACCTTAAAAGAGAAAGTTAAATCTTGTGAAATAGCTCTGAATTTATGCAGAGATTTCTGTGGAAGATTGTCGGTATCTTCACCACTTCAACACTCCTAACCATCTGAAGAAATGCTGCTGATTTACCTAAAGAGCAAGTGTGTAGCCTTTCTGAGCAGGGTTTGTGTCAGTCTGGTACAAGGAGATTCCAGACAAAAGCAATAAGTCAAAGAGGAATTTCTTCAAATTCAGAAATAAAGTAAGAATTTATTCAAATCTGAGATGCTAAGCAGATGGATATTACTTTGTGGCAGGCCAATAACTTAACCTTCCACTAAGCTTCATCGATTCCATGATTCAGGCTGTCTACCCTTCCAAGAAAAGCCATTAGAGTATGTAATGGTCATTAGCCAAGTTATGCTCTGCAAAGACAACACTCACTCTGGTTATCAGGCACCTGAAATACTCACCTCAGTAAAATTTACCATTGTGCTATAGAAGACTTTTTTCAAAGCTGAAAACTGTGTGTGATATTTACAACAGCAACGTTGAATTGAGGGTTCTTTTGTTCAAAATTACATTTTAACTGATAATGACTATTGTGTGCAATGTTACAAAAAATGCAATTATTCTGCCATTTCTATCAAAAATATTTCATAGGAAAGAAAGGACATGCTAAGCTGAAGCTGGCTTGTGATCCTGTATTACACCTTCATGCTGTACAGCTGATGTATCTGCCGCATCAGAAAGTTTCAGCACGTTGCCTTGAACTTGTGCACCGTGGTTACAGTGACAGAAAAAATAGCACACGTAAAATCTGATAGGACTGCAGCCTATCCCTGTTGCCATTACTGTTGCTTCAAGAGCTCTAAACAGCTTTCAATTCCAGCTTTTGATTATTCTCCACAAATTGAATGCAGCAGAGTACACAAGCAGCTGGTTTCAAACAAATCATCTGAACATACACTTTGACAAGCACGTCATGTTTGTCTTACTTAAAGCTCTGAAACAACTACTAACATTCTCAGTATTTTCAAGTATATGAATTTTAAAACCCAAACTACAAATGCTTTATCTTTGCCAATTCAGGCATGAGCTGCTTGTTTCTGCATGTGTGCTCATATATCTGTGAAGGAACATGGGGCTTTTGGTACTCTCAGGCATCTTATTTATACATTTTTCAGGCAGGGTTTAAGAGACT
The DNA here is from genome assembly GCF_009650955.1 of Corvus moneduloides. NCBI lineage: Eukaryota > Metazoa > Chordata > Aves > Passeriformes > Corvidae > Corvus > Corvus moneduloides. The sequence continues at coordinate 10,824,543 of NC_045489.1, read as the reverse complement.
GCCCCTCAGAGTAGTCACCATTAGTGTGTCCCGTGTCCCCCATTGACTTCATTAGGAGCTGTGAGCACAGAGGATTTCTGAGGGTGCTAAAAATGTCAAACGGGGCATTGAGCAAAGAGGAAACCAGACCAGTAAAGAAAGCTCCCTGGAACAATCGGGTTTGATATTAAAACCCTGGTGTACTGTGTGTAGTGTCTAACTTGTTTATGGGTAAAACGTGTATGTTTTATAAAGTATATACATTTCTTCTAGTCCAGTTTTCAGGAACAGCAAAAATCTTGCTTTTCAATGCAAGTCCAAAAATTTCCGGGAAAAGATTGTGTACCTCTTTTGACATATTCACAACATCCTTAAAGTATATATTATCAATTCAATAATGATATTCATACAAGGAAGATCTGGGAGCATGTGGTATTAAAATCTTTGCCAAATTCCGAAAGCAGCACCTCTGTTTGCAAGAGCCCTGGAGCACACAATTGAAAATCAAAACCTTCCTACTCTTCCATGCATAGTTTAATTGTGGTCTTAAAATCTTTTTGAAAGTGAGTCCTTTGTGCTTTGCCGCAGTCATACCAAGAAAATGTTCATTGTCTCTTTGAAGGCTTTCAGGCACACCATGTGCACACCCCATCTTCAGAAAGTGGAAAGCAGCATTCAGGGGAGATAAATCAGTAGCGCAGGAGAAACAAAGAAGAGAGAAAGCAGAGTTTTCTAGATGAATGCTCCAACAGGGCCCTGCCTGCTGCAGTTACCCACCTCTATAGGTCAGGTTTTATGCTACTACCTGTCTCTTTTATGCTTGCCCTGTAAAATCAGCGTCAGTCACAAGGGATTCATGAAGTCTTGACTCTTCTCCTTTTTAAAGGTCAGGGCTCCACTTTTTAATTGGAAAAGCAAAAGGTGAATGAGCCTGACCATGAACACTGCAGTCCTTATTGTGTGCCTTAAGAGGCTCAGAGCCTGCTAAAATATGTCAGGGTTTTTTGGAGGTGCTTCAGGGAGAGGGTGTGGTGGTAATTGTGGCATTACAAATTTATGCATTTTCTTGGGAAAAGGAGACTTTATTTGAGCATAAGCAATGCAGTGAAATCACAGGGCCTGACAATTACTGTACCTGGAGCTGGAGTTGCAGAGCAGCTACCAATGTGAGTTCAAGCAGATGATACCATTGTCATCCAAATATATGCTTAATTGCTCTTCTGATAAATATTTCTTTTATCTTTGTCAGAACTGTGCCTTATAATTCCCCTGTGATGGAAAAAGGAACCCTAAGAAGGGTTAGACCTGGGAAGCTGCAGGGCTTTATATTTGTTTTGGTTTGTTTTACTTCTCCAGGGAAGTGGAGGGAGAGGGGAAAGAAGACAGACTAAACACATCTTGATTTTGAAAAACTAGACTATTTTTCTCTTTTTGTTTTCTAAGGGCAATAGAAACACTATTAGCAGAATAAAACAGATACACTTCCATTAGAAATTGTCATTAGGAACATGCAAAATGTTTTGTTTAGCTCAGATACTTATTGCAATATATCTAATGGCTGACCAGCCTTATTTCCCATGCTTCAAAATCACTTCATTACTTCCAGTAAATTCATCTTTTGTCTGATCTTCATATGTCTAGATATTCCTATAGTGATCATCAGAATGGATTCTAAACCAAAATGTAAATTGCTTTGTTATTCCTAATAATTTCCATTATTTATTTATTTAGAATGAAGTATTTTAAAAAGTAGATAAGTACTTATTTTTTCCTTATTTTTCTTTTTCTTACAGAATGAATACAGCAACTGCACATTTCCCTCAGTTTTTACCAGAGCTCCCCTGCACATGCATGTTTTTTACCTTGTTCCATCTCTGCCCATGATGTCCAGACTTGAATTCGGACACGTTATGTCCATTGGCTTTCTCTCATGCCTTCCTTTCCTTCTCCTCCAGTCTCTCCACTAAAGTGCTCTGCTTTGGCAAACTTTGCCTGTCAAAGCACTTCTCTAGTTTATAGCCCACATTTCTTCAAACTGTCATTGCTATCTCAGTGTGGGATCCTTTCCTGGTATCTTTATGAAAACTGTCTCCATAGTTATTGTGTGATATGCTGTTTACCATATCTGCTACTTCTTACGTAATTATTTGAACTGAATATTAAGAAGTGTTGGAACCAAGGCTTAATTCTATCATTCTTCAGCTGTCTTTTTTCTGTATCAGTTCATACGCATCGTAACATTTTTCATTTAAATTGTATCTGGATTTATCCAAGATGCTGTTGCAAATTTCCTTTATAGAATAACTATTAAGGATTTGTGTTCCGTAAAAAGCCTGCTTAACTTTCACCATTAATTTTTTTTTTTTTACCCTTTTGTTTGGCATATATATGTTTAAATGCAACATACCATGAAGACACAAATGGCCCATAATTCCTGGAAGCAATTCAGCAGCGTTCTGTTTCTTACTGAAGTATCTTTTCCTCCAAAGATTGTGGAGCTTCACAGTTAGAAATGCTTTCATTTCTTCCTATTTTCATTTTCCATATTTTATTTCATTCATGAAATTTCTTTTGAAGGGCATAAATTACTACTAATATACAAAAAATCCTAACGGATTCTGTACAACCGAAAGACCTTGTTACATACCTACATACTGATTTAGACTGATGGTGGGCTAATTCTGATATTCTCTATCTTATTCAGCATTGTAACACTCTTTCTGACCCTTTCTCTAATGCCTTAGTGTTTCACTCGCACTGAATGACTTCTAAGGGTGATATATCCCCATTTCCTCTGATAGTTATTTAGAAGAGATTCTGCTTTTATTGCCTATTCCCATCACAGGAATCACAGCACTCCTTACCTCTTGGTATGTCTATTCCATTATCATTTAACTCAAGATGCTTCTTATTTCCCTTTTTTCAGCTTGCTGTTAAGGTATTTGTTAGCAGGAGCACCTATCTTGGTTCACCTGATTTCATGAGAGAAGAAAAAATACTGCCACAAAGATTTTCCCTGAGAAGAGGATTGTGTAATTTCGGATTGCCTATAACCTCCTTGCACGTCTCCATTTACTGGTCTATAACAGGAAGATAATTATGCTCACTCGGGGCTTAATTACATATTGTCAGAAATGTATTCAAGGGATTTGGGTAAAACCTGACTTAGGACCCTTCTTTCTCTTGTGATTTTGCCAGGTACCTGAGTTCCCTGTTAGCTAATTTCATGATGGACCTAAAGGGGTTTTCTCTTGCGTTCCTTCTCCTACTGAAGTAAGGCGTAAGTGTCTCGATAGACACATCTTTGTTTTTCTGATGCAACGGTATAGTGTCACCAGGACCTCCAAGAACTTTACCAACAGTAGGGTAATTAAATTTCCTCATTAAAATAAAGTCCCAGGGTAACCTTTACCCTCTCTCTGACGGACTATCCCATCAGATCTCTCCCTTTTCACCCTATCTGATGAAATATTACCACCTAGTTCTTTACCATCAGTATTTCATGTGCGTTACAGGTAGTTTGCTCCAAGCCTCGTGGCTTGTGAGACAGGCCACAAGCTTGTGGGACTGAGAGCATCCTGAACAAAGGCACATGCTGGATGGCAGCACTCCATGTTACCTTTCCCAATGACAGGGACACTGGGGTGCAGCTGAGCACACCCATGGGCACACTAGAGAAGCAGAAGAGCACAGGCAGAAAGCAAGAGGATTATCTAGCACAAAGAGGCCATACACACCATCCTGAGCTAAGTTGCCTGGCATTTCTCCATGGCACCTTGCTTGTCTTACACATGTTCCTGCCTGCTTTCTCCTTACGGTTTTTTGCCGGTAGGAAGTGTGGGCCCTGCCAGGCAGAACCTGCTCCTCTTTGCTTTGCAAAGGACCCCACACCACTTATTGCACTCCTCTGCCTTAAGTAAAGGTGAAGGAGCCAAAAGTCTCACTCATGTAAGCCGATGGTAACATCAGAACATATTTTGTTGTGGGGGCACCCCATACTGTGGAAGGAAATGCTGGAAATCAGCTGCCAGCTGAGCAGCCCCTCCCAGGCCCCTGCCCTCGGCTCCCATACTCACAGCACACAGAGGCAGTAGACTCCCGGGATGCTCTCGCTGTCCCGCAGCAGGTAGCTGCCATCCGTGCCCGCTGCCAGCAGCAGCCTCTCGCCGGCCTCGCGGGTGATGGCCCCGTGGTAGACAGGCACTGTGTCCATGCCGGGGCCGTCTCCCGCCGCAGCTGCTCTCCCTGTACTTGGCGTTTCCTCCAACAGTGCCTCAGCCGTGTGCTCCCCTCAGCCTCCCCGTCTTGGTGGCAGATGTAAACAGGATGTGTTCACACCTCTGAAGCCTCTGCACAGGGTGAGACAGCACTGAGGGAAGAGTGAGGAACGAACACAGAATTTTTGTGGGTTTTTTTTCCTTTGCCCCTTTCTGTTTTCCTTTTACGTAGGCCATACCATACTCACACCATCACAGCTCTCCTGCAGAGGTGTCGTTTCACATTCACCCTCAGCCATGTGGCTCCTGCTCAGCAGGGATGGGACTGATGAGGCACACAATGGCCAGGGGGCCAATGGCTGCCCTGGCTGGCACAGGGAGGGCAGGACCAGGGCACTGCTGTCAGCGGCTGTGCCAGGCAGTTCTCTCTTCTGGTGTTAACCCAAGGGGATTATTATCCCAAGCAGGGATTAATTTTTAACCTCTTGTTTTTAAAATCCCCAAGGAGACTAGAGGAAATCATCTGACCTCATTGTCACTGTCCCACCAGACTACTCACCTCAGGCTTCAGGTGCAAGCACAGCCACCGCTCCGCAGCGGCTGCTCCAGTGCTCACAGACACTGGACCCAGCTAATTCACCTCATGAGGGGTTGTTTTCAAAGCCTTTGTTGCTGTTTAATCACTGTTAATGCCGGAGTGGTCATTAGTCCCACTTGGAGGCAGGCAACAACCTTGGCACATGCAGGGAGATCCCTCACATTTTCGCAGATGCCATCAGTGCCAATGCTGCCTTCATGTGGGGCATGAGCTGGCATCCAAAATCCAGAGCCATGTCTGAAAGAGCCATTTCTCTTCACCTGTTGTGGCTGAAGATATTTCCTCAGTACACTTGTCAATTGAATGCTCCCACATGCACGTGCGGGTCTGTTTGCAAACAAGCTGTCAATGTGCTTTATACCCCCACAGATACTTCCACCCCACAGATATTTCCACCCATGGAAAAACTGAGCATGTTTTCCTGCAGTTATGGCCACCAGGTCGGCTCCATGGGGCTGCAGCAAACTCAGGGCTAAATTCATCCCTGGCATAAGGCTGCCACTCTCCCTCAAAGATCCATGTTCCCACACCACAGTTATGATTGATTCCTTTTAAATTGAGTTTACTAGCAGGACAGGGCAGAATGAAATCATCTCATCCAGGTGCTCACAGATGCTGTGTCCTTGTTGAGTTAAGGATAGGTGAAAAAATATCTCTCAAGATACACACAGTTCAGGAACAAAAATTAAATTAAAAACCACCCAAAATAATGGCTGCTCTTTTTAAGTTTCAATCAATCAATCAAAGTGTTTTCTCTCAATCATTTCACAGTGCATGTCTTTATGTTTTGATCTTCATTTTTTCAAACTAGCTTTAGTTTTTCCTTTTGAGGGATGGCCATTTCTGATCCAAGAGTCACAGGGTAGCTCATGCATGGGGCACTGCACAAAGTCACTGATGGCAAAGCTGCAGCGTTTGGAGGCACTGAGAGCCTCTTTCCCCACAGGGAGACCCTGGCAAATGGCTGCCTCCCTGCCTGGCACTGAGGCTGAGAAAGCTGCAGAAACCTCAGCTGAGGAGAGACTGAAAACTCCCACCACCAAGTTTATGGCCTTTCTATCTCATTATGCAGGTATTCATTACCCCCTTTACATGAACCTGGGGACTCAGACATCCTGCTTGGTTTTTTAAACCAGTTGTTAAAGTATTTGCACATAAAGTAGCTGCTGCCTACTGCAAATCTGATTAATGTGGATGGCAACAAGCTGTAAAGCTGCTGCCTATTTCTCCTCATTTTCCAAACTACCTGTGCTCTTGGGAATTTCATCCAACTTTCCCATTTCTTAACCTATTCTCCATATTAATAGCTGATTTCAGAAAACGTATGTGTGTAATTACCTGGAGAGGAAAACTAGCCAGAATCATTCAATTCTGCAGATCTCATTGTCCAACTCATCAGATTTCAACTAAAGAAAATCATAAAACTTTTCACTGTGAAATCCTCTTCTAATCAGAGCGTCACCACATTACCCAGCCAACCTGCATTCTCTAGCACTTAGATGAAGAAGCATCTATTACTGTAAAACAGCTGTAAACACCCAATTTTGCTAGTCTGGTTAAGAAATCTATAAAACTCCAGCTACTGAACCTCAGCCCCAGGCTTCCATACATAAAGGGATTAAAATCCCTTTATGGCCCCACTGACTAGGGGAATTGCAGCTTTTAAAAAGTCATGGAAATGCTGTGTTTGAGAACAAGGGACAGTAACACTGAGGCACCTGTCAGGGACTGAAATGGTTCATGCCTTAAACATTGTTATGAAGGAGTTTTGCCCATTATAGCAAAAACTGTATAGAGAAGCTACAACCACAGTAGCCCACCCCTCCGTGAAGATGCCTGACTGGAACGTTGGACTGTGAGTTAAGCTGCCTAGATGAGATAAAGGGGATACTACTGTTCAATCAACTCAGGCTGAGGGAGAAGAATGCATCCACAAGAAAGCTAAACCCAGCAGCTGTGCTGAGAATCATCTCTGGCTGGTTTTGGGGTGGGGAAGACCACAGCCTAAAGAGGCCAGATTTGCACAGACTCACCCCTGAAATGAGGCTTTGGGGGGAGGAGGTTTCGGGTGTAACCTCTGGTCAGAGGCACGGAACACGCACCCTCCCTTTCATAAACCAGCCCAGCTGTGAAACCCCCAACCCCACAGGCCACATCCATGGGACATTCACATAGGCAGCCTGCTGAGAGGGTGCCCATAATCCACCAAAGATCCCCCGAAGTGCTCCCCAGACCCATTCCTGAGGCCTTGCACCACAGCATGGCACAAAGTGGTGCAAAGTGGTGCAACAGACCCAGAGTCTGGTGCGAGAGACTGTGTCAAACTGCCCCCTCCCTGGGGGGAGGTACCTGGGCATTCCCACCTGGCCTGAGTGTATATTAATCCATTGGATTCTGTGCTTTTGGGGGGACCCTGACCACCAAGAAGACCAGCTGGAGAAGATCAACGGAGCATCGCTGGGATCCACAGAGTGGTGATAATTCTTTATTCTGCCTCTGTCACTCTCTTTCTGTCCCCCCACCTCTTTTCTATTTCTTTATCTTCCTTTTTCTCTCTCTCTGTCTCTCATATTTACTATTAAATAAAATCCATACTATTGATTTTGGCATATGGTCTCATTTGCCCTTAATTCGGTCAGAGGCATTTCTAGTAACTGTAAAAACTGGGCCCTAACAACACCAAGCAGGATAAACCAAACCAAAGGAAATAGGGGCTTCGTGGGCTGAGAGAAGGGAAACCATGACATGATAACACAGCTCTGTACCACCCTAGTGAGGCTGGAGTAATGCCCCCAAACAAGCCAGCTCCACAGCAGTTTGGCATCCAGTCAGACTCATACTGACTGCTCCGGATTTCATCCATTTAATCTTGTGGATCTAACGCACTGTTTGCCATCCTATTTCACACTGCTGCATCTGTGCGGTGGGGCTGAGAAGGCAAGCTGCAAAATAGGGCAACAGGCTTGGGAGCATAGGGAAATGAGAGAGAACTGAGACTCAAAGGGGTGCTGCTCCTGTTGAGATTATGTCCCCATTACCTTCCACAGAAAATGGTGATTTCTTTAAGCACCCAAGCACTGCCCTGTAGGACACTGCACACTTGTCTTGTTTTATTTGGAGAATATTCAGCATATTTTGGACACCATTGCTTTGTGCCTTCCCTAAATCAGTCCAGCTAGCAATCCCTGCAGTATGCTATAAAATATTTATCTAAAAAATACATGAAGGAAAGGAAGTACTTAAAAGTGCTATGAAATACTTGGTCATGAAAAACAGGCTTAGACAGATAGGACTGCATAGACCTCTTGGGTCATCAAGTCTACTTCTCTGCTATCTTAGCCAAACACATAATATAATCCCTTCCAGAAACTCATTTAAGTCCATCTTAAAAGTAGTTTGGGATTTGTTGTTGTTGTTTCCACTGTTCTCACTGGAAAGCAATTGCAGAACATCGCTATTCTGTTGTTTGGAAACCTGCTTCCAATTCCTATCCTAAATTTATTCATGACCAATTTATGCTCATTTGTTCTTGTGCCAATGTTGTCCTTTAGTTTAAATAGATGTTTTCTCTTCCTAGAGCTTATGCCCATGTGATATTTATAGCAGCCTCCCTCAGCATTCATTTTGCCAAATTTCTCTGCACTGCAGGCTCTCCCTTTCCATGGTCACTCTAATAATCTTTTTCCATAGTTTCCCAAAACTGAGGTGAATTGTTTGTGAATAGTGTGCACTGTCCTGGCTGATTTCTAACACTTGCCTCATACACCATTACAGGTATTTCAATACCCTGGTGAAAAGACCTAGATTTGTATGGTTTGTGTTTTCCATTCCTTAGTCTTTTCTTACCTATGAGCACGCAGGTATAGTTGAAACCTGGTTAACAAGACCCAGATGCATGAACAGGCGGTCAAATCCTTCTGAATTTTGTCTCATTTATCCTATTCTCAAGGTCACTCGGTTCTTCCTAAATGAGAGTGTTATTTGTCTCTGCAGTGACAGTGCCCCCCTCCCGTATGCCACTGGTAAATTCCATTAGCACACCCTTATTTTCTTACGGGATCACCATTAATTAAAAATGTTAAATATTACTAGGCCCAAGACTGATGTTTGAGAAGCCTTCCCTCAGTACTGATCTCCTCCTACCCTCACATTCTTATTCACTTTTTTATTTCTGTCTTTATCTCCCCTTTTAGCTTAGAATTTCCCACATGGCACTGTACCAAATGCTGTACTTAAGTTTAGATAATTAGCTCTAAGCACTTCCTTTGTCTAGAAAAATCAATTATGATGATATTTCAGGTGCTGGAACTTGTAGAAGTACCTGAGAAGTGGCAGTAAGGAGAGAGAAAATGAAAATACGTGATGTTTTTTGAACACCTTTTGAAAGATTTGGGCTCAGCTCATTTTCAGATGAGCTGCTTCATTCATCCCTAGCAGTGACATTTTCATACATTGTTGAATTTTATAACAATTCTGAATATTATAACACTAATGCAAGAGCATCACTAAAATTCTTGGTTATTGTTATTTGACTGAAAATAAGAATGACCTTCAGGGACCTTTATGAAATTAATGCTACTGCAAAACTGTTATAGGAAGGCCTTGTATAAAGGGCTATAAAGCAAGATAAAAAGCAAAATACCTGCATTGGTAGTTTTGCTGATACAACAGTGTTACCATAAATGCCATCCCTGTAGAAGTACTGAAAAAGCAGCTTCAAAATCAGGAGCTTTTGTAAAGATTTTGACAAAGTATCTAATTGGTAAAATGCCATGTTAAAACACAGCTAATTTTAAATATGATTTTCACTATTTCATGTCACTTTCATTTTTAGTGTAATGTGAAAAAATATTCAGAACTGTATAGAATAGTATCTGCAGAGAGAGATTTGCTATTCACATAAGAAAATAACACTGAGATTCAGAAAAACGTTGGTTATTTTAGATTATCTGCAGAGTCACCATTATCATGCTTCCTTTTTGAGCTGAAATGAAAGAGCTTGAGAAAAGCAGGCTACAATTAGCAAATGTGTAATTAGCTGCAAGGTTCTGAGCATCAAGGCACAAGGAGAATACAAAGAACTTCTGGCTTAAAATTCAGACATAAGCATGTATTTATACAGCCTCCATTTTAGTCACCATATTCTATGTGAGTTGCTTCGGAAAAAGGGGGCAGAAATGGAAGATGGTTGTACTAAAGAGAGTTTGGATGTAGGTGTGGATTCCAGCTCTATATTCTGGGACACACACATGGTTCATGTAGAGAAAGGCCAGCCTGTGTTTAGCTCGGGGAAAAGGAGGGGGCCCTCTTGCTCTCTACAGCTCCCCAAAAGGAGGGTGACAGAAGGTGAGGGTCAGTCTCTTCTCCCAGGTAACAAGTGACAGGACGAGAGGAATGGCCTCAAGCTGCACCAGGGGAGATCTAAATCAGATATTAGGAAAAGTTTTTCGTGGAAAGGATGGTCAAGCATTGGAACAGACTGCCCAGGGAAGTGGTGGAGTCATCATTCCTTGAAGTGTTCAAAAAATGTGCGGACAACGGCACTTGAGGACATGATTTAATGGTGAACACAGTGGTGGTGCTGGGTCGATGGCTGGACTTGAAGATCTAGAAAGTCTTTTCCAAACCTGATAATTCTACAATTCTACAAAAACGGCTTAAATCTTTGGGTAGTTGTGAGGGTGGTTGCAGATCCAGGCTTTTGCCCCCTTTAAATTAGATGTATAGCCTAGGGAAAAACCTCATTACCTCAGAATATTCAGTCCTCAAGGTGCACATTAGCTACTGTGAGAATTTCTGTACAGTTCTGAGAACTTGAAAAAATAAACTTTCTCATCACCTGGAAATTAGGTGTTTGGTGACATTGATCAGAACTCATGGTGGAGAAGAACAGAGAATGCAAAAGCTTATGGACTTTTATGAATAAAACTCATCAACATTTGTCTTCTGAGCACAGGTAAATGCCCACAATACCATAAATGACGACATTTCACTGAACTTTAACAATATTATTTCCTCTGCATGGCCTCACTGCTTACCTGTGCAGTTGTTTTGAATGCTTTGTGAGTGAGGTAACACTAAAATTGAAAGCTACATAATATGGGTGAGATTCATATTAAAAGTTATCTGTGTTTTAATGCGGTTTCTTTTGCCAGTTAATATTTCGTACATCTTTCTCCAGAAGCAGTGCAACAGCAGGCTATTTTGCAGGTGCATGTGCATTGGCAAGCAGAGATGTTGTTTGTGATAATATCAGCATAAAAAAATCTACTCATAGAAGCTTGAACTTTTTTAGTTTTTGCTATTACTCTTTCAACAGCTCTTTCCCGTGAAATTCGGCAATGCGCGGGCAGTCGTCAGCATTAGGCACCCAGCTGCTTTGAAGCCCAGGATCTCCATGTCTTTATGATTTAGCTGAACCAACTTCAAAGTTGACAGGGCTAAATCACATCAGGGTACTTTCAGGGCGAAGCAAATGTCCACGCAGGAGCTCTTCCTGGATACATTCCTGGGCGAGCAAGTCTGGAGTTGAATATTTAGCTTTAGAAACTCGATTTCCACACCAAACACACACAGAAGTTAAAGTTGATTTGCTGACGTCCCATCCGAATTTCTAACGGAAATTTATCTGAATTACAACAGTGCCATGTAATTAGGCATAAATAAGGACCTTTGTTCCAGAGGGGAGGAAAGTTTATCAATTCTGAACCATATGCAATTGCGTGTCTAATCTCTGCCTGCAATTACTTCAAATGCAGATCCAGATGATAGCATTTATATTCATTCTGAGATTCATTGAGTTTGAGGCCAGGAGGGATCATTATACCATCTGGCCTGACCTCCTGGATGCCACAGACCATTACATTTCCCCAATTACCTCTATATCGAGCCCTGTAACATGTGTTTGACTAAAGCATAACTATTTTTGACTAAAGCTTATCTCCCAGTAAGGCACCTAGTCTTGATTTGAAGCCATCAAGAGGAGAGATTCCACCACTTTGTGAGTACTTTGTTCCAATGGCTAAGCACATTCACTATTAAAAATGTAGGTCGTGTTTCCAATTTGAATGTGTCTGGCTCCAGATTCCATCCACTGGATCTCATTTTACTTTTCAGAGCTAAGTCAAAAAAGCCCTTTGACACCCATTATTTTTTCCCCATGTGTAAGTGTTTATTCCCCTGGAGTCAAGTCCACCTCTTAAATATTTTGTTTTGTTTTTTTCTAATAAGCTACAGTGAACTCTGAAAACTCATAGGGCAAAGTGTTTTTGCAGTCCTTCTGCGTATTTTTATTTTACCTGGCATCTATTTCAGCAGTGCCCAGACATTTCTCGTGATGCCAACGATGCACACAAGGAGCCCAGGAGTCTCTGCTGCCCTGGCAGCACATTCTGACCTGCTTTCCTATTAGGAACTTCTGGTCTGTAATGAAGTCTCTCCTTCCCAGTACACAGCTGTAGGGTGAGGCAAATGACACTGTGCTGAAGGTTCATAAATACAGAACTCAGTACATACCAGTTGAACCTAGTGGGACTGGTTTATTGTATAATCCAGGTTTCTTTTATGATGGTTCTCACCTCATCAGCTGTGAGTGATGCACAAACTATCAACCTGTGGTGATGCACAAACAGCTTCCCCTGAAACCAAACATTGCTCATGGCAAAATAAAAATGTGCTCTGTGCACATTTCTGTGTCCAGATAGAGTTTCTAATATTTTGAGATTCCAATCGTAAGTCTACCTGTAACAGCACAAAGGGAAAATATATGGATGGGAGGTGTTAAGTTTTAGGTTGTTTATTAACCAAGTTTAAACTATCTGTTTGAACAGATAGTTCAGTACAGCCCAGTATGTATTCTCTCACTGCACTGAGATTTTTCATTTCATGAATTGCTCAAAAGCTATTGTGGTGATGTTATATTGGTCTCAGCACAGAGAAATACACACACACACTTGCACTGAGTATTTTATATAGAGACCACACTAACTGTGGCCCTCATTGAATGCTTACTTCACATATCGGGCTGTCACCAAAACAGACACAATCTCAATAAGGAAAAAAAAAACATATTCTGGTTATACTAATTGTTCTTGGAAAGTTTTGCCTAAGTATTTTGGGGACAGCTTGCTTTTCTGGCCTACATCACAGACTTCAGCAATAAGAAAAATTATAATTCTGTACAAAAACCCCAAAAACAAAAAACCCAGAACTGATGTGTTCATGTACACACACACACACACATGCATGTGGAGCTTATGTATTTTAAAATAGCTATGTGTATTAAATTTCTTTTATTTTTCTGGCAGATCCTGAAAAGTTCCCTCATTAAATGTTATCTTTTCTCACTGATGGAAGACTGCAATAGAGTTATTTTGCTTCAGCCCAAGCAAGAAATCTTGCATTGGACTCAATGTCAGGCAATACCATCTGCTCATAACCCACACTGATACTAAGATGACAGTAGCTCCAATCCTGTTCCGATTGAAATCAACAGCAGAGCTGCCCTGCTTGTAATGAGAGCATGAGCCGGTGAAACTTCTCTCGACAGACAACAGGAAATGTGGGGTTTTTTGGAGAGCAGCAATCTTTAGGCAAGGACTTCCCAGCATTCAAGCACAGATTAGCAAAACACTGCAGATCTGGCATCTCCAAGCAGGACAGTGAAAGTCTGTGGGTGGACTAAACCCACGTCATTTTAATTTCACTATTGATTACAGACTCAAATACACTGAGAGAAAAGAGCAAAAGAAATTGAGCTGGCCAAGACAACAACATTTACATGCCACAAAACTCTTACTCCTTGTATCACTGTCACAGCTCTGTGCATTTAAGGCCATTCCCTGAGGCAGATGAGGGTTTTTCAAAGGTTAGAAGCTAAGCAGATGAGGTCTCGGTGATGCAGAGGATCCACATAACTCTGGGTCACTGCTTTCAATCTGTACCAGATGAGTCCCCTCTGAGAGCCAGCACGCTCATGCAAGTGTGTGAAGGAAGCCATTCCCCTTGGCTGGCATGCCTTGGCAGCCCTGTTGGTTGGGAAGCCTTGTCCCAGGCATGGCTGACCCCTCCATGTCAGAGGCAAGGTGAGCCAGAAGGACAAGATGAGGAAGAGTGCTTGTCATACAAACCTGTCAGAGTTAAAGAAGCGTTTGGACCACACTCTCAAACACGTTGTGATGGGGTTGTCCCATGAAAAGCCAGAAATTGGACTCGATGGTATTTGTGGGTGCCTTCCAACTCAGGATATTCTGTAAACCCATTCTGTGATTCTGTGGTTACTTACTACTGTATTTTAAGATAAATAAAACTGTGTCAGGCACAAAGACACACAGTCTGCAAGGCTGAAAGGGAAGCCTTTGCCTTCTCCTCCCTTGATGTTTATTTTGACCTGTGAGCAATAAAATTTGAGGTGGCAAAGGCCAATGGGGAGCAGAAAACCTAAAAGCACCAAAAGTGTCATTGTCCCTTGTGTCAAAGGGGAAGTTTTATTTGGAGCTGAAACCTGCTGCTTTACTTGGCATAACACACCCATGAAAGTTTTGTAGCAGATCTATGTAGATGGGTCCCAAGTCCCAGCCTGGGTAGAACCCCCCCATGAGGCTGCTGCCCCTGCAGAATTCACTCCTTAAGAGCAACTATAAAGTACTTTGAGTACTTGAGTCATGTTTTATTTGTATGTAGTCATCATGGCTCTCATGGGGACGGTATCTAAACACCCTGATGGTGTTTGGGGACAGCATTTTCATCCTGACCTCCCTGCCTGGGTGAGACCACATTCCCCTCTCCCTGAGACCTTAAATCTGCAGGTACTGACAGTCATTTTGCTGAGGGAACTGTCACCTAAAATACCACTGAAAACCCTCACTTCTAGTGGTACAAGGAAAATGTGTATGAAAAAATGAGCAACTAGATTGGTTAGATCCATTTTTTTTGCACAGTGCTTATCACAAATTCCCTCACAGCAAAAACGTTAGTTGTGTCAGAACAATTTGCACTCAGGCTTTCCAACCTGTAGTTCAAAAAATGTAAACACCAGGCCATTAAGATTTAATTGCTTTTTATATTCTCCGTGGAAGCTTTTACTATGAACTATTCATAAGCACGCTCAGGGTTGTCAAAAAAAAACATTAGGGCTTTGCATACAGAGGAATGAATGTGCTCAGGAACATCTTCAAATACCAGGTTGGCAACGACTCGCCCTCAGAGAGATCCCAGCCCTCTGGAGACCCCAGCCCACTGGTCTGGGGCAATCCAGTGGCAATGGGACAGTTGGGGACCACACTGGTGACAGGTGAGGAAACAGTGCCAGCCATGTGGGCTGCAGCAGGCACATCATTCTGTTCCTGCTAAATGTAGGTATTTGGCTTCAGTTTCCTGCTCTTGTTTGACAGATAAAACAGGCAGAAATCTCTGACCTGAATTCTTTTCCTACCTTAGAGAGCCTCTCACCAAATATGAAGGGGTTTTCCCCCACCCGGATATTGTATTGCAAACTTTAAAGTAAAATACAATTCTGGTTTTAGATTCATTTAATTAGTTTATACATAAATACTTCATTAACAACTTGTATTGTTGAAACACTTTCTTTACTATCCTTTCTTCAATATTTTCACCTAAAATTTCTAATAGGCAATAGAATAAACCTGGCAGAATTTAGGGCCTTTTTTTCCCATAACTTTTCTAAAATTTCCTCAGTTTTTGCAAAAATTTCAGCAAAGTAAACCTAACTTCTACATTCTATGATCATATGTACATACTTTAACTGAAAAACTATTGAGCAAATACTGAGTGAAAAAAAGGAAGAACTCATAAAAGGGCAAGGAATGAGAGAATTCTAGATAGCATGTTGCATTGCATAGAAAGGGGGGACAGTCCCTGAAAAAAACCAAAATATGCTTTTTCCTTTACTAAGCCATGTCCTGACTACAAGCCAGTGGAAATGTTTCTCGTAACTTCCAGGTATTTGAGGTCAGATAATCTCATGCAGTATCGCATTTTTAGCCCATTCCTTTCTGTCATAGGTTAGCAAGCATAGTCCTGGAAGGGATGTCCTTGCTAAGGGGTGCTTACAGTTTCCTCTGGGAACTGATAGAACCTATCAGCTGGCCAGTTTGAATATGGACAATTCTCTAAGCCACTTAAAGTTGTGATCACCTCTCTTATCCACATTTAAGAATAGGCAAACTCCCCCTCCAAGCTCTCTCTCGTTTCCGGCGCTGGGACAGGTGGCTGCGGGCCCCGAGTGGGGGCCAGCGGGCCCGGCCAGGCCCTGCTTGGGCCAGGCTGGGCCAGGCCACGGCCATCCTGGAGCCATGGACCTGTTCCAGCCATGGAACCCCCCCCACTGCCTTGCTGTGGGCAGCCGGAGCGGCTCGGCTCTCCCCCCTCTCCACTGCGATAAGAAACATTCAACATTCCAGCTGCAAAGCTGCAAGGCCGAGGTGAGATTAACCCTTTTATTGCTGTGAAGAGCTGAAAACCTGAGGGAAGAGAGAGAGGAGATGCTTAAAGCTGAAATTCTGTTGTGAAGCTATGATATATCAGAGTATCCTGTTGTAATTTCATGAAGATATGGGGGGTGGAGTGTTCAACTCATAAGCAGAAGCACCTGCGCTGAGATAGGCAGATGCTGACGCAGCTGTAATTTCATGAGAAGTTTGGACAGGGAGAGATGGACCTGATGAGGACTTTTGCTCCAAACGGGAAAGGAGAAAACCTCAGTCCGTAGAGATGAACCAGATGAGGACTTTTGCTCCAAATGGGAAAGGAGAAAACCTCAGTCCCTAGAGATGCTCCCAGAGATAGTCCTAAAGATGAAGATGATGAAGACCCTTTGCTCCCAGGGAAGGAGAAGGGCCTCTGTTTTTGTTTCTGAACGGCTCAACCTTAAAATTGTACCCCAAAAAACTTCAAGAGTGGACCCTCGAAAGCAGTTGCGGGAAAAGCTGCAAGTCGGGGGAAAGGACTCACACGCAGGCAGAGAGACTCCTCTTCCTAAATGGACTGAACAATATTTGGAAGTGGGTGGCTGTCTCGTTGTGATAATGTTTTCATAGCACGAGCAAGAAGAGACTTCTCTTTCTAAATGGACTGAACAAGGTTATTATGGAAGTGGTAAACAGATTGAACATCTTAAGGGTTGTCTTTTTACATTGTCAGTGGGAGAAGGGAGGAAGGTGGGGGGAGGAGGAGAGTTCTGAAGGTGGTATAATTTTTTTTTTCCCCTCTTTTAGGTCTGTTAATAAACTTCTTTATATTCTTTCAAGTTTGGTGCCTGCTTTGCATTTCTCCTAATTCTTATCTCACAGCAGATAAACAGTAATGAGTATTTTGGACCAAACCACTACACTTTCTTATCAGTTTTATGCCCTGGAACAAGTCACATCTTCATCTAGTAAGAGTATATAAATGCCCCCAGTTTGATTAAGGTCCAGCTAGAAACAATACAACCATAGGTTTGAAACACCCTTCAATTCAGCATCTGTAACACACTCATCTGCCTTAATTTTCAAGAAGAAAGAACCGAGACTTTTTTAAAGTCCCCATATTCCTAATTAGTCACAAAAAGTTAAAACTTTTATGCAGATATGACTATGTGCTTTCTTTACATGTGTTAAAACATTATACTTCACTTCCAATGGCAAATCTAGGTAGGGACAAAGTATTTATAGCAACACCATAAAAAAAAATCATAATCCATTTGTTCTACACAGTTGGTGCTCTATGAATGCAGTATATTCACTGCTGCCTTGATTAGGAGAAATCTAATAACATGAAACTAGATCACTAATTTTTGACCTCCTACTTCTCAGTTTCCTTCAAGGGGTAAAGAGCTGTTTTACTGAAACCTTTCTAAATTATATTCATTGAAAATTATACAGTAAAACTCGTTCAGCAGATTATTTTTTCATAGAGAAAGTGTGAAATTACCTAAGTCTAGAGCAGCATTGGGAACAATGCAACGAGTCTTTAGCATTGCAATCCTGCTCACCTGCGAGTAGAGATCACAATTTCTCCAGAAAATAGCCCCCACTACTCTATAATGTGCATCTATCTTTTTATCACCCATAGGCAATATTTGTTTCCTTCCCTTTAGCACATTTTCCCTGGTAGTGCAAACTGCTTTTCCTCTGTCCCTCTTCCCCACACTGAAAATCACCTCCCACACCTTCACTGTGCTCTCCTCAGCTTCAAAGGAACAGAAACCTCCCCACAGCTGTAAGAAATAAACTCAGTCTTCCAGTAATACCTCCTAGTCTAGTTGAACTGGTGGCAATACTGTATTTTTTCACTGTATTCATCTTCCCTGGTGCTTCCCCCATGACAGGCCATATGTCCCCTTCCACTGTGAAAGATGCAGTCAGGCTGAGCAGATACAGAGGCAGGAGAGGGTGAGCAGAGCTCAGGAACCATTGTTTTCTCTAGTCCTACCTATTCAGAAAAATCCTTCTATAGCTCCTCTCCAAGCTCTGTCTGAGCACTACAGGCAATTAAAGGCTGACTACATGGGAGAGGATTTAATTTTGCAAGAGAACCAGTAGAATGGTGATATCTCTCATGAATTAAAACATCCAACAAAACCAGTGCTGGGCACATGTCCCTCACCTTCCTGAGTATGTTTTGTGCAGTTAGACAAATCAGAGCTCAAAATTGCATCCAGGGCAATGGATAAAGATTGCTGTATCACCACAGACTGCAAAAGGAGAGCATTTGGGGAAAAACAACTCTGAAAAATATGTGTTTGAGAAATAGTTTCAGATCCCTCCATGTACGATGAAAGACATACTCTTGTATATACTGTTCTACTTAACTTTTATCTCACATACAGACTTCAATCATCACACAGCAGTTGTTTCCAGCACATATTCAGATATGTGAGCCTATGGCATATTCAGTTTCCAGCGGGTACTTCAGAGCCACAAGCTCAGCCTGATTTTATAGCCTGATCTCTAATGATCACCCTGCAAACCATGTCACATTATATGAAGCCCGAGAAATTATTCTCACTATCAAACAACTTTACAACCTTGTTTAAACCATTCCTTTGTTTCATTTCTTTCTCTTCAAGCAGCATTTTGGTCCTATTTTTTGTGCAGGTCACTTCTAAAGCTGACAGGAAGCACAATGCTGCAGCTCAAATACACAAGACTCATCTGCCCTGGTGGCTGAGAGGTGCTAATCTACAACATCCTCTTAATTGCTTGGCAGGATATGCAAGAAGAAAGGACCTCAGGTTCCAGATCAACTACCGAAAAATTAATAGTGGCCCAAGTATTATCCAAAAATTGGAAAGGTCAACAATCCCACCCTAAATGTGTCTTTTTTTTCTTGAAGCAGCAGTTTAGGACATAATTTGCTGACTATCATAACCATAATGTTATTTAAATTGAATTCCTTCTGAATGTAATTTACTGCCAAAGTTTATTGAGCTTATTTTAACACCATAGTGGGAGATTAAAAACTAAACTATCATTTCAACTATTTTTATAAAGGTTACATTAGTACTTTTCATTTCTTTATTGCCTTACTGAATGTCAGGGTGCAGAGCACTCAGCGAAGCCTGACAGTGGCTAAGAGACATAAAGGTCATGCCGTGTACATTTACCTCAAAAGTTCAACCTTTGCTTGCCTAGAAAACTACTCACAAAATTACTGCCTCCAACAAAAATAAATAAAAGAGGAGGTCATCCACACCCAGAGCACCAGAGACACTGCAAGAAGCTCTGACCTGGGGAAACACACCCGCCCTCAGAACTATCTTTCCATTTTTGTTTCAGTGATGTTTTAAATTCAGACACAGAGCACACCTCTGCCTACATGGAGCAATATGATCACACCTTCCCATTGCAGCTGGAACATGAGGAGTTTGACAGAGCTCGTTTTGCTCCCCAGAGCCCTTGGATTCTTCTGAGGGCCAGAACAATAATAAATATTAATACAATGCAAATTAATTATTAACAATAATAAAACACATTACGGGTGATTACATGATAGGTGAAAAGAAAAATAATTCATATTGAAGAATGTGTTTGCCTTGGTCTTGCCCCAAGCGCCCACACACATACCTTCATTGCTATTAGTGTATCTTAATATAATAATAATTCTAAAATTAATTTAAAATGTGCATCATCAGTTGAAAACACTTTTTGTCCACTTCAAAGGAACAAATTTTTCGTAGTAGGGTTTAAATTGAATTGAGACATGAAGTATTTGGTTAACAGGGCACTTAACCTTTATTAGAGATTGGTGCATCACTTTTACTGCTGTTGCAGTGTTAATCTCAGGGTTCTTTTCAGGAGTAGCTCTGAAGTCGTTACTATCCAAAGATGCTTAAAAATTCAGGATGTGAGCAGGAGCAGAGCATGGGGGTCATTTCTGACAGAACAAGGAAAGAAATGTTATGGGATCCAAGCCCTGAGGGCAGAGGGGCCATTGCCAACACCCAGCCACTCTTGGCACAAGGGACTGAGAGCCCTGGGGTAGCACCACAGAGCCCAGCAACAAACCAGAGCTTCCCAGGACCTGGCTTTAAAATAAAAAGGCATTTGTGAAAGTGTTCATGCTGTGGAAGGTGTACAGGGTTGAGACACTGGGGTTTCTAGTTGGATGAGCTTTTTGTCACTTCTCCTCCTGCAAATCACCACAGGTGTAACAGAGAGCAGAAGCCAGAAACAAAGGAAATTCCACATAACTGGCTGAGAAAAATGTTCAGCAAGGCATAAAAATCTGCCCGGGGCCAGGCCGCATTTCGGCCGCATTTCGGCTGTGCAGCCCTCCTGTGCGCTGGGGCTGCCTGTCCATCTCCACTGCATGCCCTGAGCACTCCCACACCTCGCTCTGTACATCGTGTGGTTTATGTTAGGTTATATTTTTTTTCCATGAGGTTTGACACAAACACAAAGGTGATCAACTGTAAAAGTGAAGCATTGCACGGCCCTGCAAAAACCAGGGCACCACAGCCTTTGACACGTTCTCGGCAAGGCAGCACAGGAATCTCCTGCACCTCACCATGCTTCTGCTGAAACAAACCAGGCTGCTCTTGACGTTTGAGCGGTTTTCTCCTGTGGGGAGAGAGCATAATGTTCACTATTTCTCACGATGCCTTTTTTGGGCTGTTTTCTTCTTTATCTGGTTTACCTATTTTTCCTCTCTAAGTTTTCTAGGGCCCTGGACATCACCAGGTACAATGGCCTGCAGCTCTTGAATGTGCTTAAAGTTGAGAAGTTTACTCTCAATTTGAGATCCCATTTAAATCGAGACAATTTTTAGACCAAGAAGTCTTTCTTTTTGAATTTGCAATATATAAAAGTCCTATCAGTGAACCACTTGGGCCTGGTAGAAATGCACAAGCCAAAAAGCTACAGTTCTGTAGGTGCTTTTTCTCCTGTGCTATTTGTTCTTCATTACAACAATGCAAAACACTGGAAACAAAAATGAAGAAGACAAATTAGAGTCTGATTAGCAAGGGAGATATAAGCTAATACCCATCACTGTTATACTTCCTTATGCTGCTTAATGAATCAGTGCTGGCAGGAAAAAAGATTGCTGGTGCCTGAGGCACTTAATAACAGTGTGTACCACAACATGCATTTCCCTTCAGGTATCACTCTAAGAAGTTGGTATGGACAATTTCTGTTTCTAAAGTAATGAGAGCAGAGGGTGATGCTGTCAAGATGAGGAATTTTGTCAGTACTGTGTGAAGCTGCACACAGGCAGCCAGTTAGCCATGTGTCTGGGCAGGACTTGGGGGCAGGAGGGTCACCCCAAGGCTGAGAGCAGAAGTGTCCTCCCCACCCTGGGCACCACCAGAGACCCAGCACCACCACCAGCTCCAGGGGTGTTGGACAGGTTTAGAAATGAGCATGGGCGCTGCTCGTGCAAGAGGTACTGAAAGCATTCAAGCACCAGCTGCTCCCCTCAGAGCCCTCACAGCTGGAAACAAAAAGAGAAAGAACATGAATAAAATGCAGGGCATGGAACTGCCTCCTGTCAGCAGAGATGTTGCAGGTGTTGCAATGCACAACTCACAGCTAATAGCATTAACCTGAAAAAAACCCTTAATATTTGGTTCCATCTTCATCACATCTCACACATTCCCCCCACCTTGGGCCGTCAGACTTTCATTTGGCCTCCACCTTGCAGCTTCTCCTGTACACGTTCACCTGTAGAAGGAGCCATCATTCCTACTCATCTGTGGCTGCCTCCTGTATGTCCAGGTATGCTCTCCAAAGCATCCTCATTAGTACGAAGAGCATGTAATCAGCAATGAAAACTTCGGGATTCATTTTAGTGAAGTATGTAAGGCTTGAACTGTATTATCTCATCTGGTAATTAATACTGTGAAGAGATCCTGCACAGTGTAACAACAGCTATAAAATTGCTTCACCTACATGGGATACAGAGAGAAGAATTACACTATATGACCATTATTATAATTTTTGAGTTTTTTGACATTTACTTCTGCTAAATCTTGTAACATCCTTCATGAACTTATTTCCTTTCAAAATGACTTCTTGGCAGAAAAAAATGGCATTAAAACTCTAAAAGGAGCATCATGTCATTTCAGAATGAGTCAAGGTCAGCTTGTTCCTTTTTTAAGTACAAAATTCCACACTGCTCCCTGCCAGCTGGGGAGAAGCTGCCTGCACTCTTCTGTCTGTCACATTCCATGTCTGGGCAATGAGGGAAAACAAACACAAGAAAATGAGAGGGTGCAGCACGGTACCAGAAATTCCAACTGACCTGGTGTTGCAGAGGATCAGGTTTAAAGACTAATTTCTTAGGAGCTGCAGTGAGAGAATCTTAATCATATTGGGATGGCAAAGGAGCATTGCCCTGCCACAAATCTCCAGTGCTCTTTCAAATATCAGTTCCACAGTGACAGTAACTGCAGCCACTGGTTTGTGTCCTTTGACTATAAGCCAGTTTATACAATTAATAACGCATCCCTGCCCAATCAACAGAACGATCCGTCCTTGCCCCTAGGTACTAATCATGTGTCAAGACAATTAATTGCAGAGATGTACTACGTGAGGAAGGTTGCCCTTAATGTAAAATGTGGCAATTTTTCTGAAGGGCCCAAGGCAACAATCATCTGAATATTCCTCCTTACAGTAACACTACCCTCTCTAAACGAGAGAGGAGAACTTAGTCAACAGGAGACCTAAAAACAAAGCTCCCTCTGGGTTCAAGCCCACGAGATCCGGAGCATCCTGCCACCTCCCGCTGAGCAGAATCACGCTCTTCAGCAAAGGTTACAATTTTCCACTTACACTGGATCAGAAGTCCCTGAATGGCTAAATTCAAATGCTGATCACTGCAAAGGATTTTTAAGAAGTTGGGTTTTTTTCTCCCACCAACTTTCCTAGTTCACAAGAAGCATTTCCCTCACAGAAGCCTGGTCCAGAACCAGGGAAGGCTTGCCATTGATTTCCACAGAAATATGATCAGATCCCCCAGTATTCACCATCTTACTGGGTGTGTAATTGGGTGCAGATGAGGGGAGCCAGCAGAGAGCTTAAGGACACAGGTTTGGGCATGGAAACGAGTCAATATGTGAAGGTACTCTTTGTTTCACTTTGTCTACTCTTCCTCTTCTTTCTCCAAGGGAAACGGGAAAATCAAATGGGTCTGCTCAAGGAGGGCCAAGTCCTCTCCAGTGACTCCCTCCTTGCTTCAGCCTCTTGACATCTGCTCTGGCACTGCTCCACACTGTCACCTGTCCAGGGACAGCCTTCTCAGGAGAGGGGGACAGCTCATATTATGATGATTAGACAAGGAGCAACCAAAACCTCTTTGCACCATCTGTAACCTGGTTGTTGTCAGGGTCTTTCCTTCTGGGTGGGAAGCAGCCCTGTCAGCAAGAAGCATGTCAGAGCCTTGGTGACTGGAAGTCACGATCTCCCCACTGCCTTACCTTGTCTTTTGATTTTTCACTTTGACTCATTGCTCCCAGTCATCCCTGTCGTCAATAATAAGAGGTGCTGGGGCACATTTTACAAATATGTGTGCCTAATCATCTTGATATCTGAGAGGAGCCATGTAGATAAGAAGAGCTTTTATCTCCTTTTCACAGCGGCAATGTGAACCCTCCAGGGCTGCACAGGATGACTGCAGCCACACAAGGTTCCAGCAGCAGCATGCACCCGGTTATGCAAAAAAAAGAGGAGAAAAGCCCTTCCAGTCTGCACCGGCTGGATTTAACCTCATGCACCGCTTCAGGATCTGGTGAGTCCCACCAAGTCTGTTATTGTAGACTCAAGATAACCTTCCCCCACTTTGATGTAGCTCTCCTTGGCTCATCCTTACCTGGAAAGGACACAGCCAGCCTTCCTGGCTACTTTGGTACATGCCATTGCAAATCCACCCTGCCTGGAATGTGTGGCTCTCCTCATCCCACTGTGAAAGGCCATCCATGCCCTCGTCATTGGTTTCTTTCATGTACAACAAATTGTACTTATAACAGGAAAGCCCAGGCAGAATTCCCCTGAGAGTCTAAAATGACATTTCTCAGGATCTGACAATAAAACACCACTTGTGCTCTGCCTCTCATCTGTTCACCCCTTCAGTTAAGCTTTCACTCTGTGCATTAGAGAAATGAGTCATCTTCACCATCTCTTATGCACTCACATTCGCAGTACCTTGCCTTAATCTTCAGTTTTGCACTATCACCTGAAATATATGCTCTTTAATATCTAATATTACTTTATGGGGAAAAAACACTAAAAAATCAATCACACTTGTAACGAGAAGCTTCCAAAGACTCTAATCCTAGAATGCACTCCTATAATACCACAAGGGAATCTCCACGCTCAGTATTAAAAGGATAATTTTTCAGTGCATCCCCAGTTTCCCAGATACACATAGCTCTTCATTTTCACCTGCAAATGACTCCATAGATTAACAGAGAGACAAAACTCAATCAAGCATGTCTGTCATTGCGATTATGGCCTGGCTGTAAAGCAATTTCACAGAATGGCAGAGGACCATGATATACCTACCACAGCTTAAAAGCCTTCTTCATTGCACCAGATTTACATAACTTTATTCAGTGTTGTAGGTTCAGAAAAAAATTCATATTTGCCAATAGGGATGGGAAATGAGCAAAGCAGTGACACTGGAGGTAGTTTATCATTTGAATTGGGTTCTGCACCTGCAGAATTCCCCTCTTGCTTTTTTGGCAACACCTTGTGTCTTGCACAGACCCAATAACTGTAAGGGACTATTTCTGTATTTATATTTTCTATCTAATAAAAAATAGTAGTAAGTTGTAAAGATTGAATTAGAGACCACAGTGGTTTTCAATTTTGACTCAGGCTGTGGAGTTCAGTGGGGAAAATGTAGCCCTTAACTCTACACCAAGAAAATACACCAAGATCCTTGTGCTCTCTGCTTGAAGTTCTTCCAGAGTTACTTTAGCATGCTTTCAAAAAATTGTCCCCAGTGGCAATTTCAGAGCCATATATATCAATTCAGATTGCCATGTACAGCCATTTGCAAATTCTGACATGCCCTCAAATCCTAAATCTGACTTAAAATTTCTTCAAGCAGTTTCTGACAGTTTAAGCAAGAAATGCGGACTTTTGAAATGAAAACTGAAATTCTCACTCTTGCGAAAACACTAAGTGATATGAGAGTTGACATGTCAATCATCCTGGCTCCAGAATAATCGTTCATGCTTATTTTACTGGGAAATGAGCAGGTGTGCAAAAGCTCCTGCTGAGCCCCTGCACCTGCAGGAAACAAAACTCTCCAGCAGTCACAAGAATTTGCCCCAGTTCTGCTGCAGAGCTGGTGGGTTTGGGTTGCTCTGGCCCACGCAGAGCATGGTTGGGTGATGCTGCACCATGTTCTTGAAAGAAAATGGGCACAAATCATAGAGTCAGAGATTCATTTAGGTTGGAAAAGACCCAAAGATCATTGGGTCCAACCATTAACCAACACTGCCAAGTCCACCACCAAACCATGTCCCTAAGTCACATCAGGAGTCTCTCCACACTGGCAAATTGGCTATGCTTTGAAAACTCAAAATAGCCAGCCCTGATTTGGTCAAATCAATGCAACCAAAGGTAGTGTGGAGACTTTCAAAAAGCTGATCACATTTTCTAAGGAACAGCTGAATCATGCCATTTTCAGAGAGAAAGCCACAATGATTCTTGGCTGTGCGCAACTTGTTCCCGTAAGGGCAAGGGAAAAACCCAGGGCCAGGGCTGCCTCTTCAGGGTGGCTGGTCAGGTGTGCTGATTTTTGTTCCTTATTATGAAAACTATCTTTTGCCTTCTTCAATAGAAGATAGAAATTTGATGCCATTTCATTTTGTCTTTTTCCCCAGATCCTCATACTTCAAGGCTAAAGCTGAGCTCCTGGAATGACTCTGGAGCTGAAACACACACCTAAGTACTTGGCTGAATCAGTCCCTCTCCAAGTATAAGAAGGAAGATATTCAGGCTTTCTAATTCAGCAGCACAGCAGGGAAACTGCTTGTCTCTGCATGATTGTGTAATTGCTTTTCAAAGAGAGAAGTGAGTTTCTCTATCCACATTGCACTAACAAACCTCAGAAGTCACTTTGGTCTCCCAGCCTAACTTTCAAGATTATTTGTTATGGATAAAAAAAAGACACTTCTATTTCCATAGCTGACAAGCTTTGCCTCAGGGCATGCATTTATTTTCCATGCTGTTGATCTATTCCTCCCTGTATCAGGCTAATTCATCAGATTAATAAAGGACGATTTAGCTTCCTGCAGGGTGTTATTGATCTCTTGGGGAACATGGCAGTTGTTTGCTATGCCCCCTTTCCTCTGAGCAAAAGGGATGATTTTTAAATATTTCTAATGCTTGAAGGCTACAGTTGGTTCTCACCAAGCAGCTACAGAGGAGCAAAAGGCAGCAGCAAAGGGGAAATGTAAAATGTATCACCTGAACCCCTCTTTCCCCACCTCTGTATTCATCCGTGGGTCCAGAGCACACAAAGCCCCAGCAAGGAGGTGGGAGTGAGCACCTGGCTCCCACAAGAGGCTTCGGGAAGACAAGGCACATCTGGGTTGAGCTGGCACGCATTTCATCCACCCACACCAGGCATTATTTGAAACACTCAGCTCAGTTCATAGACTATCAGGTCAGAAAGGCTCCCTGTATCAGCCCTGTCTCAGACCCCGCTAGGTTCTGCTACAGAAATCTTCATGTGTCATCCAACACAGAAACAAGAGTGTCTCCTTACCGGTGCCAAACTTCTTCCCTCTATCCCACCAAAATCATTCCTTTACCTTCAAGTTACAGTGCTGGACGAGGAGCTTTAATTCTCCATAATCTCTCAGTTGTTCTCTGGCTCCCTGCTTTTCTGGGCACCAATCCCTGTCCTGCAAACACAGCCTGGCTCCTGACTTCCAGGATACATGGCTTGATGCTTGACCTTATTAAAAAACAAACAAACACCGTTTATTTATGCCAAGCTAGAAAGCCCAAATGTTCAGCCTCGATGACTTACTACCTCATTCTTCACCTTTCTTCTGATTTTATGTCATCTGTGGCGGTTTCATTTTTTCCCCAAAACCACAGACAGAAGTGTTAAACGTTGACAGAGCAAGACCTGAGCCCCACCAGAGCTAGGCAGACACAATACCTTGCTCCTGTGTTTGCAGCAGCTCTGTTGTGAGGCTTGTAAATCCCTTGCCTTGAAATCCACTCAGTATGTGCTACATTAATTTTATATACTTCTAATTCCTTAATCAACAGTTTTGAAGAAACAAATATCTCTGTAAATTACAACAACATTATTACCTTTAGCAGTCGAATTTGAAATCTCATTAAAAAGATATGAAGTTCTCTTCTGTAACCCTACAGTGAATGGAATAACTTGGAACAGATCCCCACCCTTTGTTAGTCATACCTTTCCATATGCTGTTCCATGTATGTCTAGGTCTGGTTTCCAAGCTTGCTTTCACTCCTGCCCATCTGTGATGGCCCAAGCACCACTGACAATCACTATGACCACTTCTGAGAGCTGTGTGGCCAGTATCAGCGACCAGTGGTGGCCTGTGCTATGCTGCACACTCAGGGTCACTGTGGAACACTCCCATCTTGCAGTATGACCACAGCTGAAATTGGTTTCCCCCAAACATGACACATTTATTGAACGTTTCTGCAAGGTTCAAGTGTCTTTTCTGCATCATCAGTGGCTTTTCTGCTTTATCAAAAGATCTTTTTTGCAGGGCTCAGCTGGTACCTGACGGAATAAATGCCTTTTCTTCCCAATATATTCTGAAAATTACTGAGCTCTGCTTGTATCATTTTCCTTCCCATAAAAAGGAAGCCCCATTTCCTCGAGTATAGAAAAGTTTTGGAAACAGAATTAGGCAGGGAATTGTTTGAAATGAAGGGGTCGGGGAGTGGTTTCTCCCAGTGGCAGGGGCTGTGTGTGATCAAACCGGGTGATCAAAGACAGGCCCCACCCCTGAAGCTGCCCGTGTCTGCTCCCATTCAGACACATTTCTCATCATTATCCCTTAACCCCGCAGTTTCCAGTCCCACTTAACAAGGCTGTGTTTATTTGTCTGATTTTTGGCATGACAGATAAAACATAGCTATCCCAAATTTCAGTCCATAAATCCCAGTAAATAGATTGGATGGACCTAGATTAAAAAGGAAAATAACTGCAGAGACTTTATTTTGGAAACAAAATGAAAGGCTTTAAAACTGATTTGCTGATATGTCATTTGTTTGATGTCATCCCTCTATAAGTGGGTTATGATTGTTCTCACGAATGCAAAATGATATGCAAATATATCCATCACGTCCTGCTGCTTCCAGTTTTATCTGCCTCTTTCCTAGACTCTTCTTTCCCTTCCCCCAGAGTCTCCCAGAAGCATTTGTCCCACTTGCATTTGTCCCAGAAGCATTTTGAGAAGCATTTGTCCCACTTGCAAGGCCAGGGACAAAGGGAGTGGAAAAGGCAAAGAAAACCACCCTACACCTCTTCTGACACATACATGTTTTGTGATGGTTTATGTCCCTGTCACGTGGCATGCAGTTTCATTTCTGCCCTTGAAAAACACCTGAAAAACCATTGCCAGTATACATTCTTCCTTGACAATTTTTCTCTGGTTACAGAAAACACAGAAAGTTTATAGTTAGCCATCCTCCCTCCAAGAGTGACAGCTTCTCTGTCCCAGGTGTTTTGGAGCAAGCAGGACTCACCAGAACTGTCAGAATTTTTTCCTTAAACACAGAGCAATTAGTAGCACAAAAACAATCAATGCTCTCCTGCAGGAAGGGAAATTTGAGTGGGATTTTTATCTCTTTTTCTTCACAGTGCTACACATAATCTTTAGGTTCCCCAGAACAAGACTGTGCTCAGGGTGAATCCCAGCTCCAAAATG
Organism: Corvus moneduloides; assembly: GCF_009650955.1. NCBI lineage: Eukaryota > Metazoa > Chordata > Aves > Passeriformes > Corvidae > Corvus > Corvus moneduloides. The sequence continues at coordinate 10,795,373 of NC_045489.1, read as the reverse complement.
ATGGAGTTTGTGCCCAGAGGTGGATGTGGCAAATCTGTACCTGGGAGTGCTGGCGAGGGGCTTGGAGCCGTGTGCCAGCTGCTCTCCTGCTCTGTCCCCTTGGAGAGTTCCACCACCGTGGGTGGGTGCGGGGCAGGGGCCAGGACTGGCCATGCCCCGTGGGGTGTCTGGTGCTTGGGCTGCCTCCAGGTCCTGTGCTGGCAGCTCTGTGGGAAGCGGCTGCTGCTCCTAATTAAATAGCACAGATCCATTCCTGCTCATCAGTCTGGCGGCCGTAAGCCCTCCTACCGCCTCGGGGCTGGAATTAATGCTGCTTCGAGACAACATAAATTGCAGCTTGAAAAAGGCAGATCAGATGTACACTTACTGCCTTTAAAAGGCTTTAAATTTGCTTAGAATTGAAAAAGAAAAGGAAATCTACCACGGAAGACCCAGATACAGCTGTAAAGGGCTGAATGCAAATTACAGGGTGAAGTTTAACTCATCATGAAGTTGCTTTAGGACTTTGCAATGCACACCCACAACACTGTCCCTTTGCAAGGGACACAGAAGCTGACTCTGCATAATGGCCAAATTTTAAAGCACTGTCATATTAAGAAACGTGGCTTTGAAATACTGGATGTCTCTTGAATCATTTCAGGTCTGTTTTTATAATGCAGAATCAAAAGATTTGAAGCATGAAAACAGAACTGAATTGCAGAAACTTTGGATATCCTCGGGGAAGGGGAGGGGAGGGGAGGGGAGGGGAGGGGAGGGGGGGGGAGGGGAGGGGAGGGGAGAGGAGAGAGAAGAGAGAAGAGAGAAGAGGGAAGAGAGAAGAGTTGTGGGTGGGTGGGGGGACAGGGAGAGGTGACAGGGGTTAGGTGGAAGCATGTCACCCTTCTGGGGGTCCCAGTGATGTCTCACGTATCCCCTCCATCTGGTCTGCTGGTGGTGAGGGTCCCCTGTTGCCGCTGTGGCCACGCCATGCCAAAAAGTATAGAATAGAATCCAGGGGATTAATATACCTTTGGGCCAGGTGGGAACGCCCACGTGCCTCCCTTGCAGGGGGCCAGTTTGACACTGTCCCTTGCAACACTTACACAGATGATCTGCTGCATCATGCTGCAGTGCTCTGGTGCAGGGTCTGGGACACCCTTGGGGGGGCCTTTGATGGGTCATGACACCCCTCTGCTGTCCCTCATGTGGATTCAGCTTTTACTGGGGCGAAGGGGCCCCACAGCTGAGCTCCTCTGCCTCTCACCAGAGGCTTTCTCACCACACATCCAAAGTCTCTCTCCCCCCCTCTCGTCTCGTCCCCCCCCTTTTGGTGTGAGGCTCTGTTCGAGCCTGGCAGCTGATAGCCCTGGGGCTGTGGTCTGCACCCCAAAGGTTTTAAGCTTGATCCCTCTGTGAATGTATTCTTTTCTCCCCAGACCTGAGTTTACTTTATCTTATCTCCATCAGGAGGGGTCCAGGGCCTCAGTCAGAAGGCCTATTCAGGGTGTGGTGGTCTTCTCTGCAGCTTTTGTAATACAGTTTTGCTATAATAGGCAAAGGTCCTTCATGAAGATGTTTAAACCATAAATTATTACATTCAGTCTCTGACATATCTTCCAGCTGAAGAACAGACCAGCTCACAGGGAACACAACCAAATGTCCATTGATTTGCTCTCCCAACTACCTTCCATGGAAGGGTGGGAAGAGAAGGCAGAGCAGGGAACTCACAGCAGAAGGATCATGGAAGTCTGTGACAAGATGCTGAAGTCACCAACTCTTTCTGCTATCATGAAGAACCAGGAGAGAGAACTCTCAGCCCCTGAGCATTTCAGGTCAGTGCTGGGGACCCACACACATGGTAGCCATGAAACACGAAGAGACAACAGTGTTACAGTCCCATTTCAGCATCATTAGCAGGGCACTGGTGTCATGGCGACTGAACAACTCTCATATAAAATCTTCTTCTGAAACAATAGCCATAGACAAAGATCTTTCTCTGTATGAACGATGGTGTATTATTTTCCTTTTAATTGCATTGATTTACACTGAAAGCTTTAAACATCAGCCTAATAATTATCATAAACCAATTTGTCATCAGGAATACAATAAACCATTGTCTGAGCCAGTGCTTACAAGGAGGTGATTCTCCTGCATCAGAGGAACTGGAAAGAAATGAGAAGCAACACTTAAAAATGCCAGACTGCATCCAGGTTGCTGCAGTTAGGGGAAAAAATTATGTGAATGATTGCCAATAAACATGATGGTAGGTAAAAACCTTCAGAGCCAGCAGTAGTGTTTATGGAGAAATGCCTAGATGGTGGTCAGGGGCTGGCACCCACCCTCACTGACCTGCCCTGGTTGGAGTCAGGGGTCACCCTGCTGCCCTCGCACCTTCTGAAGGGCTCTCCTGCGAGACTGCTGAAGGGGACCTGTGTCCCAAATGCTCCTCCCCAGAGCTGAAACCAGGGAATGGCAAGTGTGTGGCCACGGTTTGTGTGATTGCTGGTGGCACTGCAACCTGCTGCCTTTCTGCCCTGTCACTCACTCCCTCTTCCCTTGCTCACCATCTGTGATGACATTTCCGCTCACAGAGAGACATCAGCAAATACCTTTGGAATGAAACTTCACACTGCTCCAATCCCTGCTCTTAGAGAACGTCTGACTATTTAAAACCAGCACAAAAAAAACCTGGCTAGAGGCATGGAAAATTTTAGATAAAACAATTGCAGCCTCAGTCAGCTCTGAGACACCCTGACAAAGGGAGAGCAACATGAGACACGTTCTAGGTAGAGCTGCTGGGCTAGGGCTCACTCCGGGGGGACAGGCTAGGGTTCCCCACAGCCTGGAGAGGAGGTGGAAACGATGTGTGCTCTGAGCCACCCAGATACCTGCAGGAGTGAGACGGATGCAGCAAAAGAGAGCTGTAATAGGGTTTGAAGGTTTTGAGCTCCTCTGACAGTCAGGTGCTGTAGTGCACCTTATCTGTGTGAGATCTCGCAGCAGCGAGTGCTTCACAGCCCCATCACACCCAGCTCCGCCTGCGGCATCACCCCAGGTTTTACTACCACTGCAAAATTTCCACTCCACGACCGGTGTCAGCAGAATGGGCTTTATTTTGCAGAGTGATCTTGAAATGTACACGGTGGTTTGTAGGGGTGGGATGAAGCCCCGACAGGACGATGATCTCAGGGAAGTTTCCAGGCAAAGGCACATCCCAGGGCGGCGGCTGGAGGGGCACTCCATGCCTACTGCCTCAGGAGCTGCCAGCTTCGCCCACCAGGGGCACAGAGGTGCTCAGCGTGGCAACAGGGACACCCCGAGAGTGACAGCCCCTGCCCTGGGTGCAGTCAGCACTGCCCTGTGCTGCATGGGCGAGATCTCAGGTGGCATTCTCTCTCCAGGAGGGAAACCCTTGCTTTCCACAAATCCATTGATACCTCAGGATTTTCATTTGATTTCCCTGACCTACGCAGCTGCCCTGGGCTGCCCAGCAGAAGGCTCTGGGACTGGGGCTGTGACTTGAGCCGGGTGGAAGCAGCAGCACAAGGAACATCTTCCATGGGGCTGGGGCTTCCTGCCTTCACCACAGCATTCATTTCAGCCTCCAGCCCTTCGTATAAAGCATCATCAAATAATTTACAGGAGGTGTCAGCTGCAGACTACAGCCAAAAGGAAGGTTTATTTAAGACACCATGTGGATTGTTATACAAGATCCTGATGGATTATTCCTATCTGAGAATTTACAGATACTTCAGGAGCATGGCCAACAATTTGGATTAGTTGAGATTAAATTCAGACTGGGTTGGTTTTCCTCCCTTAGGAAATCTCAGCCCCAGGTCTACAGATATTTTTTGAAGGCAAGATGTAGACAAAAACAACTTTTACACTTTCCAGCAGGCACCTGAAGTACTTTTCCATCAATCACCTTTGATATACAGAGGCAGAAGTGTGAGCTACTTCATTAAGAGCCCTCACACATAACTGGGTACATTTACATATTAATCAGACATCTGAGCTGCTAATCTTTCTATCTTATATGCTTCTGTAACCATTAGTCAGAGCCAGGTGCTCTGGTAAATACTCCAGGTACCACCAAGTGCTCTAAAATCAAGATGAGTGTGGATGACAGGGAAAGGCTCATATTTACAATGCTGCTGGTAGAGCCAAGCACTGTTAGCTCTGCCACAGTAACATAAATACACATATCTGACACCAGGAGCTTTAGTCCAGTGGGAGCACTGAGCAAAGCGAGGCACTCCCACTGCCAAGAGACTTCCGTGATTCCCACAGAAATAAAGACTGGTTCCAGTTCCGCCTTCTCCAGGCTCTTTGCTAGTGTCTGAGCAGCACTGGGCACCTGGCACAAGACCCTGGGAATAAAGGAAGACAGAGAAGCTGCCTCCCTCCACCCCTGATAGCCCACAGCCCAACCCTGCTTGTCCCCCAAGGGCAGCAGCTGCCCCACACCTTAACCCAGGACTCAGTGGGGTGGAAGAGCTCAGCCTCAGTTCTTACCATAGAATCATAGAATCACAGAATTCAGACTTGAGAGATCATCTTGTTCATCTTGCCATGGGCAGGGGCACCTTCCACTATCCCAGGTTGCTCCAACCCCATCCAACCTGGCCCTGAACACTTCCAGGGATGGGGCAGCCACAGCTTCTCTGGGCAAACTGTACCAGGGCCTCACCACCCTCACAGGGAAGAAAGAATTAGTCTTTCACAAAGTTCAGATGGTTTTCTGGACAAGATTTGGTGCCTGGGTAAATCAGTCATAGCAAAAGTGGTGGAAGCAATGAGGGACATGGGGAAACTGCTCCAAAGTCAGTAGTTACTGAGCTGAACAGACATGGAACTCGACAGAGGATGCGGTCAGTGGCTCCACAATCAAGCTGCTGCTCACTGTGGGGCACCCAGCACCAGTCTCAGGTACAGCACAGTAGTTGCTTGGTTTTCTGTTCAATCTGTTCATTTGCCATTCCAGCACCTGCAAATCCACATCCTCAGCTTCCCATCTCCCTCCCTCCAGCACCTCTCATCCAGCTCTCCACCTGGCTTGTGTGGTACCTGGCTTTGAGCTGCTGAATTAAATTCTCTCCATCCTCCAAGAGCAGACAACATTGTGAAGTTTAACCCCTGGGTGTGAGGTTCAACCTTCAGGTGCCTGTTCCTTGGCACCACACACGTCGCTGCTGCCTCCACCCTGAGGCTGGGCATACACTGTGAGCAGGGCCCAGGGACAGCCAGTGCCCAGTGGTCACACACTGACAGCTGCAGACTTACACAAAAACCCTGAACACCTATAATTGCCTTTGCCAAGGAAGTGATCTGTGGTACTGCTTCCTCCTTGCAGACCCATCACAGTTTACATTTCCTGGGCTTTAGTTAAACAAAAGAAAAGCAATGTGTGTGTCTTCAGTGATCACACAGGCTCTGCAGAGCACTCTGATCTTCCCTGCTTTGGGCCTCCAAGGTTTTTTTACCACTTCCTCCAGATTAAAATGATGGAAAGGCTAGCCAGATCCTGAAGAATGGCTTCATGCTTTTGCCATGGAACATCACGTGGGTTACCTGCAGCTCTCAGTGCTCCCTGTGGCACCAAGCTGGCCTTTCTGCCTGGCCCCAGCACAGACACCCAGCTAGCAGCACACTCCGTGCTGCTGCCCTGACAGCCCAGCACCTCTCCCTCATGTCCAAGCAGCCCCTCAGATCCCCACCAGCAGCTCTGCTCTGCCCTGCCACCCCCGGCCCATGGCAGCAGGAAGGTGCTGAAGCAAAGGGATGCTTTGGAGACCATGAGTCTCTCCACAGTCTGTTCAAGACCCACAACCAAGAAGTTTTACCAGTGGATGTGGTTCTTAGAGGAGAGCCTGGATGCCCCGCGGATGCCATTAGAGCCCATCCCAGCAGCTGGAGACATTCCTATTCCTCACCCCATAGGAAAGGCAGATTTTGGAAACCGCTAGCAATTTATGCTTCTTGTCTGGAGAGCCTGCACATAGCACTGGTGCTTTACAGCCAGTGGACCTCTCCTCCATCTTTAACTGCTCTTTATAATGTTTTATTGATTGGTTTTGTCAAACTATTTTATTGATTGGAAGTATTTCCAGCCTCTGCAGTCTGGGCATAAATGTTAAAGAGGAGATGAGGAGACACAGGCTTTATGATGGAGCCCTGGCTCAGCCTTGAGTCTGGCTGAAGACCCATCCCTGGCCCAGTGGTCTTGCTTGACCCAGGCCAAAAACTGGGAGAAAGGAGCTGGGATGCAGTAACATCCATGTCTGTATCTCTACCTTCCAGACAGAGGCACAAGTACAGCAGCCCTGTCTGAGCTGAAATAAAGCCTTGGCCATGACTGACCCTGTGTAGAGGTGCTCGATGGATAAGGAGGGGCCACAGCCACCACAGGCAGAGCAGGGCCACACACAGCCTGGGACACTTCCAGAAACATGGGGGCATGGAGGCGGGTGAGGTTGCTGTCTGAAATACCACCCTGACATGTTATTGGTACCTCACATCTCACCCCCATCTCCTGGTCTCATCAAGAGGCAGATGGATGCTCCAGCACTCACATGGCCCTGCCTCACTGCCCCCCAGTCACTTGCCTTGCTGGAGCACCCCTGTGAATTGCAAGAGCGACTCCGCTAGGTCTGACGTGGAGGGTTCAGGCTGGCCTCTTTCCTGGGATGCAGTCCAGTAATGCCTGCTTTGTCTGGCTCAAAACAGAGGGGTGTACCCAGGGTGAGATGGGCACAGCTTGCTTTTGGGTCAGGATTATTTATTCATTATTATTTATTCATAATTTTTAAATGAGCTTTACAGCTCAGTTCTGATTTCTGGCATTTGCCTCTCCTAGGAGTATGTAAAACACCACAACGAATGCAATGGGGGAAACCTCCAGCCTCTGAACAACCAAACTGCTGAACTATGGTCACATTGACCACATTTACACAGGGCAGAGCATCTCTGTTCCTTGCAGAGCAGCAGCAGCAGGCATTACCATGAGGAAAAGCTGGTTACACCAGATAGGAGCATGTATGATGTGGGCATTTCCATTTCACATGTGAACCATTAACAAATAAATAAAAGAGACCATAGAAAGCATTTCTCATAGGAAGCCCAACTTTCTCCTGCAAACCCCCAGCTAGAATGTTTTACCTTTGCTGTGGTTTTTCAGTTGTTTGGTTCAAGCAGTGGAAAGAACCTGTCTTAACTGAGCCATACTTTGGCTGGTGCTTCTTTCTAACAGCATATATTGGTATTTTCCTATAAAAACCCAAGGTCACATGAGCAAGACACTGGGGATTTTCCATGGGATCAGCCAAGAGCAGTCAACACAGGGAAAAGGAGGCCTTTGGTCTTGCTGCCTTATAGGAAAACGATGCTTCCACCTGGATCCTACAGTGTGGATTTCATGGCCTTTTCTACCCCTCAAGAACAGGACCCCCCTCCCCCCTTTCCTGCAGGAAAGCAAGGCTGAGTCCCCACTCTTATTGAGGAAACCCCAATTTCCATTTCATTCCATCGTCTCTTTGCAGCTGCAGGGAGCAGTGCCCTTCTCCACCTGCCTGAGCCCCAGAAGTGCTCCAGGGGGAAGGAAAGGTCCAACCCTCACCTGCAGGAAGGAAATAGAGTTACTTTAAAATCATTGTTAAGTACAGTTATTTAATAGCGTCCAAAAGCTCCACTGCCCCCCAGCCCTCAAATTACATATATCTCATGAAATTCACACAGGCCACTGCTGGGAAGGGTGGATGAAGCTATTTTTTCCCTTTTTATCAGAAAAGGACATAGAGCCAGAAATATTGGCAAAGCCAGCTGTCCTTCAGACAGTGGATTCCACAGATAAGTCACTCCCCAACAGTGTGCAGCACAGATCTGCCCGTGTAAGTGGCCCCGTGGGGACTGTCACACGCTCCTTCACAGAGCGGTGCTGCTACGGGGCAAACCCATGCAATGCACATGAAAACTCATCTTAACACTCACATTTTCCAGTCTTGATTGAGACTCTTGAAAGCAATGGAGTGATTTCCTTTGCCTCAGGTGTCTGCATTACACTGATCCATGGGGCTTGTAGGGCACCACTGAGTGGTCCTCCCCTTCGAGTTGCACAAAGGCCCCCCAGTATTAAGCACCACCCAAGGGGGTCCAAAAGATCAAACACTGAGTGTTGTCTCTAGGGGAAGCAGCAGAGCTGTGTTCTTGTCCAGCCCCTCTATTCCATCTCTTTGATTTATTTACCTAAGTGCTGCCAAGTCTCCAGTTCCACCAAACCATGAGGAAAGCAGACACAGTGCTCCTCTTTCCCCTCCAGCATCCACCAGCATCTACAAGTGACCCAAAGCACAGAGGGAACAGGCCTGTGTATATTCTTGGTGGCTGTGGTTGGCTGGAAGGGTCCTGGGGCCCTGCAGGCTCTTAGCTCAAGGCAAATCATAGAATCACAGCATGGTTTGGGCAGGAGGGACCTTGAAGATCATCAGCTTCCAACCCCCCGCTATGGGCAGGGATGTCTTCCTCTAGACCAGATTCCTCAGGGCCCCATCCAACTTGAACACTTCCAGGGATAGGGCAGTCACAGCCACAGCTTCTCTGGGCAATCTGTCCCAGTGCCTCACCATCCTCACAGGGAAGAATTTCTTCTTAATATAATCCAGACCCACCCTCTGACAATTTAAAGCCATTCCCCTTGTTCAATCACTGCATGCCCTTGTCAAAAGCCCCTCTCCAGCCAGAAGGTGCTACAAAGTCTCCCCGGAACCTTCTCTTCTCCAGGCTGAACAGCCCCATCTCTCAGCATGTCTCCATAGGAGAGGGGCTCCAGGCCTCTGACCATCTCCCTTCATATGGTTTTTCATCTGGATATGGGACTTGCCTTCCCCTGTCCCCTTCTGTGAAAGGAGAGTAGAAAAGGGCTGAGCTGCAGCTCTCTTGGGAAAGCCAGGCTTGAACAGGAAGGGAAACAAAGGGATGAAGAAAAGTTTAACTGTTTTTCTCTCCAACATACTTGCACTCCAAACATAAGTTAAAGATGCTAACATTAGATTTCAGTGCTTGCAAACATGGCATGGCTGGTTTGCAGTTCTGGGCAGACGGCTGAGGGCTGCTGCTGCCACTGTGCCCAGACACTTCTTGCTCCTCCATGCAAGCTTTGATGGCAGCTGATATTGCTCTGTGCCTAAAATATTTTAAATGGCTAAGCCACCCCAAATGTCTTGGCAGGGAACAAGGGTCTTGCATATAGATCACACCGCTATTTCTGGACTGTTCTATAAATATGCCTTTTCTCTGGAAAAAGCCTCAGCTGCAGAGGCCAAGCCTCTGCCCAGCACCTCACCTCTCCTTTTTGGAACTGGCCTCCTTTCTTCCCTAGGAAAATTCCTCCTAGATTAAAAACTGGTTCTCCCCAGATACAGCTATTGAGGGAGCTGGGGGGCACAGGAACCCACCCTTCCACCCAGTGCCTGCTGAGTGTGAGCTGCAAGGAGATTTATGTGCATTTCCTAGGGGGACGGGCTCCTACTGCAGGGCTCCTCGGGGCAATTTCAGCGCCTTCCCCAGTGCCAGCAAACGAAGCCCATTTTAGGGGACTACAGGACTGTCCCAGCAGTGCTGCCCCCGTTGCTCTGGGGCCCTATCCAGGCTTAACTCACTAATCCCCGACACGCTGAAACCCTCCCTCCATGTCCCAGGGGCACAAGGCACAGCCATGGAGCATGTCCTGGAGCACCGCCTCAGTGGGATCACCACGGATTCAGCTTCAGAGCAGCACAAACCCCACAGCTGCAAAGTGACAAAGTCTCACCTGGGGCGGGGGGAAATTTGTGTGCTCACTGCTTCCTTCCTTCATCCACTGCTCTGCTCCGCAGAGAGCCAGAGCCCAGACAGGCTCCTGCCGCCTCCTCCCAGGGATTTACCACCAAGCAGCACCTCGTGCAGCACAGATTTACACCGCCTGAACCCTTATTTACACTTCAATTCTGTCACTGCTCGTGCACAAACACAAATCACATTGCTTTCCCTAGACATTCTTGCCAGCAAGGCTGCACAGCTTTTCCCCCTGGTATTGAAGAGTGGAGTGCTATACTAGTAGATAGATATTAAAAATAAATAAATTGGGAAAAAATGCAGCAGCCAGCAGCTCTGATTGAATATTAACAGGTATTTGGATTTTCAAAGAGATAATGCTTTAACTTAAGCACCTGAGTGACTGATCACATTTATAACACTGCTCATCTGCTTTGTACTTGAATCAGATTATGCACGTTTAAAAACCCATCCCCAGGTGAGTTTGGGGCTTTTTTGGAGATCTGGCATCAAAGCAGCAGACAGACAGGAGTCACAGGCCAAGCAATGAAACCCAGCAATCACTCACTGAGTGCCACTGCTCGTGCCTGGTGCTTTGAACACAATTTGTAACAGAAATGCAAATATCTATTTTTTATTAGTGACCCAGCACAAACCACTTCACTCTGACCACAGAGATGCAGAGTGAGCAGTTCATCCGAACAAACATTTACTCAGGTGCCTGAAAGGCTGCAGAGCCCCAGAGCAAGAACAAAGCATTTAAAAAGAAAATCCACTTCTTTTTTCTTTCCCCTTCCTGAACCATCAAAAAAGGTCACAAAACCTTTGCGGACTTCTGTCACAAGCCCAGAATACAGTGGGCTTCCTCCCCAGCCAGCAGGGCCCTGTGCCAAGATGGTGTGAGTATTCAATCCCAGGCTCCGGAGCATGGAAAGCAGGACAGAGGTCTGTGCGATGGACAGACAGACACTCTGGCAATGTATGAATATCAGATGATACCTGGTGGGACTGATCTGCCCATCCCCACCAAAAACTGTGCCCTGGGGACAACACCCTCGAGCCGACCCCTCTTGAAGGCTTTCTTCTACCACCTTGCAGCCATTTACTCAGGACAGACCTAAATCTTTTTCCCTGCCTCCCATGGGGCAAGTGGGAAATGGAGCAAGGCAGCTGAGTGGTGTTCCCAATGTATCCAGAGAAGGGCCATGGAATTGGGGAAGGGTTTGGAGCACAAGTCTGAAGAGAAGCAGCTGGGGGGCTCAGCCTGCTGAAAAGTAGTCTCGGGGGGATCTTACCACTCTCTAGGACTGCCTGAATGGAGATTGTAACAAGGTGGCAGTTGGGCTCTTCTGCCAGGTAACAAGTGACAGGATGAAAGGAAATGAAATCCCGTTGTGCCTGGGGAGGTTTAGATTGGGTATTTGTGAATATTTCTCTGCCTAAAGGGTTGTCAAGCACTGAACAGGGCACTGCCCAGGGCAGTGGTAGAGTCCCATTCCTGAAGGGATTTAAAAGACATGTAGATTTGTCCCTTGGACATAGCTCAGTGGTGGCCTAGGTAGTGCTGTGTTAATGGTTGGACTTGATGCTCTGTGTTGGCTTTGCAAGGCCTGGTTTTTGGTAGCGTAGGGGCCACAGAGGTGGCTTTTGTGAGAAGTTGCTGGAAGCTTCCACCTTGTCCGGCAGAGCCAATCCCTGATGGCTCTGAAGATGGACATGCTGCTGGCCAAAACTGTGCCAATGAGAGATGATGGTATCGCCCTTGTGATAACATATTTAAGAAGAAAATCAAAACAAAGTACACACAGTTCTTTCCTAGCCAGAGAAGAGGAGGAGGTGAGAATATGTGAGGGAAACAACATGGACACACCAAGGTCAGTGGAGAAGGGAGGGGAGGAGGTGCTCCAGGCACTGGAGCCAAGATTCTTCTGCAGGCCATAGTGATGACCATGGTGAAGCCGCTGTGCCCCTGCAGTCCATGGGTCTGGGGGATGCAGAGATCCACTCACAGCCTGTGGGGGAGGTGCCCATGCCAGAGCAGGTGGATGCCTGGAGGAGGCTGTGATCCAGTGGAAGACCCAGTGGAGACAGAGGGCCCTGCTCCCAGGCTGGAGCAGCCTGTCCTTGGAGGGCTGCACCCCGTGGAAGAGAGACCCACGGCACAGCAGTTTTGGGAGGACCGGGTGTCCATGGGGGGAATTCACATTGCAGCAGTTTTGGCAGGACTGCTGCTCATGAGAGTGGACCCATGCTGGAGAAGTTCATGGAGAACTGTCTCCTGTGGGAGGGACCACACGGTGCAGCAGGGGAAGGGCTCCTCTCCCTGAGCAGTAGAAGATGATCTCGGGTGATGAACTGACCAAACCCCCATGCCCTGTCTCCCTGCGATGGGAGGGGCTGGGGGAAGAAAAGGTGTTTTTAGGGGCTTATTTTACTTCTCATTATCCTTCTCTGATTTTGTCAGTAATAAATTCACTTTGTATCTCTAAGCCAAGCCTGTTTTGCCCTAGGAGTGTTTTTCTCCCAGTCCTTATCTCAACTCATGAACCCATAGTTAATTTTTTTTTTTCCTCTCCTCTGCCCAGCTGTGGCAGGGGAGGGTGAGTGAGCAGCTGTCATGGGTGCCTGGTATTTGGCCAGTGTCAAACCATGACATGGTCTTAGAGGTCTTTCCCAACCAAAATAATTCTACGGTTCAGTGTTTCCTGGGCACACAGCCCTGGGCCCAGCACTCGTGGCCCCTCACCCAGCAGGTGCAGCCCCCAGGGAATACAGCCCAGCCTGGGGTACAGCTGCACACTGTCAGGGACAGAAAACACTATTGTGCCTAACTGGGAGAAACCTAACCTGGAGGTGATGGACTAAATTAGTTTTTAAATCATTCACTTACTTCTTTAAAGGGAGGGCACTGCTGCCCAGCACACTGGAAATCCACAAGCTCTGGTTTCCACCCAGGTCTCAGCTCTTGCTCACAGTCAACTGGTTGTGGGTCTGGGGCCATCTGCAATCACCACCCCATCCCAGTGCCCAGGGACTCCCTAGGGACCTCCTCCGAATGGCTCCGTGCACACAGAGACTCAAACTGGCCATGCTCACTTGTGGGAGGGGCTGTGCCCATAGATGCTGCAACACCAGCAAACCCCTCTCCTGCATGGAGAAGGGCTGAGTATTCATCTGTGGGATCACATAGCTGGGGGCTGGGAGCCTGGAGAGGAGCCAGAGCCCAGCAGAGTCCCTGGAGCCGCTTTTCTCTCACCCACTGGGGTTTGAACCAAGACCCTACAACAAGCAAGACAGGGCCCCTCGTTCATCTGAGGCACACAGGATTTTGTGATGACAGACATTCAAAAAGCTGCAAGAGACTGACAGTGAGGAGCATCAGAGCCCCGCTGCCAGGGGAAGCTGTCCTGCCACAGGGGCCCATTCTGCGCAGGCAGGAGCTGCCTTTCCTGCCTCACCTACCTGAGCAGGGCTCCTGCTAGATTGGCATCACTGAGCAGGTTTATGCAGAGCTTTCTGCCTTCTGTGGCTTCCCAACTTCCTTTCCATTTTAGTGACTTCAGATTTTCCACCCAACACTAACGTTTCCTTCAAAGCCCAGATTTTTAGAGCAGCACCAGCAGTTTCCTCCTCAATCACATATCTCTCCACTAGCTGGCAGGTCCATTTTCCTTAATGGCTTCTTTTCCCAGGACATGCGTGGGTCCACCTAATCAACAAATAACCAGCTTGACTGGTATTAACAAATTACCCTGTTTTCCCCTGTCTTACAGTATTTTTTTTCATTTCCTAACCTGTATCTCATTTGATTCCCATCCCTCCTTTTATCCCCTCTCAGTCTGCCCCCTGCCAAATTCAATTACGAAAGAGACACTCCAGCTCACTGCATCTGCACAGGCCAGCTCACAGCTGGCCCTGTGATGACTCTGGGTTTTTAGGTGGATGCCCTGTACAACCCGCAACACTCCCCACCCTCATTTATGGATGTGAGACAAACACAAAGCTCTGCCATGTGGCAGAGAAACAGCAGAAAGGAGTCCAAAGGCTCCTAAATGAAGCAAGCCAATTGGTACTGTCCATCTTCCCTCAAGCCATTTCCTGCCCATCTGTCCTGAGGTTGTGCAGCTCTGGCACATTCCTTCCTCTGAGCTAGGTGGGCTCCCAGAAGTTGGGAAGGCAGTGAGAGGGCTGTAGCATCCCCTCCTGTCTATGGAGAGCACTCAGTACCACTGTCTGATGCTGCTTGTGTAGGGATGTGCCCAGACATTGTGGAATTTCAACTTCTGTGTTCTGCTCAGCTGCAGGATGCTGTGCTATTCAGATGTATGCAGAACCTTTTCAAGTGGAATTCTGATTTTAATTTGCACATGAACTTTTAAAAGTTGTAGATGGTAGTCTTTTGAGACAGAATGAAGGAAATCATTAGGAAATGACAATTCAGATGGGAGGCTCCATGTGGCCTCCAACAGCGTTGCAGGGAATCACAGACTTCACCGCTACTGAAAGATACTGTAATGATTTGAGAAAAATCTGTTCAATGGCTTGGACACCAACCTGGCACTGGAAATGTGTGTACATCAGACACCTCAGCCATCCCCACAGCTCAGCCTTCTGTCGAGCAGTTGCAGTGAGAGAGAATCATGTTTTTGCTAAAATTCCACTGTGGAGTGAATCGAGCAGCCAACAGCACCTGCTGAGCCAGTACCTGACCCTCTCCCCACACAAGTCTCTGGTGTTCACATCCACACTTCCCATCCAGAAACTGCTGTGAGACAGGAAAACACAAGATGTGTGGCCCCACTGACAGTCAAGGAAAGTGCTCAGAGAAGTTCAAACACTCATCCCTCCATCTCTGCTGCACCCAGAGAGCTGTAGAACCCTTACTTGTGCTGCTGTGGGGAACGGCCCTGCTTAACACAAAGAATTTGAGGTCATGGGGTGTTGAGAACTCACCTCTGCAGAGCACTTCCAACATGAGCCCCTCTGAGGGGGGGGACACTGTCCTGCACAGTTTCAAGGAGGGTAACAAGGAGCAGTTTAAAACCCTCCCACCCCTGCAGAGACATCCTCTCCTGCTCATAGCCAAGGCTCTCCTGGGCCTGTTTCTCCACTGATGGAGGGCACCCATTCCCATGCTGCCCCAGCTCACAAGCCACTGCCACCTTCAGTAGTGTTGCCTCTCCTCCACAGCTCCCCAGCCCAGAGCTCCTCCTTGGTGAGAGTTCTGGAAACACAGAGCCACCAGCTCAGCTCCATGGCCATAATGGTCTGCACAGTGGCACTGAAGTGATGCAATAAAATGGATCCAGCTACATGAAGCGCAGAAGGGAGGCAAAGAAAACCAAGTCATCCAAGGTTTTGTGGTCATTTCCTCAAGAAAGAAAAGAGTTTTGCTCCCATTTCCTCTAGCATTTATCACTCAAACGATGCCTCACTGATGAAAAGAAGAACCTGCAAAGTTTTAGTCTGGCTTAAAACAAATCCACCTACAGAGCCAAGGAGACTTCAACTACCATAGAGAGGGTGGAGACAGAAACATTCATTATTTAATGGAAAGCATATCAAGTTTGATAGATCCTAAATTCCTTTTTCAATGACACTGATTAGTCCTAATTGGTGCAGTTGGCATTACCTCAGCCCTGACAGCCGCTCAGAAGCTGAATACTTACTCAAAGTCTCATTGAAAACTACTCAAATTTTAAATAAAAATCGTGGGGTTTTTTTTCTTTTCCTACACCAAGAATATATTTGACAATTAATTGTGCAAATGTTGAATGAGTTAAGAAATTGCAACAATTTGAGAAGAAATGTTTAAGGCAGGCAGTAAAAAGTCAAGGACAGCACTCTGGTCAGGCTGCCAATTTCATACCCAAGGCTGCAAAGAACTAATGAAGTTAACTGCTATTAATGAAATGATATAGCTGTATCTCATATCATCAGCTACCTGGCAGTAGCCCTGTGGTTTCCCGTGTTACTGCTTTTATGCTTTACTGGCATCCACAGGGTGTGTGGCTCCAAAGGCTAAGGTGAGAGTGGGTGCTCCCAAACACCACTGCCAGATGTCTGTCCTACTGCTAGGTCAGGCAGCCACAAAAGGGGGGAAAATAATCAGTATTTCCCAGGCTGAAAAACTTTGTCACTGTGACAAATTCATTCAGAAGACAGACTAAAAGAAAAAGAAAATTTGGGGAAAATATGTAAAGTTGAATGACTGGCTTCTGTGGAACTTCCATCCCAAATTGCTGCTGTACACGCTCAGACTTTTAAATTTATTTTTCTTTTTAGCTGGAGGGCCACTGAGAGGACGTGGTAAGACATATTAGCAGAGAAGAAAGTCCAGAAGATGTTGATACACATTTTTTTCTGATGATTCAGAGAGAACATCTTCCCAAAGCCCCAGCTAGGGACCACTACAATGTGGTAAGGACCTCCCATTTTAATTATCATCTTGAGAGGGGCCCTACAGGAGGAATGGGGAGCAGCCCCCGTGATAGAAATGGAACAACCAGCTTACACAGCACTCATCCCCACTTATCCATAATGAAGTATGGAACTGAAACAAGCCCAGACAGTTCCTCTGAGATATCACAGTGAGATATGGGATTTATACTGTAATTTGAGTCTCTTAAGGGAGCCCTTCTAGTGGCCATGTATCCCTGGAACACCAGGGAGACAACCCTGCTGTTGCAGGGGTCACTTCAGCTGTGCAAGCATAGGCGTCTCTCAGGCTACTGCAGGACCCACACAGGAAGATAAAGAGTATGTGTACAGCATAAAGCACCACAACATCCACTCCTGGGCTATTTTGGGTGTTAGAATAAATTTAGCTACATCTACGCTGCACTTAAGCCTGAACAAAAAGTATTCTCTCTTCCCCAAATTTCTGGCAAGTGAAAAATGTTGAAGCCTTCTCCAGGGAGCCCAGCATCACTCACCTGGCCCCTCTCCAGCGGGAGGTACAGCTGTCCTCACCACAGCAACCCTCCAGTACTTAAAACCTATTTTCCATTACACATCTAAACCAGAGCATCTGTAAAGCACATCCTGACACTACTGAAAAGTACAATCTGCTCTCAAATTTCTCAGCCACTAAAAGCAGGCAAACATCTCCTGGCTTATCTTTCTACTCTGTCAGGTCCTTCATTTCTATCCTGTAATTTAATATTTTTCCTTCCATATTAATATTTTTGTAAGACAGAGAACTCAGCCCATTTTGATAAATTAATTCCTGCTGACTCCAGAAGTACTTCATTTTGTTCAGTAAGACAGAGGTAAAACCCCACCCTCTGCAGAGCACAGGAACAGCATTCAGCACTTCCAACTGCAAAGAGGCTCCAGGGACCAGACCTGTGCACCCACACCCCTTTCCCAGTGTCCTGCGACAGCTCCTGGAGCCTCAATGACACAGGAGAGATGAAGTTCCCAGACACAGTTCACAAAACACAGTGGAGAATCAACCCTCAGCCCTGCTCTCACCACAAAACCCCCGGAAGTATCCTTGAAGAAGGTTGTTCTCTTCATCACTATTATTCTTCTCTATAAAAGAGTCTCGTTAACCAATTTTATCTTCACCCTGCTGTGGTCTCTCTGCTCTCAAAAAAGGATTAATTTTTTTGTTACCACAAAGTGACAAGAACAGTTCTGCTTATTTGTACGTTCTTGTAGAGATTTAGTTTGTGAAGATCTGCAGGAACAAAGTGATAGAGGAATAAAAAGAGAGAGGGGGCAAAAACCCCCAGCCCCACAGGAGACCTTATCCCAGGGGAAAGACAGCTGTGAACCAGGCAGGACAGCAACATTCCCGTCAGGACATCAGGTCAAATCCAGCCCCAAGAAGGCTGGGAGAGAGCAGGGACCAGGCTGTGCCAGCTGGACACAGGGCAGTCCCCAGCACTGGGGGTCAGGCTCCTCCTGGCTGGGGCAAGTGATGGAGACAGGAATTGTGGCACAGGTGCTCCACTGGGACATGCACAGAACCCCTATCCCATCCTATAATGCTACAACCTCACTAAAAATTATATCTGGTTCAGATATAGTAACAAACATTTTGCTGCTTTTACAACATTTTGGATGTCATAAAAAATTATTTGCAACTTTTCCTCAATCTGGTCGCAATTTCTTCTCCTGGTTGGAGACTAGGAGCTGTCATAAAAGTCTCAAGTTGTCTGCCAATATGAAGGTTATCTTCACCTGGTAATCTGTTAGGTGTCAAGAACTATACTGAAACAGCATTAAAAAGCCTCAGTTGTCCAAAAATGAGATATATTAAAAAAAATACAATAGGGACCAAAGATAACTAGAAAAACTCCCTGTATTTTGGAAGAGTGACAGAAAAAAATACCTGAATCTCCACCAGGGATAGTAACAACAGAAATAGATATAATGGAAAAAAAAAATCCAGTGTTTGAACAAATCAAAGAGGCCAAATTCAATGAGTAAATTACCACAAATTATCTACCCAGAGCTGACTCTCATACAAAGCCAGGAAACTCTCTCCCTTAAGTGCTATGGTACTAGAGCGAAAGCAGAATTAATTCTTTGACTTTGCAAAAACTGCAAGGTATCACTTCTAAAATACACTGACTTGAGCTGCCTGTACTGCTAACTTGAGCTTTACTTTGTGTAATCTTCATCCTTTGGAAGCAGAGTTCTTTATAATCAGCTGTGCCATGAACATCAGTATATTTAATGATGTGTATCTGAGCCGAAACAAGGCTCATTCAGTCCCAATTCCTGTAATATGCACCTTCCTTTACCTTAAAATCACATGGGAAAAGTCCCTCATCACAAGAACCATTGTTTTGAAATTCAGAAAACCATCATCCCACTCAATGTACACAGGTGAGGGAGGGTCCCCACTCCTCTTCCCCACCAAGTCCTAGAGGGATCAGGGGTGTACTTTATGCTGATGCATCAGATCTGTACTTTTATTCCTAGAACACATTGCCTTGAAAGCCTTGACCCAAAATCAAGTTCATCTAACATTTTCCTGAAAAAAATTAATTATCTCACTCTGCAGGCAGGTGAGACTTGACAGCATTTCCTGGCTCAGGCTGACCACACTAAGCAATTTTAAATGAATTTGGGGGAGTCAGAAGGTGGCTGACCCAGGGCTACAGGACTGGTACGGCTGCTGACAGCTTGGTGATAATAGGAATGATAATTAATAATAATTAACTGCCGTTTCAGAGAAGATGGGCACCCCACATGTCTGATACCATGCAGGAAGCAGAGCCTGAGGAGGAACCACACAGTGGCCAAGCTGTCAGCCAGGGCCCAAGGTGGTGACTGGTCAGAGCATCTTTGCTCTCCAGATGCGAGTTACGCCGGTGTACACAAGACCCGGAGCTGTCATCTGTGTGAATGGTGGTGTTTGGTACAACACCAGTCGTTACCCACCCACAGGACTCACCCTGCCAAGTTACCACAGTTTTGATTACACATCACTGAGCGCTGTGGTTTGGCTTCATGGACCACTCCACACAATTCATTTCTGGTAAACGAATGAGAGATAAACAGCAAATCAAATTCAAAAAGAAAAGAAATTTGACTTTCCTTGTGAGTAGAGATTAAGAAAAAACTAAAAGACATGTATTTGAACTTTACTAATGGATCAAGTGACCTAAATTGAACACTGTTAACTACAGAAACAGCACGTGAAGAGACGATGCTTCTAAACTGTCAATCTGCAGCTTTGTCACAATCTGAGACAAATCAGTAGTGTGCCAGAACAAACACAAACAGCTTATTTCTCTTTGGTTAACTCGATACAAATCCCAGGAAAAGGCAACACTAACAGCTGAAATTGCATCCTTGGCAGTCTCTCTGCTCTACAGGACACCCTTTCTTTCTGTCAGACCTACAAATCCACCCCAAGTGAGCTAGTGAACTATGCAGTTAAAATTGTCAGTCTGAAGCAGAAGATTAAGCATTGCAAGATTTAAAAAATAAATAAAAGAGAGAATTTGTAATGAAAGTATCCTTAAATATAACATCTGCTTCTTTTACTTCACAGCACTTCAACAAGCTGCTTTCACCACATACAAGCTACTGGTATGAGCAAGAATAAAAAGGTCCCTAACAAGGAAAATGACCAATAGTGCAAATGCATAGATTTCTCCAGTTACCAGCATTTACACAATACGCCCTTAAACTGTAACACCATCGGTCCCTCAAACAGGATGGAACCGACAAGATACTGTTTTCACTGACAATGCCACTGCCCTAATCCACACTAGGTTTCACAGAGTGCTTTGATTCTTGTCTGTAATGGAAGACTTCAGTTTAAAAAAACACCCCCCAAGAACTCTGCTTTTCAAGATTCAAAAGATTATAAACTGGCAACAGAAATAATGGAAAGACAGGTTTTGTCAGTTGATACACAAGAACAGTTGTGTAAAAGACAGCTCAGTGTTTTAAGATGAACAATACAAAGAGCAGGCTAAATATAAGATATGCCACATCTTTAAGTGCTTTTGTGCATGATATGAAAAACAAGTGGATGTGGTTTGCTTTTTTGCTTTTGACGGGAGTGAAGCAGTTTGAAAGAAGAAAACAGAATTTAAGCCTGTGAAAAGTGTGTGTTAAAATAATAAGAGATGGGTGCATATGTCACTCAAGAACTGTGGTTTAACTGCTTTTCACAAAGCAGCAGCCAATTGCAAGGCTTCCCTGATGGCCATGTGGGGTGGCAAATAGGTGTCATGTGGAGCTGCTGGCCAGGATATTGAGGCTGCAGCCCTCCAGCATGGAAACCCCAGTGCTGGGCAGCTCGGGATCAGAGCAGAGCTGAAGCCCTGAGCCAACCCAGCCCTCCTACGAGCTGAGGGAACTGCAGCACAGTGCTCACACTATGTCCCACAGCCGGGGCCCTACAAATGGTACAGGGGATTTAGGGAGAAAAGCTTAAGGGCAAATGTACTGAATGAGCAGTCTAGAGAAGGGCGAGATGAGCACAAGGACACCATCCCTGCTAAATTTCTGAGATATCATTCGAGGTGTACCCACAGCCCACCAGATCAGGAACAAGCTGCTGCTGTGTGCACTGATCTCTCACCTGCCACTACCCACCTCAACAAATAAGAAACTGTCTTCAAACTCATTAATCCATTTTCCCAAGCCTTGTGTTACTTGAATGCTTTCACAAAGTCACTACCAACTTCACATCTCCTTCCTAATTTGAGATGCTCTAGGTCTCCAGAGGTTTTATTACTTTTATATTTTATTTCATTAGGTTCTTTTAAATAGCTTTTCTAAAGTGCAGAATTCAAGCTGTTATCAGCTGAACACAAATTTCACTTTTAAAACTGGTAACTGCAGCTTTTTCTTCAACAAAAACAGTTAATATACACAAAACATGATGTCTTTTCCTCTTATTTTCCTATCAAAAAACTGCTGAGACAAGCTCAGCAGAAATTACACAATCAGGTTGGGGAAGCACGATGACATTAAAGAACTGTACATATTCTCTGAAGGACAGGGATGTTTTCTGTCAGCTATCCATCCAATCACTTTAACATGCTTTGGATCATTTTTCTGGGCACAGCTATAGCTTCTTACCACTGTACTGCCACTATGATTTACATCCATAAAACCTGGCAGTAGCTGCAAAAAACCACAACAAAAAGCAGCAACTGACTGTCTAGCTGGAAGGCACCATTTCAAACAGCTATAACAACATCTAGCTGGTAAAAACTTTAAAAAAATGTAAAAATTAAGACTTAATCAAAGAAATAGATTCAAGAAAGCACAGCAACATGAAGGGATACAGGAGAGAAGGACAGCTGAGGAAAATGAGAGGCACCATTCACATGGAACTATTACTTTTAAAACAGAATTATTATAGAACAGTATTGTCCTACGTTACCTTGTTTTCCAAGTACATGTCATCATCTGCCTCCATCAAAACTGTGCTCCCTTTTGGATGCCAACAAATACATATGAAATTAAACAACCTCAGTACAAGAAATTACATAGGATTATGAAAAATGAGGCAATGGCATAAATTACATTTCAGTATCACAAATTGATCGAGAGATATTAAATTAAAGCAGTTAAGTAGGAATGAAAATATTTTAAAGAACCTATTGTGTTTTATCAAAAGAATTCTGAAGCACAAATTGACAATTTTGACACGTTTCAAAGAATGAACAAGTCCTTGATATTCATCAGGCTATTTAAAAAAAAAGTATCTATGGGTTAAAAAGCAGCAAAGCATTGTTGTGAATCAAAGCAGTTCAAAAAAACCCAGTATGGGTAGGAAGTTAATTGTATTGCTGTCCTGAAATCCCACACTAGGACAAGCGTATGTGTAAACTATGGGGAAAAAAGGAGGATCAGATTTTAAAGAGGGCGGTTTTCTAGTTGTACTGAGATACAAGATGGGGATTTGCGAGCCCTAACGCTACAGGAATCAACATCACACCAACCAAATGAGAAAAAAGACAAAACAAACAAACAACAGCCATCACTAACGTCTTACATATTCTCTTTGGTTGTTTAATATCAAGAAATACTTTTTACAGAATATGTGGAGACTATTCCTTTGAAATTCATTCTGTGTCAATACCTTCCCTATGGCCTCTCTGGCAAACCAGACGACAGGCTTTACTTTCTCTGAATAGTTTGGTTTTTTCTACATTTTTATCATATCTCTCTTCAAAACTCGAATTTCTTCCATTTACAGGCTTTGTACCAAAACGGTATAACTAGAACAGACTTTACATTGTATAGTGAAGGTATTTTTCTTGCGTTATAAACTTAAAACCTACTAAAACAATTTTCCACAAGGTACTATTGAACTTACAGCAGGATTTAGAGACAGGAATAATGAACATTTGCAATAATAATAACTAAAATAAAAACCAACCCAAAACTTCTTAAGTTACATTAGCAAGGATTAAAAGTGTTATCTCGCTAAGATTTTAAAATTACTGCTTTAAAAAGTCTTGTACCAGAAAGGAATTTTCAATCCCCAGCTAGAGGCTCTCAGTAGCTGAGGAAAAGGGGAATGGGAGGGGAAGCCATGTTTAGGGTTTTCCCCTCATTCCCTTGCTCTCTGGCCAATTAATCTCAGAATGTTTACCAGGTGTATAATAAATTTAAGGAATGGAAAGTAGTATACACATTTAATGGTATTTCCATTGGACTATGTACAGCATCTCCAATGTCTGAATCAAAAGCATTTTGAGTAAAATCAGATAATAGTTATTAGGAAAAAGAAACCAACAGAAAGGCTATTAATACACCTTTAAAAAACGTTAACACAAAAATAATTAACCACTGCTTTCTTGGCATGTAAAAGTTCTATACAAATTTTAAAAATTTTATTTGCAGGTACTAACTTCTTCAAAAGCTCACTCTGTATTTACACTAATTCTTTTAACAATTTTATCTCAAATTAAAGCATATTTAAAACAATCATGATTGCATTAACTTTTCTGCTTTAAATTATTACCCAATTAGTGCTTTATTCACATTTTAAAAACTTGTACAATTTATTACAAATATAAAACAGTGCAGTTTTTCATACATTATCCCAACTCTGAGACAAACACTTAAAAGACATGGAAAAAGATTTTGATTTCTATAAACATAACATTTGCATTACTCATACCCCTTTCTTCACTGTCCTCCCATAACCCCAATTTAAAAAGATCAAACATACAACATACTGTAGGTTTATTTTTATTCAAAAAGTTACTGTCTCAAGACATAAATACAAATCAGAAAACAGTACAATTAGGACAATAGAATGTGGAGGACAACAGGTTAAGGTAAATATATAAAACATTTTTAGCTGGTTGAAAACAAAGCTGTAAGAACTGCTTTCACAAAGAAACACTCCTTCAAGAGTAAGAAAAATCAACTTAAGTTTAAAATCATATATACAGTCCTCTCAGCAGTTCTATTAAATGCAGTGGTGTGGAAAACAATATAGGCAGTACTTTTAGACATGAGAGTATTTATTTATGTAAAATGAGTTAGGCAGATCTAGTTTTGAGTTTGTTGTTACCCCATGACTTAGTAAAATAATTATATTTTATCATGATCCTTTAGATAATCTATGGTTTTTGGCTACCACAGCCGAATGTTTAATTTCTGAGTCTAAAAACAGGAAGCCTTTTGTATTCCCCATTTGGGGAGATTCTTGTATTGCAAGCGTATTAAGGCATGGAATGATTAAAAATAATATACCTCAAGAACTGAGAGACAACTGACAAAAAATATACATATGTAATATAAGTTAATATTTCCTTTAAAATGATGTCTAGCTGCCTAAGCCTTGCAAAATGAGTCAATGTCAAAATGGCATAGATCCACTTTCTGTTTTAGACCAAATTTAATTTATTTGTGAATGGACACAAAATGAAGTTTAAAGCTTAGCTTTCAAAGAATATTATGGGTTGTTTATGAATTTCTATTATCCAATCTAATTTACATATAGAGGAAATGTACTGTAACCTGTTAGAAGTATCTTTAACCTGAAGACTGCTTGCAAAGACAGATAGATAAAACAATATAAAATACAAATTTAAAAATCATTTTTAAAGCATGAATTCTCATGCTCTTCTATTTTTAAACATTGTTAAACTTTCAATATATTTCTGAAACCTCATAATTTTAAGTTGGAATTTAAAAGTAAGAAAAAACTAAACAAACTGCGCAATTATAAAATCAGCACCAATTTATATATATATATAATTTTATTTAAAATTTAGATCCCTATTCCCACACTCTAATAAGCTGTATAATTTTTGTTTAGAATTTTTCTGCAAACATACTACAATAAGCTTCTTTTATTTGGAGACAAAATACAGTGGCACTACTGGAAGGAATTTCACAACATTACATTTTTCTTAAAGGACAAGCAAACTTTCAGGGTTGGTAATGGGCAAGCAAGAGTGAAATCTGTTACGTTCTGGTAGCTTATAGCTTATGGACCTTTCTGAGAAGGCTAACATGAAGCTTTTGGAATAAAAAGTGTGTTTTAGATTAAAAAGCTGTTAAAATTCTGCTTTATGTATTTTTTTCCATGATTAATTAATACAAACCTCTGTTGCTGAAGTTTGCATTTGATTGAAAATACTGACAACTCTTCTGGTTCGTTCTATCACTGTAAGAAAACCAATCCATCTACTATTTCAGTTCGTGGATGTGAACAGCAATCCAGCAGAGCTCATGATTATTTAGTATAGCCAGCAAATGTATAGAGAGGGGCTCAAATCTGTACCAAACACCTCTCAGACTGTTAAGAACAAAACTCAGAGGGAATACTTCTTATGATCCAGAAATAAACTGATAGCACATAAATAAAATATTGATATTTTTTTTTCCCAACAAAAAGTGTAGCTTATCCTCAAATTGTTTACTTGTCCTTTACATTTCTTTTTTCTTTCAGGCAAACAAAACTGCCCCTTCAATGCACTTGATCTTGAAAGCATGTCATTCTCCTTAGAGAAAAATCTGTTCAGAATTTCACTGTATCTACCACAATTTTGTATTGAAAAACTTCCTCTTCCACTTAGAAAATGACTTCACCACTGATTTATTTGCTGCTCTGGTATTAAAACATTGACACCCCAAGAACCTAAAAAAAAAGTTAGAAATGGTGTCAATTTGTAGTCTACTACACATTTAACAAATAACAAAGCAATTAGTATATGATTTAAGATTAAGACACTTCAAGATATGTTAAGGCATTATTAAGTTTATTTTTCTTCCAAACCAGATTAACCATACTTCTGATTTAGATAATAATATGAAAAGGGCTCCTCATTCATTAGAAATATTTTTCTCACACTTGAAATTAATTAGATCCAGTAGGGATGTGATAAAGTCTGCGTTTTAATTATTTTAGGCAATAATTGCAGAAGAATTTTTAGTTAGGTGCCTAACTCAGAGTTCTTTGACAATGACATTCTACTGGCCTCAATCTGAAATCAAGTGTGTTATTTCCAGCAACTAAACCTGGGACAAAACACTTCAGACACCGGCTGCTGCTGCATCTGTGATCACAGAAACCACAGGCCATCCCACATCAGCCAACCAGGACACAAACTTAACATTTCCTAGGAAATGTATCCACTCTGTCAGGAAGACAGTGAAAAAATCAAACAGTCATCAGGTAAAATCAAGCAACTGTACTTCAGGAGATTGGGTGACTAGGGAAAGAAAAAGTTTTCCTGAAACAAAGAATCATTTTCCACTTCCCATGTGAGAACAGGATATATAGCTTTCTATGCCAATGGAAGTAGGTATGACCACTGATGTGCCAAAAAAACCCAGAAGATCCAGATTTTGTGAGTGCCCTAGCTCTTACAGGACTTTATAAAGTCAGCAAGAGCCAAAACAGACTAAATTTTCCTGAACCTTAACACTGCTGTTCATATTTATCTGTTCACAAACCAATTTTTACTGTTCTTTTAATTAAATTCACTTTGGGTGCCTCCTACAATGCAGCACACAGACAGAACTGCCTCTGGTGCCAGTAATAACTGGGCACACCAAAAAATTAAAAGACAGACTAGAAGTCTGATCATAAACCATGTGCATCTGAATAAATTAAACAGCTTTATTATGTCTACACCTATTGAAAACAAGTGCAACAACTCCAAGAATAAGGGATCCCTGAAATAAATTACATGAATAAAGCAAATAAACTTTATTCTGAGATTTTTTTTTTTTTTCATTTATGAATTTTTTTTTTTTTTTTTTTTACACTGAACACTGGCTGTTAGATTCAGCTCCGATTTCACGTGTGCCCGTGTTATCTGGCGGCCTGTCTCCCGTCGGGGGGGTTATGTAAAGGAGCGGCTGTCGCGCAGCCCCGCTCCCGCCCGGCCCCACCCCGGCGCTCCCCGCGCTGCGCTCCGCTGCCGGCGGCTGCCCCCGCGCGGCCGCTCCCGCGCACTGCGCCCGCGGCACAGCAGGGCCGGGGAGGGAACCTCAACCTGTTAGAGCGGTCCTCAACTAGTGTTAGAGCTGGAAAGCTAAAAGGGGAGCAAATCAATTAAATGCAACCTGGAGAAGGCCAAGGTTCAGCATTGTCAGACTAAAAAGTGACTGGTATTTCACAGATCAGTCCAGGAAAAATCGAGAAGAGGAGGGGAAGAACTATTGTAAAACAGAATGTCAGAGAACAGGTAAGATATTTTCTTGGTGTTACTTCCGGAACAGAACACACGACAGCCAGACGCACAACCTAACTGATTATTACTAAAGCAAAGCCCTACTGGTACAAAATATATGGATTTGCATTTAAAACAGTATTTAGGACTTCTTTCTCCCATAAACAACAACAGGTTCACGCTGCAATAATACTGTAAAAAAACCCATAACCATCTTCCAAATTCCACCAAGCTGTCCAAGATTCCCAGGAAGCCTTGTTGTACTGTCCTCTGCTGGCTTGCTGCAGCTTGTTATTTCCAGTGTAATTTTGTACCAGCTACACAAGGTCAAAAATGGCTGCATACTTTACAAGTGGTTCAAGACAGAAGGAATCCCTCATGCAGATTTTTAAAAGAGAATAGAGACTGCAGATTTATCAAGTCGGATAAAAGGGCAACTGCAAGCAGAAACTACAGACTTCGGATGTTTTGGACCTAAAACTTCATATGGAAAGAAAAAATACCTCTCATCTCTATAAACAGATATCTGTATTATATCTTATTTTCTCCATTATCTTACTTATGCACAAAAGTAAATATGCCAATTAAAGAAAAAAAATAACCACAAAATGCAAACCGTCCAATGCTGACATTTGGTAATGACACCAGAGTCACTGAACTAAGCTCAGCACAACAGGAAACTTGCCTTTAATACTGTATATGCACATTTCTTTATTTTTCTAACGCTCTTTGCTACCAGTCTCTGCGAGGGTCTTTTCCACACCAGATGTATTTTCTGCTCAGAATCATAGGCTTTTAATTTTTACATAGGTATATATAAATATTAAGAACAAAAATCCTATGAACTTGCAAGGAACACTGACTACCCTAGAATGTATGGAGCTGAAATACAGCATAAAATACTTCTCTGACTGTACCAGTCTGTCAAAATAAGCTAACAGTGACAACCTGAAGATTGCATTCTTTCCATTTAAAATCTGAAGTAAGAGAGTATGGAAACCTTAAGATTGATGTACATTACTTTCCCCTTACGTAAGTTAACCTACCGATTCATCCATGATTGAAGCGGGGTCAAAGAAATCTGGTTTTAGTTCCGTTCTTTCTCTCCTGTTCTTTGATGGTGGCTTTAGAAAGCAAACAAACAAACAGGTTAAGTGTAATTTCACCAGAAGAGCAGAGGTTTTACACTGTAGTCAGTGAAGCTGAACTCTCAAGGGGTAAGAATTCACAAGAGATAAACGTTATTATTAGTTATTACAGGAAGCGTTCTTGCTTTTTGTATGGCAGTTGGAGCAGATGGCTCTTGTATATAGACAACCGCACGGCCCTTTAACAATGCAGAAAGCAACCAGAATGATTTTTGTTTTATAGGAAGGAAAATTTCAAATATCTTACTTCAAAAGCAGAAATACAAATCCTAAAACCATCAAAAGAGTAGTAAATTTCTTACTAGGTCTATGTCCATGGTGTCAAAATCCATGCCTTCATTAAGATCTTCAATCCGCCCTTCTGATGACATCATCACATCTTCAACAATTGGCTCTTCATCATCTTCCATTAGACTTGTGCCACGTCGACTGAAATGAAAAGCAATACTGTTTACTAAATCAAGTTAACTTTTATCTATTTAAAAAGCTAATGCTCAGTAAGGGACTCCCAACAAATGATTAGATGCAACAGAAATGAAGTAATTAAATAAATGCACAACTACTACTAAAGAAAGCTGGTATTTAACGAGAAGATACTGAGAGAGTGTGGGAGAACGCCTAGAAAAGGTCAATTTAGATAACCGTGCTACACTGCTAAATGGGTATTCTGAGAGGGTGTGAGAACTGATAAGCAGATCTACTCTATACCTAATTTATGCTCAAGTGAGAAAGAACTTAGGTTTTACCACCTAAAGAAAAATTGTTTCTGCCTTATGATAAGGCAAGGAAGAATGTCTTTGCAATAAAGCAGATCTGTAAAACCACTAAAAATATTCCCACACAGTCCTTCATCCTCTTTCGTCATAACTTCTACATGAAACATCAGATCTTATGAGAAAACTAAGGAGTCATTCTAATTATACTAATTGGTGTCACTGTATTAAAAAAAAAAGCCACCATTGAAACTATGTTACATGAAGTACTGGTAATAAAATAATCAAAAAGTAGGGGAAAGATGTAAAGCTCCTCAATACATATGCCCATGGTTTTTGTTTGCAATCTGTACTTTTTTCTGTAGAACCACACAGGCCTTAAGAATGCAGAGAACTTTTAAACTTAGAAGATGTATCCTTCTTAAAAGATACAGGTGTTAACACAGCATTTATAAACCCTCCCCTCCCCAACCCACTGAAGGAACATTTCACTCCACTCACATGGCGTGTTGCAAGTTGCTTCTCAGCTTGACGTAGTTCATCGCTGCCCTCTCCTGTTGTTGCCGCGCGGCTTCTTCCTGTTGCCTTTGAGCCAACATCCACGTTACTTGCGTGCTTAAAAAGACCATTATTCTATTTTAAACATGTACTGGTTTTGTGTATGAACACTAACACAAAGCAGACCTACTCATGTACGTACTTGTAGTCGAGCGGTGGTTGGTGGTGCTCGGGCTGCATAGGATAGACACCCATGTAATTCTCATCAGGTCGCAATCTCTTGGGCTCCCTCATTATCGTGGAAGTGAGCTGAGGTGTCTGCATCATGACTGGTGTGTGCATTGACTGCTCCCTGTTCAGCCACATACTGTCACTACTGCTGCTTTCTTCAGCTGGAAGCAAACACAGGAAGAACATCCGTGAAGATTTTTTCAAACTAGTCTTAAAGTGAATATTGAAACACGAATTAAATGTGTACTTTCTTTTTACAGAGAATCAATTGCTTTAATTTTGCCACAAAGTCTTATATGTGCCTCAAAAGGCCTGGATTTATAATCACTGGCTGGAGCATTTCTGTATTTTTCTATTGTATGACTTAACACTGTGTTATGCCCTTATTTCCTTTTGTGAATCAAATGAATACCTTTCTCACTAAGACATATACATGGTCAGAAGATACCTGTTCTGAAAAAATACACTAAGGTATACCAATATACTCACACTAACAAATATGGAACACAGTTTATATGAATATCTACTCTAGTAAATTTTAAGATGAGAGAAGTTCTACCTTCGGGTACTTTCCGCTTGCCTGTTGCTGGCTTTGTCTTCTTATTTCTTACTGTAGATCCTCGACTACTGATTCCACTAATCACTGACATGGTATCATCATCCCCACCAGCTAATAAAGAGTTTCGGTAGGACATGAGAGGAAGCCACACATCTTCTCTTCGTAGAGACATCTGAAAGGTCATGAACTTCTCCAAGTAAACATACCTTTAAATGGAAACAGAAATACAGAGATGCAAAAAATCTGTAACAAAACGTTAACACGTCAAGGTAAGTAACCACTTAATTTGTGTTTTGGGGTGAAATTATCACCCGATGTTTCTCATCTAGTTAACAGAAAGGCCTGACAACAGCAAATCTGGAATACAATTTCTGTTCATTCACCATAAAATGAAAAATAACAATGATGAATACAATTTACCCTCTGTGAATATACTTGACTACGTTAGTGTAAACTTACCTTGATGTGTCAAAGATTCCACTTTGGAAGAATACAATACACAAGTATTTATTCTGATGCATGTCTTTTGTGGTTATCATTACAAATGTTAAGAATATTAAGAAAATACTTACACTGTTCTTTTGTCTTGTCTGAGAAGTTTTGAGGAGAACTCACTGAGAATATCAAGAAATGCCAAATTTAATGGTGGGTGGCTCTCACCTTGTGGATTAGGCTCCTTAAAAGCAAATTCTATGCCATCCCTAAGAAGAAATTAAAAATTGCATCAGAAAAAGAACAAACAAAAGTTCAAAGCACCGTGAGCTACTAAAACTGAACCCCTTTCCTTTATGTCAAGAAAAGAATAATTTGATGTTTCCATATTCCAGCAAAAAACGTGAATACCAGTCATTATTTGAATCTAGACACACTCTTTCTGTCATGGAATTTCTACCTTGCATTGCAAGTTTTCTGCATGAGGACAACATGACCACCACTGATAATGAAGTGGATCAGTTCTTACTGTTATGGACCAGACATTAAAAAGGCTTTTTCATTATAGCATTGACACTGGTATCATTTACATACTTATACAACGATGCTGGAGAACACCAACAATACGAAACATTTGGCTTTTACTCAGAGACAAAACCGTAGTTGTCTAATTAATATATGTGCTATATCATCTCTAGGGCTGATGCACTTAGTATTAAACTGTATGAAAAAGATTATCTTATGTTAGTCAAGAAGTGTTTACAAAAGTGGAAGTAATACAAAGCACACAATTACTTGTGTAACATAGCAATAGCTTCTCTTGTTTTCAACTGATCCAATCCAAATGTTAAAGCAAAACGTCGAGCAAGTTCCTTTATGCCACTGAATGTTGGTGATGATCTGTCAAAATTATAACCATTTTCTTGAATCATTTCATTGAAGAGCTGTATGGAATAAAAAGGGAAATTTTCATGTATTAAAAGATTATGCCAAACTTTGGACCAATACACACAGAGGTAAGTTTCTATTTAAAAGTATGTTTTACAGCTTTTTTTTCACCCCATTCTTAATCTGACAACACCAAGAGACAAATATGGAAGTTTTGGACAGTGAAGTCAAAGCTACTCTTGAAGAGTCTGCACCCCAGAGATAAACTTTGAAATGCACTGTCCAAGCACTCATCAAACTGTATGACAGATTTCTAGATAACAGATTTCAGTGCTTCACTAAATCAGGTGATCTACAGTTGAGAATACAAAAAATTAGTAGGATTCCCTAATTACATACATTAACAGAGAAGATATAAATGGGGTGATTCTCACCTGGTCTTTACTGTAATACTTTGCCAAACTACTAATTCCCAATTCTTTTTTTTTTTTTTTAATTTTCCTTCCCAAAATACAAGTATAAAGAGGAAATTCTAAAATGGAAACATGTCTTCCGGGAAATTGCCAAAGACACCAGAAATTCTGTCACCAATTATGAGATTTTTAAGTACTCATCAATAGTTGTCAGAGCCAAATACTCTGAACTTTACAGTCTTTTCTTTTCTTTGATCAATCCTTTTCTCATCCTACCAATAATCAATTTTTCTAGTTTTGTCTAACACACACTTCACTCTTCAGTACCACAAAGAATAAACCAAAGAGTGTTTAGTTACATATTTCACACTGCAGTTCCACTAGCTACTTAAGAGTCATGCTGCTATCAAAAGGAAAGGCTTCATGCTCCCTTGTACTGGCAATATCTGTACTGATACAACCAGTCCTTACTTTAATAAGGACTATTTCTGTTTGGTCTCCACCAGGATCAACATCTAGATCTACATTCACTATGCAGAGCTTCATAACCTTTAGTCAAAAAAAACAGGGCAAGAGAAGACAAATTTGGGTATATTTTCCTTTCATGGATAGCAGTGATCTATGCTGGATTACAGTGTTTTGCAGATATATGGCTCTACTGTTCTGAGCCTGTGAATAAAATCCATGCAGATGGTTTATGTGAGCAGATGAATCAAATGCTAGCCTTAATTGAATTCATCAGGTTTCCACACAAACAAACTTTACTGAAGAGAGCATTAAATTCTGTTTTAATATCAAATATGTGTGATGTCCCTACTAAACATTAAGAAATTACTATTTCAAATTAATTCTCAGAATAGTTTTTTAAAAAAACCTAAACCAAAAAAACATACCAAAGCAAAACAAAACCCCCACAAAAAACCCCAAACCACAACCCCACGCCACACAGGCGGGAAGTATTTCTCTGTTCACAAACTAGTAAACTGGCCATTTCACAACATATTTCCGAATACATGACTTAAACTATTGTTTTAGAGTTATGAAGGTTTCATAGAGTTACATTCATTTTGTATTTATTGGCCTCTCCTACATTTTTTGTGGTACAATATTTGGTAAGTATAGGAAGAGTTCTAGCAGTTTTGCAAATAGTTGCATTTCAGTTTAGACCTATTTATCCCTACCATCCATAAAAATTTCTTCATCCATACCTCAAACTAGCTACTAAACAACAGAACATCATCTACAGTATGGAATTTCATGCATAAACCACGGTAAATTCTTACCTGCTGCAAACTAAGAATAAGTGTTTTAGCACACTGGATTTTGTCTATCTGTCTTGTTTTACTCATCGTTTCTTTAATAATATCACCATAGTCATTGTAATACTAGGAAAAACAAACAAACAAAAAAGGTTAACTGTCAATATTAGTTGAAAACATTGCAACTACTGAATTCTTCTGAAAACAAAATCTAGGATGTGCGCTTTAAAAAATAAAAATCAAACACTACCTAAAGGAAAAAACCCCAACATGTTTAGGATTACACCAAAATTATACCCTAAACCTCCAAAATAATACTTAAAAAAATTTAAATGCAAAAAGAACAAACCCACTTTCAGTTCTTGCAGTGAGTATTACTTTGGAGGCAGAATGACCTATTTATCTTCAAGGCCATGACACATTTGTTAATGACACGTGTTCACCCCTTCAGGGTACAAAATTAGAATCGAATCTTTTTAGTAACTCCTGTAACTCTGGTGGGGAGTTTTCTATATTCTTTGCTGAAAGGAGGCACTTACAGACAGCATCATAGCCATAATGTGTCCAAAAAGACAGCCGCCTGTTCAGTTTTTTAAGTATTTCAGGTTTAAGACAGACCCAACTAGTTATCTGGAGAATCAAAATATATGTAGGGCACTCAGACAGATAAAAGCAGGCTGCCCAAATTTTAAGTTTTAAGGTAATCACCAAGGAGCAAAGCTTTATCATGGTCACAAAATGAGAACTTCTATTAGTGTGCAGCTGTGAATCCCATGAGCCAGGAGAGACTTTTATATTTAAGAAAGATTGAAACAGATAAAAAGAATGGGGGGAGGAGTAGAGGGGACTCAAACCTTATTTCTCTTCTACAAAGTTTAAACTTAAATCATTTAATGAGGCTAGACATCATGGAGTTGATCTTTGGAAAAACATTCTCAAAAAGCCTACTAAACTAATAAGTGAATTAAAAATACACCATCAATCAGAATAAGAACATAAAACTAGTAAAAACGACATCAAAATAATTAGTCAGTTTCCCTCCTCGCTCCCTACCACCCACACACTGGAACTGTGAAACTCATCTCAGTAATTTTTCTCCCTACATACAGAAAAGGACCTACAGCTCTGGAGTTTTGAATTCGTCACATTTTGAATCAGTTATCTTGTAAGGTAAAAAACTAAGTAATAGTTAAAAACTCCACAACTACTGTATTCTAGTAGTTTTATGAAGTATCACTACTAAGCTTCAAATTTACCTTCATATATTGCTTGAAAATATCTGCAGCTGTGTTCATTTCCACCACAGTATATACAATGAGCTTACAGAAAGCTGCAAGTAGGTTTCTTCTTTTGTGCAATGCTTCAATTTTGCTGGCTTCATCATCCTGCTGTCCATCTAGAAGGAGTTCAGAACAGGAAAACTGTCAGGTTTAAAGACTCCATATTTAATCATTTATATAGGAAACTGTATGGGCTAGTAGTCAGGATTCAGAAAATCAGATCTCAACTCTGATGGCAATGCACTTCATTGTCCACTGACAAGTCTCTCACCCTGATACAAATATTTGAGCCTATTAAACCAAACCCTTACCGCAATTACCCTACATGTTCCCAATACAGAAAATCCTTTAATCAGATGACATTTAAAAGCCAAATCTACCTCTGTGTACATGCACACCTCTCAGTGACAAAACAAGACTAAAACAAAAAAACAACCAGGCAAATAAAAAACCCAACAAAAAATACCACCACCACAAAAACCCACAAATGCACAAGGAAACAAAGATACTAGTTAGAAAACAAGTAATATAAAAGAAACTTAATTTTTGTACAAACCTGCACTATTATTATCATCATCCTGATCAATGAAGACATGATCTAAAATAAAACTGAGTAGTTCAGATTGCAAGGAAGAATCAGGAGTGTAAACAAGTGGCTCCAACATGTCACGTCCTCCTGTCATAATCTGATGGCTGAAGATCATCAGCACATCACACAGAATTGTGAAAGCCTGTTAAAAAGAAACATTAGTAAATACTTGCTTGGAAAGTGGATTTTGTTTAGAATAATGTATTTGCACTTGACAAAATACTTAAGACCTCAACAGTGTACACAGGTCACTGAAGTCCTACACAACTGCAAAGGCCAACTGAAGTCAAAATGTGCACAGCTTCTCACAGCAGGTTCCT
This sequence comes from Corvus moneduloides, assembly GCF_009650955.1. Taxonomy (NCBI): domain Eukaryota; kingdom Metazoa; phylum Chordata; class Aves; order Passeriformes; family Corvidae; genus Corvus; species Corvus moneduloides. The sequence continues at coordinate 10,760,128 of NC_045489.1, read as the reverse complement.
GTATCAAGACTGAGTCTCCAAACAAAAATATTGCACAGATGATACCAACTAAACATGCAAATATTGCAGGATTAAAACATGAGAAGCCTGAAACTCCCAAATTCTGCCTGACGGATCTACATTAGGCCACTAGAGAACTTCATGGACTCCAAACATAGTACGAACTCCTTTTTGCTGTCTTTTTAAAAAATAGTTTCAATCATGTTTGTTTAACATGTAACACCTGAGATTATTCAATCCCTTTAAATCCTAATGTCCAAAAATCCAAAAGTGCAACCGATTTTTTTGTTTTGCTGGCTAACTTGTGCATCTGACATCAGATTTAAATGTCTGTACTCCACTGCCCCAGAAAGTTCAAATGTCTTAGTACCTGACATAGAGACTGACACTCTTCAAACTAACAGACCAAGGCAACAAGCTGCTTAGTGCTGCACCTTCTCTTTGGCTCTAGTCTCCCAAGTACTTCCATGAACAGGTGTGTTCTCTAACTCCTCAAAGCAAGTATTACTAATTCCTGGTCACAAAAAATACACATGCTCCTCTGAAGTCCTTTGTGTCCATTCATGAGATTAGACAAGGGAAGTGGAACCAAGGCTATTGTACCCTATGCAACAGATACCCTGTGTAACTTGGCAGTTCTAGTTTCTAGAGCATTCACCAGAGTCTGAGAGTCATACAGCCTCTTAGAAAGACCTACTCAGAGCTTCAGTAGTTTTGTTACTTGCACTTTCACATCCTACACCTTGTGACTATTACACTAGGTAGCTCTTTGACATAGAACAAGCCTATTAAGCTTCAGGAATATTCTTGTTCTAGCAAGAGTTTCAAAAGCTGCAATTGTGCGACTCAGTGGATCAGATTTTCCACTTTAACCAGCTTATTATTATCTTCGGCAGTGAAAAGGCTCCTGGCTTTCTATTTCTTTAATTAAACTGTCTACCTAGAAGATAATCTGGTCCCTCCCCTATAGAGACATTCTTCATTTTCTTTCATTTTAGCATTTTAAAGATTGTTAAAGGCATTTACTTAGAATTAATCCTGCTATCAGTAACCTGTGCTCTTCACTGGAACCTCAAAATCCTATGAGTGTCCTGGCCAAAGAATCCACAGATTGGAAGAGACTCAGCCCCTACAGTTTAATTATTTCCTTTGACTCTGTTATCCTCAGAACTCAGGACAAGAGTTTCCCAATATGATGTCTCAATTCTTTTTGAAACAGAAGCACAAATTAAAGACAACCCCCAAAACCTTCATGCCAGCATTTCAAAAAAGCCAGAACTCCTGCCTGAACTGTCACCCATTACTTACTCAAGCTTAATATCTACATTTTTTATGTCTAAAATATTTAAGAACTTATTTCCAGCTAAAACTCTCCCTGCAAAGACAACTGTATGAAGGACTGACTATAAAACTGCACACATCTTTTCCAAGCAGTGTATCGTTGTTGAAGCTTCCAATCATTTGCTAGAGCATCTCTAAACAACACTATTACCAAAAGATCAGTGCGTGAGTGTGAGGTGTGTGAGGTGACTACAAAAAACTCCCATTTCCCAACAATAAACTCTCCTAGGTTACAGTGCATACTGGTGCATATATAAACATATACGCACTCATCTTAAGTACTCTTTTTTTCCTCCTGATTTTGAGATCCCGAAATTCTTGGGACTCTGAAAAACTGAGGAATATACTGCCTTATGGAACAACACAGAGAAGGAGGAGAAGGGAAGCTGCACCTGCATGCATTCAAAGACAGAACCAATAAAATAACTTCTCTTTTAAACTGCTGTCCTTAGCTCTTCCAGTTTTGAGCCTATGAATCCACAGCTCCACAGGAGATGTAGGTCATTAGCACAAGGCAAGCAAGAGGTTTGAAATGGAACTCTCTCAACTTACACCCAGAAGGCTTCTACATCTGCAGAGTCATTATTTAAAGAAACAAAAAGCTGCTTTGCATAAAACATTATGCTACCTAAAATTACTCAAAAGAATAAAGTTTAAATTGATTCTGAAATCCTATGTACATAAGGAGGGCAAGCATATAAGTACAGTATGTATTCACACTCAAAGGGCACTCAGCCTGAACATCCAGGACATCACGTTCCCACACAAGTGACAAAAATATTAGCAAGAAGAAATTTTCAACTGCTTTAAAAGTACAGCATTAGAAGACTACAAGTAACAACAGCACTAACCTGTTCCTTAACAGCAGTGTTTACATTGGTCAGGTAGTGTTGACAGATTTGACAGAACACTCTCATCTGTTTCTTTAGACGTAGAAGATCCTCCTTCAAAGAGAATGATTTCATATAACCGTTTTGCTTTTTCAATTTTATAGTCCCATTTAGTGCATGTACTTTCACAGAGCATTCCACCACAGGCCTTAGTGGTAACATTCAAGTCACATTATTTAAAAAAATCACTATTACAAATAAAATTAGCAACCAGCAATTTCCTTAATTCTGTCACTCTGTGTAGCACAGAAGACATGGCAGTTGGGATGAAAATCGTGTTATTTTATAAAAAAAGTAGTAACTAAAAAAACTCAGAAAGAAACCTAAAACACCCTAACACCTCCCCTCATCCCCCAAAAATTCCAGAGTATAAAACATTTTCTCTTTAAAATACCTGTATTTTCAGCCTAAAGGATTTTAGACAGCTGTTCATAACTAGAAAAGACAAGCCTACTTGGTATTATTTTATTTTTTTAATTCACTGATTTGGGATAAAGTGGACTATCAGATCAGTTGGTTTTCTTTCCCCGGTTCATTGAAAAAAAAAAAAAAAAGGTAGCTTCAGGAATTGCAATAACTTCCCAAAGAGTAGATTACTGAGCAAACAAAGTATCAAATTGGTCTAAGTACCACCCACATGTGTAACACAGTTGGTGTCACTCAATCATGTGAAGATGTAGCCCTGTAGAACTGGGGAAGTTGTAATATGAGACCAACTGTGTAACCAGCATCAGTCCAAAGATGTAATACACCTGAGGGACGTCTAAAAACTATGCCTGCAATCTAAACTGAAACAAGTCTCTCCCTTCAAGAAAGTGGGTAACACACTGGGTACAGCATGTTGTTTAATCCCAACAGGATTAACAAAAGCAACAGCTTCTCCTTGACAGGAATTTAAGTATAACATGATTTTATTAGTCCTTTTCTACACAAAATCTTTTCTCTCAACATTTACCATTCAGATTACTACACTGATGCTAAGACATTATATGTGGGAATATTTTCTTTCCTTTATACAGTATTATTTACATTTTTATTAAAATTGAACCATTTATATAGTCTTCAATTTAGTGCATGTATTATGAAGCTAATTCCCACACTTAGTTCACAAACCTGTTCACAAAGAGCAAAGTCAGTAGATGTTGACAATGTTGTCAGAAGCCAAAAAAAGCCAAAATCAACCAACTAAAAAAATCAACCAACCAACCAACCAAATCTTTAGGCACAGTACATTCCTGTCACTTCTGTTTCTGTGCTTATTTTTTGCTGTTGTACATTCCACTTTCATTGAACAGAAGTCAACCGAACTTCTGTAGGTACTTAGTATATTTGGCAGCAGTCAAGCAGTTATACAATAAAATAGTTGTAAATCAGAAGTTAAACCAATGTAAGCTTTAATTTACCAAATTTTATTATGCAGGAGCAGAAGATAGTCTCTTTAAGGGACCACTTTTCAATTAGGTTCTTTTCATTCCTGCTGAAAGTATTACAAATTACATTTTGCTGCAAAACAGCTAGGTTAATCTTCATTTCTAAACTAACCTGTCAGTATTTATCTCATCTTCTGCCATTAGGCTTGTGATAAACCTTTGATCACTGTTACTGCTGTTTACCCTTTAAAGTAACAAAGCCTCTAGATCCTTCACACCCCTAGGTGCCTCTGAACAATCTGTGTAGCCACTTCTTATCAGGTATTTGGGGTGGGAAATGTGAAAAGCCACTAGAACATAGATGGGTAAACCAGCCAGCCAGTGGTCAAGTTCCTATTTCTCTCTTAACACCTTCAGACTATAATTAGTCACTGGACTAAAGAAGTCTGAACACATAGGGGAAAACCACCATAATCTGATACAGCTGTTCTCTGTTATAGGATCTAAATTAGTACAAGTTACATAGCATGATTTTCCACTCCTGCATCTACTAGAAGCTCAAACTACCACATCCTAAAAAAAAAAAAAAAAAAAAAAATATTTAAAGGAAAAATGTATGCACCCTCACATTAAAATGAGAATACTGTAATAATGGATTATTAATTACTCATACATTATTAATGCCATGAGTTCCCTTTGTTTTCTCCCTAGTAAATTGTGACAGTCATATACAACTTCTTTTTCTTATATTAATTACAAGCCTGATAATCAGAACATTTAAAAAACCTGAAGAATTTACTTGTCTCCTCCCTGATGTAAAGAAACTCAAATAATGTAGTGCAACTCCAGCACAGATTTTCAGTAAAAAAGCACTCCTCTTACAGGACTGCAGAAAATGTATGTTTGATTACAGGGATTACATTTTTAAAATTTTAGTTAGAGAAATCATCAAAATGTTTTGGCACTTAAAAAATCCATTCGTAACTACCTAGGCCTTTCAAAAAAAGCCTTTTTTCATTAAGCAGTTCAGAGTGAGCCACCTAATCAGCCTCTTCAAGCAGCACTGGATACAGGAAACCTTAATCCTTCCTCTAAGATTTTTCAAGAAGTGAAATTAGAAAGATGACATTTGCCAGAGCTTTGCCCTTCAAGATTACTATACATAGAACCAGAACAGGGCCTCTCATCATTCCCTGAAAAAACCTGAAATTTAACTTAATCTTTTCATGTCTTTATTTAACAACAGATTTAAAAGACTGATGAAGAGTAAAGTAGAATAGCTACATATTGAGCAATAAGAATACTATGATAGTATACAAATTCTTAGATCTCACTGACTTGTCACTGATACTCTTCAAGGTTTCCAGACAAATTCAAATCCACTACTTGAGAGTAGAAAGACTGACTATACTGGGATAACTACCATTCTACCCCTTCTTAGCATTGTTACTGTGCCTGATAGGTATCACGTTTATTTACTATTACTGTAAAATTCCATCAAATTAAACATAATATTGACATTTAAATAATAAAAACAATTAAAGGAAGTACTAGGTTTGTAAGTCAAGAATGTGACTACTAAAACTATGAATTCAGAAGAACTTATTTTAAAAAGCAGGATTAGGTAGGTATCAATAGAAAGAAAATCCCTAGTCTTAATTCCATCACAGTTCCCACTTGATGACACTGCAGCTATTTACAAATGTTTATTTACCAATACAACTGGAACAAGGCATACCTTTGTGGAACTGCTTTCAGTAACTTTTGCTAGCTGCCAAAGGATTACATAATGAGTACACTGCAGTGCATGAATAACAATCTGAAATCAAAAGGAAAAAAACCATTAGATGACAAAGAGAGCAACAAAAGCTATTTGTAGTTGTGCCTAAAGAACATGTTTTAACTACAGACCTGTTCTGGCATGTCTCCATTTTCAATGCCAGTTTTCAATAACTTGTAGTTGCAGCCAAACAAGTCCCATCTTGATAGGTCATGAGCACTGGAAGCATTAGAAATGAAGCAAAAAATATTATTTAACTAATACTCTTTCTGCAATTTGAAGTTAACAACTACTAAAAGCCTAACTGGTCAAAAAAAAAAAAAAAAGAAAAAATATTAGTGTTGAAAAAACCCAGCCACTGAATACCTCCACACCCCAACCAACACACACACACAATAAAAAAAGCAAAGCAAAAAAACCCCATGAAACTGCATTAAAAAGTAAGATATATCATATTAAAAACAAGCAACCCCCTCACCACAAACTCTGATACTGAATTAAAAACAAACAATCCCCCACACCACAAACCCTGACAGACATATGCAGAAGCCAACTTACTTGTGAAAAGCAGTGATTCTCTTCAGTGTTGACAAGACTTGATATGCATCATCTTCATCAGGTTCCTCCCCCTATTTAATAATCATATAGTGAGACATCTCAAGCAGTGTAGTCTAAGTGAACTGGGGAACTTACTAAAACTAAACACACACACACACCCCCAAACTGGGGGGAAGGAGAGGGTGGGGACCTGATTCTAAATTATTTATCATGTCACATATGCTTTTAGAAGAGTTAGAGAGAAGGCAGCAAGCAGTTCATATCTAGAAATGGAGTCAATGATCTTAAGTGTCTTTTCCAACCTAGACAATTCCATGATTCCATAAAATGGAGGCAGAAGAAGAGAGAGGAGAGGGGGGTGGGGAGGAAGGAGAAGGGAGGGGGGAAAAAAAAAAATTGAAAAAGCCTAGGATAGTGGAATACAATGTATAATATAGGTGCTTCTATTTTCTCTGAAGAATCCAGCAGAGGCCACTGTCAGACAAAAGACACTGGACTAGATGGGCCACAGGTCAGTACTTCAATCTTACTTCAATCACAGAAAAAAAGGCTTTGAGAGAGGTAAGGGAACTGGTGTGTTCTAATCGTCCCATAAGTTCTGACAAAGTTGCATTTAGTAAAAAAAGAGGAGTAAAAATTAAAGGGTCAAAAAAGTATCTACTTGTACATAAGATAAACTATCTGAGGTCAAGAAACTCCTCCTAAGTCTAGCAGAGATAATGCAAGCTTTACTATTCTGTAGTTGCACAACCCATCAAAGAACTAAGGATTTCAACACTTCCACCAGAGTATTTGCCATTTTCCTTCAAGCCAACTTCTGACATCTCATTTCCTTGCTTTACTTCTCGTTCTTTCTTTTTATCACAAAGGGAAACAAATGGGCACATTTCTTGTTTAGGATTTCTAGAACGGAGTTCTAGTTCAGAACAGAAAGCAAGAGAAAAAAGGAGATCTTGATAAACCACATGCATTTAAGAAACGTTAAGAATGAAGCTGTCAAAAAGACACTTCCTATGCTCCTCACCACAGATGAAGAGGAGAAACAAGTTTTGTCTGAATGTCAGAGATCCCACATAGTACAGTAAAATACACTATCAGAAGATTCTCACTTTTCAGATCAACACAGTGTGGGAACAAAGTTATTTCTGATCTACTAACTGCATCTGCTTGCATTCAGGAAGGGAGGGGGAGTGTTTTCTAGAGATTTTGATATTTAACAACAGTAACATGCAACCACAGGCAAGACTAGCTACAATAGTACATCTGAGAATCCATGGGGAAATACAATACTACAACTCTCAAAAATGTAAGCCTCAAAAGCTAAGAGTAAAAAGTTTATGTATTTAATTGTTTATCTGAAACTTAACTCAAATTCCCAAAGGATTCTTGTCAAAAGGAGATCAAAATTAAAGACTCACTGTCTTAATCTAAAACACAGTCTGTGTTCACACTATCACAGCAATGACACTGTTGCATTATTGCACTCGACTTAACAGTTTTGAAATTCAGAGGGAAGATCCTATCCCTAGCTCTGGCTTGCAGAGAAAGACAGAAAAACATACTGAAAATATTTACAAGGGCAGGAAAATGTGATCCTGCACATTAAAATACCTCTTGCAGGAAGTCCTCAAGAAGTCGATTAAACTTGTCTGCCAATTCATCTATTAACTGACTTCTTGCAATGTCAACTCTGTTAAAGATTGTGAATTCTTCATTACAGAGAGCGTGGTAGGTTTTTGAACAGGCTTCCAAAACATCTATATCTGTGTGCTTCTCCACAATATCCCGGATTTGTCGCAGTAAGGCATCCAAATGCTACAAGGCAGACGAGCCAAAGAAGAAAATATTTATTTTTATTTATACATATACACACAAATACACGCATTTTTAATAAACCTTAAGGAATTTTAAAAGGTAAATTCTGTTTACTACTTTTGTAACTATGATACAGAACACAAACACCTTCTAGAAAATCAGTGAAGCTTCTGAGAAACTAAAAGTCTATTTACCAAAAATCAAGTTGGAGCTTGTAACAGACCAAATCACCAAAGTGATTAAAAATTTGCTATTGTCAGTATGGTCTTACCTAACACTTGAATTTGCAATGACAACTGAACAACACAGAAGTATTTACCTCCCACTCACACAAACATTTATGCATGTTTGTGTGTGTCTTAAAAGCTGTTTAATTGAAGATTTAGTTTCATAACACTCTACTGTCCACCAGCTAAAGCCAACTTCAGCTGTTCACATATTCCTCCCCTCAACGTGAGTTACTCACTGCTGCTCTATCACTGCAGGCTATGCTGTCAACTACACCATTTTATCACTTTTTGACTCTAATGATTTCCAGCTACTTCCTTCACAATGCAATAGCACATTTGAGAAGGAGACAGTAGAGATGAGAACAGCTTCACCAACTTCATAAGCATAGGAGATAAAATGAGAGCAGTAACTTCATCATTTGTGATCTGGTATTCTTCCTCTCTTTCATGCAACGATGATGGTGGTTTTCTAGTTTCAGTGACAGAAAAAGAAAACTTACTGAGCTGTTTCTACAAGCTTTATCTGTCAGACAGCTATCTCAAATATGACCATAACCCAGCAATAAATATTCTCGATTTAAGTTCATCTAACTGGCAAGATTTTCTGTTAAAACCAGCCAGAAAGGCCTTAGAAAACTCAAACTTTCATTATCTCTAAAAAGAGCAGCCAGTCACAACTCTGAAATCCAAGTCACATTATCAGTAAGGGTAACAATAAATAAAATCTCCTTTACACAAAAGAACACTCCTAGAATGGTGACTGAAATTCCAGTGACTAAGTCTAAATTCTCGGACTTTTCCTTTTATGTTAACATGTGGATGTTACTGTACCTTTTCTAATCGCCCTGTTGTATAAATTTCCAAATCAAAGTACTGTGGCAGCTGCAGTAAGTTGGTGACTTTTTCTGCATCTACAGAATACTGCAAAATCGGCAAGGAAAAAAGTTTAGATGAAAAAGTCTTGGACAACATAATTCATTATAGAACAAGTAAATACAAACAAAGATTAGTAAGAAAAAAACAATAAAACTCGTGGCAAGCTGTATTATTAATTACAGAAATATATTTGTAAACAATCAACAACAATCCATCAGTGAGAAATGAAATTAAACCTACCTTTGCTAGTAACTGAGGAAGCGCCACCGCAAAAAGCTCAGTGATTTTTGTCCTGTCATCCAACTGGGTTTTCTTCTCCTTTGCTGTCAGCACCTAAAATATTGGTATTGTGAGGATTTTACAACTAAAAGTTCTGGTGCAAAGTTTCATTATCATTAATGAAATGATGATTAGGTACATGGACCTCTAAAATCACTGTAAAATATCAAGGTAAAGCAGGAGGGAAGCGTGCAATTAAAATAAAAAGAAAAAAACCAACAATTCAGCATTCAAAAAATGCAATTCAAAGTTAGTCGTAACACTATTAAGATTATCTTGAAAACAGAAGTGATAACCTATAACAAAAGGTTTACCTTTCCTGCAACAAAATAACATGACTGGAATGACAATGTAAGAATGGGAACCCCTTCAGCTTAGAACTTTTAATGATATTTACTCAATTAATTTGTCAAACCTATCTTCCTACAAGCTTTCAACCTGTAATTAAATGGATTTCTTACCAAAAAGATGCACCAGTCTTGAGAGAAGACTGCTTAATGCCTCAGTAAAAGAGGCTGTCTAAACTCTGTATAATCACAGAAATGCCAGTTGGTGGACTGGCCTTCTTCCAAGAGACTATGGAGTGTATTTTCCTTTCCCTCATTTTGCTCTTTCACATTGAAAATAGTCTTAGCTTTTCCCAAACATTGATTCTTGTCCTCCTTTCAAACCAATACTGTTTTCAAAATCAAATTTTATTACCTTCAATAGTACAAACAAATGCAGTAGTTCAAACAGTACTAAGCACATGCCAACATTCAGAAAAAGCAAACTAGCCAGGGTAGTTAGATAAATGGAGGCTGTGGAGACCAAAGCTGAATTTCCTATCTCAGTCCCTTCAGCAGCAACAGCCTCCAATCTTTTCCTTCTTCCCACACTGGCCCCACAGAGCCATTCCCACATCTCTGGATGAGTAGTTTTTTGCTTCCTACCCTTTTCCCTGTTCCTCTTCCCACAGGAGGATGACATTCAGCCGCTTGCCGAATTGTACACAGCATTATTTCAATCAGTGCGCTTTCCTGTCTGTCCGTTAAAGCTGAAATTTAAGAAACAGACATTAAGACACAACTTATTTTTCACTTTCCACAAGGATCACAATATGTTGGGGTTTTTGCTTGGGCTTTGGGGTTTTTTTTGGGTTTTTTTGTTAAAGGCAAAAAGACAGACATGTAGACCAACAGCTCATTTCCAGAGGTGGGGGTGGCAGAGGGGATAGAGAAAATAAGTACTGTATAAAATGACACCAGAAAATATTGAAAAATTGAGGGAATATCACTGGAGGAGTCACAGAAACAGATGGAATAAATATTAAGTTTTATAATCATTTTACTTCCTTTCCACTTCTCAGAGGTCCATTTACTAGGACCTAAGAATTACAGAATTAAATCGGGGGTTTTGTTTGGATCTACTGACATTAAAGAAATTATAGTATTTTTCCATACGGTACTTGTAACAATAAATTAACCAGTTTCACAAGCAACTTAGTTTCTCTAATGCCAAAAGTGCAGCCTGAACTTGTGGAACAACAAGGCAACACTGCATGCTAATTCCTTCTCTTTTCTTCTAACCATTGTTCTTGTGTCGCACTTCCATACCACGTGGTCATCTCTTTCTACTCTTCCTCACATTTCATAATTGGTCTTAGTGACTTCTTACAGTCATGGAAACATAGAAAATACATGTAAACATCTTTTTCCTTATTTCAAGCCTAACAAAAACTGCACAGCAATATAAACAAATATCTACAAAAATCTCTTACGTTCTTCTCCATTGAGAGGCTCCTCCAGCAGAAGACTGTTCATACATTCCCAGTCCTTCAAGAGGTCTGTAGCACAGTCCCACATGCTGTCCACAAGATAAGCAGCATGTTCGTGCAACTAAAATGAGAACAGATTAAGTATTTTATCAGCAATGAAGTTCATTACAGAACTATAATAAAGAGTATTTCTCGCACTTGGCTCCTGCCTGTGGCAAAAATACAGAGCAAGTTTTGCAAGCTCTCTGTTTAAACTGAAGATTTTCTTCCCCAATTAACTTAAAAAGATGAATCCAGACCAACAGCTACAAGGAGTAGTGCTACAAGATCTGTCAGAACTTGGGGGATAGGTGGGTAGAGGTTGCTGGGTTTTTCTGCTTTTTTCTCTCTCCCCTTTAAACTCTGTTAAATCACAATTTCTCTACATTTACACATCATCACGATTGTCAGAGTAGCACTCGCAGCCTGTCTCAACACTGTGTACTGACAGACCCTTCAAATAAACACAACCACACAAAACAGTCTTCTGACCCCCAGGTTGCTCAAACAACAGGAAAACCAGGACAGATCATTATTAACCGATGACTGGGGAAAAGAAAAACAACAACAAAATGTAACTGAAAAAAATTAGAACAAAGCTCAACAAAAAAAACCCACACACACACCACAAAAACAAGGATATCCCTGAAACCCAACTTACTTCACTTTCCAAAAAGAAAAACACTAATGTCTTCACAAGATTAGCATTTGGACTTTGTCTTCCCCTCCTTTTCAGTATTCCATCATCTTCAGCATCTCTGCGGCTGAAAAGCCTAAAAGAAGAATTATTTCTTGACAATTTTCTTCTTCCTTGCCTTCACCATAGTCAATTCACATCAAGATATCTGGTTTTTATGCACTAAATACCTTGTTGCTTAGCTCTACATTTTATTTTGAAAGGAAGTAATTTGGGACAAGTATCATTTGAACCATTTCATATATGTGTTTTATATATGCTGAGTCAATATTCCACTGACTGTTTCCAGTGGAATGTATAATTGTAACAAAATGCTTTAAAAACATCAGTGATAACTGCAGGTGCTTGAGGTCCTATGCTCTGCCTTAGCAAATTGTATTTCCTGATCCTCCCTACAGGAGACTTTAAAGCAGCTAGGAAATACTGGAAGGAGGTCTGGTAAGTACTAGACGGAAACTCTATTTTGTTCTCCTACACACCTGACACATGTTGGATTTTTAGTGGATTTTTTAAAATGAAAAATATTTTATGAAATGGTCATATGGGACAATGGGGAAGAGGCAGGCACAGGGGAGGAACTACAAATGGGAAAACACTCATTATGACACAAGCCCAAGTTTTAGGCCCCAAACTACGTAAGCATTTTAAGACATTTTACAGGAAGGATGGGAAAGGAGAAGACATAGGAACATTTTTATTATATTCCCTGAAGGTACAAGCTTTCAAAGTGCAGCCTTCAAAACTGCTCTCTATTTCCCATTTAGAAAAACTACAGCAGTTCAGGAAATACAGTAATGTTACATTTTCTCTTCTTTCTTAAGGCCACTTTATGATTCATTTTTTCCTTAATTAAAACTAGTAAGAATCATCATATTAATGCACACAAAATGCACAAAAATCTATAGGAGCAAGAAGTTAACTGTAATTTCTCCATCTTACTTTTTATAAAGAAATTCCCCTGCAGCAACTGCTACTGGCCGATGAGCTGAATAAACCAGGTGGTAGACATTTTCACAGTCTTCTGCAGTCAGAACTTCTTCACTACTCCTAGGGGAAGGGATGGGAAGAAAGAAAGAAAGAAAGAAAGAAAAAACCAAAAAAGGCTGAGTCAACAAAGTATGACCTCTAATGAGGGAGATGGAAATGAATGAGAACCTAGACCTTTTCCTTCAGTTTATCATCCTAAAATTCAGAGTCTTAGTTCCAAAGTCTTCCTGAACAAAATATAATGATGAAGTACGAGCTACTGCTAGAAGGTTACGCTCAAGAGTTCAACTACCGCGTAACGTTCAACATATTCCATGTTCTTCATTTCAAACATTCCATGATAGTTTTTAACTATGAGGCTGAATTCGAAGTTCCCCTACACCTACCGAACTGTGGGAGATAAGTAGTAACACTGTTCTAGACAGATTACTTTTGAAATTCCATTTTGTTTGAGTGCAAGATGTACAGACATTTCTATAGCCTTCAGATTATCTGAAGCATCATGCTGCTGGCCTCACCCACAGGGATGAGAAACACTCAAGTTTCAGTATGTGTTGTACGTCAGATAAGGAAATATATATGTACTTACTGTAAAACAAGAGTGAGTAATTTTATTGCTTGGACTGCAACATCATATTCTTTGTCAAGAGTCATAGACACAATTCTGTCCTAAGAACACAAAAGAAAATATTTTTGAAGAGGAAAGAAATGTAATGCAACTTCAAAAAAAATTCATATATACCAGAAGTAAGAAGTTACACTAACCTTGAACCGACTGGTGAAGAGCTCCAATTTGGAATTAAGCTCCTTATTATAGTAAAGCCCTTGCAACGCAGTTAGGCATTTGAGTCTTACTTCTCCTTGCTAAAAGAAAATTAAGAACTGAATTAAAAGTTAAGTATAAGATACAAATGTGACCTTCCTGTCATACAAGACAAGTTTCTTTTACAGTCAGAATTAATTCAAAGACAAAGATTAAATGCTGTCACAATATACTACTAATAATCATGCTAATGACATAAGAATATAACCTTGTTTGTAACAAGGCAGTGAAGCAACAAAACCAAACAAAAACCTCCAAGGTCTTACTGCAGTTACCATCTCCATAAATCAAAATACACCTGTTTCGTTCTTTCTAAACACTCAAGATATTTCTATCTTTGCTGACCATCCCTTGTGCAGTCAGAATTACTAAGTAGATAATGGAAGAAATATTCCTCCTGAAATACAAGATCTACTTCAGCAGAGAACATGTTTTCAGGTATAGATGATCTCAAGCAGTTTCTATCACCCACTGTCAGAGGTTATCGGGTTTTTACACCAAGCCCATGAACAGCACAGCAAGACTGAGCATCCCTCATTTCTTTCACTTAAAAGTCAATAGCTTAAAGTTTCCAATGCAAGAACTGAGGCAATGTGCTGACTCAACAATGAGTCAGGGAGGATTTGTAAACTATCTATTGACCTCTCCAAGCAGAGAATAGTCTCTAGGTGGTAGTTGGTAAATACAGCTTGAGGCACTCACCAGCATAAAAGGGGGCTTTTCCCATGCTTTTTACAGCTAGATGAGAATGCTACAGAGTTTCTTAACTTGGCAAAACAGAGAACTGCCAGGCTACAGGGCTACATTTGTCCATATCACATGCATTAATTTGAAGTAGTTAAGTACTATGAATCACAAGTTTGCATCAGCAATAAATAAACAGAAAAGATCATTTGCCTACAAATAACAGTTCCTTAAAAAAAATCTGTATGTACTCTCTAAAAATATTCAAAAGATTCAAGTCTGGCTTATACATATTTTGAAATGCCAGTACTTCTGAGTGATAAGGAAAGCAGTGACCAATTCAAACAGTTAAGAGATCCAAACCTAGTCTGGAAATATCAATAACAAAACCCAAGGAGTTCTGCTTCTTGGTTCTGCTCCTTTTGCTCAGTGCAGTTTACCTTGTCATGCATAGTCCATCCCACGTATTTTAAGTAGCTGTCATTGAGAAAGGCATCACTGTACATTTTCATCCATATTCCAATCTCCTCAATGCAGATGGCTCTTATTTCAGCAATTGCATCTCTGTGGAGGGAAGTGGGGCAGTAAGTTCAAACAGATGAATAATCAGAAATAACCTGTCAACAGCTTCCAGAATAGATTAATGGTGCTACACATTACTTACTAAGAGAAACTTACCGGTATCTATGCACAAAAACACCTTTAAATATTGCATTCATCATGTTTTCTATTTCATCCTGATTTTCTTGAAGCTGAAAGAATGTAGAGAGTACATAAACAGTGAGCAGCACTTTTACAGTCAGATCAGATGGTGCTGATGCTAGACAAAATAAACTAACATTTAACATTTTAAGTGTGACCATTAAATCCTTTCATAGATTTAGAAATATTCACAGATCTGTTTCACAGTACAATATGCTATTATTTAAGAAATTGTATCTACCACAGCATACAAATTCTAGTAATTCTGACCACTGGAAAACAGTTCTTCAAGTGCAACAAAGATATCTTGGGTTTCTGAAAGGTCCTTCTTAATTAATTTATAAGAAAACCTGATTTCATTTTCTAGTAATATCGGTGCTTTTTTTATGTATCTCTGTATTACTCACACTAGGACTGGCCCTGCACACACATCTAACAAAACTACGTTGAATAGGTGGTTAAAAGATCAGTCTCGAACTGCAAGATCTTTGGGAGATGACCAGAAGACAAACGTGTTAGTTTGTCTGAACTGTCAGGAAAAAAAAACCCTTAACAGGTAACAGCACAAACGCTGAAGAGCAAAGGTGAGATGTTTCCTTTGATCATCAAAAAGTTATTTCTGATGTCTAAAAAACAAAAACCTAAAAGAAAGCAAACACCACCACTCAAAAAAAAAAACCAAAAAAAACCCAGAAACCAAACCACTAGTTGCCCCAAAAGTAAAAACTGAAACCTGATTGAATTAGGGCTTTCAACAAGACAACACTGTCAGCAATGAATCAGCAAGTCTCTTTTACACAAAAGAAAGAAAATAGAAGTAGACTGCATTTTCAATTTTGATAGTGCTTTCTGTAGATGAAAAAAGCCTTATCTAAAGCCTTTAAACACACTTTCTGCTGAGATCATTATAAAAAGCAGTATTTTGCTCCAAGATCACAGAGGTCTTTTCTAGAAGCCAAAACCTGACAATGTATGGTAATTCTTGGTACATATTTGAGCTCAGTGTAGGAAGATCATCGAGAAATACAACAAAATTGTATCTATTACTGATTGCGGTCTCTCTCACCAACCTTACTACAACACTACTATTTTTAAGACTCGACATTTATTTCTTTTTACAGAAAACCCAACAGTAAGAAGCACCTTTCAAAGTTTTTTAAATATTAATAGAGAGACTAATAACTACCAAAACCAATTACAGAACAAAATTAATTATTTGCTGTCATTTATGAACACTTATCCTATGCATACCATCTAGAGTTGCACTAACCTCCTTCCTCTTCTGTAGTAAGAGTTCCAGCCTATCATTAGCTCGTTTCCCAATTATTTTATTTCGTTCTGCTTCATACTGCCGCTGTGTGTTGTCCATGTTAATACTTAGATTTAATGCCACATTCACTAAAGCAGTCATCAGTTTCATGGCTACAAAAATAAGTGAAAAGAATAAGGATTATTTAAAAGGTTACCTGATCAAAAAAAAACTTAGAAGAAAAATCTTCACACCTCTTCCTGTCAACCCTTTCTGTATTTATGAAAATATAGTCACTGTAAATTTTTAGATACACAAACTTGAGCAATGTCTTACCAAGCACTGCATCATTATTTATCAAGACAATAGATGTAACACTGCTATTCTGTTCTTTTTTGTCGCTTCTTTAATGTTATGTGCATTCTTTTTATTATAAGCAAATTATTACTGTTGAATTGCGATAGAGGGTATGTTTCCTCCCCAAAATGAAGACAGAATATAAAATTTACAAACATAGCTCAAGAAATACTAAAAGAATTCCATTATCAGAGTCAGTTAGACTGATACCATTCAGTCTTAAATATACAAGAAGTTTCTTTCTTGAAAAGGAAATGTCTTAGACAACCAATGCCACCATATCACACCAGTCTTTTCCCCTCAATTTAATTTTCACAAGGGGCAGGTTTTTCAAAGATTCATTTATTAGCAAAAGCAGAGAAAGCACATTAGCCAACTACAAGCCAGAAAACAGAAAAGCAAAATATAAAATACACTTGCACAGGATCTTTTGTGGGCTTTTCTTTTTAAATCAACCCTTTTTAAAAGGGTGCATACAAATAATACCCCATTTTCAGACACTAGGTGATCAATTGTGTACTTGCTTATCTTGTGAGCTCCTGTAACAAGGCATAAAAGGGCTTGCACTGGCAGAGAACACACAGAAAATTCTTGTGCATGTACCAGCAGCAAAAAGCTGACGAGCAAGGCTTAAAAGACATGCAGTTATATGGAAATATCATTTCACACTGTGATCTCCAAGGATATCAAGATTAAAGAACAAGTCTCAGCTAATCACAGAAGCCAAAATTACCAGAAGTACCAGTAAACATGGACACAAGGATTTTGTTGGCACTCTTTTCTGTATAAAATACAGTCTTCAACAATACAAACAGTAAAACTCAAGATGAACACACAAAACCAACATAATTGATACTGATGTGAACAAATGCAAACATATGGCTACAAAAAAATATTTTGTGTGACAGAAACTGACATGCAACAGGGCAATTTCTGCAACTTTTATTCAGGCACAGCTCAAATTAAAAAAAAAAAAATTATATGAAAACTTGCTATTTAAGACCTAGAATTTGTATTAGTCATATAGTACAACAGTCAGAATTGCTAATACAGCAGAATCTGGAAATTCTCCTGAAATAAAAACGTTTTGTTCCTCTCTCCATAAGAAATGTCCTGGCTGGTGGAAGTCTCACACAGCAGCAGCAGCCCCATGTGCAGTGTGCTAATGTAAATTCAAGAAAACTATCACAGATATAGAAGGGCTGACAGGACAGTCAGGACTGAAGCCAGCTGTAAATCAGCCAGGTTCAGGGAAGCTAACAATAATTATTTCCAGTGTGGCAAAACCTCAATTCCACGTAGAGGCTGAATTTACCTTGTTCAAAGTAAAATTGGTACAATAACCTCATATAAGCTGACAGCCACACAGTACCATTCACAATCCTTCCTCAGTAATCAGTGCAAGTTTAGGACTTACCCTAGAAGCTCATCCTTTGTCCATACAAAGACACATTTCTTTGAAACACTCTGTACTTAACTCATAAGGGATTTCTTTACAATTAAACAGATTGGGAAAAAAATTACGTGAAAAGATCAATTACATAAAACAAAGAAATTTAGAGACTGTATTACTGACGAAAAAATTCTTTTAAATTATTTCTAATGCAAAGACTGGAACTGCTACTTTACACTGCACCATGGCCTCAATATGTAGCACAAAATAAGTTTGTAGTAAAAATTGCATCCAACATAAACTACAACTTCTTTTTGACTTAATGCAGAGCACGAACAGGTTCAACTGCATTTGAGATTAAAAAGATTTACACCCTTACTTATGACCAAAGACAAACTAGTAGAATCAACAGAAAAGTTTGCTTCTATTTACTTTTTCTACTAGACTTAAAGGCAATAAAAACTAAGTACCAATAAAAGTTAAGCTAGCAAAGAATGCTTTAAAATAGT
Source organism: Corvus moneduloides (assembly GCF_009650955.1). NCBI lineage: Eukaryota > Metazoa > Chordata > Aves > Passeriformes > Corvidae > Corvus > Corvus moneduloides. The sequence goes on along the minus strand of NC_045489.1, from coordinate 10,741,793 downwards.
GCTGTATTTTTCAGTACCAAAAATCCAAGATAAAAAGCTGTCCCAAAGCAAGTTGCATTAGATAAAAACTGTATCACACAATAAAACACAAGCTGAATGTTGAGTATCAAGAAGTTTAACCAGAGTAATTCTGTCCCGTGCAACACAAAACATTAAACATAAGCAATACCCAAATAAATATATAATTCACTGACCTGCCAGTGTGCTAGTGTGCCGAAACGCTCTGACTTGTGAGTCTGACAGCCCCGTAAGCAGTGAAATGACAGTATCCATCATATATTCATCATATATGATGCTATATTGACATTGTCGGACGAGTACTCCAATGAACTCACAAAAACTGGATTTGAACTTCTTCCACTGGGGGCCAGCCATAGTTAGTGGATAATCTCCACTATCCTATTAAAACACAGAAAAGGAAACAGGAAGCTCTTTCAAACATCTTTAAAGTTATTTCATTAAATAAAGATTAAGAAGAGATGGGTACAACTTTAAAGCCAAAATCTCCAAGGCCTTAGAAATGATACATCAGAAGAATATGATTCCATAAATATGCATATACTTTGCAGCTGAGGCTTGTTGTAACACAAAGACAACATTCTAACCACTAGTTTATCTTTCTTGTTTGACTCAAAAATAAAAAAAATTATATGCATTATAAATCTGCTTCATTACACTAGAACCATCACCTGGACAGTTAGGTGACAAGTTTAGGAACAGTCAGAGCAGGATCATAATAATGTTTACAGGGAAATGCTTACATATCAGACTGAAACTTCCTGAAGTCATAAAATTACCTACTACAACACCTTGAATATAAAAAACGTGTGTTCCTCTCCTGATGTGGGAGCCTTTACAAATGATGGTAAAATGACTGGGAGAAAAAAAATAATCATTTGTGTCAGTGCTTCTGTGAATAGTTTCTTTAAGAGGCTGAACAACAATACAGATTGAAAAATAAAGAAAGTATCCATGAAAAGGGATCAGAAATCTGAGAGCTGTTCATTACAATTCTGTTACCAAAAAAAGTGACCATGACTGTGATTAAAAACCCCAAGTACCAACAGTCCCAGGTGTGGCTTTACAAATTTTATACAACTACTGCCTCAGAGCAATCAAATCTATTTATGCATTGAGGTAATTCTAAGGAATGCTAAAATCCTTTTAAAGAAAAAGATATTACATTTTCCCCTCAGTTTAAGTTATGGATGTTTTTAATTATTGGAGGGGTGGCAGTGGAGAGAATTGTTTCTGTACTACACAAATTTGGGGAGGAGGTTTTAAAGCTACATTTACGTTCTCTGAAACACAAGATGAAAGGAACACCACTCAAACCCAGGAAAACCAAAACCAAACCAAAACCAAATCAAACCAACAAAAAAAAACCACCCAAAACAAAAACTACAACAAACAAACAAAACAAAAATAACCCCACCCATCACCCACCAAAAAAACCCCCTACACAGCTCATTTACCCCAACGCTCTGTGGAACAGAAAGTGACAATTTAAAGGGAAAAAAGCCATAATCCCCATGCAAGGAAAAGCATTAGTCTTCAACTGGAGAATAATCAAATTTAAACCCCCACAATTTGTAGATTAATGAATGCATAGACATAAATTTAGCAACCACTTTAAGAGAGAATTTAAAGCCTTACATAAACATCAAGATAGGGAGGGATCCCCCATAGTGCCACCATAGTAGGAGTTCCCACTATTTAAAAACTGAAAGTCAGTATTGATTTCTTAAACCACTAATCAAATATGTTGCATACACACAGAGCTTTACTTCCTAGTTTTATAAATTCAGTGAAATAAGAGAGTTTAATATTTTCATTCATAAAAGTCCTGTAATTTTTGCAACTCCTTATTCTTGAAATAAATGTTTAGCAATGTGAAGCAGCAAGATTAGGACAAGTAAAAAGAAAATAAAAATTAATATTACACATAATCAGCACTTCATTAACTTACCTCATCAAATTCTTCAGTCATTTTTCGGATTATTTCAGAATTCTGCATATGTCGGAACATCTCTGCTGTGACAACTCCTACAATTTAGATATTAGGTCATTAGCACTGTTAATATGAAAGCTGTAGATGGCAGATGACATACCTACTGCTACAATGTAAAAAGAATTCATTTTCACCTAACCTACTGATAACACATGTATATTTTTAATAAATTTCACATTTTTTCTTCTAGCATCCATGTATAATAAGCACTTAGTACCATCTATATATGTGGGGTTTATTATTATTCTTTTCAAGAAGTGTGTGCATGTACATACACATCTAGAATTTACTCACTCACTCATATTCGGAAGTCAAAGATACTTGTGCCAGACCTCTGTATCAGCGAGCAATTACACCATCTGAAGTGACCTTTTTGGACTCAATATTCTAAATGGTGCAAGACATTTCTGAACAGCTGTACTGCTACTTATTATCTTCTGCACTGCAATAAACAGAGTGCTTTCATGCAATTTCTATTTGTCTTAGCTTCAAATTGTTAGACCTCCCAAAGTTTACTGCAAAATTCATGACAAGGATCATCACAGAAAGCACTGAAAGATTCTGTGGCTTTATCTTGTAACAAAAATCAAAAGGTCACTACTCTTGAAAGTGCAGATAACCTCTGAGGAACACTGTTAGCTTTCTAGAGATTTACGCACATTAAAGGTTTTATCAGGACAGAGAAACACTTGAGCAGAACAAATTACATCCAGTCCTCCTCTATCAAGCATAGGGACACTGGAAGGCAAGTTACCTTCTCTTCAAAAGGAGGTGAGGTAAAAGAATGGAGGACATGGAAATGAAGAAAGAAAAATCAGAAAATAAAGAAAAAATATATGGAAACACGGTCTTACTGTAGACAGGCAACATGAAGTTGTCCATAATATCTTTTAAAACAAGCATGTCTACAAAAGCTATGAAGCTTTCTTAAAACAATCAACATAAAGAAATAGGTACATCCAAATTAGAATTTCAAGAGTGAACAAGCTGAACTATCAGTGTTAGGAGAGATGGTTTTCTGAAATAATAGCAGGAACAGAGGAAGATGAAGCACACGTTAAGTACCAGTACTGACTTCTATCCACTGTAAATACAAAAAGGCTTAATCAACACTTTAAGCTACAGTACAATATTTCTAAACCTCCTACTCCCACCTTCGGAAATAGTCATTTAACTCCAAGAACTTGATAATGTAAATCAGCTGTGGGGATGAAACAGTTCTACAGCATCAGTAGTATGAAAGCAAAGATTGAGAATCATACTATAATATTACTTAAATGGATGAGTAACCATTTCAGTATCTTACCTTTGCAGCCTGAACACTGAATAAAGAAGTTAATGAGATCAAGAAGTGCTATATCTCTGTCATGTTTGTATGACTCTATCCAGTCATCCACTACAGACTGAAAGAAAACAAATACAAGGCACTGCTCAGTTTTCTTAAATTGAAGACGTTGTTACTTAACTGCTTTCCAGTAAGTGGTGGTTCTTCATCCCTTAAGTAACTTGAACCCTCTTTTTTGATTAATACAGAACTAAATGTTTAAATAATCTTTTACTGTCTTAAGTTCTCAATAACTCATTTTATTCTATAAACATATACCAGTACAAAACTGACACCTAAACATAAAGCACAGGAATACCATATACTCCTACAGTAACGTTTTTGGAGGAAGAATACAAAAATAATTGGGGTATTTTACAGAATCACGTTTTTTATTTACACCCTCCTCCTGCTCTGCCAAACTATTGACACTTCTCTGAAGATACTATTTGTGCATTCAATTCAAACAGCTACAGCTCCCTATACTCTTTAAAAAATGTGCCTCTTTGATGAATTTGCTTCAACCACATTTGCTGTAACAGGATCAACAGCACTGCCCTACACTCCATGGATATTAATTACTCTGTAGTCACTAAGCCAAATAGGAACAAGCACGTTTTATTAAAAAAAACCTTAATGTGAAGCAATTAAACCTGTGATAATCATTTTGAGAAAACAGAATTTACCTGCAATTATGTTTTAACCATCCATTTGTAGAGTACAAACCATCTACTGCCAAGGTCATAAAAGCACAGAATCACACAATTTTATTAACACAGGTACAAGAGACTCACTCAGGTCTGACCTTTTTTAATACGTTCATACCCTTCCCTAAATGATTGAATTCTGAATTTCAAAGACAGTTGGACTATGAAGCATCTCCAAAGCTTCCTGTCTGTATTCTCAGTGCTCACCCTCACAGGCAATATTGCTGCGAGGACAAATAGAACATATTGCCATTGAGAAAAACATCTGAACAGAGATACAGCTAAATCCCTCTTCCCTGAATCTCAGGGGAGATTCAGATTGTGTACAGTGTGATGCACAACTTCAACTTCTGTCAGCAAGACAAAAAGTATGAAAAACTCAAAGTGAAACTGTCATGGTCTTTCCAGTAGGAATAGAATCTGTGAACTAGAACTGAGGGGATTGACCTAAAGGGAGGGATGAAATATGAAGAAAACATCTTAAATTTGGCTTCTAAAGAAGGTCACCATGCAAGAACTGAAGAATGATAGGAATGCAATAAATATTTCAATTAGACAGTTTTGTTTTCAGAATCTATTCAATTTAAAGAAGCTCCAGCAAAACAGTCGTCTCTTGAAGTGTTTTGTCTCTGTGAATGAACCACCTCTTTTTCCCAGAGAACAGACACTAATTCACAGAATCACAGAATGGATTAGGTTGGAAAAGACCTTTGAGGTCATCGAGTCCAACTTATGACTTAACACCACCTTGTCAACTAATTCAGAAGGTACAGAATAGAATTTAAAATAAAATAATTCACTTAAAATTATTACTGAAATTTTTCCAGATAAGCAAACGCTGAGGGCCATGGAAAAAACTTTGTACTCTGACTGTTGAAATGGAGTTTATTTTAGAAATAATTTGAGAATTTTTTTTTTCCTAATTTTAAAAAATTGACAAAGATTCAGGTATCAATTTCCCAATTCAAGAGAGTAATCAGAGCTGGCAAAGGTCCATTTCGCCCTTGGAAAGCAAAATATTTTGACTGTATATCATTTTAAACAGTTAAAATGTCATGAAGATACAATTACTGATAACTGGCTGAAAAAGTTGCACACAGAGGAACAGTTAGAGAAGTATTGTTTTTCCATCCACTTTGAAATCGAGCAAAACAAATGATGGGAGTATCAGAATTTCTCTGTGCAAATACATCAAAGTAATGTGTTCTTGTTCCCAGCTGTAATGCAGGAGCCTGCAAACCTTGAGAGGACTGCACAGCGACCCAGCTTCCTGTATGTGTGTTACAGGAGCTGTAAACTCCAGACTTCCAATCCCAAAGATAGTCTTTGTTCCACAATGCCAAGGAGTCACAGGAGTGAGTCAGCAGGAAAGCTTCATGGCTGACAGGCTTACACTTTATTACACTCTAACCCTATCTTGACTGGAAGACCTACAGACAAGCAAACACTTTTTAAAAAACCCAGCAAAAACAGAGCAGCATTTCTTAATAGTCTGACTTCAGTCCTGTAAGTAAATGCAGTGCAGAGAGTGCCTAACGTAGATACTTGAACAGGTTAAATTTCCCCTAAGTTGACTTGGCCAGAGTATATTGCTACACTGTAATTGGCTGGAATTTGGGTCAGGAAATTTAAAGAGGAGCTCTTAAGTTGTAGCTAGTGATTTTACTTTGGGTGCAAGAAGAGAAGCAGCTATATTTTCAGATAACCTAAGGTCTGGATGCATGTAAAAACTACAGATTCTCATTAAGTTCCATGACAACAATAAGTCTGAACCACATTTGTATTTAGTTACCACCACACAAAAAGAACTTTAAAGTCACGCAATCCAAAATAACCTTTTTTCATTCCAGATACTAAAAACTTACTTTGAATCATAGTATGAATTTATTCATTATATATGTAATTACTCATGAATAACATTTTAAAATGAAAAATCAGTTTATTCGAATTCAAACATCAACAAAGAAAAACCACTTTATTTTGATCTTTATATACAAGTAAAACTAGCAAATTGAAGGAAAAAATTACTTGAGATTTCATTTGATTAAACTGCATGTAGAGGAAAATATTGTTATATTTAAATTGTATCTACATCCAAGTCATAGAGATATCCCAGGTCTTACCTGCATAGCACTCTTGCCCATTTTAACTACTTCAAAGAGCATCATGTTTTCCACACCATTCTGTTGGTGATGTCCATTCATCCGATTTGGACCACCAGGTTTCCCTCCTCCGTTTCCACTTTTCCCCTTCTCTGCTGGTCCTTTTTTTCCTTTTTTACAGGTCTGCAATCACACACACAAGAGGTTTTACTTAATTACTATGAAGTATTAAAGAAATCACTATCCATACCATAACAAATATAGACAAGGCCTTTGATTTTCAGCAACCGTATTTTTTAAATATTTTACATATATGTGTGTGTGTATATATATACATAAACTCAAAAGTTGAGAACAGCAGACCCTGAGTGATACAAAGACCAGCAAGAACTCCGCAGGTTCCCCTTCCTCCTTCCCTCATTTAAAATCTTTTAGCAACTAAAAATGTGATTAGTGATAGTGTATAACACAGATCTTTCTCGTGTTTAAATTGTAAAACAGATTATACGTATTTCCTTTAAAACAGCTAAGGTGATTCCCTTAAAACATCACGAAGTCTCCTCTGCAATTCATTAACCTTTTGTTTTTTTATATGAACATACATTTGCAAGTGGGGGTGAGGAAGAGCAGACAGGTGTCTTCGTATTTGATTTCTCAAATCAAGTATGACTTACAGAAAGAAAAACATTAAGTACAAATTACATGACCATTGTGCACAATCTATCACCACCTCTCAATAGCCAGGTGCTCTGCACTGGTACAGGCACATGGGGTGTCCAATGAGGGGTCACAGTCCAGGCCAGCACTCAGCAGGGAAGGAGCCACACATGGTGGGTGTGAAGCCAGTGAGAGGCACATGGGGAACACAACTGTCCAAGGAAGAGAGAGAAGGGCTGGGAACTGGGTTTAGACCTCCCACTCCACTACTGTAACCTCCTGTCGCAACCCGTTAAAAAAACCCCTTTTAACAGCATAATTGGTTTCTGTTCACTTTTCAAATTAAAAGACACAGAAATTGTGATGAATTTAAGTATAGGATGGAAAATATGCCAAGAAACCAATCAAATCAAAGCTTATCCTTTCCTTCCCTACTTCCCTTATGCCTTCAGAGCACTAAGAAAATACCACTGAAACAGTCAAGATGAAGCCTTTCCATGCAAATACAAATATGAACTCTAGCCACAGAACACTTGCAGCATTTTCAGAAAATATTCCTTGCTCATTCAACTTCAAAGCAAGTGCTAAGCTCTTCAACTTAAAACAGTAGAAATATTTCAGTATCCCTGAAGACTGAACATACTTTGCCTTTGCCTTGTTTTTGATTTTTTCCTTCAATATCCTCAAAGTCTGTATCGGAAGAGAAGTGCGTTTCAGACTCCCTGCAAGGATGAAAAGACAAACCATTTACACATTTCATCAGAAACATTCTTAAATATACTACATAAAATCACAGTATGCTCTCAGTCCAGTAAGTCAACACCAACAATGAAACTGTTTTTTTCCCAACCCTGCTGTTGAGGAACAGAGCATATCCTCACACTCGCAGCCTATCCTGTCTCCTCTCAACAACGTATGTGTGAAGGAAGCCATACAGTAAGATTAAAAGATTTGAGGGTAGGTAGAAAATAGCAGCAGGCTGGGAACCATGCCTTTGGCATGTGACAAACATGACAACATCTCAAAAAGCAAAGAGCTTTAAATATCGGCCACAAATACTTAAACAAAATGAGAAGGAGAAAAAACCCAACAGCAAAAAAAAACCCCAAAAGCATCACTCTCCCTGACAACCAAAGTGTCTCAACAGATTTCTTCATGCTGTTAGAAACTTAGGAAATAATTAAGAGGTTTGCACTTATGTCGAAAGGTACAGAAAGTAAGTTTATGTCAGGTTTCCTCACCAAAAAAGGTAAGCTGTAGTTCTGTTTAGGCTTATAAGGTAAAAACATACTAAATACACAAACTCATTTATTTGGTTTCCTACACAGTAAAATATGCTGCATTGATACACAAATCCTTTATTGCCAACACTGATAGGAAGATGGTATGTGAAATGACCTGAATTATTAACAGAGAATGCTTGGCTTGTGTATTCTCTATTTCTACATTTCCTGTAGAATTTAACTTAAATGATGCTACCTAGACCTCGTTTTAACACACAGATGCAGTAACAATGAATTTCAGCTACTATCTTACTGATACACACTTCCTGATTCAATTAACAAACCAATCAGAAAGATCACCAGAGGCACAGAGACTCATTCCTATGGATTTATTTTTAACATTCTAAAACACTCCAGAAACCTACAGTCTCTCACTATTGCAAGTGTCTGAAAGGAGCTTGCTGACTTTTAACATGGATTCTGCCATGTCTGGTTTTGCTGACTATGTAAGCTGATATGGACTGGAAAAGCCTCCATCAGAACGCTGAGGGAGGAACGAAAGAAGGGAAAAAAATGGGAAAAACTTCTTCTTCAAATATTCCTAGATGTTCTTATTTTCACGGAAAGAACTAAATACAAACTCCAAATGCTCCACTAAACAATAAACTGTACCCACAGAGTACAAAACCATTATAAACATTTGTAAAAACATTATTTCATATTAAACCATCTTCCAATTTATTTCTAATCTTTATTTCTCACTGAAAAAACACCCACACAAACTCATTGATACAAAACTGCATCTTTGTGTCTTTTTAGACTTCATAACCAAGTTAATCCATTTCAACAGTCTAGAGAAATGTATTCATGCCAATCCCTTGACAATAAAGCGGGATGAACTGGATTCTTTTGGTCTGCTTAAAATAATCACTTTATTTCTCTATCCAAAAGTGTAATCTCTACCTAATTCTAAATCTTGGAAATTACCCCAAGACAGAAATTCAAATGTCTGTTTCTTTAAAATTGTGGGAAGACTAAATGCTTAAAATTACGTCAAAAACAGCAAAGAAATTATGCTGAGGGAAGCCATTACTTTGGCTTTAACTAAAGCACTTGGCATCATGTATTTTAAATATTAAGTGACCTGCCCAGTTAAGGGCTAATATTTCAACTACTTGATTTAAAATTCGATTTTAAAGAATATTTTTAAAGCTTATTTAAGTTACTGCTGAATTAATACTCAAGAAAAAATTAAAACAATGCTTTATCAACATCTCAATAGAAAAAGAATATAGAATACTATCCTTTATTATGTTTCCTTGTTTCCAAGAGAAAACAAACCATAACACAAAAAAGAGACAGTACATTTACAAATGGAACTACAAATTCTTAAAGCACTTACTGAAGGAGAGTAAAATCAGTTGGTATTTCTGGAGCTGCTATCATTTCTTTATCATCTTCTGGAACACCACTGTGTTAGAAAGATATTCAAAAAGCAGTCTGAAGTGCAAGCTTACTTTTCTTTCTTCCTTTGTAGCAGACAACTTCTAGAATAAAATAAATCAAAAAATACAGTGAAAATTGTTCCACATATGGAAGGGTAAAAGAGTTGGAAACACAGAAAATGCAGATCACAGCATCCTCTGTTTCCAACCAAGCTTTTTCCTGTTTAAAGATCCTCCCATGATCCTACTACAAAGTGACTCCACAAATGGTAAAAGCATTGCAGCAAAATAAAAATGCAGAAGCACTTAAAAAAACCCCAACCAAACAACAAAAAAAAAAAAAAAAAAAAAACAAAAAAACCCACAAACAAACAAAAACAACCACCAAAACAAAACACCACCACCCACTTTTTCTGAATAGGATGAGCAAACTGGAATGGTTTTCATTAACACCTTGCAAGTAGCAGAGCCCAGCATTGACACACTAGGGTAATTCTAGTTGACCAAACCACAAAGTTTGTTGAACTTGAAGCACAATATGTGTACATTTAAGGACATTACATATAGCAAGTTTGTTATCTCCAATTTGCCAACTTCGTGTAGTTTTCCATAAATATAAGCTCTTACAACAAGTTCTTATAACCAGCAGCTTCACAACTCCATGTCTACCAGAGTTGATAAACCAGACTTACAACAGGTTTAACGTTCGAAGTATTTGTCAAGATTCTTAAGAGTATCAAGGAAAATAATACTATCCACATAGTATAAAGGAAAACACTGAAAACATGATTCTGTTTTAGAAAGACAGCTAAAGATTGTAGAATACTTGTTTTAAACTTCATTGCAATACCGTTCATTATAATAAATTTTGTTTTTTCCCTTATTTTTCCTATTCGGGGCGGGGGGGGGGGGGGAAAATCTCCCTGGATACTTCAAAAGCAAGTTTTAGCCATCCAGGCTGAAATATTCTATGTCACTCAGATCCCCAGGCTAACTTTTACACGGTGAATTAAGAAAGCATGATGTTCAGGTATTTTAAAGACAGAATACCAAGGAGGAAAACCTTCAGTGTCAGTCTGGTGACTCTATAGCTTTCTGGAGTGATTAGGTATTTAAGGAAAAGATTTAATTTTGGCATGCTAAGCACATGTTGCTCAAAGTCTAGTAGCACTACTCCAGAAACTGCATTTCAATTGAGCGTGTGGCAGAGAGGCTGGACAGGTTTTCTCCTGCAAGTACTTATTCTGAATGCTAGGGGCCACTGTAGCTTCCAGGATTTAGAGAGATGAGAGAAACTATAAACCCTGAACTTACTAGGGTCTCTTTCTTCACATTTCACATAATTACATGAAAGCAGAGAACCAAAGTGGAAATAAATAATAGCAAAGGCAAAGAGGTTCAAGATGATCAATCTCAAGGCAGTCTGCAACTACTAAAGCATGTTCCATCCAAAACACAGCAGAAGATAAAACGCTTCAAGAAAACCGTGCTGCAGAATGGCAACACCCTCTGTCACTGCATTCCTCCCTTCTCCAAAGGCACCACGTGAGCACATGACCAATTCACACTCTCTGTAGCAACCCATGGTCCCAGGCACGGTAACGACCCCTGCCCAGCCATTCACCTTTGTAGGCTCTGCCAATTCAGTATCACCCAATTTCATTCCCCACTAAAATGGGCAAAATACAACTCAAGTATTTTTCCCCCAGATTCTCAAGTTAAACTGGTTCAACAGCAGATATCCACAGTCAAGGCACGTGAAATATAAGACTGCATAGCCACCAGCAGGGGAGAGAAGGGTAAAATTCCCTCCTTTGGTGGCAAGGTGCTATTATACCATCCAGGCTGCCTGTGAAATGACATGCTCAGAAGCTAATATATCGAAAAGCTCCACACTTTGGAATTTTTAAAATATATTTTGTATTTATCTATCTCTTAATATTTACTTTGATTCCAAACAGAAACTCAAACTTGGAAAAAAGACACTTTAGTGCCTTGGTCATCAGGCTGGCACCTGCTCAGCTGCACAAGGAGGAGGGAACAGAAAAAAAGAACGAAGAAGAAAGATATACATCCACACAAGTTCTTTTTGAGGCATACTTGTGATTCAGTCCCAGTGCAAAGCAGAGATGCAAACTTCAAAAACCACACTGCCCAGTTTCAAGTTCAACCTGTCTATCAATGTGTTGGTATTTGATTCGTTCTAGTTTACATTTTTCCATGTTGAGAGGCAAGACATCTACTAAAGTGGCAATCGGGATCCTTACATGCAAACTGGCTCCTTTTATGAAACCCAAACCTACCATCCTACCAAATTTTGCAGAAGTTTCAACAAATTCTTTTAACCACATAAATACTTTAAAGAAAAAAACCCCAAAACTATGAAAAAGAATGGGCAAATTATTACTTATTCTCTACACCAAACAAGCCAAATAAATTACTAATAAAACAAGCTGTCTGCCATTTATAACAACTTGAACTTTTTGTCAGAACTGCTTGTTCATCTTGATACAGACCACAAAACGTGAGAGAAAACATGGCATTTGTCAGAATCACCTCCTAGAACAGAACAGACATATCATGCTAGATGCTACAGTATTAAATTACTAAGATTCATATTTTTTGTTTTTCTTGAAGGTAGAATAAACTTAGCCCTCATGAGTGCAACCATATTCTGGTATTCTGGAAAACAGAAGATAGAGATGAATACTTGGCAATGGTGTACATAGGAAGAGTGTAAGGGATCTCAGGCATCAAGCTTAAGTTCCAGCAATGACCAAAAAACCTCTTGCACTTGTCCTAGTAAAGAATAATTTTACAAGATTTACATACACCCAGAGTGAGAGGGTCTTTTGATGCTCAGGCAGCAGGGTCAACCCAGTACAGCAAGCCCTCTCTAGCAGAGGCCAAGCAAAGCTGCCCAAGGAAGAACACTATTTTCTTTACAGCAAAGTTTCCCTGAATACCTTCCTGGCATCCAGAAGTAGTCCATGGATTTTGCTGGCCAGAGAGGTTGTCCCTATACTTCACAACACCTTATTTTTTCCATTAGTATTTCCAAATAGTTTTTTAACTCAATACTCAGTGGAGAGTCTTCCACCCAAGAACAGTCAAATTCCGTACTATCAAAAGGCATATTCTTTGCCTTGAATTTATCACTTTCCAACTTCATGTCATGTTCTCTTGTTTTGGTATAGGAAAAGAGTGACACTGGTCATTCCCCAAGATCCTTCATCTCATTAAACACCTTCTGGAAATTCAAGACTACTGTCAGCCATGTCTTCTTCATGCACACACTGGATGACTCATTCAAAGCACGTGGTTCAGGAAGTCACTAAGGATGCTTCTATGGATGATTTTCCTACTAAACTTTTCAAATATATCAAGTTCATGTATCACAGTGAAGTCTGAAAAGAAAGAAGTGAAATTCTTGCAGATGTCATTCCAAACAGTGAAGGTCTACTTTATCTATTAAATGTGTTCTAATAAGCAGATTATTTTAAGAAGTTAACTCTAAGACATTAGCTCTAAACTAAATTGTCATAAAAATCAGCTCTTGAGTTTCTTTTTTGGCATGTTCATAGAATTCCAACTTCAATTTTCCAAAGCAGATACTGAAATCCTTCAAGCCTGTGAAAACTTTTAAAGGCACTTAACTTTGTGAAATCATAATTAAATTATTAACTATAAAAAGAAAATGTATCCTGCTGAAGGATCACAAGGTGGAGCTCTAGCCTAAAGCTAACTGAAGAAACTCCAAAAGACAGGTCATCCAGAGGTTGACCTAGTTATTTCTCTGCAATAAACTTTATAACAGATTGCTAAAACTGCAATACTACTGTAGCACATTTCTTTTAGATTTGTATTTCGATTGTTAAGACACCAGAGGATTTCTTCATCTTTTCTGAAATAAAGGCACATACATGTTTGATTCCAATGACTCTTCCAATGACAGAAATGCATACAGCTGCTGTAGTATGACTAGTCTCGGTATTTAGCTTTCAAAACAAGCAGAAGAATTTCAAAATACGTTATAATAGCAGAAATAATGTATCCCTTTGTTGTACTTTGCTATTTTAAACTTTGCTAACAAAACATTAATGAACTAAAAAACCTACTAGAACAACAGGAGCAGTTCAGGAACAGTAATCACACATAATGCTTCCAACTATAAATGTAGGAGGGGTTTCTACTTAAAAGAATTTGACTGTTAAAAGCAAGAGGCAAGCACAAAACACTATCAAGACTCCAAATGCATCTTCATTGAAAAACAGATTTAAATCTTAAAGGCTATTTATTCTCTATTACCTGAAAATTAATTTAGGGGTAGTTGTGATTAAGTCAAATACACTGGCCAAATGCTGATTCTGCCAAAAGCTGACAGAATTCACCAGCACAATTCACACAATAACACATACGCTGTGATCAGCAGTTGCTGAGGGCTACCTGTCCTCCCACAATTCCTATTACACGCACAGATAATTAATGCAACTCAGTGAGTAGCCTTTGCTCTAAGAATATACCTAATTATATACGTACATATATATACACACACAAAATACAAAGAATCACAAAAACAGTCCCCGACATCTGTGTTTTGTACACTTGTGTAAGTGCAGTAAGTCCAGTGTTATTGACCAAGCTAACAGCAAGGTCTCAGGCAGATGGGTTATGGTCGGGGGGCCTTCCCTACACAGGCTGTTTATTTTGTTTAGTGTTGGACGTTTGGCATCTATTATCTGGAAGGTTTATAATGCAAATCAGTAAAACAGTTATAATTTTTTTGGGCAGGCAGAGATGCAAAGTTAAAAAAACAGCTACATGACCAGGACAAAGATTTGGGTAATGCAGGATTGGCTGTTCAGAGATGTATTGATTTTTTCCCTGTAATTCAATTAATCACCTGTAAAATCAAGGACCTCATTTAATTCAGAAAATTAGAACTTCTCAAACTGTGATGCTGAAGAGTATGGCTAAACCTATCCAAGAATGAGAGATGCTGATGCTTCAGGACCAATTATGCAGCAGCAACAGTTAAAATGCTAGTCAGATAAAATTTAAATAAAGGATCAGAAATATGTCCAGTATTTTCCCATAACTGTTTTAGAAGAGAAAGCCATTATCAGCTACATGATACCTCTCACCTGTTTTTCTGATAAACTAGAATATGCCTAACCTTTTGTTTTATAAAATAAAGTTTGGTTATTCAGGGGAAAAAACCCCAGACAAATCTGCTTCTTCGTACTCCTTTTGCTTTTATCTCTGTAAGTGGACTTTTAAGCAAGATTTTCAGCAAGTGCATGACATTCCCTACAGACCTCAAAGAGTGTGTTATTTCTACTAAAAGTACACAACCTAATATTTCAGCTGCCAACAAGCTTTAAAGTAATTCTGCAATTTGAGTAAAATACAGAAAACATACTTCAAGTATAATTCTGTAATGTAACTGTTCTTTAATACCAGTTACAACCGTATCAGCAGTTTTGATCATATTAAGATAGTGTAATCAAGACTAAAGAAAACAATAATGCAATTCATACCTTTATCTTTGTGGTTATTTTTGTGCTGTTTGCTTAACAAATGAGACTTGTAATTCCTGTACAGAAAGACCTGAACTAGACACCTTCAATCTACATTCTTCCTTGCTTACCAAGAGAGACATGGTCAATATACACAGGACCAGTCCACGGTGCCAAAACCACTGAGTAGCTAACATGCCAACAAAGAACCTAAATGGACCGAATTCATACAGCTCTTTTCAGTCTCTTTCTTCACATTTTTCCCCCTAAACTTCCAGCTGCTACACCCCCTCTACACCACTTGGGACCACACATCTCTCCATCTTTCAAAAAATTAAAAAAAGCCATGTTATGACAATTTTTGATTTTATGCCATCACTACCATTTTTTTTCCCCGGCCTGCTCTTTATTCATTTTTTTATAACATTTGCTCTTCAGTTCATACAATAAGTCTGCTGAGTAAGTGGGAAAGAGCCATCTCAGAACACGCTTTTCCAACGCCGTGGGCTGTTACTGAAAACAGTAGGTTTTCCTTCCCTCTCTCCAAACACACAGGAAAGTTTCTGCTCCTTCTGGCACTTAGGCAAACCAGCAGCAAGCAACCATTTCCTTCCTCCATGATTGGCCCTCCATTGGAGCAGCCAACTGAATCAACTCCTCCTGCAGCCACACAAGTTACTGGATGCAGCATGGGCAGCTGAACTATAGCTTCACAACAAAGCCAGTGAGGAGCTTTGCCAAGGTCAGAGCATCACCACCAGCAAGCAGAGCTCTGCGGCAACACAGGACCTCATATATCAAAGCGGCGAACTGGAGGCCTTGCACGGTTCCTGCCAGGATTCCTACCCTTCTGTTGGGAGGAGCCACTGCCAAAATCCTGCAGTTTTGTGGGGCTAAGCAGGACTAAGATCCCAATCACCCACCTGCCGAGGGGGGAGCAGCCCTGCAGACAAGCACCTTGCCTGGGACACACACATCACCTGTGACAGCACCTTCTGTCTCTAAATTCATCAGGCACCTGCCCAGTCTCAGCTGTCGCCTCAAAGCATTCCCCCTACTCCTTTTCCTCATGCATTTCTTCAATTTTCATTACACAGCAGACAACACAAGTACCTACATAACCATTCACCTCTTACCACCCCTCAGCCAGGAATCCAGCTGAGAGCAGCTGAGGACCCCCAGAACCCGAGGGAGCCAGCCAGGAAACAGCCAAGCACATGGAAACACAGGCCCCCAGAGGTAACGCACACACTGGTCAACACAAAGTAAAATTTGTTTTCACGGTTTAATACTGTGAAAGCAAAATATTAAACAGGCTTTATTAAGGGGGGAGAGGGAAGAATGAAAGAAAAAACAATTCAAATAGCATGTGAAAGATGTCAGGCTAAAACCTAAAGTGAAGGTTGAGACTTTACCCCAACTTTACAGACTTGAAAAGTGAATAATATACAAGGACCTTTGTACCACCCTAATGAGTCCGCCAATCCCAACTGCAACACCAAATAATCCCCTTCTCATTAAAAGTACTTTTGGATTTTTGCAAGTTTCATTAAGTATGTGGAACAACTATTACAGAAGGAAAAGAGCTTGCTACAGTGCTTCAATCATAGGATTGCTCATTAAAGTACCATTAATAACATCAATATCTTGAATGAAGTAAGTTAAATACTATTTTGAAACATAAGTACACTGTTACTGCTTGTGTCCTATGAGGTTATTGTAATGGCATCAAGTAATTCACACTGTCCAGTAAAATGTGGCTTTAAAACACTCAACACATGCATTACAATATCTGAAAGATTATTGAACTGTACAATAAATGCAACTATTATGCTTATTAAAGGGGGAAATACCTGTGTTACTCTCCAGTGATCCTGTCCAACAGTATTTCCACGTTCTGCTAAAATGCACCTGAAATTCCCATATATCCTTAAAATGGTTTGGGTTTGGATGTCTTAAAAAAAAAATTGCAAAGGTAAGATAACAAAAGTAGAAGTTACACCTCATTGTGTCTGTCACATCTTTCCTTGCCAAAGAAGAGATTGCTTCCAGATGTTGTAGTCTGACTGCGTGGAAAATGAGGCTCTTAGGAAGAATAAAAGCCAAGTCAGATAACAACCAAGACTTTAAAAAAATAAATAAATGGGGAAAAAAGCCACACATGCCTACTTAAGTCAAAAAAGGAGTACTGGTTCATTTATGATACAAGGCAAGCACACCCTCCAGCTGCCTAAATGCCATAAATTTCCAAACTAAACTACAAAATAGAACAATATGCCCCTTCACGTACTGCGTTTTCAAAATGTACTTTGCACATCGCCTCAAAATCTTTGCTCTTGTAAAAGCTAGGGATGAAGACATGCACAGTCCACAGCAAGCAGGTAACCTGCTCCACAGCAAATCCTCAAGCAGAATTAGCATTGTTCAAATGTCCAGCCAACAGCAATGAATTACTTCAGTACACAGGGTGGAGGCAGGGTTTTCCAACTGACAAGGTATCCCCCATCTAGCAAGTTCTATTTTTTGTTCTGCCACTGATCAATGTGAAACTGCAAGTTGCCTCACTTTAGTGGAGCCTCACTGCTTCCACTCCTACCACACAGATTTTCCCCTTAGAAAAGTCCAGGTCACTAGAGCTTTGTGCCCAAAACTTCAGGCATTTTTAAGAACAACTGCATTTGATTACAAATTCTGGAGGAGGGATTATACAAGTGCATACTGCAATAGCTTCAGCTGCTATTCTAAGATACAGTCAGTATTAGACAGCTGAAATAAGGAAAAACCCTATAAAATAAAACTACTGAAGAGCGGAAAGTAAGATCTCTCAAGCACATCTCCCAGTCAGCTTGTATCAGCCCAGGTCATAGAGCACTTGGAATAGTCCTTTGCAGAGCCCACTGTACTCCCCTGCATGGTGATCCCAAGCCTTCCAAGATCAGAAGGCAAAAAGAGACCTACTCTGTTCTACGTTTTGTCAGCTGAGATTCACCAGTTTATTAGCTGAAGCTTCACACTATATAAAAATGTTTGAACAGGCTCCAGACAGTAACTAAAAGAGACCAAATTCACCGCAGAAATAAACAGAAAAGAATATAGGCACATGTCAAATGGTGTTAAGTCTTACCCAGACCTTTAAAATAATTAAAAAACAACAACAACATCAACAAAAACAAAACAAACAAACAAGAAAAACACCCCACAAAAATGGGGGGAAGATACTTCATTCAGTATCATCCTGCTGTCTTCTGCCGAACCAGCCTAGCTCTTTTTCTGCCAGGCCTGGGCTACAGCAAGGGCATCACTGCCCGAGATTGCCTTGGGCCACCTGCAGGGCTGCGGCTGCTCTGCACCCAGCGCTGGGCGCTCTCCCAACACCGCTGCACCACAGTCTCACAGCAGCACTGGAAAATTCATTGAAAGTAAGGCTCCAAAGACTGCCATTACCTGCCATTCGTGTAAACAAGCAAGAGCAATCATCCAATCCTTCCCTGGCCCAAATGAAAATCTATGTCATCAAAAAGGAAAAGGACTATCTAAGAAAAAAAGAAATAAATATTGTGCCACATCCAAACCAAGCAGTATGACAGCTAAAACCTAAGCCTTTCCTAAGTGGATTATGGCTCTTTCAACCATTAATCTAAATAATCATCCTTACAAAATAAAATTCAAGCAAACTACTCAAGTATTCAAAAGTTGGCTTTACTTCTAAAACAGAAGAAATAAAGATAAAAACCTTGTTATCGTTCATTAAAAAGTTATCTCTGCAACTCTGCCAACCTCAGAACAGCTGTGCTCCATACATCCTCAGTCATAACTTAAACATTTTTAATACCCAACATTTTGTTCTTGCTCTCCCTCATAACATTTGGGCTAAAAGCCCAATTGGTTTGTTCGGAGATTTGCAGTACTGAATACTAATTTTATATGAAACAGCAGTTGTGATGTGCATGGCTTTCCCCCATACAATTTAGAGGACTGAATATATCCACGATGAAGAATCTTCATAACCCAATAATTTATTAATTACTGGATTAAAAAAAATACACATTATCATCACTAAGTCTAAACATGACTCTCTCCTTATTCTTTATTCATCCTAAAACAGAGTCCTCTTAAAATAATTCTGTGGGAGAAATGACTGGCACTAAAACCTCACATATGGAGACCTAGAGTTAACTACTGACATTCATTGAACATCCAGAGGAAAGCAGCCTGGCCACTTGCATATATCCTAAGAACACTGCAAAAATATTGGCATTATTTAAATCAATCAATTTTTTCAACTCTGTAATTGCTTACTTTTGGCAGGTAAAAAATCAAGCCAACTGAGAGTGCTATAACAAATCAGGCCTGTTTTATGAAAGCTAACATGAAAAAGAGTATCAAACCCAGGTTTTTTAGAGACCAATCTCATTTTACCAAGTAAGCTGACAAATACTGAGCAAGTCTTGATGTGTATAAAATATTCTGAAGCAAAGGTTAGTGCAACTTGTCCTTTTGAAGTTATCTTCCTTTATAAGTGCCTCTATTAATGTGCAGGAGTATCCTTATCACTGGAGAATCCATTCTACACAGACCTAAAATACACAAGTACAGCTTGTTAAATCAACCAAAATTAAACCTTTGGTTTCTTCATTCAATCTAAAAAAAAAAAAAAAAAAAAAAAAACAAACCATAAAGCTGTATCCCTGTATGTTTGCTCTTGAGTAAATTAATCATGTAAATAAAGCTAGTAGCTCTCTCCTTTCAAAAGACAGTTATACCCTACAGCTAAATTTATATTATGATGAAAATTTACTGATGACATTATGCAAGTATCATAATTTGCAGTAAATATTTTATTTGAGCAATGTTCAATACACTGAAAATATTAAAACTACAACTATCAGACTTACAAGCTCAGCAACACAGTAGAAGCTGTTGAGATAAGGTACTTACTTTCAGCCTTTTTCCTGTATTTTCTTTAAAAAAAAAAAAAAAAAAAAAAAGGAGCAGTAGTGCCAGATGTCTCTTAAACAAGCTACATGTGCTACAATTCCTCCCCCTTCCCCCACTCCAAGAGAGGCGTTCTGGAACAGGGTGTACCCTATAGCACCGGTGAGCTGAATTCACAACTGCCCCATGCTCTTCGAGGTACATGAAACCCACAGCATTTTTCCAGCACCTGGAGGGACCAATCCCCTCACCTCCAGGACATGGAACAAGGCTTGCATGCTAAATATTGCTTTCTCTATTTTTCCTTCCAGCTGAGACAAAAATACCATCTTGGGCATAAGGAAAGAAATCCAGCTATTGTTTTTACCCCATGTCACACACACAAAAAGAACATCCTTTTTTAACCATCATAGTTTACTAGCTCCTTCACTATAAGGCATACCAAAAACCATTTCTGCCTGCTAGAAGTTAATTGCTAAGTATGTACGAAAGATAAAATAAGGTTACATTGCAATGTTGACTGAATTTACATCAGCTACAGCTTAACTCGTACACCAGTTTAATACTCATGATTTTGTGTGGTAAATTCAGATACATTTACTGCTGACCAACCCTTTTCTAGGACTCTTAAGAGGATGCTATTGGGGGAGAGCTTGCGGCAGGAAACTTTACTAAATTGATAATTACCATTCTACTGGAGAAGGAAAAAAAAACCCAAACAACAATAAACCACCACCCAACCAAAAAAAAACACAAAAGAAATTATTTCATATGCTCTGGCGTACAGTCAGATCTATTAATGGTAACTCATCTGCAGTGACAAAGCTAATATTCTGAACTTGCAAACAGAGAAGACTGAAGAGCTGACAAATCCCATTTTGCTGATTTTCGTGGCATGGGAGGTAACCTCTGACAGAGGGATGGAAAATTCAACTGCCACAGAGAAAGTCACCAGAGGACAACTAACAAATCTATAGTTGTCCAACAATTGCATGGAAAAATACTTTATTCACCATAGCTTCAGCTTTTAATTTATTATCTGAACTGTGTCATCTTCTTGTGGTTTTCAGTTCACGATAATATTTGCCTTATCAGTTTGCAATTACCTCTAATTATTAATACAAGAATTGCCAGAATGCAAGTGGTGTACCTGTCACCATGTCTTCCCCAACAATTGCTGTGTTTTGCAATTATCTGCATTCCTACTCCTAGCATAGGTTTCTGTTTTGTACCAAATACCTGCCCCCCCACCTCCCCACACTCAAATCAGAAACAGGTAACTCAGCAATAGAGAACACAACATACTGTTACATATAGAGTTTTTTCAATCCTCCTTTAGTTTCTCTGACATTTCTCAGTAAATAAAAATTTCAAGTATTTTGAACAGTTGGACAGAAAAGGAATTATTTAAAATAGGCAATACCTCTTTCAGATTGCTTGGATCTTTTGACTCCATTTTATGTTGTGCACTGATGCAATGCTGAAAGAAGTCAATACATTTTCTCTAAACACATACTTAATTTTCTGAAATAGAATTTCAATCTTGTTGAATCCCCCATATTAAGTTATTCAGTTCTCCTAGATACCTACTCAAGAGCAGTGTTTCTTTGACTTAATTAGTTAGCTGTCAATTACATAATTATTTATTACTCCTGTGTTGAACTCAACAGACTCTGCTCTTACTCATGTC